>NC_071322.1:2435000-3635000 GCF_027563975.2 Plodia interpunctella
ATATAGTCACCTCCCAGTTTCTTCTAGAAAAGTCTAGTGCAAATTCATTTAAAATTTATAGGAATTTAAAAATACTGGGAGGAAACACCTAATCAAACTACCACCACCTTTTTTTAAATATTGCAATAAGAATTAAAAAACTAAGATGTGATTTGGAGCTTGTATAATTAACTCACAATGTACTTTTTTGTTAAATAAAGTTGTGAGTCATTTGTTGATTCATTCTGTAGAAATAGAAAATTATGAATAGTTCTACTACTATGGATTATCGTCATCTGTTTGGGAACACCAGTGCAAGGTACCACAATTCATCCCCAATTACCAAATATCATCCTATGAATAATTTTGGGACGTTCCTGTTTGACATTGTGGTAAATTTCCTTTATCCATCGAAAACAAACAATAAAATCTTTTGTACTGAAAACATTATCGATCTAGTTTTACGTACATGGATTAAATGTCTGAATGGTGGTTTCATCATAACTGATATGTGTGTATTTAGGACATTGATAAGGTGACTTTAGATTTGTTCTTTTATTCCATTTTGTTTTTCAATATAATAAATGGAACTTGGAATTTAGTCAAAAAATTTAATTAGAATCCCTCAAAACCCTGCAAACTTTGTGTTTCTCTCTCTCCGTTTATTTTGTTCATTGTGAAGCGACAGCGTAAAAAATAAACTACTACTTAAAATTTTGAAAATTTGGTTGTGATTTTACAATCGCCCGTCTATAGTCAGCCTTCCTTGGGAATGTTAATGTTGCCTATCAGCGGCTAAGGCTTAGTAGCTGCATACTACATCCGAGAATATGGAGTGGTCCTGTTCTAGGGCGAACCACACGTCACGGCCAAATTTTGGCGATTTAGATTACGTCACAGCTTACATGCGTGGAAGTTAATCGTAAGAAGTTCTGTCAACTGGGGGGCTACCATAAAACATAAAACACGTATCACGTCATTGCGTCCACATGTTTTCTTTTTTTACACGATATGGGAAAAAGAGGCGGCATGTAACGTTATATTAACGTGCTACGTGTTTGTATGTGTCGTGGTAGGCCTTCGGGTCTTGTCCCGATTGTTGTCATGCGAAACTACGACGCAATATCCATGTTTACAGAGGTGTTCTAGCTACGCAGTAGTTGCAACTCCGATTAAACATTTGTATAATTATGAGGGCAATAACTGCGAATAACATTTGTTAGGACAGCAGGCGCGCATTGAAAACCTTGTATTTTCATGATTACAAATTAAAACTACTCTCTCCCTCGGTTTCCGGGATGAAAGGTACCCTATGTCCTTCTCCATGCAACTACATGAATGCAAATTTTCAAAAAGATTGGTTTAGTGGATAGAGCGTGAAGAGGTTACAAACTTTCGAATTTATAATGTTAGTTAGGATTAATTTGAAGTAGCACCCTACTTGAATGCCAAATAAATTTCATGCAAAGCTTTCATCAACATTTTTTGAAACCAAATTCTCGTTGCGTACGCGCTTTTATATAGACCTTGAAGTGGTTTATAACTAAGCGACGTCATCCGTCAGTGTCGTTCGTACGCCAGGTGTTAATTTTTTGTTTAGAAAATTCTGGCGCTTTTTGTACGCCACATAATGTGTAGCTATGGCCATCGGCTATATGTAACTTGTAGATAAAGCAAAAAAGACAGAGCCCATTGTATATAGCTGTAGCATTCGTAACTTCTCGCTACCTATATGTGATGTGTATAATATACGCATGAATGTATGCTGGTCAAATTGATTTTTCCCCGGACAAAGAATTATTCTTTCGCTCCCGTGGAAATTTCAATGTGAATAATGCGAATGATGTCACATGCAACAAAAAAATTACTAGACTATCAATTCATTTTATATGTAATTCGCCTTCGTGGATCTTTGCAATGATGCATTAAATGTAAAACAGTGAACTTAGGTCGGTGAGGTGCATCATACTTAGAACATCCCCCCAGGAACATCTGAAAAGTTCCACCTGCAATAAATAAGTCGTCTACGTAAATAACCAACTAAAGCGAACTTACTTTCCATTAGTATAAATTAAATCATAGTTTTCTATCCAAACACTATTATTAAGCACATCTTCAGTCGTTATGTCTACTTACATATTTGATTTGGACGTTATAGAGTTACATAACATAACTGATAAAAAGCGGCCCACCTTGATTTTTTTGCGGATAAGCTGAGTACATGGTCTTGACTGGTTTGGACACGAGGTCTAAATCTTAATCAAGACGTTGAGCTCAGGAATTCAGAATACAGAATTTTCTAATCTAAGACCTTAGGAAAGATGATATGTAAAAACAAAACTCGATCAAAACAAAATCACAAATAAGTCAAATCGTAGAATAGTCAAGTTCGAAAATAGTTTTTCTTTAATGTTAATTCAATCACTTATCTCATTAGCTAGACCTATCATTACCGAAATAGATTAACAATATCGCGATATTTTTAGCGGCGAACGTCTCCGCCGTCAACCTTCATCATTGTCAAGTCCATTATCTTACTGAGACTGAGATTAGTGATTTTTCTAAATTTATCAAAAGTTTGTTCAAGTAGCTAATGTTGTTCATACGATTTTCTGAGTTCTGTATAGAAATGGGTTAACCGTCGGTAAGATATTGGTGACTTTAATTATTCCGGGATACCTGGATGCTTTCTAACCGGTTAGCTGCTTGCCTATTTTCTTCTTCTCTTTGCATACTCTTACGCATCTTTAGTTGTCAGACATAGCTCTATCAGCGCGATATTATCAACATACATGCACAACCAAGGTCATGTGTATCCATGACGATGCTAGATACTTCTAATATCGCACGAACTGTGGGTTGAGCTTTTGTGAACGTCGACGATAACGAAGAAAGAGTATTTCCTTGGCTTGATTGAGAGGGTGGTGATCGATTAAATTACATGAGTCAAATTGGTACACAAACTCATGTGACACGTGTATGATTCGAACCAGGGACCTTTCAGTTCACAGGCTTAACTATTACACCACCACCGCTTCAAGTAAAAAGAGTAGGATTTAAAAAATCTGAATTTTAAATCATTCCAAATTATTATTTGTAAACGATAAGGATCGTATTAAGTGAAGAAGCACCGATTACCTCTACAGGATTGATGCGTGATAACCATCTTACACTTACTGACTTAACACTGGCACGACCAAGGACCATTGTTGTACAAGTAATAAATCATTTAACACTAGTGATGTAATTGTCAAAATACGAGTACCTTAAATGTTTTTCATTGGAACATTACCATATTTGTTGACTTCAAAATATTGACGTCCCACGGTGACTTATCAGTTACAATCAGTGTCGTAAATTTCCGCTGTTTCGCGAATGGTGAGGGTTTAATTTTATGATCTTAAGATTTCTTGTCAGCTTTCTTGTAGATTTGGAGAAGTTAATTTTTGTTTGTCACAACCGTCGGAGGATATGACTATGATGATGATTTACTTGAAATTATAATCATACTTTTGTCTTCATTTTTATTTACGGGTATATATCGATGAGTGCAAATGTTTAAACCAATTTCTTGTCAGGTCTATTTAAGACGTAAAAAGTGAAGTGAAGACTTAAGAAAGTGTTATAGAAATTTGTATTATCGCAGTTTTTAACCATTTTTTTTTTCTATTTTTTTCTAATTACGTACCTATTCTTTATTTTTCTTTACGTTTCTTCAAATAAATATGTGTGTTCGTCCTAAAATTGAAGATTAATTGTAGTATTTCTTAAATTGACCTCCGCATTCAAAGTGAAATCGCTTGTTGCAAAAGCGGGTCACGAATCATCATTTATGGCCCAGTGAAGCCCAGGCACAAACCCACACATAGTTGGGTTTGCGCCGGGCATAAATGTTTATGTCCAGTCGTAAATTCATCTTTGTCATGATAATCAATTGTGTTGTCATTCCTGTTTTATTCTGCTGTTTTCTTTGAGTGGACGGGTCAAGGGAATAGCCCCAAATTATAGATGTACGTCAATCAATCTTCACATTGATTGTTTGAAAGACTGTGTAGTGTTGCGAACTATCGATAGTTAACTTCGGAAATCATCTATAATGTCGATAGGTCTATCGATGCTATCTATAGCTCAGTTTGGTACAACACTGTCTTATATACTCCAATGCTATTGATCATATTCAATTTCGAAACGAATATCGAAACTATCGATAGAGTTGTAGATTTTAGATTGACAACAATAGCTAGAACAATAGAAGTTTCGGTTAGTATATCTCTTTATAACTCGGGAACAAATCAATGTAAAAAAGTATTACTGATATTTGAACCATTCAGAGTGCCGTTACATGACTCTTTAATAAAATCGAAACATCTAGTCATGGACGAGCGTGGGTAGCGAAGTTCTGGGCAAGCGTCCATGGCTTTGACTCCAACTCTGTTATTTACGTGGCGAGGTTATATTTTATATTGGTTTCGTAATAATTCGATATATTAACCTTATAATTTTGATGATGTTACAACCGGCCGCTTGCCTGACGTCAATCATCCTTGGGCATGCTATTGTTGGCTATTAGCTGCCTAGACTATGTGTCCCTTAGTCGCGTCGTACGACATCTAGTATATGCAGTGGTCCTATTCTAGGGCGGAAACACAATTGATGCATTACTTATCGTCTACAACACAAGCTACAAAGACGCAATTATGCCTTAACTGATGATGTTAAGATAGATTGCCCAAGATCATCAAAGATGGCGTAAACTGGAGGACTACCGTCGTGGTCGTGGTATCCCGGCTACACACTATTGTTGAACTTAGATGCCGACGTGAATTTATGTACATGGAGTAGTTTGAACGAGAGCTTTTATTTGCCGCAACAAAGAACCAGCATTGTATTCCGAATCCACCTCAGTTCTACATTTGTAAAGATACCTTTGTAAAATATGGATACATTAACGATTTGTACCCGTCTCCCCCGTCCTCGATGCTTCCAAATACGTGCGTGACCTAATTCCCCACACGCAGTTAACATGCGCTTGCTCACGTCGTCTACCCCTATGACCTTGTATGGAGGCTGCCTCACGCGTGGGCGGAGTGATACGACTCCTGACGCGGTGATTTTTAATGGAAAACATTTAATTTATAATATAACAATGTTATTTTAAAATTTTCAACGATATTTTATTGCTCAACTCACGAAAAATCCAATTTACGGGTTTTGACGATACACGTGATGAAGTGATGATAGAATCATCATGATGTAATATAAGAACGAGGCTCTTGTCGGTGGAGTTCTTCCATAGCTAATTCCTTTTCTTCTGTCTCATGATGTAACTATCTTTTGGTCTTCCTGGGTCTCTTCTTCCTTCCTTCGTCTACATTTCCTTCTTAAATTTTCCTCGAGAATCATACTATCTATTTGTGTAAACCACATGAAAATCCGTGCAGTAGTTTTTGAGTTGATGGTGTAAAGACAGACGCGGCAGAGGGCTTGTTATATAATATGTAAGAATATAAATGTAAAATGCGTTTGTATTGTAAGGATACAAATGTAAAATTTATAATGCGTTATTTTTGCATTTATTATCATTTTTCGATTATCAGGTACTTAATTGCCTATGAATTTCCCTGTTACATTGAGGAGTTCGTCATTACTTGGGTGTTGTTGCGATAGGTTTGTGGTGTGCTGTATTATTATGGATTCCTTACGTTACTGCTGAAATAGTTTAAATATTAATTCTGACTAGTCAACATGTAAGTTATTTAACTTATCATTCAAGTCTTAACTAAATGTTTATCTTATCTCTATATCTGAACGTTTTTTCTTTTTCTTCCTTAGTCATAGTGCGTTGGAGGCTAATTTTTCTTCTCATTAGTTGTCAGACCATTAACAATATTAGCATACATAGGTTTACATATGGTTTATCTAAATATTGCTTCCATTTATACTGTCATCGGTAATCCTTTGAGAAAATAATCAGCAGGTTTCAAATAAAAATTAATGTATTATGGATAACATGTCCTGGCAACACTGGCCGCAAAAACACAAAATAAGCAAGCCTGCACAAGACCTGACGTCACACGACCTCCAGTAACCTCGCTTGGCTTCGCGACTGACGTGGAGCCTGCATCATTAACCTTGCCACGGCTTTGCTTTAACGGATTAAATTATATATATATATATATATATATATATATATAACTGGCCAGTGAGTTGCTAATTCTTTTTTCAATTTGTCTCTGGTTCTGAAATTTTTAAATCGATATTCAGCGGGAAAGAAAATTTACGAAATGTGAGAAAACGTTTTCTTAAAACGATGGATGATATGGTGACAAAACTTCGTCTAGAAAACTTAAAATGCAAAATTCTTAACAAATGTGATGCATAAATCATCAAAAGTCACCAAAGTGTTCTTTGGTGACTTAAGAAAAGTTTTCCCGTTATTCTGGTCAAGGCAATTTTGCCTAGTTATTTTTAACTGTCCCGGAATGAACTTGAAGTCGTTGATATTGTAGGTTATGTAAAACCAACATTTATCAATTTGTCATATACTTTTTTAACAAACGGAGGCCAAGTTGCTCAAGATTGTTGTTAATGTTAGTCAAAATGATAATTAAACATGTGCATGTGTGTGTATTTATTTTTCAAAAAAAAAAAACTATTTTCTAAGTACAAGTAGGAAGTAGAAAATATGCTTGTTTTGGAAAATCTTAATTGACTCGCGGAAGACCTATCTTTTACGTCAAAGACATTCACCGAACATTCAAAAGAACAATGGAACGTTTTATTGAATCTGGCATTGTTTGTAGACTGTTTCCAAGCTACTATTGTTGACGAGTCTGCTATCTCCCCCTCACTTTCTTCTGACGAACGCAGAAAATTTATCATTGTCTCAAGTCGTTTTTTCTGCTGATTTTCTGTTCTTATTTATATTTTTTCCATTTTTTAGTACATGCTTAATTGCAGTTTCAAAAACATACATACTAGTGTTTTCTTTATGTGGAACGAAAGGAGTACGAGATCTTATCTTGAGAAAGAAAAATTTGTTGCCTTGGTAGTGTGAAGAATCTGTATTATATGCTTTGATTATGTCAACGTTAGTGTTCAGAAGCCTAGCTCCGAACTCCGAATTAAAATCGTCATATAATTCCGTCCCGAATAACCTTTACCGCCGCTCCACTTTCCCGTCAATAATAGCCAGAAATAGACATTTGAAATTAGAACGGTAGCCGCCATCTTTTTGTAACGGAAATCGTCCATGGAGCGTATGGTATGGTAATTTACTTGGCTATTTGGTGACGTCTTCACTGTTATAATGACTCTTTGTGGTTGGATGAGTCTAAATTTGGAAATTTTGGTTTAAAATAATTTTGTTCCATGTAAGAAGTTATCGCCATTTGGATTTTATATTGTGAAATACTGTTCTTATGCAACATTCAAACGTTAGAACACAAAATGAATGAACATTCTCAACCAGTCCAAACCAAATACAAATCTTTATTTTATTTATGTTATTTAAGATTGTTACACATTGCTAACACTGCGAAGATACTTTAAAGGTGAACTCATGATGTTTGTGCAAAGAAAGTTGGCAATTGTTACATATTATGTGTGAAATTATTTCATAATGGCCTCCTCCACGCAACCGATTGTAAATAAGGGTTTACGCAATTTCCTTGTGTATTTTGCTAGATTCATGGAACTAATTGAAAATTTATATTGCGTATACTGGGTAGCTGGTTAAGTTACTTTTCCATATGAGTTGTGAAAGCTGTGTGGAAAAAACAACATCGTAAAATCTTATAGCTATGCTAATCTTGGCGTCTTTACGTTTTTCTTATCATTGAGTTAGTTAAAAAGACACTTCCTCTGGTTCAACAATGGTATAAAACTATTCACTTGTTAACGTTTGACTTGTTTACTTGCCCTAAAACCGTTTATAATCCAGGGGTCATGTGGTATACACAACACTGTTTTGTAATCTAAAAGGGCATCGAACTCAGATGTTTCATGAACAGCGCATGTCTAACTGTAATAGTTATAATATTTACTATACATGCTCTGGATACAGAGTAGTGCAATTTCTAAATTTATGATCTACAGATATACTGCCAATTTAATAATGTAATTGCTGGATGTATACGCCAGTTTCAACGCACACATATCAAGTCTATAATTTCATGTAACTTTCACTGGTTTTATCGTACGCATCGCGGGTTCTTCTCTAAATTCCTGAGGTTGCATTTCATGAGGATTAGCATTTTTGTCACGCATAATTTTTGTGCGTTTGCATAGATATGAAGAGGCGATGTATTTTTACAAGCGTTTATAATCTTTAGTACTCGTTTGCTGTCATTTTGTTCATGTTTTCTTTCTTGTAGTACCGAAAGTGTGTATACATTGATTTTTTCTTGGCTTGTGTCGAAATTAACGAATTCACATCTTGCCTGATTAAAAAAAATATGGTGTACCCAGTATTATTTTTTGATAAAAATCTTGCAATGCTATACACGATTCTTCGGCTTAATTTTGTTTTTATTAGGATGTTAAAGCTAATGATAATAGAACTGATATAATAGAAATTGATCCTTGCAGCGTAAGATAGCTGCTGAGTCGACGAACATTACTGAACATTGCTGGCATTACGTAAAAGCGTGCGCTATTTGATGCTCGTGCCGGTTCAGTAGGTAGATAAGGTGACCCAGACGTACGTTTTGATAAAATATTGGCATAAATTGCTGCTATCTAACGGTTTTGTTGATAGTGTCGTTCGTGGATAAACAATTATAACGCATGTTAATTTACCAGTTTTAATAGACCAGCTGAAGCCGGCAGCTCCGTTCGCTGTAGCCTATGGTTAATCCTCGGGTCTTTAACTATATCTGTTCCATTTTATCAAAATCGTCCCAAAGGTTTGGTCGTGATGCTTTCAAAATTATAATATTAGTATGGATGGATACTATGAGGTATATGCAGTATACAGTTAAACGTAACAAAGTCTAGACTCTCTAAGCCTCTGTCTAACTCGTAAGGGACAAGGACGTGAAACTATATGTATTCTGAGAGATATCCCTGATTTAATAGACCATTTTGATGAAAATGTATTTAAAAATTCTTCCATGTTGAATATTCCAACCCTTTGTTAAGGGGTACCTACGTTTTTGTTGAAAGTACTTACAATGAAGAACATGATATTAATTTAAAAGTATAAGTCGGGAAGCCGTTGTTTCGCTTTCTATGCAATGTAGAATCAGCTTAGCATGAGAATATTATAAAATGTATTACGTGGTCATAAATACCCTGATGATATAACATACGATAGGAATTTTCTTTTCTGTTTATCACAGTTCGTCCCGGTCTACAATTTTTTCTTGTTGATTCTAAAAATATGTTGTTTTTATCTCAACTTTTAGGCGGTGTATCGACATAGTGTTGTTGGTAAATTATATTTTGGTTCTGTAAATCGTACTAATATTATAAATGCGAAAGTTTGTGAGGATGTGTGTATTGTGTGTATGTTACTCACGCCAAATCTACGGGATTTATGAAATTTGCTACACGGGTATAATATAACTGGAATCCCAAATAATTCAGAAGTACCTAATACGTATTCACATATGGTTTCGTATAAATAATGTCCTATAATGTATAACCCATTATGCCCTAAGAATTAGACCTCTCCATATACATACATACATGTATATACATACTCCCATCGATGTCCTAAGGATAGGTAACAATAGCGTTCCTAAGGAGGGTTGACGTCAGGCTGGTTGTAAGATCACAGCTCAGCACAGTATCTCTGGGTTATTGGCGTTAAAGCCTTTAATGCTACCGGAAACACGCGAGGATAAAAGATAGATATATTACTATGTACATTCATTACATATTTACGAAGTTAATATAGTTTTAAAACATGTCATTGGAACTCTGGTGTATTATTTTAAACGCTTTAATTAATGCGAAACAGACGAGTTGTCTGTGAATTTTATCAATATTTTTATTTTATCAAAGGCGTAATTGATATTTACACAATTGCGATATATTGACGTTCGATATCTTAACTGATTACGTCGGCACGACACTCTCGACTCTTCCTATTTGTGCGTACTTTGGACTGGATTTGACCAAAATTAAATTATTCACGAGTGTTGTGACCATAGATGGGTTTACGGCCAGCATTTGTCCGGTTTTTGCCTAAAACAGTCCGGCGCAAACCCGTCTTAATGTTTGGATGAGCGCCGAATTGTTTGGGTAGAAACCGGCATCTATGGTTGTGATACTTGCATATTTCTTATTAACTACTGAGATATGCTGGACCTATTATCGCTATTGTATCAACATCCGAATCTCACCAGTATATATTATATTTGTCTCATTTGAGAGGGTGTTGAGACATAGATCTTTATTGCAATTTAATGTATATCATTCATATTCTGCATTAATTAAAAGGATGTACTCTTTTGGGAATGTAGATCAGGAGCGCTGCTTGAAAATTTAGTTAGAATTATGTAAACTTTTGTCTGAAGAGGTATTTCGATTTATTAACCCCAGAAAATTCTAGAAAGGCCTTTCATAATTGAGGTTAGACAGGATATAGTGATAATAGATCTTTGGTTTAAATAACACCAGTGTTAACAATAACACAATAATAAAGACGATTAGCGAAAAATGTATAGGCGTTTTTGGCGTGGTATCATCAGCTAATTCATAGTTTAGTAAATTACGCAATTATTAATTGTATGTATACGTAAATCGCTATAGATTAGTAGGTATTAAAAAAACATAAACAATGAGTACAGTAGTAAAATGTGATAAGACCCGGCATGCCCCAAAACGTGACATTAATTCTTAATTATACGTCACGGATGCGTAAAGAAAATTATATTTGTTCAATTAATGCATTCTAGTTAGAATTTTTGAGTGTCTGGTCTACGTAATGAAGGTTCTTTGTTTATGGAAAAAAGCTACGCGAATAATGAAACTATAAGTTTTACTATGAGACTTGAAGCCTTGATTTTTTTAGCTGAGCTATGGTGCCATATCACTTTTTCTGCATCAGCACAAAATAGATTTCATTTCATATCGAACTTGATATGTTCTTATTATTCAATTACACAAGGCTTATAGATATTATTATATTCTTATTCGTAATCTTATTTGCAGTATAATATCACACTGTCACGCTTACATATTTTATCGTCGAATATACGAGAATGTCAAAGGAATGATCTTTTGATATTTAAAGTCCTAATCTGCCTTTTTGTTATGTTTTTATAGATGATATTCATGTTTTGGTATGATTTTTGTTGTAATTGAAATAAGTTGATACTGGCTGATCTATCAATATTCGTATTGAATTTTATTATTGGCGTAAAATCTTTTTTTATTTTAATAGTTTTCTTATTTTTCATTACACCTAGGTTCCTATTTCTACATAAATTCAATGCCATATATGCAATCTTATAATAATTTACAGGTATTGTTACTACTGCTAAAATTGTTTTTATCGAATCCCTGTCAAGCGACCCCTTCTCACTAGTTTGTGAGGAACCTTCACTGGTTCAAATAAAAATAGTATTAAGGGTGTTCCACCCAGTGTATACTAAGGGTCAAGGGATTGACCGTGGCATTTCTCAAAGTATTTCTTAGACTTTAGTGTCGTTGTGTCTTGTTTTACGAGCGCAACGTACTAGGCCTACAGCTGTGTTCAACCACTGCTGTACGTGTATCTGACTCTTGATAAGAGGCGCTGAAGCGGCTGGGCAATCGTCTTTCAACAAGGCATTGTACCCGGTAGCTTGACGAACTAATCCCATCCTCGACTTCATCCACGACTTTCACCAAATCCTATCCACATTATCTACTTCCTGAATTATCTCCAAATACAGTATATTTCCTTTTATCTTTTTCCCACGTTATAATTTCGGGATTTTCACTTTAAAATCTCTACTATTAGCACCAAATCCTGAAATACTTCCCGGAATCCTGAAGTCCGTCTATATAGACGACTTCATACCCGCCTACAACCCCCTAACTGTCACCGCTCAGCGGCCGCGGCTGCTGTGTGCTGACCAAGCGTCCTCTTGTCAGGTACTAGGGCCTCCGCGCCCGGTCGCTCAAACCGTCGGGTCGTCGAGCCGTGGGGGGATCGGCGCGAGCATACACAACGACATATAGCCGCTGCTTGCTCCTGCGCCAACGCTTAGGTAAGTCCATATTTAATTTATATACTTTGAAATTCAAGTAAAGAAAGTACTAATATCACCCAAAACGTCAAAATTTATAAGTATTAACTATAATGCTAATTTAAATCCATGTCTGACGATAAAGAGTGCGTCCAAATATTTGTACAAACAAAATTTGACATTGGATTGCATATATGCTAATAAACGCAACTAAAAACTTCAGCAATGTCAGCAATGCAAAGATGACCTTGGTTCACAGTCTGCAAAAATAGGCTTGTTAAAACAGTTAGTGTTTTGGCGTCATGTTTATGCAGATTACTTCAGACATGTTTATATTAATAAGTAACATTATTCATAAACACTAATATATTTAAATGCGAATTACACAAGGCATAGTGTTTTATCTATTAACATTTAAATCGGTAATAAACAATACAATTATTATCTGCCATCGGTTTTAACTGCATATACGAGACGAACCTTGCCTTTTCTTTCAACTGATCCACCTTCTTGAATACTTACTTCGCTGGCTTAGCGACCTAAACTGGATCTCGGCCTCCAATACCAGAAATTCCTATTCTGCACCAGTTCTTGCCAGTCGGCTCTTTGGTTGAATCCATCCAGGTTCTCAGCAATTCTTCACTCCAGCTGTACCTAAAAAAATAATAGTATGTGTTTATGTAACGTATACACACTGTCGCCGAACTCAGACACATGTCGCCACGAACGCGTGAACATTTACCGTAATGAAAAATCTGCAATGTATACCAAATCCGACAAAGTTTGGCGAACTGTTCGCGGATAGTGCGGAGACGGGTGTCGGCAGTAAAAAGGAGCAGGCATTTCTTGCTTATAGGCGACCCTAACAGCCCTAACACTTTTGGATATATATTTTCCTTTCATCAGCACTTGATCACAATCATAATATGTTTCAGTATACCTTTTGACCATGTACTTTATATTTAATTTATATACATAAATTTATATTTAAAAAATGGTAAGCCCTTCTGGCATAATAGGGATCAACACTGTTTGAATGAGTTTCTTTCGGCATTTCTTCTCAGCAGTGGTCGTTCCGAAATGCTAGTAGTTTGTAGCTTTGGTAAACATCATTTAATTTAGAATATGACGTGAAAAAGTGCCTGTGAAGGCCTAATTTCTGAATAAATGATTTGATTTTGATTTTGGATAATTAAATAAAGTACTTTTTTTAAAATACATATACAGTTGTTCTTGACTAAAAGCTCACAAACTCCAGGTGCCGATTCACTCACCGCTCGCATAGCCCGATCATGTTGAGAGCGGGCGCGAGGCACCCGGATGCTGACGAGAGCGCGTCCGCGTCCACAGCGTGCGACGACGACAGCCAACTCTACGCTACGCTCAACGAGTACCTGCTGCTTGAGAACAAGTTCCAGCCGAAACTGTGCCTGCCTGATGACCTAGAGGTAACTTTATCCTAACTAATATTATACTCTTTGTTACTCTTTCACCTGAAATCAATTGGACGGATTGTTATGAAATTTGGTACACGGGTTTTATTCCGAAATTGCCACGAAGGCGATGCCCCGGTGCGCAGCTAGTAATATTATAAATGCGATAGTAAAATTAGTTTGTTACCTCTTCACGCTCCATCTACTCAACCAAGCTTCTTGAAATTTTGTTTACATATAGAAGTTCGGAGGAGGACATTGGACACCTTTCATCCCGAAAAAAGCTAGTATTCCATATAGCCTCTTCTTATTAGCGTGTCGACTCGGCGAATTTGTAAAGACCAAGTAAGAAGCCGCGTATATAACCCAAATTATAACATTTACATAGATAAACATTGTCCAGGCCAATCTGAAAAAGATAATTTTGATCGATCGAACTTGACCTGACTTTCTGGATATACCTAATAGGCGAATCTTCATTTTTATGCTTTATTTTTCACGTTTCGCGGCGTTACATCTTCGAATACAACAGCGATATTGAGAGAGATTTAAATTTAAATCAAATATCATAATGCAATTATGTATTCACAACAAAATAAATGCACAACACGTAAAACCCACGACCCACTTAACTCTTACCGAAAACTCGCGCGTTTCCGTTTACAACAAACGTTATTATATGCATGGAGATAAGGTTCAAAATATATCACACGAGGTGGAACCTTGTCTGTCGCCTCTTTATTTGCATATTGCGAAGGTCGTCACGATCGTCGTTGGGATTTTAAAATCAACTTGTTCTGATCAATATTTCGATTGTTAAAATGTATAAATGTAGGGAAGTATTTATTTATGTATGTAGGCAATATTAAGTGTAAATAGAAATTTGAAATTAAAATTTTCAAATACAAAAGTAGTAATTCAATAGAAAAAAATCCATTAGACACTAAAGAAATACGGAAACGGGAGAAATGTACTAAAAACCATTTGCTCTTTGGGAATGCTCTGAATGCATTAATGGAAATAGCTGAATCCGTGCATGTCGTACGAGACGATAGGCATCAGTATATCG
The DNA here is from genome assembly GCF_027563975.2 of Plodia interpunctella. Taxonomy (NCBI): domain Eukaryota; kingdom Metazoa; phylum Arthropoda; class Insecta; order Lepidoptera; family Pyralidae; genus Plodia; species Plodia interpunctella. The sequence continues at coordinate 2,449,664 of NC_071322.1, forward strand.
TCTCTAACATCTTCAAGCAGGCATGATGTAAAATCACAGCCATTTTTTCAATTTCAAGGTTAAGATTTTACGTTAACCGTCGTCATAGTCCCAAACGAAACCGCATGCGGAGATAAGACAGAATGATTTTTAGTTACTAATCTCCGCGTAATAACAAACTTTTGCCTCCAGAACGGCGAAGTGACGACTCGAGACCGCGACGGCGCGGCCCACGTGCTGCGCTGCCTCAAGGTGTGGTACGACCTGCCGTGCGATGTCCTCTTCAACGCTCTCAATCTGTTTGATAGGTGAGATCACATCAAACACACTCGGGTGACGGCGCAAGATCATCATTGCGAGGTCTTTGGAGGGAATTCCTAGAGTAATAGCGACGCAAGCACTGTTTGGGCGCGTTCATAGTTTTTAAGTAATACACAAATCTCCGTGGGGCCTGAGTTGTGGCTCACGTCGTCCTCGCCCTACGCCGTCTACCCCTTAATTGTTTATCTGTAGGGATGAATTTGTGTTAGTTATAATGTTGTGTGTTGTTCGGCCAGTCTGTTCCATTTTCACGCTTAAATCGGTGGACCGCTTTTGATGAAATTTGGTATGCATGTAGTTAAAGATCACCGATTGAACAAAGTTACTTTTTTTTTTTTTCAAAAATCGACTCCAAATGGAGAGTCAACATACACTCGGGCGAAGCCGCAACACAAAGCTAGTCAAACATAAATTAAAAAAATGTAATTGTGACAGGTTCCTAACAAAAATGAAGGTCCGTCCGTGCCACGTGCCCTGCATCACGGTGTCCTGCATGAACATAGCCATTGAGCAGCACGCGCACGACTCCAGAACTGAGAGGAAAGTCTCCGTAGAAGAACTGGGTGAGCATTTTACAGACTGACAGTTTAATTTGCGCTCATGTACGTTCGAAACCTTGTAAGTAGTGCGATAAAGAGATCATCTAAATAAAACCAAACCCAAGAAATGTTGGCTTGATGTCGTCTAATAAAATAACCTTTATTTTTCTCCTCGCAAAACTTCCTATTAACTAACTAGCGATGCGGCTTGACTTTCACACGATGTCGTTGTCGCTTTGTTATTAGAAAACTTTTTTATTAAAAATCCGTTTTGTTTTTCATTTGTGTGATATGTATGGTGTTATTTTCGTTGTATTTATTGTAAAAAACTTGTGGGTGTTTAGTTTACATTGAATAAACAATTATTCTATTCTATCCTTTGGGAATAAAATGTCTAAATAACTGTGAAAATGAAATCTCGAAGACAACTATGGCAGTTTCGTCCGTTAGACCTGTCCTAACTACTTACTAATTTATAAACTCAAGTTACAATTTTTCTGTTACAACGGTTCGACGATCACTGTCGCCTAATGGTCATCATGCGGGACTCATGGGGATCATGCTACACTGGAGGTCCCGGGTTCGATCCCCGGTCAGGTCAACATGGAAAATTAACTTTTTCAGATTGACGGATGTTTATCTGTATATGTATATGTTATAACATATAGTATCATTGAGTTAGTATCCCATAACACAAGTCTCGAACTTACTTTGGGGCTAGCTCAATCTGTGTGATTTGTTTATACATATTTATTTATTTATTATTTGTATGTTATCTGTTGAACATAATGAATACAAAGTTGTTTATATTCTAGTGTCAATCTCGCAATCTGCTTGTACGGCGGGCGACGTGACGCGCATGTCGCGGGTGATAGCGGACAAGCTGTCGCTGGCGGCGGCCGTGCGCGCGGTGACGGCGCTGCACTGGCTGCAGCTGTTCCGCGGCATCGTGGCGGCCGCGTGCCGCCAGCTGCAGCTCGTGCTGCCGGCTCTACAGGTCTGTGCCCTCTGTCTGTTTCCTGCCGTTTTCATCAATAGATAAAGTGATTCCTGAGGGAGATTTACGGATATAATTTATTATGTTTTTACACGAGCGAAGCCGTGACGGGCCGCTAGTTACTTATATATGAGATAGTCTAATTGTTTTTTCAAACGGCTTCGCCCACGATCTAATATCCTAAAATCCTACATTAGCAGTTATTTTTCCGAGATGAAAGGATCTATCCTTTCATCTCCTATCTCCTTCTCCGTACTTAAACATGTATGCAAAATTTTATGAAGATTGGTTAAGTAGATAGAGCGCGAAGAGGTAGTAAACAAACATTCTTTCGCATTTATAATATGGGGCCGTCCAAATCAAAAGGGATCTTATGGCGGCTGGCACTAGGTCTTTATTGCCGTTGTTCGAATATAAAACAACGGCAATCATGGCGTAAGTGCCGGGCGCCATAAGGTCCCTTTTGATTTGGACGGCCACATATTAGTTACGATATTGTAGTGCCTTTTTTTATAAATATTAGGATACATATTGTGTACCATTGTATTTAACTATATAAATAATAATTGTTATTTTTGTTTGTACTCACTCTTCAGGTTTTGGACACAACAGCCGAGAATGAAACCGGCAATAGACAAAAACTGGCGTTCATACATAGGCTTTTTTTTTTTCAAATATCTACCCCCAAATGACTACTTTAGGGGTGATAATACAAGCGAACGAAGCCGCGGTAATAAAGTGTTTATTGTCCATTTCAGGAGAGCGAGCTGGTGAACCAACTGGAGATCTGCGTGTGCGACGCTCGCTGCGCCAACGCCCGCGCCAGCGAACTGGCGCTCGTCATACTCTACCGGAAACTAGGTACATACCTACATTACATTACATCTATTCCTATAATCATTCAACGAACAATGCTTGAAACAGGCTGCTTTTTTTATAAATTTGTATCAGTTTTGTCTACTTATGGGATTGATTTATCTCCCATGTCTGGAGTTAAACAATTTTCAAGCCATTAACATCATAATGAATGCTAGATGTTGCCCGGGGCTTCGCTCCCGTGGAAATTTTGAAATTTTGAGATAAAATATAGCTATATCAATCTTGGATAATGTACTTTTCTAATAGTGAAAGAATTTTTGAAATCGGTTCGGCAGTTTCGTAGGTTACCCGCCTCAAACATACAAACTCACAAACGCTTACCTCTTTATAATAATAGTATAGATTTAAATAAGACGGGTTGGGCATAGACCGATTTAGTTTTTAAATTCCATGAATGTATACCACAACTAATAGTTTGTGTTAGTAATAAGTTTGTTGGGTGAGTGTATGTAATAAAGTTTATTTTTTAAATTCTAGACGAGCAAGTCCAGGAGTGGACCCGTAAGGTGTCATCGGAGGGCGGCAGCACTGAACAGGCCTACTATCTCAACGAGTTTGCTGCTCAGCTGCAGGCGCATTGCAATGTAAGGTTACACAAACATACAAGCTTTGTTTTTATATGTGATGACCTTTAAATGGCCGAATGTTTCTTAAATTTAGTACCTATTTTGTATGTATGGCTGTTGGTCTTCCTAATAAATAAAAATAAAATAAAATATTCTAAGCTAATAATATATTATGTTACTAACGCACTTTATAATATTTGAAACTAGCATTTGCTCCCGACTTCGATCGGGTCAATTTCACAGTTAAATTTTCCGAGATATAAAGATGTGTCTATGTCCTTTTCCATACTCCTATCTATATGTATGCGACATTTGAAGACGATTGGTTGAGCGCGAAGAGGTAACAAATTTACTTTCGCTTTTATAATGAAACAAAATATATTTTAGCTTGAAGTAACTTTTAAAAGTTATAATATTTTATACTAGCTTTTGCTCGCGACTTCACCTGCGTGAATTTTATAGTAAATTCTGGTCATTCTTTTAGAAAAATGATGAAGAATATGTTTACCAATTTTTAGCTTTTTATCTTGAAAATTGTATTAAGTTCCATACAATCTATCACCCCCCTTTTTAAGGGGTTGAGGGTTAAGAAAAATTTAAACAAGTATTCATTAATTATTGTTGTTGTAAACAACTAAAATTCAAATTTTCAAGTCATTACAACGGTGTGGAACTTTCACATATACGTTTTTCACTTCTTTCACTCCCTTTGGGGTAGAATTTTTAAAAATCCTCTCTTAGTGCTCACTTACATTCCCCAGGGAACCTACATGCAAAATGTCAGCTTCCTACGCTCAGTAGTTTCTATGCTGTACGCGTTGTCTGTCAGTCAGATAGATTGTGTACTAGATGTCAGAATCGTCGCTGGGATATTTTTAACGTCCGTTGCGTGCAGATGTGCCCGGAGTCGGTGTGGAGCGCGCGACGACGCGCGACGCGCGTGCTGCAGCGCTACGACGCGCGCGGCGCCGCGTGCGCGTGCGCGAGGCAGCGCCTCGTCTGGAGGCTCTCCGAGCGCACGCTCAAGGTGACACACACACACACACACACACACACACACACACACACACACACTCGTACTCGCCTATGTGCTCGCATCTATTTGTTACATCACTGGCTTTTTACCAGCGTGAATTTCCCGCGGGCACAGACTTTCTAAATGACATGTAAATTTTTGTTTGACATTTTTTTTCTTTCTGTAATGTATTGTTAACTAGGTATTTGACATAAATAATCATGAATATATTTATAAATGTGATGGTTAGTTTAGCATTAAAAACAATGTAATATAGGTATGTTACATTGTTTTTAATACTCATTAGACTATATATTATTAATAACTATTTAACTTCATGTAATTTTACATACCTCCGCAAAATGTATAAAGGACATATATTATGATTTCAAGTTTTTATACCTACATTTTATGCAAATAAATAAATTGATTGATTGATAAAATTACCCTATATCCTTCACCACACTGCAAATTACATGTATGCGAAATTTCAAGAGGATTGGTTGAGTAGATAGAGCGTGGAGATGTAACAAACTTGCACTTGCATTTACAATATTAAGATTAAGATATCACATATTTCGCGTCAGAGAAGCTCGTGAACGTGTGTTTATCTATGTATGCTTTTATTTATTTTTATGATATTTTATGTTTCGTGTCTGAAAAACTCGAGATATTCGTTCATTTTTTTCTTTATCATATCTTTCGCATTTTACGTCAAAAAAAGTCTGGAAAGCTCAAGTTTATGTGTGTTTATCGATATACTAGCTAAGTATAGGATTGTACTCTGTTGAATTGTGTAAGACTGTTAATTGTCTAAAACTATAAAGATTTACTGATTAAATAAATACGTAATGTTTATTGCAGGTGCTCCGGCCCACGGACCGGTTGACGTCGCTGCTGCCCACCATCGAGGAGCAACACCACGTCCAGGATCAATCGCCACCACGGAACAGGTCATTTAAACAATATTATATTTAAAAAAAAATATGGTAAGCCCTTCTGTTGTGATAGAGACTAACTTCAAATGCCGAAAATAATGAATTTTTTCAACCACACATTGAGGAAATGTTTACAGCAATATATTAGTAGTTCATTCGAAAGTTTATTTCGGCATTTTCAGCTGTGGCCGTTCCGAAACGCTTGTAGTTTGCAGCTTTTTGATGGATGCCATATAATTTTAAATTTGAAGTGAAAAAGTGCCTGTAAGGGTTTTAAATTCTGAACAGATATTTTGCGTTTCAAACAGATTAGGCGGTCTGTAGACTATTAATTAGATTGTGCAATATGAATGAACAAATCATGCTTTTCGCCTAAATATAAATAAACCAAAAACTAAAAAAATGTTCTCCTTTTGCAGATCAGGCAGCGAAAGCAGTGAAAACGAGGAGACATCTGATTGGCCGCGCAGTCCTGTGTTGCCAGTCTACTGCGACAACTGAGCTCGAACAATGGCAGTATGAACAACTTCATTTGCCACAAAATTTGAAAACGCGGCATAATAGATTCCACGGTTGTAGATTTTAAAAAGTTAATTTTGTTTTATAAATCTGTAACAAAACTACAAATTCGATAAAAAGAATTCTTCATTTTAAATTCGTTAAAAACTGGCCAGTAATGGTCGCATTTTGTTACTCTTTTCGAAAATATTTCTTTACAGATTAAAAATGTAGGGCAGCTGTGTTGGCGTAGTAGGTTAAGGTTAGATGGTCGTGTGTTTGTGTGTGTGATCCCAATTTTGAATCGTCAAAACACCGTGATCCTAGCGTAGAGCGAAATGTATCCGCCATTTTCTGAATGATAGATCTTTTTTATTTAACCAATAAAAAAAAAATCTGCCATTTTATCATTATTTCGTTGCGATTTTGCTTGCATTTTACTTATTATGAATAATTCTGTTTTATTAATAGTAATTATTTATAGAAATCTTTAAAATCCTAAATTATTATAGGTTGCCCCTCAATGTAGTCTCAATGTAGATCATTCAGGAAATGAGCATAGTCTGTGCCAACGCCAGCTACGAGTCGAAAGTGCAAGCTTAGGCTAGTATGAAAGTTTGGTGCAATCAAACAATGGTCGAACCACTTAAAATAACGGGAGTATTATTATTAATTTAAAATATTAGTTTTCTCGGGTGTGCCCGAGGTGAGTGCGTAAAACTGCTCCATACTCCCTTGCGTTTTTAGTAAAAGAAATGAATTAATATATCCGAGTCCAAGTTGAATTTAAGCGTTGAATATTGTTTCATAATGAAATATTGGTTTCGTTTTCCCTCCTAAGGACTCATTTTCATGCTTTTAAAGCCTAATATAAAAAAAACTTACTATTTTTGATTACGAAACACGATCTGCACGAAAAAAAAGTGACGTAAATAAAATATTCACATGTTAGAAAGCTTCCATGCCACTAGGTGTAGAAATTAATATTTTTTATGTTTTCAATACATGCGCAGGAGTCGTTTTGCGAATGCCACCTTGTGACACGCCCCATTAGTTGTAAACACAAGGGTGCGCCGCCGTTTCTTCCTCCATTGTCAGTCTAAACGGAGCTTTACTAAAATATTGTTAATTTTTAAGAGAAAGGTTGAAATCTAGCGAAGGAGCAAACGACCGCGCACCCGTTTAGATTTCGTACTGTGATTTTTTACGAGAAAAAACGTTACAAAAAAAATATATTCCATATTTCTTAGGTTGTAAGTAAGGAATGTCCATCTGATTTTCGTAAATTAATTGTGGCGCGCACTTGCAAATGTGTGAAGATATTACAATTACTGTAAATTACATAATATGGTCCGATTTGCCATTTTGCCGATAAAAAAGTTCCCTATTCAACTTAGAATGATATACATCACTTATTGACGTCGAAAATTAACTTAAAACTAAGTCTACCGCCGACTTGCAAAGCTCAGGTGAAGAAGATCCACTTTGCAAGTAAATGTAATGTCGAATTCAAACGCAACTGTGCTACTCCTTTACTTTTTTACGTGAGCCGTCAGTGAGGCCTAAAGATATTTTAAAAAATATATTTTAGTCTAAGCTAAGGTTTTGCGTAAAAATGTTTGTAACTTTTTTTTTTACTAAAATTAGATGTGCCAAGTGCGAGTGGTCAATTTAAAAAACAGTTTAGTGAAAAAAAAATCTATTCCACCGAAGTTCTTTTACATAATGTTAATAAATAAGTATTATAATATTTTTATTAATAAATTAATATATTATCGAATTCTTCTGACTAACTCTTTTTTTTATAGAGTTTGACATCAAAATTATCGCTACTTACATAATTATAATTAAAAAAATGTTGGCATTATTTTTTCATTAATTATTATTTCTTAGTGTAATAGTAATATAATGTTCGATATACTTATTTCTTAATCGTATCTAGATATTAATTAAATAAACAACAAAAAAAAATACAAATCTTGAAAAAAACCTAAAAAAATGATCTCAGATACGTACGTCATAGTAGAAATGGAGTAGATAAAAATAAACTACAAAAATATGTTTCCTTCAATTCTGGAATAACATTTTAAAATGTAACGGCTATGTATGTGTGTGTAATTGATTTCTCTTTCTGCTTATGTGTGTGTAGTGTGTGATATTGGAAATTCAACACATACGCCGAGCGAGATCTTTTTTCTATCAATTTTTCTAAATAGTGAAATGTATGTGTGCAGATTGTTGTATGGAGGTTGAAAAAAACCGAAGCTTTTTTGTTTTAAATGTATGATCGCATCACCGCTGTGTCCGATCAATCTTTTAGGCGTTTCGAAAAAATTTCATTTTTTCTCCAACACCAAATAACATCTAGATTTAAATTGAAGCTTGATGTATAGATAACCTCTATGTAACTATCAGCCAGTATGTCTAACGACCTCTGTGATACTCAACATATGGGCGCATATTTTTTAAGATCAATTTTGTACAATGCCATCCTCATTGATACTGCTCAAGTACGGGACATTTCTATTGGATTATTATATGAAATGTACTGTAAAAACTTAAATAAATATGGCTAATAACATATTCAATTAATAATCTTCGTAAAAGTTTCGTATGCCTTACGGCGGGACATAGAGAAGCTCATTCCAATGTATTATACCTATTATATAACCTGTGTTCACGAAATAATCTAATTGAATTGAATCTATTGCGCAAATGTATGTGAACAACGAATGCGTATGCAGTCTTAAGGTATGCAGCAATATAAAAATAAAATGTATATATGCATTCGCTGAAGCACGATAATCGAGTGTCACTTTAATTGTTAAAATTTATTTATAGTAACATTTAGTATTTTTTGTTCTCATTAATGTATAATATAACGCTTTGGCTCAACATTTGTGACGTCACTTGTGCCCACTGTCATACAAGACCTTATATTTTGTTGGTTTTTGACACATGGATAAGGTATCTTATTGGTCTTGATGTGGGTTGTGCGTGTGCATGCATTACGTTACGTACAATTTTATACAATCTGTGCTGCATACGCATTCGGCGACCGGCCTTAATATGTTACAGCTCTTGCTAGAACGAGATCGCAATATTTTTGCAAACGAAATAGATTATAAATTAATTTGATTGTTGAAAATTGTTTCAGCAACTACACTGGCTTGACAATTCGATAATTTTCTTCCATATAATGATGGTGTTTATAACAGAAATGTTATTGGAAGTGTCATGTCGGTTAAATAAAAGATCTGTCCCGTCTTGCAGTATTTTATAAGATTTATAAATCGACAATTCGGTGTTCATAATGTTTAAAATAGTAACTAATTTCATACTTTTTTATATTAATTAGCTGAATCTATAGAAAAAACGTGTACCTGTCTATAAATAGTAGAAAATGGATATATTGTCATTGTAACACCAAATGGAATGGGAAATATTGTTTTTTTAAACACCCAGTGTTGCCAGTCAAAATAACACAGCGCCCCCATTTCTACTCTTTACAGACACTATATCGAATGTGTTATACATATCCATAATTTTGATATCGAATTGTCGCATGCATTTAAATATAGTGTCGTGCCTGTGTCGCGGCGACTCGTGAATTGTGACGTCATTACACATTAACAGTCAAAACTAGAGATGGGTTAAGTGCCTTATCACTCGATTGTATGACCATTTTGAATCCGCCATAATTTTTCATCTCAAGTCAAAACAAGAAAAGAAACGATGCCGACAAAATGTGTGAGGTTTGCGGCGAAATAGTGACGTTGTATTGTATTGAAATGTATGAGATGTGGCACATTGCGCTAAGCATACGTCACGCATTAGGTCTGCGTCTGCCTTTATTTTAAATGTGTAATGAAATGTTCCGAATACATGTATGTATAATAGCATATTTTGTACTTATCTAGTTAAATGTTGTGTGCTTGTTATTGGTGTGTTAATTGTTATGTCGTCATGATGGAGCGTCGCGCGTTCTGCGTGTTAAAATCTGAAATCTCGAATCGATGAGAATAAAAGTTGGACTCTTATTTAGTGACTTTTATTTATTCAACTACTAGCCGCCCGTCCCGACTTTGGTCCGGTAATTATACACCTAAACCTTCCTCAGGAATCACACTGTTGGTGAAAGTCCGTGCAGTAGTTTATCGCGAACAGACAGACGCGCCGGACTTTGTTTATAATATGACGTAAGAATTCAGAAATACGCTACCTTAGTATGCTAACTGCGCAGTGGACAACCAACGTTTTTATATCTGTGGGACGGTTGTCCCACAGATATAAAAACTTGGGTGGTTCGGTTGTGTGTGGTTACACACAATCGAACTAATAAGCTTGGTAAATCCGGTTGTTATTTTTTGTCGAGTTACACTCAATACATTCTATGCGGGGTAGTAAAATCTTTACATAACATCGCTTTCCGCTGGCTGTGTATTCCCTATGTCTGCTTTAAGTCAAAAACGTAATTTGAGGTTTTTTAATAGTGATTTTCAACAGGACGGTTTATAAATATGTATTGCAACTACGGAATAATAAACTCTAATTTCAACCGTGCGAGGCCATGGCCACCATATTTTTGTCAGACACATTGTAATCTTATATCTGTGGTTTATAAGTAATACATGCTGCGGCCATTCGGCTTGCCAAAAAAAAAAAAAATTTCTATCAACTTGCACACATTGCAAATACTTTATACTTTCTTTGGCAGTGTATCGATTTTTGTGATCATCCACGGTTTCTTGTGGGGGTTGCAACAACAACAATATGCTCTATAAAGACAAATGGAAAAGGGGAAACGTTTCCTCAACAGTGGGAGACACATAAAGGCTAGTAAAAGATGCGTATTGACGCGTAGAAAAGGATGTGTGTGCATAATTATTTGTAAATTATCTGCATAAATCATCTCAATGGAACTATGCGGCGTCAAAGCTTGTGGGCACACCTTTGTAGGTCGTTTACGTTGTTTAAACGTTTTACAGGCTTTATGTATGATGAGGATGAAACATCTTTGCTTTAAGAAATGTTACGCTCAGTTTATTGTCAATGTCACAGTCACAGAGTCATATTTATTGTTGATCATTGTTGTGGTATGTCGATAGTCTTAATATCGATAGTCTAAATAGTTGTTGACCTTGAAAATAGTCGATTGTGCGAATAAGGTTGTCCTACACATACCACATAGCCTAGTAAACAACGCTTCACGCAGCGTATGCGTGGTTTTGTTACAAACCATAGATTTTGTACTATAGAATATTACTATTTGATTTTTAGCACGCAATATACTTATCTAAGTTAAAGGTAGGTATAGTAGGAATCACGCACATTCACGATAGGAATTTAGAATAGATTTTTTTTCTCTAGCTAACCGTGCATGCCCATGCACAGGCACGCACGGAACTATCAAATAACTACTATCGATAGACTATCATAACACAATACGCAATTACGCAATGGGAACAACACTATAAGTTGTAAAGTAATTAATTGTTTTGTATTATTTTGCATCTCTTCAAGCAACTTTGAGCTATTTTATGAATTTGTGAGTTGGGAGTGCTTTTGATTAACTTAACTATTAATTTTTAATGAAAAGTCAGTAAGCAAGATCCAAAGGAAATAGCTCTATTACAAAAAATCTGTTGAAATGCCCACCGTAGCTGCGTGTCGCGTCTGCCTGGCGATGGAAGTGCGGTTATTTACCATCGCTGGTTCTCTAAGGCAGCTATTTGAGAAAATAACTGGTAATTCAGTGAGTACATACAACATTTTTAGGTCATTATGCTAGTAGGGGAAGCTATATGACGCTGACGCCAGTGCAGGTAACAGACGCCCTTTCTAGAACTTATTTATGGTACAGTATAATAGAACTTCAGAGCCAAAATCCAATATAAAATGAATAAATAAATAAATATATTAGGACAAATCACACAGATTGAGCTAGCCCTAAAGTAAGTTCGAGACTTGTGTTATGGAATACTAACTCAACGATACTATATTTTATAACAAATACATATATAGATAAACATTCAAGTCCCGGGCCAATCAGAAAAAAATCATTTTCCATCATGACCCGACCGGGGATCGAACCTGGGACTTCTCGGTTCAGTGGCAAGAACTTTACCACTGCGCCAGTGAGGTCGTCAACCTCCTGGTTTGTCCTGGCAGGAGGAGCAAACCCTAAAACATAATATTTGTCATGTTAATATAATGACAAAATTGTTGAAACTAAAACCAATACCAATGCCAAAGATCAGGTAAAATGGAGAAGTAATAAAGGGAAGTGCCCACATTCATCATCATCATTCTTGCCGACCAGCACTCCTCTTCTTTGATCATACGGACGTGCGCCTTGTTTTCCATATTGTAAATTAACATTTTATTACAGTGCATTTATCTTTAATTTATCTACAACCATCCAGTAGTCAACACGGGGCTTTGTGTCACGCTACAAGCCGGAATATGCAGTGACGAGAGATAGTGTAGAGACAACTTCTTCAGGTGATCCATTCCAATTAAATGTTGATTTGATTATTCCAGCTCCACACATTTGACGGGCGGCCCGTGGCGGCCTGTTACATGTGCTACGCTATACTAAAAAAGTGCCGCAAGTTTATTTCTACCGCTGAGCGGGCAGAGAATGTCCTAACTGGAATACTGTACAAACAGTCTAAGGTAACTTTATTTTTCTCATTTAAAAGACTCTTATCAGGAAGTTGCTTTGGATGTGTGGGACTGATTCAAAACACTTCATTGCACAAAATCATTAAAATTATGTACAAATACCATATGGGATTCTCTACCAGGATGATATGTGTGCCAATGCCAATGGTACGACAACTAAGGAACCTTAAGACCATGGAGTGGCAGAGAAAAAGTGGGAAAGCAGACCCTGGTAAAATTTCAAACTTTCTATCAGAAAAAATATTGTGTAAGAGAGATTAGAGATTTGGCTTTTTTGACTGTCAATAAAATCTGAATTAAATGGCTTTCTGTTTGTCTTTAATTTGTGCTGAGTGAGAGTTTAGATAGTACATTTCCACATCCATACTGAGCTGTTTATACTCTAGGTCATATGATTTACTTCCAGATAACAGAGAAATCCGTAGCCCTGGTTGACCGCGAAGCTCAAGGACTGTGTGGGTCGCTGGGCTACGCTGGGTCTCAGTGTTCGAGCAGTAAACTCCTGGTGCCGCTTGTGGTTAAAACTGAGCCGAAATCAGAAGTGGGAGATATTGATAGTGAGACATCAGAAGTGGCTAATGATATTGAAAATGAGAATGAACAGGGTATGTACTGATTTTTATTTAAATTATGGGCTGATGCCAACCGAATGCGCAGTGCTTAATGCGTGAGCGTTATATGTATGTAATATAGATATATAATGTGCATGCATCAAGCATCAATCATTAAGAAGATTAATTATGAAGAATATATCTATGTTCTTGGTAAATCCCAATTAATATTGAAACTGTGAAAGTAAGTTTCTTTATCACCTCTACATATATTAACTACTCAACAAAACTTCTTGAAATTTCTCATACATATACATAAAAGTATGTAGTTAAAAAACCATTTCCCTTGGGGAATCCATGTGGGTATTCACTCACATCTCAAAAACGACTGAACCGATTTTGATGCCCCACGAACTTAATATTCTATTCCTACATATCTTTCATACAGATCCTACATACCTTTTGGATTTCATAAAAATTATACAACAAACAAATATACATACAAAAAATGTATTTTTACCCCAAGTGGAGTTGTGGATCTCGCTCGCTCGCTCGGTCAATTATTTATTCATGTTTATTATGTGTACATACACCATATAATTGACCAGAGGGCTTAGTGCGGGTTTGCGTTTCACTTTTCACCATCGAATCTATTCGAAGTGAGACGCAGCGAACCAATCACAGTGCGCCATTGCGACGCAACGACAACCACACCGCAATGTGATTGGTTCGTAATATTTTTGTATTTTATGAGCCACACTCGCCCGTGGACCGTGACACGTTCGCGATAGGTCCATTGAAAATCAGTGTTGAAGTTACTGATGTGACTGCAACATATGCTGAATGGGTCTATTTGCCGAAATGTAGCTGCGGCACAACGTGACAACTCTGGTTACACACTTGTATTTACTTGTATGATAAGATTATTTTTTTTACTTACATGTCTGTTATCATTATTTTGTATTGTGGTGTTTAATTTTTGGCAATTAATGTTCATTCATTCATTCATTCATTCATTCATTCATTCATTCATTCATTCAATCATTCAATCAGTCAATCATTCGTTAAATAAGAGGGTTAGAGTAGAATATAGCCTACTCTATAAACTTAAAGTCCAGTAAATGTTTACAGTATCATCAGATCAGTGGGAAGCAGACTCGCTTGGCTTCCAAGATATGCAATTTGATGATCTCGATGATACAACACACCGTCTTGATGTGGAGTCGGATATTAAACAGAATAATATGTTCGAAGGTATGTGTTATTTATAACATAATTTATCCCCTGATGCAAACAGAAGAGAGTTTGATGTGTCTGTTTATCTGTCTATCTGTAAGCAGGGCCGTATTGAGAGGATCGTCTACTGGCCATTCGCTCACACAAAACGTTTTTCTACATAAATAGAATCTCAATGATCACATATATCGTTAAGGTCAATCAAAGGATAAAGCTTTATACTAAAAAAAAGTACAAAGAATGGCAAGAGAACAAAAGATAGGAATGCGTGGAGATAATCTTTGAAAGCTTTTGCCCAGCAGTGGGTCTTTAACAGGTAATAAAAAAATAAAATTTTTAAATATTCACAGATGACGCTACAGCGCGACCATCGACAGCTGGCGACCGGAAACTAGATGGAGGAAACAAAACCAACAGGAAACAGCGCGAATCTCGACGAGAGTCAACGACAGGTCAGGGGCCCACGGTTTGTCAGCGAAAGTTTAAACTAAATTCAAATTCCCTGAAGCCTCATACTGAAAGAATATTTCAATGTAAACTATGCCAATATAGGAGTAAACTCATAAAGGATTTAGTGGTACACTTAAAATCACACTCTTTGCCTAAAAACCTTTTGCAATGCAATATATGCGGACGTTGTTTCAAAGATAAATATAATTTAGCTCAGCACTTGAGAATACACACCGGTGAGAAACCTTATCAGTGTAAAATGTGCCAAAAAACATTTGCGCAACAAGCCACTTTAGCAAGACACGTAAGGACTCACACAGGTGAGAAACCATATAAATGTGACGTTTGCCAGAAGACATTTAGTCAGTCAAACATACTAACAAATCATGCGAGAACTCACACAGGTGAGAAACCTTTTCAGTGCTCTGTGTGTGACCGCAGTTTTGCGCAAAGTTGTAATTTGAAGGCTCACATAAAAATACACACTGGTGAGAAACCATTTCATTGTGACGTGTGTCAAAAGCCGTTTAGTCAAAAAACCGACTTGAGAAAACACATGAAAAGACACATTAAGAACCGTAGTGAGAAACATAGGTTAACCACAGATTTAGATCAGTAACTGTGTGGATGAGTGTGGAGACCTTAGCCCAGCAGTGGGACAAAACATCCTCAAGCTATTAAAAAGTGTATGTAAATATTTTTTTCAAACTAAAATACTAGAATGAATAGACGCCTTTTTAACACGAAGATGCAAGTGCTTAACGGACACTTTTTCACGTCAAATTTTATTTCCAAACTACTGGCATTTTGGTACGACCGCTGTTGAGCAATTAATTGAAACAGTATTGGTCACTATGATGTCCCATATTTATCATTATTGCGTCTTACATATTAATTCTAATAGTATAACAAAGTACATAAAGTACATGGACAAAAATAATACATAAAACATAATATGATAAATAATATTTAATGTTTATTGAATAATAATATTTCCAAGTTTCGACGCCGTGTTGACTTTATATCACAATCTTGTAAATTCTGTACAAAAATGCAGCAATGTTAACTGAATATACTATTCTAAGTCTATTTTGCGTCTCACTCAACCCTCGTCCACACCTGTCGCATCCCACCTAACGCATTTATCTCAATGTTTCTTCTTATCTAAACTGATCTGGGAGAGAAGAAAAAAAAATGAGTACCTGTAGAATTGGCAAAGGTATATCATAAAACACATTTTTGTACAGCCGCATAAAAGCCTATTTACTATGATAGAAAACAAAACTTATAAAGCTCTTGATTTCGTAATGGGTCATAAAAATATGAAAATATTCACAGATGTCGCTTCCGGGCAAACGTCGAAAGCTGTCAAACGGAAACGAACCGAAGGAAGTTCAACCAACACGAACCAAAGGAAATCTCGAGAGTCAACACGAGAAACTGTTCAGGAAACACACCAATGCCATATTTGTCAGCGAGTGTGTTCACGGAAGTCAAACTTGACGAAGCATTATATGACACATATCAACGAGAAACGCTTCCAGTGCAATGTGTGTGGTCGTTGCTTTACAGTAGAGAGTGCTTTCGAACAACATTTAAGAAGTCACACAGGTGAGAAACCTTTTCAATGCAAAAAGTGCCTCAAGTCGTTTACACAAAAAGGCACTTTGTCAAGACACATAGTCATTCATTCTGGTGAAAGACCGTATAAGTGTGAGGAGTGCAACATGGCCTTTAGTCAACAGAGCACTTTATCAAGTCACATGAAAATTCACACTGGTGAGAAACCTTATCAGTGCTATATGTGTGGACGTCGTTTTATACAGAGTTACAATTTGACCGCACACCTGAAGATCCATACAGGTGAGAAACCGTTTTGTTGTGACGTGTGCCAAAAGTCGTTTGGTCAAAAAACCGATTTGAGAAAACACATGAAAAGACACTTCAAGAACACCAATTGGTGAGAAACTAGATGTGAATGCACAGAGATTACTTTGGTCAGAGTCTGGTCGATAAGTGAGGAGGAAGACATTAGCCCACCAGTGGGATAGTGGGATACAAGATACAACATCAGCAGACTATTCAAAAAAGTGTATGATCATATATATTTTTAAGTTAACGAATAAAGAAATATTTTCATTATAAATAAAATGTTTTTTTTTTTTCATATTCAGTTCATCCACATGTTGCAATCGACGACATAAAGTTATTAGCTTTTATTTAGTTGACCGGTCGGTTTCATCTGTCCCGATATTTGTCTATTATATTCACCTACTTCCGCTTGTCCTACAGAGTTGAAATTTTCTTCCACGTCGCTTCAGTTTCCATGATGAGGTGCCTCAACGGAGAACACCTCAACGGTTCACCTCACGGACATGAAATTTTGTCACGCGTTGAACACAACAATATCTTTGACGACAATATGTGTGGCAAAAATGACATGCTAGTGCCGAAGTGGCACGTGGCGTCTGGTTCCGCCCTATTATTGGACTACTCCTTTTTTTCACTGAATGTCGTACGAGGCGACTAAGGGACTAAGCAGCGGCACCCCCCTCGCACTTCACTGCCCCACGCGCATGCTCTGCGTGGAAGCGTTTGAAATTCGTACGTAGATGGTATGAACAAGATCGATCGTAGCCTTTAAAATGTTTGGTTTTGTCACCCGCTCCTGTAATAATTTTAAACGCCCCATAACGTACTTGCACTTATTCAGATGTCTAATACGATCTCAGCATATGCTGTATCTATTTGATAATCTACTCAAGAATTATAACTTACTCTGAAATCTAGAAGAACAATATTGCAGGTCTTACTCCTTTATGATTTCTGTAATAACAAGTGATTGTATTGATATCACAGGTTATATATATATATATATATATATATATATATATATATATGCGAGCCTGCCGATCCTTAAAATTTTTCATTTCTAAAACTTGTACCAATGGTAGTAAAAGGGCACCCCTGGACCGCATGTTTAAACTGTATAATGATTACTTTAAAGACTTGGATATTTTTTCGATGCGAGTTGGTGTTTTTAAGCGTTTAGTTATTGATAAGTTAAACGAGCTTAATGTATCTGACGCCTAGTGATCACGCCATTAATTTAATTTCTTTAGATAAACATATATAACGTCTTTCTCTCAACATTTTTATTTACACTTACCCGTGGTAACGATGTTTGCTTTACATTTAACTATACATACTAAATGTAAACTATTATTAAGCTACATACAATGTAATGCTGTTTGTTTTGACCCAAATAAAGGAAAAAAAGAGATCGGCTTGCGATTCCATAATCATAATAAAAAGAAATAAAAAAACATAAAACTTTACAACAATTTTTATTCAGAAACAGATTTCACGAAACATCGTGAACATGAAATTCCAAATTGACTTATTTACACTGGTGAATATAAATGGCTTGATGATATTGGTATAATTAATTCTCCAAAACACTATAATTATTTTTATTCCACTTTAAAATACATCAATATAGTCGAAAATGGTCTAAAAGTATATAATAAGTATATTTTAATAAAAATGCCCTCACTACTTCTCTTATTGTCTTGTATACCTGCATCCTTTTCTAGTTGCGCGACACATTGCATCGACAGTTAATTTTATATTATTGCGATTCTATCAAATTTTATCATTTAAAATTGTGCGCTTACACAATCAATTGTAAACATTTTAAAAATCAGTAGAATGTAATATATTTTTTCGAGTTTGAGACTATAAAATCTTAATAGTATCTTATTAACTACTGGTTACAAAACTAAACTGTTAAAGCTCTCATTCATAAAAAATAAAACCTACCTATCTCAGTCAAAATATGTTTTGTCCCGCTGCCACACTACAATATTTTGAATGAAAATAGGCGTTAATATCTTTTACTATGAAAGCATCGAATAGCCGGGACATATTTTTTAAATGTGTCAAAAATATCTAATCTAGCGTGTATCAAATAAAAAAAGAGATATATCATAAAATGATTTTAGAATTATAATGTTGGTTTTTTGCAACTCAGAAACATACTTTTGAACAAATTGAACATTTTGTAGTATTCTGACAATGTACCTATGTAATAATTAAAAAAAAATTCCCATTGAACAATTTTCCAAATTATGTTAATAAATGTAAACAATTAATTTGAACAAGAGAAAATTTACTAAAAAAATATCTCTTTAAAACGTTTTTATACACCTCACTTTTTAAATTAGGGTGGGTTCATTTTTGTATGACAACTTAAAAAATTTCAGATCAAAAATGATGATGACATAAGAGATCGTGATTACAATATTTTATTATATTAAAAAAAAACACTTTTGCCAACACTAAAATTTTCGAAAACACTTTATAAAAAAAAACGGAAATTAGCCAGCAAGAGATCTGAATATTACATTTGGTTAAAACATTAATGAAGTTAAAAGTCTAACTTAACAAGATCATATCTTATCCTATAATAAAAAAAGGTATGATATAATTTGTTCATGTATTTAATCTCGTAAAATGTTTTAGCTCATCGAAATATTATACATTTTATAATGGAAATGATTTTTTTTCATTTGTCTATTAAAAAAAAATTAATAATATTCGTTAGTCTATGCCTATACCCGCGAAAAATAGGCGTGAAGTTACATGTCAATGTCAAAAGTATTTTATAAAAAATGTATGTACAACATGGCCGAAAGTGGCAGTGTTACGAAAAACACTATAGGCAAAAAAGAAAATTAAGATTTCTCAATTTAAAATTAAACACAACCAGGAGAACCTTTCGTTATAAAAGTAAAATATATAGACATAGTATTAAAAAATCTATCTTCTATAAATATTTAATTCTAATAACTATGATGTTAAAGTTAGAACAACAAATGTATTTATATAGAAAAATATATCACAATTTTGTGATGAAGTAATTCTGTTATTATAAAACTGCTTTTTACATAATCTTTTTTAGATCTTTCATATCAATTTTGTGTCTTGTGAAGAATAATACCAATTTCGGTCTATAAAAGTTTATTTTCAATTCGTATCAGACATTTAAACACGTGTGACGCATGATGAAGCATACGCTCTTTTCTGAAGCCGGTTAAAACATTCACGCAGTCACCACTTGTTCGTTTAAATTTTCTTCCAATCGCAATTTAATCGAATCGATAAAAATCTAGCTTATAACAACTATGAATCTTATTACATTACTGACAAAGTATGTAAATAATTACAGAAAAAAATTACAAGGATAGCTTCACTTTTTAATTGTATGGCGCCATCGTTTGCCTAAACGATGATTTTGCCAATGTCAAAGTTGAGAAAGACAATGTGATGGACTAGCAGAAATTTTTGGTATCCAAGAGCAAGGGAAACCTAACTCGAGGGATATCTGTCTCGGCGATCAAAATTGACAAATGTCACTTTGAAATGTCACCTTGTCAAATTTATTAAACAGCAGCGACCATAGCGACTGCCTGGATATCCTTGTCAATTTGTAATTGATCCGACGGTGAATTAGTACAAAACAATGTTTAGTTTTCTTGTGAAATTTCGACAGTGGCCATAAAATTGTTCCTGTGTAGAAATTTAGTTCCGGCACTTTTTGAGGAATTCAAACACTTCATAAGGATGGTTCTGTCGCAGTGGCGAGCGGGTCGCTTCACGGGCGTACTCTAGAGGAGTTTTTGAGCTGTGGACAAACAGACGAACATATTAAAAATTCAACTTAGGACGATAGATAAATCACTTATGGACACTGTTGAGAAGAAATGCCGAATATTTAAACCCTATCGTGATAATATTTTTGAACAACCTCAATAACTGCCAGTCAACAACGGCTTTTCCAAAGGGGGATGACATCAGGCAAGTGGTCGGTTGTAAAATTGCTACCGAATCTTCAAAATATTTCCCGGGCTTCATCGCAGCCCTGAATGCGCGATGGGAAAAATTGTGCAAGTCGCACGCGTGGCGCAAGCAAGCGGTGGTCTATGAAAACTACTATTGAGTCAGATTGGTATACAAACCCATGTGGGATTCGAACCTGGGACCTTCAAAACGATCACCACCGCCGCTTCAAATTTTATAATGAAAGTGTGAGTGAATGACTAAAACACCTAGAGTGAATGGATGAAATCTCACCACATGTTAGGTAGATGCGCGAGTTTCTTCCACTCCTTGCGGTCGACGTGTCTGAACAGCAGCATCACCAGGTGCAGGTCGCAACTCTTCGAGTTCACCGCTAGATGGAGCGCTGTGTCTCCGCTCTTCATGTTCTATATGATCACATCAATACATATAATAAAACAGTCGAAAAAGAAATTTTTACATAAAAATAAAATTAGGCGATAGACTCACGCCAACAGAGTAAGAATTTGAAAAAAAATCTGTCTGTATGTCTGTTTGTACACGCTAGTCTTCGGAACTACTGGACGGATTTCAATGAAACTTTTTGGTTATATAGCTATTAAGCCTGGGCATAAATGATTTTGAAAATTGGAACACCAGATGGAGAACAATGATGGTACAGCTAAACTATAGGAAATATAGAAATGACGCCCTAACAAAAGTTGTTCAGTCCGATGAGCATTTTCTGTATAGGTATCGTTACATTTGTATGTACAATTAAATTTCTCTAATAATTTTCACTCCTTACCAAAAATAGTTCGGCCACGCAAACGAAGCCGCGGGCATCAGCTAGTTATACTATAAAAATTAAACTATAAGATGCATTGGAGTCAGACTTATTAACTTAAATTATTTTATTAGAGATCTAGTAATTCTCTTAGGAATTTCTGTATCCAAATGTCCATTTGCGCTGTGCAAACTGCGGCCACTGTATCTAGGGTGTGCGGGTCGGTTGACTCACCCCCCTCCAAATGTCAGCGCCGGCGTGGTCGAGCAGCACGTGAGTCGTGTGCAGGCGCGGCGCGCATGCGCTGTGCTCGCTGCAGGCCACGTGCAACGCTGACAGACCTGCGATCATGTTATTTTCAATAAAATCCAAACTAATATCTGCCTAATATATTTCACGGCTAAACCACTTGACCGATTTTGATGAAATTTGGTATACATTAAGTAAAACGCGCCCGTTCACACATAGTGTAGATTTTTTTCCCAATATCAACCCACAATTGACCATAATGGGTGAAAGTTTATGTTCCGCTTTCGCAGAAAAACTCATGCGGGGTAAGCCGCGGGCAAAAGCTAGTAATGAATATACATGTGGGATATGGGACAAAGAAAGGCCGAACACTCGTTTATAACTTTGAAATAAATGATTTTTATTTAAGCTCATTAAGACACTCATTAACGGTTGTCTCTTAATCATATAATATCGCTACCTATCTCTGTCTCGTTCTTTCATTCATCACCTCTCATTCTCTCACATTCGTTCAAAAACATGCATCGTCTCATCGATCCATCGTTTAGAAAATTTCAATCCAACTTACATATAAGTATATGTAGAAATGAGAGGTTTTGAACAATGATGCATGCTTTTGAACGGATATGAATGAAAGAGAAGCTAGAATGAAAGACAAGAGAATGATAGGTAGCGATTGATTAGATTAGAACTTACGATACGTTCCGCTGAATGTAGCGTTATGTATGTTGATACATAACTGCACACTAGCACCACCATCACATCACAGCGTCAATCAATCCTCTTTCCAAATTATTCTACACTAGATATTGTGAACTATTATAGTTTTCCATTACACAATGGAGTTAACGTCGAACGTGCGAGCGTTGCAATTACGCAATCTTAACTTTGGCGTCGTGCGGTGATGTCGTGTTACTATGCTATTATTTAGTTGGTAATTCCCTTCTGTGCTTCTCCGACATATAAATATATTTTTTTTCATAAGCAAAGGTAAGGTAGACTAATATATACTAATATTATAAATGCGTAAGTCTACCTGTCCTAAACCGCTGACCCGATTTTGATGAAATTTGGCACAAATATGTTTATGTAGTCTAGTATAACGACTGGTGTTTAGAGTAGTTATTTAGTGCAAACCATAAAGGTATAGTGGATTACTAAATCATTTACGTCAACGAAGGATTATCGTTGCAGTACACATATGCACCGCAAAAACAAATGAATCATTGGTTGATTCACTTCAAATGCTTTTAATTATTGTAAAATTATTACAATCTACGTGCAAAATTGCTTGTATTATTTTAAAAACACACGTGATATTTTTCTGTACTTTTAAATCAAGTTTATTTTTGTTCTTATTAATATTATTTATTTTTATTTACGATAGAATAATTAATGTTATTCCTATTACTAAAAATAGGCATTTGCCCGCGGCTTCACACGCGTGAATTTCCCATGGTAATAAGTAGTAAAAAGTATTTATTTTCTAAATAAAACATATAACCCACTATAACATTATAAATGAAATATCCCACTCTGGAGGTATTTAAAAAGTGAACAATTTGGTGCATGTGGCATGTGGTTCCGCCCTAGAATAGGACCACTCCATATCCTCCCGTGGATGTGGCGACTAAGGGACACACAGCTTAGGCAACTGATAGGCAACAACAGCATTCCCAAGGAGGGTTGACGTCAAGCAGGCGGCCGGTTGTAAAATCACAGCCGAATCCTCAAAATTTTATGGTTTTTTTGAGATGAGATGAAATGAATGTGGTACATGTTAATATGTTATTTCATTAATTATCTTAATTAAGTTATTTAAAATCTATGTAAATAATATTTTTAATAGGTAATATTAATGTACGAGATATTACCAATCATAAACACCTTAGCAGTAATAAACACCATATTGTATGGATATGTGGGTAGAAAATCTACATAGCATGTTTGCGTGACAACGACAAACTGGTATTAACTTAGCCATTTTATTTATTGAGTTACAGTTTTATTATATGTATAAATACATACATATACGACATATGTATAAATTTATACATATAATAAAACTGTAACTGGGCTATGTCTGTACGTAGATATTATGGGGGGTCTTTATGGGACTTATAGAAGGCCAAACAATTTTTATTTGATTTTTAATTACTATAAATAAAATTGATTTGATTATCGTGTTTCATTATCGTAAGAATGGAAGCAGAGGGTTTAATTACAAACTATTATTTAAATTTATAAATTATGTAAATGCATTGATTATATTTTATACATAACTTTATTATCCTTATTGACACATGGTTTAAACGTTATTATCGTGGAAAATATTTTTACCAGGAACCTATTTCTGTAGTTCTATATAAAGGCTAGGTATGGTTTATCATTATATGAACTTTTACATATTAATCTGTTTTCAAGTTAGTTAGATGTAAACAAGTCTTCGATAGATAGATTTTATTTATATTCTTGGAAAACGCGTGCTGCGTGACTAATTTATGAAAATAGAAAATTATCTCATGGAAGATATTTTATTTGAAACTAGCGGTGCGTCCCGGCTTCGCTCGAGCAAATCCATAATAAAAATGTAGTCTATGTTACACCGTAAAGTTTCGCCTATCTCTGTGTCAAATGTCATCAAAATCGGCTCAATAGTTTTTGAGTTTATTCATTACAAACAAAAAGAAAAACAGTCCACGAGAACCTGCCGACAAACTGTTAAGATTTAAATCATCTGCAATTATTTAAATCGTTAATTTACTGTTTTCTTGAATTAAAGACCACCGCGAGCGGAGTTGCGGGCAACAGCTAGTAAAAAATAATTGCATGGTTTCGTCAAAATCATTTATAGGACATGTGTGTGCGTCGGCACAAAACCAGTTTATTGTATTTATAAATGATCCTATAAAGTTGTCGCAAGTCGCCGACAACTGCCTTATGGGAAGTCCCGAGAAAATCCAAAAATGCTTGGGGTTTTTTAAATTTTGATTTCCACTTTTTAATTAAAACTAGAAGACACAAGTGTCTCTGGGGTAAATTAATTTGATTTCGTTTGTGTATCATATGTACGTATATGTAGGTATGTAGAGAAAACTAAAAGTTTAATATAATGATTTATGGTAAATTCTCAAATTTCCTACGTTTTATTTTCTCGTGACCCGAAATGATACAGTTCCTTGTTATGCTTTAAGTCGGCCACCCATCTTAACTATGGCCAATAAAAGGTGCTTATCATCAGCGTTGATGTGTTAGAGCCGCCACAGTGGCTGTTCCTTGTCTCTCAATAAGTCAATCGTATCTTATTTGCGAAAACACGTGGAAAAAATCTCATGGACCATAAATGGCGACCCATCTCAATAGTGACTAGTGCTAAGGTTGCTTACCATCAGCGTTGACGTGTTCTAGCCGGAACAGCGGCTGGTCTTTGTCTCTGGTCAACTCATAGAGTACGTCGGCGTGGGAGTCACCCGCTCGGGCGCACGCTATGAGCAGGGTGTCTCCTTGGGCGTCCACCTGAAAGAATTCAAGTGGTTCAGGACATAGACAATAATATATGTATAAAAAATTGCATAACTGTTTTTTCGCCCTACCAGCGTCTAAAACCTTTCAAAACCAATTTGAAAACAGAACTCACTTTTGATTTTAAATCTATCTGACCAGAAATTGTGTATAGGGCGTACAAATACTATTGTTTATTCAAATTTCGAATCAGTATTTTACAGATTTAGAAAACATTTACAATCGCACTTCGCATTCCTAATTTGAGATTACGAGCATGATGATGATCTGTCAAGGAACTATCCTATCGGCGAATCGGCGGGAATTCCTCTGTCAGAAGTGTCAGAGTGAAAAAATATTTGAAATAAGAATAAACTATGATTTTATATACTATTGGTGGCCAGTGTACACATTAATCCTGGACAAAGTTAAAATACCTCATGGAAGACAGAGTCCTTGTCTCCGAATAGACTGGGTTCGTTCTTGACGGCTGTACGCACACATTGCACCAGATACCTCGTGAATAGAGGCCGTCGGTTGCATCGCATTGCAGCCGCTTTTAGCAAGTTCAGACCTGGAACAGAGATGATGATTTGACTTCTTTTCCTTCTAAGGGGCTGGCCTCGTTGCTCCGTCGTGCTCCGATCCATCGACGTCCGTCAACGGTTCACCGCAGAGTTGTATGGTGCGTGGACGTACACCCATGTCAAACCTATATAAAAATCACGGAGAACAAGAACGCGGTGCATTGACGCAACAGAGGACGACGGAGCAATTAGGCTGCGCTCTAAGTCACGATTTATACAGAAGAGTGGAAATATTAATTTAATATGCAACATTTGATTACAGACAAACATCGGGACAGGTGAAATTCAAACATTATAAAAATTACTAATTTTAAACTGTCACGTTTAATTATTAAAAACAAAACGTTTCGTTGAGTCAGCCGATATCCACCAGAATAAGGCTACGATTCAGAATAGGGACGTTGTCAGTGTGTCTTGTGAGACTGTACTTGGCGGGAAGAAAAACAACATGGCGGTAGAAGAATATTCTGCCGTGCAGTCGTTGGAGCTGTGGCTCGCCAAGTCAGTCGGTGACCACGGCTCGTTGTAACACGACACGTAACGTTCGAAATTTAAAAGATACTCGTATGTGCGCGTTGATAAAATAAACATACCAAAATTCCCGACGAAGAGTGCTGGCTTCTGCGCCATGACCTTCTCGCAGACCAGGCAGAACAGCGCGTGCTGGAGGTCCTCCAGCTCTGAACCCTGGGACAGGCTGAGAATGATGTGCTGGAGTACGCTGCAAATTTATCATCATCATTAACAGCTATTTAAAAGTCTTCCTTACGGATGGATATGAAGTATGGACAATGACACGTGCCCATTGCAGATTGGCGGGTTTTCACGACTGCAAATACAACCGGGACCAACGGTTTCCGAAGCACAAGCTAAATTTTTGGTCATCGATCCAATGACCGATCATTGTAGGAGTGACTTAACCGTTACTATCGCAGGCGCGCTAACCGCTGAGCCATTGTGCTCCTCACAACGAAGAAAGAAAAAATAACATTAGCCAGTTCAACCACATGGACCACCTCGGTGGCGCAGTGGTAAAGTGCTTGCCTCTGAACCGAGAGGTCCCGGGTTAGATCCCCGGTCGGGTCACGATGGAAAATGATCTTTTTCTGATTGGCCTTTGGATGTTTATCTATATATGTATTTAGTAAAGGGGATGGATGGAGTGCGTTCTAATTGAAGACGAAAAAAATAAACAGTGTTCTTCATTACCTATTTAAGTATATATCATCGACTAACTTTTGTCGGCGGCTTCGCCCGCGTGATTTATTATTTTCCGTACTTCAAACTATATTTATGTCAAACTTCAAGATTGGTTGAGTAGATAGAGCATGAAGAGGTAACAAACTTACTTTTGCATTTATACCTAATATTAATAATGTTAGGATTTTTACATTAATTCTTTAGATACAGGAAACATAACTTACGTAAATTAAACGTTATACTAGTTTGGTTAGGACATTGTAGACTTGACACACTCTCAATAAGAAAGTTGATTCCGTGTGGAAGGTGTAATTGGTCCCGTTTACAAATGTCGATACATGTGATTTGGTCAGGAAACATTAAAATGAAACATTAAGCACGTAACACGTCATTGTGTATGGAACCGTAATTGCGATTACAGTTTAATTTTGACAAGAGACTCCCAAAATACGTAAAATTGGTCTCCGGATAAAACATCAAAGTCAGATTGTAAAAATAAATACATATATTTTGTTTTATTTTGACAAGAAAAATACTTGAATATTTAAAATAATAAATTCCAATGACAAGTTACAAAGTCAATATGCTATTTATAGATCGATAATCGGGTTCTGTGAGAAACAAAAACCTATAGTTAAACTTTAAAATCCATGAAATAAGTAATTTAATTACACAATTTTTTTGTACAACGACGTCAAACTAACTATTCGTGCGTTCAAAAGTTGGTACCTACTCTACTGCTACATGATTGTTTATTTTTTTCGAAAGCCGAGTGCTTCTTTTCGGCGTTTTTTTATTCGCTACGTTTAAAATATTCTACATATCTAGTTGTTTTTTATAACATTCACCTTTGGGTCATTGACTCGGTATATACTCATATATGAATAAATATATATACGTTGTACATAGATGTGGAAAATAATAATAATAATTTAATTTCTACAGAAAATAGTAACGTACCAAATGGCAAAGAAAATTAATGTTTTTTTTTATTATAATGTAATAAATACAAAGATATTGAATGGTATACTTAGGCGTCGACTGAAAAACAATCATATCTTTCGTTTCACTCGAATAGGAAAGAGAAATAAAAATACATGAGAAGAAACGGGACCGGGATTTTGTCTCTCATCGCGTGTCAGGTTTTACAACGTTCAATCAGCCGCTATCTTAATATTATAAATGCGAAAGTAAGTTTGTTTGTTACACCTTCACGCTTTATCCACTCAACCAATCTTCTTAAAATTTTGCTTTCATCTCGGAGAAAATAATTGTTTCCGTGGAAAATTTACGCGGGTAACTCGTAACTCACTTCGTAACTAACTCACCCAATCTTCTTGAAATTTTGCATACATGTAGTTTGAAGTACGGAGAAGGACATAGGGTACCTTTTTCATCCCGGAAAATAATTGTTTCCGTGGAAAATTTACGCGGGCGAAGCCGCAGGTAAAAGCTAGTACGAAATATGCCGGGAAATATATGGAAGTGACCTATTTCATTTGGCTATAATACGTCGTTTTCAGTTTTTGTTGGTTTTGTCTTTGCTACCTTTTATCGCAGGCGGCACATCTAGTAAATTATTTGATTTCTAATGGTAAATAAACGAAAACAAACTCTTACCCGTAAGCACTTTTCAGCTCCATTTCAGTCACTTTATAACACAAACTCATCCTCTCTTCTTTCTTGATTTTCTGCATGTACTCTTGGAAGATCTGTTTGCAATTTTTCTTATTTCCTTGACAACATTCCTTTTTACTGAAGTTATTCGAAATTTCCTTCTGCAAATCTTTGTACTGTTTCATGTGCTTCTTAATAGATCCAGTTGATGTAGTCCTATCTCTTTTAAGCTCAGGTTTTTCAACATCATTCCCGGAGACAGACACAGGGTACTCGAAATCAAATTCAACTGGTGGTATTTCTTGGAAAACTTCATTGTCGCTATTGTAAATTGGCGAAGATCTCTCAGGTGATAATGTATAATCTGATTGTCTGTACATAGACGCTTGTGAATCAGACATAGGACTCGCCACTTCTTCAGAATGCGGCGGTGTAGGATATATGAATGTCATGTTATTAGATATAGTGTTCAAAACATCGTCGTAATTGTTGAAATCAACGATGTCGTTTTCTGTGTTCAAATGGTTGATATTTGTGAATTCTTCGATGGGATTAGGTGTGGGTTCTGCTGGTATGTTAACGTTATAATTATAATCTGATACGTCTTGTGTTTGACCGAATTCAGCTAAGTTAAGCTGAGGCTCGTCTTGTCCAATCTTACCGATGATCTCGTCCACAGCTTCTAGGAGCCAGTCGTCGCCATTTTCATGTTGGGATATCTTTGTGGTCTCTTGTACGTGTTTCAATGCTAGTTCTATTTCGGATAGATTGTCTGTGGTTCGGATTGGTGTCGGGTTTTCGATGACTTGCCCGCCAGAGAAGATTTGCTTGTTTACTTGATGGATCTGCAAAGAATTGAGAGTTTTATTTAATTGTTTACTTTAATGATATTAGGAGCATGTGTCGCCGCTTGATGATAAAGAATGTTCTGCATGTACAGCCAATAGCACATCAACCTACCCAAATTCATTGCAAACTCGCCGCTATTACCGCGCTGTAGAGGTTCATGGAGGTTACCTTGGGCAACTGCCAGGGCCAGGCGGGAATTCTATCTGATATATTTTGTCAACTATTGTACTATACCTTTGGGGATGTTTATCAATTTATCATTATACGAGTATAACACAATGTTGTGATGTTGCATACAGAAAAACATGTATTTTCCTTGACGGCACGCGCAAATTGAAATTCTAATTCAAAATATCCTTAACTCGTCCTTGTCTCGGTATCACAATTATATTTCCTTAAGCCAACAATAATTCCTGTGCTGACGTCAATATAAAGATTATGGTAAGTACAATGTTGTAATAGACCATTTAATCTAACCTAAAAGACCCACTTTTGTTGATGTCTTTTGGAGAAAACGCTGCGGTGAAGTTTGTTGCACCGCTTCTTGTACAGCGCTTTGGAAGTCGACAGTGGTAGACTAAAATTTTGACGTCAACAAGTGATGTATATCATTCCAAGTTGAATTCATACAGTTTTTTTGTTTATATTGTTAGGTGCTGGTAATCGTTGACAGGACAAAGAATTCAGTAGTCAATGAGGATATGCGTGATAATGGTCTGACAACTAAAGAAACTGAATATCGTGCGAGGTAGAAAGCGGATCCTAGGCTACGACGCTCAACATCTGAAGAAGAACACCAGGAAAGAGACTCGCAATTTAAATAAATAATATCTATGATTGTTGTAAAAACATGTCAATGAAATCTGACACTTTAAAGTATTACACTTGAAATCAAGAACGCATCCGGTATGTTTACGCAAGGATCGATATTGACACATAGTTGTTGGCGTAAAATATAACAGCTTTTAGCTAACTTAGTCCATTAAAAACTTGGTCATATTGATCCGCTATTTCGAAATAAATAGATTACGTGCAAGTACACACACAATATGTTGGATGTTTATCTGTATATGTATTTGTTATAAAACATAGTATCGTTGAGTTAGTATTCCATAACACAAGTCTCGAACTTACTTTGGGGCTAGCTCAATCTGTGTGATTTGTCCTAATATATTTATTTAATATCACTACATAGTCGCTTCTCACTGTCTTTCACTATTTATGTTTTATCTTTAAAACGACGCAACGGATTTTGATGCGGGTTTTTGTAATGCATAGTGTGATTCCCGAGGAAGGTTTAGGTGTATTATTTATTATGGTTTTACGTGAGAGAAGCCGGGACGGGCCGCTAGATATAAATATTAGATAAATAAGGAATTAATTTAATTTTGATAATAACCTTTATCGACACATAACAGGAAAACATCGTGAGATAATCCAAGTGAACAACCAAAGAAAATTATGCCATAGACAACCTTACTAGACAAGACCTTCACACACATTTTTATATTATACTATAGTAACTCAAAAGTTACAAACTACTGAGACTTCGAAACGACCGCTGTTGAGAAGAAAAAGAAAAAAGTGTTGGTCCCTATCATGCCAGAAGGGCTTACCATTATTGTTTCTTACACATATTTTTTCTAATAGATCAAAAAACATGGTCAAAAAGAGAATCAAGCTGACCAGTTGCTCCTAGATAATGGATTTTATTAGAAATTTATTATAGTTTTCTGATAGACTTTTTCCCGTATCAGGCAGAAGCGAGCGGCAAAGCCATGTTTTTTTGTTCAGTTTATCCATATGAAAAGGCAAAGGAATCTAAGCCCACACAGCCACGCGGCATAGCCACACATTTGTTACCTGTAATTTTATTGTTGCAAATTGCAATAAAAACAATCGCAATAAATAGATTGTGTCTAATTCAGCGCATTTTAACGTGCCTTCAAACGCGCTCGTAAGATCAAGACATAAAGCGAATAGAAAAAAAAAAGTTGAAACACTTCAAGTGTTTACTTTTTAAAACAAAGTGCCTCCGACGAGTATCGGCTGTATCGTGGGAAAATCTATGAATAACATTAGCTAGGTAGGTACTTATTTCGCGCGTGTTAAGGAAAACTCAAAATTAAAAATATCCCAAAAATATTCGCTGTTATGTAATGGCACGTGGGTTTAAATAATAATGGTATGGATATGGTATGGATCTAATTTGCATAAGTGGAAAATACCTATATTGTAGAAGCGACATAAATTGTTTGGTGTAAAAACCTTAGTACAAATTAGTGTGTTGATTGATAGAATGTCGTCAAGTTTATGTATAGTGATTTCCTCTGTATATAGATTCATTATTCATTAGCTTTTGTCTGCGGCTTCCTTCGCGTTTATTTCGTTCGTCTGCTTATAATTATTATTGACAATTTTTCGGGTTCAAAGAAACGTGTCGCGATTAAAACCTATTACAGACAAATAGCCAAAAATTCTAAAAGGAAAAATTTTCTTTAATATCCCCTTTAATATCCTATGTAGATTCTGAGGTCACTTAAAGTTTTATTATATGTATAAGTAGATTACAAACATACACTTGTAAAAGCGGTGATCGAAAGGCCCATAGGTTCGAATCCTACTCAAACCACCATGAGTTTGTATACTACCAATCTGACTCAGTAGTTCTTACAGTTTTTTCTTACAGTTTACCAACCTTTACCAATACTAACCAGTACTAACCTTTGACCAATTATTAGGGACAAATTCAAATCATTTATTCAGAAATTAGACCTTCATAGGCAATTTTTAAATTAAATAGTAATTATTCACAAGTTACAAACTACTTGCATTTCGGAATGACCACTGCTGAGAAAAAATGCCGAAAGAATCTCATTTGAACAGTGGTTTGAACAGCGTTGGTTACTATTATTGTTTCTTAATTTTTTTTTCTTATAATATATCAAAGTACATGTAATGTCTTATAGTCAAACAGGTTATGATTGTGATCCGAGTGCTGACTCAAAATGTGCTAAAAACCCTTACCTGACGACACGATCCGTCCTGGCCTACATGATACGGTCTAGCTACAGCACTGTAGTCCAACTTATTCCTGACAGGCGCCCTCGTGATTACTACAGTTTGTAGCTTCTTCTTCTTCTGCCCATCATCGTCTAGTTTCAAATCCCTTAAGTCATTTGCAATGTCTCTCTTGTCATCGGCAAAACCGCTGTCTTCTGAAGATTGCGAATCTACTCTCTCACTTCTTCTCTCATCATCAATGATTTCACGTGTGAACTGGGCCGATTCGTCTATGCTATCCTTGTCTGAATCATCAACAATCACTTTAACAAATTCGTTTATTTCTTTGTCAGCTTCAGTTGTTTTAACTGATAGTGTTCTAAGATTCTCAATGACGTCTTGCACGCTGACTGTGAGCTTTGGTTCTTCGCTAGTTTCAACGTGTTTCTCCTTCTTCTTGTCTTTCTTGAACAAGCCTTTGATATCTTTGAATATCTTTGTTATTTTCTTCTTGTCTTCCGCCATTGGTGTCTGTGGATTCGATGAGTAGACTTTAGCACTGCCCATTTTAGGTTATGTTAAATCTTCTTGAAGTACTTTTGCATTCTGAAACAAAGAAATAAAATAAATTAGCATTTTCAAGGCTGCGATGTAGTCGAACTCCACGACGAACTATCATTTCACGCAAAAATAGTTTTCGCATATTATTTTTTACCACCGATGTGACTATACAATGCTTGCAATGACTAAGAGTAGACTGTTGCTTAAAATGAAGCCTAATTTAATATTTGAAAGAATTTACTTATTGATTTACCTTGTTATTCATAAAAAAGTATACTTAAAAACTAAAGTATCCTATATCACTCTCGCACTTTACAATATTTGGCATTGACAGAACGAGACAAAACGTATTTAGCCTTAAAGTTATGGCTTTACCTTTCTCATGAAAGATTTAGGTAATAAAAGAGAGAGTTATGCTAAAATTCTGATGGAAATACGTAGTTTCATGATAAAACGCATAACGTTGGCGCGTTAATTTAAAAAAAAAACTGTTCGAAGGGTTTCTTTGAAAGGAGTAGTGTCTTTCACCTTTGTCCAGCTGTGGAGCGATAGATTTAATAAACAAAACTAACATCAACATTTGTTACTTGACGGTCTTTGGAGAAAAGGCTGCGGTGAAGCATGTCGCGCAGATTCTTCTTTACCTGCGCTTTGGAAGTCGATTTTAAATAATTTATGACGTCAACCAGTGATGTATATCGTCAAGTTAAATATAGTTTTTTTTAAATTTCAATTCGAAAACGTTTTTGTGTCAATCAAAAGCGTCACGCAAGCGGGAAGCGGCCATTGATAACAACATATGGAAATACTAAATTATACACGAAGTATATACACGGGCTTATAAACAGCAGTTTGGCTGGTTTGGCTGAACTGCTATTATGCGCTAATGGACTTTTGAGTAACAATAATATAAATAAAGTTGAAATATAGCCAAACGTGTTTGAGGTTTGCAGCTCTTGGTTCTGTCTACCCCGTAAGGTATAAAGACGTGATAATGAAGTAGTTGTAGGGATGAAATAAATAACTCCTACTTATATTTATTTCTCTCACTTATTCTCCTGTACTCGTTTCATCCTCGGCTGTGACGCCTGAAGTTAAGGGCCTGCGTAAAAAAGCGGTGGTGGTGTAATGGTTATGATGCTCGCCTGTGGATTTAAAGGTCTCAGGTTCGAATCCTACTCGTACCACATGAGCTTGTATACCAATCTGTTTTCATCGACCACCACATGCTTCCGGTGAAGGAAAATATCGTGAGGAAACCTGCACACTGGTTGTTTATTAACTTGTGTATGAAATGGAGAAGGCAATAGCAAACCACTCCATTAATAGTGCCAAGAAAGTTGTGTGTGTTTAATTCCACGTAATGACCACGACCCTCAGTCATGAGGACATCGACTATGAAGATAGCCGTCAAAGTTTTTTCTTGGTCTTTGGTATGTTCTAAATCTATGGTAATGTTTGTGTCTATGGTGAAAGATCTGAATTCGCCTTGGGATTTACCGAGTGTCAAAATAGACTTAACAGTTAAAGTGGACCAGGAAAAAATATACTTCGGTTATTATATAAACGATTCAACCTTGCGTTGACTGCATGTTTCTTGGCTATCGACATTCGTGTTACTAGTTGTCACTTTCTCATCTCATCAGAGCTGTGACGTCCTGAAGCCCAGTGTTTGCATATGAACTATTAAATTTTGTTGTATTGGCTATGATTTTACAAGCCGCCTGCCTCACGTCAAACGCTTTGGGAATGCTATTTTAGACTATCAAGTATATGTGCCCCTTAGTCGCATTATACGACATCTATGAGATGATATATGGAGTAGAGCGTCGTATCCTTGGGCGGGACCACACGTCATATACGTGTTACTAATTGTATTGTACCTAAACTATTTTCTGGCCGCGACTTCGTCTGAGTGAAATTAATATTATAGTTAAATGTGAAAGTGCTTTTTTTCATGTTTAAGTAATGTCTTTGTTTTTTTGTGTGGAGATTATTTGGAAGTTGGAGAGCGATATATACTATTTTCAGACGTTAGTGCTCCCGAAATAGAATCCAACCTATTCGAAAAACTAAAATATTTTTCGCAAATGTTTATTTTATGCAAATTGTCACATTTTGGCAAAAGTCCATAATAAACAATTTTGATTTGAATTGAGTTTTCCTAGAAGCCCAACCGTAGCCGCTCAGCCCACAGTTTGTATAGGATATGTTTATTGCACGGGAAAAGCATGCGAGCAATATTGTTAGATATTGCTGGCAACACTTGACTCACTCCGCGTAACAAGAAAAGTGAAAATTTGATGCAGTTTTGTAAATATTGTATATGGCGGCCATATTGCCATTTTAGTCTGCGACTTAGCCAGCTTTTATTTTGTTTATTATAACTTATTGTCAATATCTCGGGGTCTAAGCAATGTATAGCGACGAAACCGGATTTTAATTTAGGCCATACATATGTATGTATAGATGTCCGTCATATTGGCGTGGATTCTTGGAGCCCTAGAGGTTCGCGAAGCAAATACTTGTGAAAAAAGTCAATAATGAGATTTGAAGTCAATACGTACACTCTACGGCACACAAAGCAATCCAAAAATCATTATTAGTTTGTCGTTATTGCCGTAAGATGGCGTAGGTCGATTTGCAGGATGGCTCGACGTTGGTACGGTCGACTGTACCGTCGACTCAATATATCTAATCACCCGATAAATAATCTAAAGATATATGAATTGATGATGTCATTATCAATTTGTTGCTTCGATAAGTGCCGTAGTTCTTTGTTTTGCAAACTTTTATTAACTTGCAGTGTACCTATGTAAGTATATGTATTATGTACGAGTGTGGTATGTGCGTTGAATGACAATATAAGCTTGTGTCAAAAATTTTATAACTTATTCATTAGTATGATAACAAAGTCGCGGGGCTTCGATTATCTGAGAATTTCGAGATTTTGGATAGCCTATTAGTCTTCCATAAGAATGTAGGTAGCTATAGGTATCATTAGACATAAAGATTTTTATCAAATCGCATCATTAGAACCAAGTTAATGCGTTCATATAAGTAGGTACTTTATTATATTAGTAATAGCTATGTTCGTTAGATATCATTGATGCTTGACCTTCTTAAAACAATAATACGACATGGTAGTAAAACCCGGACTGATTTGACGTGGTAGAAATGATAATGATGCAAACAAACACATCAAAATTCAGCAAAATAAATCCATAGATAAAGCTGGCAAATGCATTATAGGCGGGAAGTATATTTGTCAAACTCTATGCTAGTCAGCACGGTCGTATAATTTAAACTAGACTGGCCGGAAAGACGTTCGAAAATTGAAACAAAGTTCAAAATCGAAGCATCGCGCGCTGTCAGAATTTATAATTTTACTCTTCATTTATGTAGGTACTTACTTAATCGAATATTTATCACAGTGAGTACTTAGTACATACAATTACTTATCAGAAGGATTTTAATCGATAAGTAATCGATCTATTTTTGTTCTCTGTGGATAGTCCCTCAAGGCAGGATGCGTTGCAATTGCGAATATAGGTACAAAGTAGCCATCTTGGATAAATGCCAGAGTTCGCGCGCGATGCGCGATGTTGTGAGGTTATTTAGTTATCTGTTGTTGTTTTCTCGGAAGCGTGTTGTTTAAATTGTTGCGTTAAAATAGATTATTGCATAGCATGCTAAATTTTACCAATACGGTCAAACCTTTAGAGAAATCTCAGTATGAGAGATCTTAAAACCGTCATAGTACCAACCTACTCACTGGTTAGATGTTTTAGTTGGATCTTCCGGATGTTACCCATTAGGTAAGGTTTCCAACTGGTGTTAGTGCCAACTTTCAAATAATTGATCTTCCCTGTTATTAATAAAAAAGTTAAAGATTAGGTACTTTAAGCTAAAGTATGTTTTGTCTCTTTCTGTCAATGTCAAATTCCTATTATAATGTATAAGTGCAATAGTATCTAGTGTCAATCGGGTCTTATTTAAAGGGCCACACGGTAGACGAATCCCGAAGAGAGATTGAAGACAAATAAGAATCAAAGTTTTTAAAGCAGGTGACATACAGTATTAAAATAATACATCTGTCTCTGTCGCTCTCATTTCGAATGTATCGGTTCGTCCTGCTGTCACACGGACCAAGGTATATTTGACAAACTTTAAACAGCTTTTATTTCAATTGTATCTGAGACCGATAACTTGTTTTAAGTCACTAAGTTCTTGTTTCACACACGTTTAGCGTAATACATTATGTAAAAAGTGAAATGTTGGCTCATTTACAATCGAAATTATCATCATCGCGACCACAAAATGTCGTCTGCTGTCGTACCATGAAAAAATATTAAAATACACTTAACACGTCATTGCGTTCACGCGTTCTCTCTTTTTTACACGATGCGTACACGATGTGTTAAAAAGAGACAACATGTTGACGTTAGTAACGTGCTACGTGTTTATATGTTCTGTGGTAAGTGTTCGGACATTATAGCTTACACCATTGATCTGTCTGTTGAAAATCCTTCCATATTATAGAAAGGAGGCAGAAGAGTTTATCGCGTTCATACAAACAGACGCTGCCTGTCGCATCTGTCTGTATGAACGCGATAAACTCCAAAACTACCAGACAGATTGTTGTAGGTACTTACGGGTTTCACTGTGTATTTATGTTTTGGTTTTGTATTACCCGAGCGAAGCCAGAACAGGACGCTATTTGCTTATAAGTGGAAAACATTATGTAATTAACCCACAAAATATATACCTTTCTGTAAGTGATAATAATGCTAAAATTTACGTGTTAGCTGGAAACTGCGAAGTCGGCTGTCAATCAATATTCTTTATTTACGTTACAAAATTCCAGAACGTATCGTGTACAACTGTATACTGTCACTAGCGGCCGGTCCTGGCTAAAACATAATCTATATACTATTGTTATAAAGAGGTAAGCGTTTGTGAGTTTGTATGTTTGAGGCGGGTAATCTACGCGAAAATACCGAACCGATTTCAAAAATTCTTTCACCATTAGAAAGGTACATTATCCAAGATTGCTATGGGCGATATTTAATCACAAAATTTCCGCGAAGCGAAGCCCCGGGCAACGTAGTCCGTGTGAATTTCACGCGGTGGGAACAGTTTTTTTCTGGAATTAAATGAAATGCGCTTTCCCACCGCGTGAAAGAAATTATTATATTATTGGGTATCCAAATAATATATATATGTCCTTCTCCGTACTTCAAACTAGATTTGCGTAAAATTTCAAGAAATTTGGTTGTGCAGATAAAGCGTGAAGAGGTAACAAACTTCAGGATATAGTAATATTTTTTTAATTTTCATGCTACATTTTCTCAATGAAACTTTATTCTTCATTTTGTTCAACATAACCTAAATTATAATAACAAAACCTGTATTGTATTTGTTTGAATAATAAAATGGCCCGCGTGTTAGCAAAAACGTATTTATAGCCTTATCGGCATAATACAGGAAAATATACAATTATTATTTTGCTATGTGTTAGAAAATGGCTGCCGTTTTAATGAAAATGGATGTTTAAATAATCTTGCAACTAGGTATTATTATTCGAACGACCCATTTAAAGAATTCAAACAACGAATTTCGGGATAAAAAGTACCCTGTGTATTACTTATTTCAGGTTATATTACCAAATTTCATGACAATTGGTCCAGTAGATTTTGCGTGAAAGAGTAACAAACCACACCACATCACCACAAACTTTCGCATTTATTATATTAATAGGATGACATAACATACTTTAGCTTGAAGTACGCTAACTTTTTGTGAAAAACAGGATTAGATCAGCAGCATCGTATACACAATGTAAGTCTGACGAATAATATGCTTTTAAAATGGTGGCTCCGTCGCAGATACGACATGGTTAGTCAGTTAGATTTTATTTGTTATTCATTTTTATAGGTAGCAATTTCCCTCATCCCTAAACATTTTCTTAGCCGTATATTTAAAAAAAGAACATTTTTCTTCTGTTTAGTCTATGGTCTAATAAACAGAGTGTGAAGCAAATATAGCTTTCTAAAAATATCCTCGTAACATTCACTTCATTTCATAGCCTCAGGTAAATAAAGTACCTTTGCAGATATACTGTCGCTCTACATACAATTCTGGACTTTATTCTGTGTTCGTAAGGTGTATATGTTCCTTGCTTAAAATTTACAAAATCGTTGTTTATAATATACAAAACATGGAAATTTGAGTTTACAATGTATTGACAAAAAGGTCTAATTTCGATTAAACGCAGAAAAGTCGTTGATATTCGTAAATGGAATCACGACGTCACTCAATTTGCACATGTCATGGCGCTTCGTGTACAGCACAGCAGCAAGTTTTTTTTATTTTTAAATAAGTAAACACCAGTTACACACACAATGCCAGTACCAAATTGTTTGAACTACTGTTATTTGAATATGGTGTTTGGAAAGATGCATTACTGCTATAAACATATATAATCTGCCAAACAAAAAACCTTGTGTAGGTACAATAAAGTTGAATAAATAAATAAAAGACGCAGCGACCATTTTGGAAACTACCAAGCACGCGAATAGACCTGATGATAAGTGGTTACCGCAGCCTATGGGCCGCTTTCAACACCACGTCACACGCACTCTGCCCAAGAAATTTATCAGTACAATGTGATTGTACCTCTCAATCTTCAAATCGGAACACAACAACACATGAACAGCTGACCGTCTGTACGGAAGTTTGTGCTTTATTTCCCCTTCTTAAAAAAAAACAAATGATCCAGGTAGTCGATGTTCCAAGTTGTGCTCATTGTTAAAAGATGGTGCACAAAGACAGATCTACCTTCTAGTTTGCAGATAAAGGAACTTATGAATATAGTGAACCTCTTTTTACTATATGTAAGTTATTACTTACAATATAAAAATACAGTTTGTATAATATGTTGTCCGCAGCTTCGCCCGCTTAAATTTTCCACGGGAACAGTTATTGTTCCGGGATTTAAAGTACCTTATGTCCTTCTCCATACCATAAACTTAATCTATGAAACTTTTCAAGAAGATTGGTTGTTTAGATAGAGGGTGAAGAGGTAACAAACAAAGAATGACGGCGGTCGAAAGTTCGAAACGCTCTGAGAAACAGCTGAATACAGTGTAATGGAACATAACAGTAAGTTTATCACAATTCTAACCATAATTCGGACCTCTTATCTAGCACGACATTAACCCCAATTGACTCACGCGCAGTTCCTAGTGCATAATTACTAAACATCACTATTTACACACCCCGACTTCGCTCACGAAGTAACAGGACCTAAAGATATTTCGTCTGAATATGGTAAAAGAACAAAAACCTTAATGGCAAAATGAGAAAATACAAAATGAGAAATATACTTAAAAAATCAAATACTAACTTAATAATCAACACGCCAAGTTAATTTAAACCAGAAAATGTTTCTTAAAATTATTTCATAAAATTAGGTGAAATGAAATAAACACACATACTCAGCCCGAAAACAAGTTTGAAAATCGAAGGAACGTAAAAAGAAGTAAAGTTCTACTCTATGGGTTGGATACAGGGATACAGGCAATCATGGATTTAGTAAGTACTTCGCACAACGGAGCACCTACTAATTCCATGCAGGCAATGTATACGTTTGTAAAGAACGTTATGTGCTAATGGAATTTCGCTAAAAATAATTTTATCTGAATCCATTTGATTTTTCTTATGTTATGTTGTATTTAAGATACTGTCTTGTTTCAGGCGGTCTTTTCAAAGAATTTAGAAGTCTATTTTTAAAATGCATACTGTCATTTTACCTAATTCGTGTATGTGTAATGTTATTTGCACAAGTGATAAAAATATATAATGTGAAGTTTTAAAGTGGGTTTTTGGTTTTGAGCGACCAAACCTGTTGTATTATTGAGGAAAATTCTGTTGGTTTCCATTGTGTTTATCCCTGTATGGTAAACATGCAATTTATATAGCCCAAAATACCAATACTAGATGTTGCCCGGGGCTTTGCTCCCGTGGGAATTTTGAGATAAAATACAGCCTATAGCAATCTTGATAATGTACCTTTCTAATGGTAAAATAATTTTGATATCGGTTCGGTAGTTTCGGAGAATACCCGCCTCAAACATACAAACTCACAAACACTTACCTCTTTATAATAATAGTATAAATAACATAGAAAAGTGCTTGGATTAAGATTTTTTCACGCCTGCCCAATGCCCAAAAAAAATAATAGTTTATAGACAGTGAAATAAAACGAAGTAACTTAAAAATTGAAGTCAATCTTGATGATTTTCTTTCTAGAGCGCTAATTTGTAAAAGAAAAGAAGTTCGAACTTTAAAATTGGTCTTTTGATTTTCGAACAACCATTGACGTTCTAATTTAAAACTGTACTGCGTTCCAAATACAACAATATTCGCGCCAGA
This sequence comes from Plodia interpunctella, assembly GCF_027563975.2. Lineage (NCBI taxonomy): Eukaryota > Metazoa > Arthropoda > Insecta > Lepidoptera > Pyralidae > Plodia > Plodia interpunctella. The sequence goes on from NC_071322.1 coordinate 2,490,951, forward strand.
ATTTAAATGCTTTTTTTGCACGAGATTCCTCATCTTAGCCTTGGCGCCAATTTGTATTTATGCCACCGCTCTAAGGGGAGTTGGTATTATATAATCGTTTAAACTGGTCTGATGATAGAAGGAAGTAGGTCCCTCAGTCTTGTACAAATAGTTAGTGTCACATGTTATCTAAATTACATGTTGTTAATAAAAGTTAGATGGCGTCATTAAAATCGTGTTATTTAGTCATTGACTTAGTTTTTCCGCTGAAACAAGTACCTAAGCTAGATTTCGTATAAAGTCATTTATTTTCGAAATGTCAAAACCATTCAATTTTTTCTATTTGTACGCCACCATAGGCAGAATGATTGGAACTAAATTCGTAAATTAAGACTATTTGTACCCATTCAATGCAAATAAAGACATTATTCTTCTTCTTCAATAATTTATATAACAAGACAAAACTAAGCAATGTTTAGCAAGCTTAGTTTTATCTCACAAGTCAGTTAAAGATCATGTGAAGACCTCTATTTGCATACAACTAGTTGAAATTTTACACACACATCATCATCAGTTGTGTAGTTTTTATCAAGCAAGGTTGATCAATATATGCAGTGCGACTTTACATAAATCCTACCATTAAGTCGATACGCAGTGAGACGCAGCGAACCAATCACAATGCGCCATTGTGACGCAACAGCAACACACCGCAATGTGATTGGTTCGCAGCGTCTCACTGCGAATCGATTCGATAGCGAGATGTGAAATGCAAACCCGTACTTGAAGATGGAGTTGGAGTGAGGAAAATTGTGAAAATTTTGAAAGTCATTTCTTCACATTCATGTTCATCCGTTGGGATGAGAGCGTCGCTGCTGTTGAAAAAATTATTTCATTTATGTTTATTCCTCTGAAGTATTTCATTCAACTTTATTAGTCAAAATGTTCAATTTATTAATTTTCTTCCTGTCTTGATTGGTTTTTTTTAAAACTTTTGTGTTGGAATATTAAATTCGTTTTTTTTTATACAGCACTGGATCTTATGAAGCCCTTCATACTGGTTTAGGTGTTGTAAGAGACGGGCATAAAAGAACTTACATTACGTGACTGTTATTATAATAATGCGAAAGTTAGTGTGTGTATGTATGTCATTCAATAATGCTTCAACCGCAAAGTTTGCGCATGTCATTATCTCTATCGGCGAAGAATTCGACGTACATCGCTGGTGTCCTTGTGTTGATTCAATGCTCACGTACCTATAGCAGCCAGTAATATACGCTGATTCTTGACTTGAGGCTAGCCTTTATATTAGATAGAACATATGTTTCTGTAGATGTTTGTGGGAGGCGACTAAAAATAAAATTCTTAAAAGCAACAACAGCATTCCCAAAGAGGGTTGACGTAAAGCCGGTTTGTAACACCATAGCCGAGTTATCAAACATTTTCACGTTTATTTTCAAGCAGGCCCTGGGTTTTAAGGGTCGCAGTCGAGAATGTAACCAGGTATATGCTCAGAGAGAACGTACGACTTAGCTCGCCATACAACACACAACACAACAAAAATAAGGGGGCTCGTCTGTGGTATTTTTATTCTGTGCCTCTATTTTGTTATCTTCAGCTTATCGCCAGTGCACGCATCAGTTTTGCCACTAGTGTTATAGTTTAAATAAAGATTCGCGGTTCTAGTTGTTATGAAATACAAATTGAACGTGTTATCAAAAAAAGAAGATAAGTGGGTGACGTGCTTGTGCGTCATCTAAGGTGGAGTTTAAGATTAAGATGCCCTTGTCCGCATCGGAAGGATAAATATGTTTTTTTTTTTTATCTCCGGATAGAACTCAGTTTTCGATTTTTAAATGATTGAAAACAAAAGTAAAATGAATTCTTTTTTGTCTCTGGAGGGAGACAAAAAAGTACATAACATTGTTTGGAAATGGAACACGGTTTACGATTTTAGCGGCGGTAATAAACGAAATCGAGAGGAAAAAATATTTTGCACAAAATAAAACAATTTATTTTCCTTTATTATTCTTATCGCATTATTAAACAAGAATTAATTGCTGATAATTATACGTTATAAAGGTGCAATTGATTTTACAAATTTATATCGCAATCGATTATAAAACAATATCTAGTTGGTATACAAGTGACGACACGTTAATATAATAAGCTGTAGATATGTACTAGTGGATTTATTATTAGATAATTATAACACAAATTGTGATTAAATGTGTGAGATGCATTTACTTCTAAACAGTAACATTCTATTTACGGATTACTGATGTTTGATGCATTACGTCTACTCAACAATATAAACGTGTATGTTGAGGTCAAAGACAAGACAAAGAAAACAATAGACCAGTTAATGTTGCCAAATGTGGTAGCTCTCCAAATACAAGACGATGGCGATTTAGGATAACTTTTTTATTTAAATTAATGTAATATTCATACTTAATTTTAGGTTATAATTTAGTTGAAGTAAAATTGTATATTTTTAAGTAGTTTAAGTTTAGTTATTTACATATATATTTTTGTCAATTAACAAAAGATAATAGGAAGTAATTTATTGACCTGAAAAAACGCCTAAATGCTTTGGACATTGATATAGAGTAATTCCATACAATTTGCCGGAACAAGATCTCATACAAAGCACTGGAAACACGATAAAGATGTATTAGTGCACTGTCTCGTTTTATCAACTGATAAATAGTCGTATTCGACCATGAACATGTCGGTCACTATCACTAACACTGACAGCGATTTTCTTGGCCATGTTTGCATGTTTCTCATCTTCATGTCATACACTAGATGATAAATTATTAGTTAGCGTGCAGGTTTTCTCACGATGTTTTCCTTACCTGAAGTGGTGGTCTATGAAAACTATACACGTATCAGCTTACGGTTCACAGATCGCTCTTTACCATTGGACGCTCCTAGATAAAAGAAATATTTCTAATTCCTCTTTCTGGTATGAGCGAAACGAAGACGTGGCGATGTCTATTGTTTTTTCTGTCTACATTTGAGAATGTTGAGATGAATAGCACATAATTCAAATCATTTATTCAGAAATTAGACCTTCACAGGCACTTTTTCTCGTCAATATTTATAGTTATTTCTCACAAGCTACAAACTACTGGCATTTCGGAACGACCACTGCTGAGAAGAAATGCCGAAAGAAACTCATTTGAACAGTGTTGGTCCCTATCATGCCAGATCGGCTTACCATTATTGTTTCTTACAATGTTTTTTTTTTCTTTCTAATAATATATAAAAGTACATAATGCACATAGTCAAAAGGTATATAAAAACAGGTTATGATTGTGATCCGAGTGCTGATTATAATATATATATATATATATATCGATGTGACATAATAAGTTGTGTCGTCTTGTTTTAGAGGCCACTGCACACTGTACACGTTCTTTTCGTATGGAACTGTGGATACTTAATACAAAAAAGAGCATCGGTGTGCATCGGTCTTTATCGTATAGTTATTTTCATTAAGACAGATAACAGAGGCACTGACGCGAAATGTCCATTTGGCTCATCGCAAATGTGCACTTGTTAAATGTAAATAGACTTTTAAAATCATTAAAATTTAGCTTACTTCTTCAGTTCTTATTCGCGATTTTTTGAATTCGTTTCTTAGTATATCGATAAAATGAGATGTACCTACATCTCATTTTGTGCACATGCTCATTACGCGACACATCATAGACAATCTGAGCATTATTACCTTCTACAGTAGGAAAATAAAATATTTACCTAGATTATATTCTGTTCGTATCCTAATTGATAAAGAACACGCGTGGCATGCATGATTGCATACTTGCAAATCTATGACCTTGAGTCTGGCCCGGTATAAATATCAACAGGGATCCGTGCGTCCTGCTCTCTCACGCGCCACCACATATCTGCACTTAATTATCTGTTGCCTCTGTCTCGTTTCTCACATGGTATATGTTGCTGATTCGCTGTTGTTATTGTATTAAGTGTACAGATTATTTATACGAAGCTTTGGCTGTATCTCGATTAATTTCTTTGCATCAATATTATGGCCAACCAGGAAAAAGGATTTAAGGAAATAAGGATGTTTTCTTATTGTTTGCTTTGTTTGTGAGAAATTGAATATAATTTTTAATGAAAAAATAACTTGATGATGGCAAAAGTAAATGGGTTAGTAACAGAACAGACATTTGAACTCATGCGGAAAAATTATTTTACTGTAAGACCTATCCGTTTTTTCTTCATTTATCTAAACAATCTTCACAGTACGTAGGTACCTTACCTACTTATTTTTGAATTTTGTTAAATATAACTCAAATGTACAGTCTACAGCACATCAAACTACCCAAATTAATTGCAAACTCGCCGCTATTACCGAGCCATAGAGGTGAGACTTGAAGAAAAAGTGTAGTTATCATATTAGGCATTGAAGATTTCAATTCAAAATGTTATCTAAATAATCCCAATATTATGACTATCCTATAACATTCCTTCCTATGAAATCATTGTAGGTGTTAAACCATTTTAAATGACTAATATGTAACATAATAAAAGTAAACAACCCAAGTAGTTTACTTAATTACAACCTACCTACTTGCTGCCTATATATAAACTCTAGACAGTCCGTCTATAAAGAGTTTCTCTCTATTATGGCTGAGCTTTGCGATGGCTTACCCATGGTTCAATTTGTGAATAGGTGCAGACAGGGGAACTGGTCCACTTGATTCTGATATATTTTGTTTGGTTTAAACATGACTTATATACCTATGTATATATTTTTTTTATCAGCACTTGATCCAATCACTTATGTATGTATAATGTATATACCTATCACATTCTATTCAAACCGATATGTTTCAAAGTAAAACATTTATTAATCACAAAAGTAATTTCCTAAAAAGTCTATTTTAATTTATAATTCTGTAAGTAAATTCATAAAAATCTGTTGAGGTTTCAGTTTAACAGATGTAGACAGTTTTTTAACATTATTAATTTGTTGCTAAAAGAGAAAAATAATTATATACCTACCTTAAATAGATAATGAATGTAATGTAATCTTACATCAGAAAATTACCTTAGCGCGCAGATAAAATAGGAAATATTTACTTAGTGTTTGATGTAAATTGCAACTAGATAATCTTAGTACATTCCTGAGAAAAAGGGTCTTGACCGGCTGGTCAATGAGGTGGAATGGACAAGAGCTCTTTTTAAGAGACAAAACCTTAAAAAAATTTGAAAATTCATAGGTACAGCAAAGTACATAACCAAACTATATATAAATATATATTTTTGTAACATAAGCATTATTTATTTCATATAATAATATTGTCTGTATGTGTTTGAGTTGAGCCACTCCGACAAAAATGTACAGACAGACAATATCAATGTGTTTGCCTACATCATGTAGGTACTTACCTACTACGAATATACATAACTGTCTGGATTTTCCAACTTGGTAGGAATAAATTATGAAGCAACAAGCCAATCTATACCCATTTACCAGGCCACAGATCACATTTCTCGTTGTATTCAATAGTGACAGTCGACGAATTAAAAAAGGAACACCATGCAAGTTCGAATGTAACTTTTTTCTGTACTAAATGGCAAAGTAGATGGGTGCGGGGATAAAAACTGCTTAGCAAAGATTTTTACTTACAGTACTTATAAAGTGGATAAAAAGTGCGAAGGTTGATATAGGCCACTCACCTCAGTCTGACGAACATAGTGGGATTACAGAATGAGCAAAAAATCCAATGTTTTTTTTCTCACAGATATATAACACTTTCACCGCATCCAAGTTAATAACACTTAGTCACTATTGATAACACATAACAATCCGAAAATATGTTGTCAATAGTTAATGCACACAGTTCCAAGAAATTCGTTGTTTGCGAAATTTAGGTTTTCGCAAAACGCGTTACGTCAAGCCACAAATAAAAGTGCGCTTGAGTGGATCAGGATCACAGAATGGAACGGCAGGTAGCGTAGCGACTGACAGTGACAGTTCGATGCCAGTGTAGCCAGATATTGTTTGAAAATGTTCTCAAAATTTAAATTAATTCAATCCTATAATATTTGTGAGATGATAATAATTGTTATGAATTTAAAAAAGGTATAATCTTTCCAACCTTTGGCATAGTTGGCAATCAATCTGATCTGAACATTTGGGTGATATATTACGTATTCAAAAATCTTGAAAATACCCATCCAAATCGAACAAAAATCTTAAAATGCAAATCTCTTTTAAGATTTACAAATATAGAAATATACATAGTATAAATCAAATATATAAATATTATCCCCAACATTTGTATTTGTTTTAAATTTTACATAAGTATGTTATAACCTGAAATCAAACGTTTAAATTTATTGATTAATAAACACAAGCATATATTTTATAGTAGTATAGATCTCTATATTATTAAAAGTATATTAATTTATTATATAAGTGTTAATAGAAAATGACTACACACGTGAAAAATTAACAAAACTGAAACGAATCTTAAATACTGGCAACTTTAGAAAGATAAATGCGTCAACGTCATTCATCTCATCTAGCATCTCATACTTCCTTTGTGCATCTCGCTCACTCGCGCCATATGTAAGAAAGAGAAGCCAGTATTGATGACAGAGACAAATTTATTTTGCACGAATTGGTTGACGTCATTGATAAATTCGCATAAATTCGCTACACCTACTATTTATGCCTTAAGTTGCTTTAAGAATTTCAGACATAAGTAACATTAAAATTCCGCTTTTTCTTTTATTTTGTTGTATTATTGACATGAAAAGGTGTTTTTTAAATAATATTTTGCGTAAAGCAAGATATAGACAGATTAAAAAATTAAAAAAGAAATGTTTTGGTTTCTGTTAGGCCTCATAAAGAACGAAAAAAAAAATGAATTACCACAGAAAAATCTACAATGGTACCCCCCCATTGCAAGTTTTGTTTACATTATTTCATTGAATATAAAACAAAGTTGCATCCAGCTCTCTGTCTGTCCTTAATGTACCTACTTATGCTTAGATCTATAAAAAGACGCAACGGATTTTTATGCTTGTTTTTATAACAGATAGAGATCTGCAAAAGGAAAGTTAATAGGTATATATAGGACATGTTATAATGCAGTAGAAAGCCGAGATGAGCGATTAGAACTGAATCTATACTATTATTTTAAAGAAGTACCTAAGCGTTTGTGAGTTTGTATGTTTGAGGCGGGTAATCTCCGAAACTACCGAACCGATTTCAAAAATTCTTTCACTATAAGAAAGGTACATTATCCAAGATTGATTTCGGCTATATTTTATCTCAAAATTCCCACGGGAGCGAAGCGCCGGGCAGCATCTAGTTAATGATATTTGTATACGAATTAGTAATTTCTTCTCGATTAGCAACTTAATGTCGTTGACCTAAAAAAATAACTACCTATCTAATATGATAGCGAGCGACTGGCTCACCTTGTTGCTAAAGATAAATAGGTACTCATTTACGTAATTATAAGATTTTAAATGTCAAGTTTTTGCTACTTCTTTTGCATCTATTTACATTACAGTAAATAGGTGTATATAGGTAGTATATAGGTGTATTTTACCATGATTTAGTTAAATTATGGTAAAAATAATTACCTTATTACATATTTATTGAAATAATACATCCCACTGATCCTATATCCTATCATATTAATATTATGCCGGCTTCACACTGTCACCGAACAGTTTGCCAAATTGTGGCGGATTCGGTATAATCACATTGCTGGTAGGTATTTCATTGCGGTAAAAAAACACGCAATGTTCACGCATTCGCGTCGGCGTGTGTCTGTGTTCGGCGACAGTGCGTTATAAATGCGAAAGTTGTTACTCGTTCAAGCAAAATCAGATACAGATTTAGGAATTCCTTGTGGTGTAACATTGCTTCTTACCTTCTTTAAAGAACAGGATTCTTTCAGTGGTAGTTTGCATTCTCTGTGAATTCACAATCGTATTACGTTTGATGCGTTAAATTAAACTTGATCTTCTGCAGATAAATGTTTGTTTGATATTATATCTTTATTGCATGAAAACACGTTTTTTTAGTAGCCTAAGGTTGTCCAACAGCTGGGAAAAGACCTCCTCTCTACTTTACCATTCCTGTTCGTTGCTTAACCCTTCTAGCCTTTATCTGTCACATCTAAATCGTCATACCATTTTGTTCTGAGGCGGCCATCTTTTAATAGATAGTACATTAGGAAAAATATATGTGGTCTGAGGGCCCGCTTTTGGAAGTTCTATGAAAACTCCTAAAACTACTCTCTTCCTACTCCTATAAATTATGCGGAAAAGACAGAAAAAAATAAAATAATAATAATTTAATCATACCTAAACATGGATTTAGTAAGTACTTCGAAGGAGTACCTACTAATTCCATGATCATTTCAATAAACGGAGAAAATTTCTTATGAACAATATTTTTCCTCAATTTTTAGCTAACATCCTGCCAGTAAATCTGGCTTCAATTTGCGTCAGAGGTGACAATGAAAAATTGCACGTTCGAAAATTGAAATTCAAATATTAATGTAAAGTTTGAATAACACATTTAAGGCGATGTTAATACTTCGCTTGCGATTTTCAACTGAATTCTTTCGTAGCTAACAAGAGGAAATGAAATTTGCTATGTATACACCGAAAATCCCGAAATTCCCACAATATTAATATAATAAAATATATTTACAATATATTAAAACTAAAAAAAAACCCGTTTGTTGGTGTATTGAAAATAAAACATTGATAACTCGTTTTATTGAGCTCTCTACCTTTTCGGCTTTGATTTCCGAATTTTCTATTATTAATAAGTTTCTATAAAATTTAGGTATAAGCACATTTGCATAGTAAACAACGTAATATGTAAATGTGTTTTGTTTAGCCGAATAAAGTCTTTCTTTCTTTCTCATGCGGACATAGACGAGAATATTCTGTTTTAATACACTTGCCAGCTTCCTTCATACCTTATATTTTCATACATATTCCGTCGCGAATGCGTGAAAATAAAACATACTTATAGCATAATTTGTATCAGTACACATTCCGGCACGAATACATTGCATAGTTTGTATGAGAGATTTTATTTACTGCTTGGAAAAACCAGCCGAGGTAAGCCCTTAGTTTAACATTTAGCCGATTGTGTTGAGCTGGGTCATCTCGTTATGTACTATACTATTAAAATCTCACCATCGAGTCGATTCGCAGTGAGACGCAGCTAACCAATCACAGTGCGCCATTGTGACGCAATTACAACAATACCGTAATATGATTGGTTCGCTGCGTCTCAATTCGAATCTATTTGATACCGCACTTCGGCCGAAATAACTAGAACGAGTCGGGAATTTGGAATGACTTGAGTATGAGACCCAAAAAATTTATCGGTAATATGTTTTATCATCGGTTGTTTATAAAATGACTTGTATCATAAGACAATTAACATATGCTTTGTAAGTCAGACGATTTGATATAACGGAATTTTAGTATGTCACAATCAGACCAATGGTTCGAAAGTTATTGCGTTACAAACAAAACATACGTACTTATATACATACAAAAAAATGTATTTTTGCCCCAAGTAGAATGTAAGACCTCGTTTCGCTCGCTCGGTCAACTACTTAATAGTTACTTTGTTCTAAGTGCGTTAAATAAAGAGAAATGCTTTTGTCTATGATCTTAAATATTTTATTTTCTTGTAAAAATCACGTAGGTAGGTATAATGACGGTGATGTATGTGCCAAAGTAAATGAAAAAAAAAAAAAAGAATTCTTCCCATTAATACCAAATCCATGCACTTCTGTAAAGATTTGCAAATATTTTTCTTATGAATTTATTCATTTTATTTGAGAATGATTTCAGATGAGATGGACCTTAGCCCAATTTCACAAGGAGTTTTCCTAAATGATGTTTGGAACTTTTTGGAGGCAAACATCGAGGTAACATCGTGCCCCGTTTTTATTTCTAAATGTTTACTCACAAATATTTGATATTGACAAAAAGAGACTTTAGATTAAAGTACGCTTTATCTGTTTTGTGAATAAGAAGGTTAGTGTGCAATTACTACAACTACCTAATATACGTACGTAGGTTATTTATATAGTAGTGAACTAATAACCTACGTACGTATATTGTATACTGTTTTTGGTAAGATTATATAGTAGTGAACTATCTTACCAAAAACAGTAGTTATGTACATAGTTTATGCGTGAAGTAGTTATTTAAGTATTATTTAAATGTCAATAGAAACACATAGAAATGCTATAAATTTATTTCATAAAAAATACATACGGTTTTACATCTAACAAAACAAAACACGGGCAGCATTAGGTACTCCATTTTTTAAATTATTCAGCGGGCGTGACGTTTGTTTTTTTAATGGCAAAGACAACATTAGTACAGCTTGATGGTAGCGAGGACGTTCTTTGGGATGTTAATGATGCTGTCGTAGCATATGCATACTTTGCCGCGTGGGTACGTGGCACCCAAGGCGGAAGCTGAAAATTCAATAGAATATCTAGTTAATATTTTTTTGTTAAAAAAGGGCTATTTGTCTGTGTAAAAAAAATACTTATTTTTATATAGATGAACAAAAAAAGGAAATACCCGGGGGAACGGGCATTGAAATTCTTTTCTATTCAAATGTTTCAAGCACTTTTTCCGTTGGAAGAGTTAAGTACACACATGTGCACTATGGCAAGCACACATAGAAAACAAATCTGTAACTATGACACCACTCGCACATGTTTAAAAGAACAATTCATTGACAAATCCTGACAGCGATATCATAGGAACAATAAAGTTTAATAAAAAAATAATTACAAAAGGCCGTACTAGAATACGATATTACCTGATGTAGCAGCAGAACTGGTAGCCAGGGCTCCGTTATCACCGGGAGCTGCGCCGGCGCTTGATGACGCGGCTAAAATAAAGATAAAGTTAAAAGATATTTTATGTCTTATACATAAATATTATTATGTTACATATAATAAAACTGTAGGTCTTAGGAGGTTTAAAGAATTATTATTATGGGGGATCTTTACGGGACTAATAGAAGCCAAAACAATTTTTCTGTTTGCGCATCAAGCAAAAACTACTGGAAGGGATCGATGACACGGACAAAAGCTAGTATTTAAATAATAATAATAGTTGAAAGTTGAGACTTTGAAAGTGAATTAAATCAAAACATACCAGCAGATCCTGATCCCGGGTACCCTGATCCATAGACAACTGTTCCTGGCGCTCCCGACGCTGTAGTCGTAGTGGTTGTGGTTGTGCTCGATACTAAATCTCCCGGGAGAGTGCTTGGAGCTCCTGATGTTGCAGCATTGGAAGCTGATGAGCCAGCGGCTGACGATCCAGGAGCGACTGATTTGTTTGTTAAAAAATACAATAACATTTGTTAAAGTTATATTATTACAAAAACGTAATTTTTACAAGCTTTTAGTGTCATCAGAGAGATTGTTGCATTATATTAATAGTTGTAAAAATCATGTCCGTGTAAACCGTTGAGGAGTTCCCTCTTCGGGAGCCGATGCATGCTTCGGATGCACCAATAGGTCATACTTAACATGGTATTAATGCATTGTAATGGAAACGGAAGCGACGTGGAAAATTTAAATTCTTTAGGACGGAAATACCACATCATGAGATTATGTTGAAGGCAAAATCTCTGGCAAAAGACCTCCTGGCCGCCCTCGACGAAAGTGGTTTGATGACGTAAAGGATTGGACCGGACTTAGAGACAACCAACTGAAAATAGCGGCCCAAAGCCGCGAGGGTTTTCGTATGCTAACATCCAAACTTCAATTGGAAGATGGCACCCCATGCTGATGATGATGAGATATATTGACAATAATTTTATTCAAACTTTAAAAAACACAAATACAAAAATGCCATTTTGTAAATAAAAATTATCTTCCAACGCGTCACAGGGAGGCAACGTGCCCAGTATACTGGCAGCGTTGCCCCGTTGTATCGCGAGACTTACACGCTGAGCAAAAAAGCTGCCAGCCCTGCCTGATGGGATTATGTTGCTAGTTATTTAATTTTATTAGGTAGTATTATAGTTTTCCATTATACAATACTAGCTGCGCCTCGGGGCTTCGTTCTCGTTTGGAATTTTGGGATAAAAAGTAAACCAAGTTTTTCCAGGTAATATACTACCCGTGTCGTGTACCAGATTTCACAATAAGATTTTGCATGAAAGATTAATACACACATAGGTACACGATATATATATCCTCACTAACTTTCGCAATTATAATAGTAGGATTTCTATTGGAGTAGAATGGAAAAGAACGTACTAATTTATCTTCAATAAAAAAAAATGTAGCTAAGAATGAGACGTTGACTCAATTACCTGTGGAACTAGAAGCAATTGAAGCAGCAGCGTTTGAGGCGGGAGATCCTGAAGTCACTGTAGTGGTGTAATATGTAGTTGATCTTGGAGCGACTCCTGATCCTGGAGCTCCAGATGCAGCAGAGCTAGCTGCAGAGCTTGAAGCGGCTGAGCCTGGGGCACCAGATCCTGGGGCAAGGTTTCCTGGAGCTCCTGATGCAGCAGAGCTAGCTGCAGAACTTGAAACGGCTGAGTCTGGGGCACCAGAGCCTGGGGCAAGGTTTCCTGGAGCTCCTGATGCAGTAGAGCTAGATGCAGAACTTGAAACGGCTGAGCCTGGGGCACCAGAGCCTGGGGCAAGGTTTCCTGGAGCTCCTGATGCAGCAGAACTAGCTGCAGAGCTTGAAGCGGCTGAGCCTGGGGCACCAGATCCGGGGGAAAGGTTTCCTGGAGCTCCTGATGCAGTAGAGCTAGATGCAGAACTTGAAGCGGCTGAGCCTGGGGCCCCAGTTCCTGGGGCAAGGTTTCCTGGAGCTAATGTTGCAGCAGAACTAGCTGCAGAGCTTGAAGCGGCTGAGTCTGGGGCAAGGTTTCCTGGAGCTCCTGATGCAGTAGAGCTAGCTGCAGAACTTGAAACGGCTGAGCCTGGGGCACCAGAGCCTGGGGCAAGGTTTCCTGGAGCTCCTGATGCAGCAGAACTAGCTGCAGAGCTTGAAGCGGCTGAGCCTGGGGCACCAGATCCGGGGGAAAGGTTTCCTGGAGCTCCTGATGCAGTAGAGCTAGATGCAGAGCTTGAAGCGGCTGAACCTGGGGCAAGGTTTCCTGGAGCTCCTGATGCAGCAGAACTAGATGCAGAACTTGAAGCGGCTGAACCTGGGGCCCCAGTTCCTGGGGCACCAGCTCCTGGAGCAAGGTTTCCTGGAGCTCCTGATGCAGCAGAGCTAGCTGCAGAGCTTGAAGCGGATGAGCCTGGGGCACCAGCTCCTGGGGCAAGGTTTCCTGGAGCACCTGATGCAGCAGAGCTAGCTGCAGAGCTTGAAGCGGCTGAGCCTGGGGCTCCAGCTCCTGGAGCAAGGCTTCCTGGAGCTCCTGATGCAGCAGAACTACCTGCAGAGCTTGAAGCGGCTGAGCCTGGGGCACCAGATCCGGGGGAAAGGTTTCCTGGAGCTCCTGATGCAGTAGAGCTAGATGCAGAGCTTGAAGCGGCTGAACCTGGGGCAAGGTTTCCTGGAGCTCCTGATGCAGCAGAACTAGATGCAGAACTTGAAGCGGCTGAGCCTGGGGCCCCAGTTCCTGGGGCACCAGCTCCTGGAGCAAGGTTTCCTGGAGCTCCTGATGCAGCAGAGCTAGCTGCAGAGCTTGAAGCGGATGAGCCTGGGGCACCAGCTCCTGGGGCAAGGTTTCCTGGAGCACCTGATGCAGCAGAGCTAGCTGCAGAGCTTGAAGCGGATGAGCCTGGGGCACCAGCTCCTGGGGCAAGGTTTCCTGGAGCACCTGATGCAGCAGAGCTAGCTGCAGAGCTTGAAGCGGCTGAGCCTGGGGCTCCAGCTCCTGGAGCAAGGCTTCCTGGAGCTCCTGATGCAGCAGAACTACCTGCAGAGCTTGAAGCGGCTGAGCCTGGGGCACCAGATCCGGGGGAAAGGTTTCCTGGAGCTCCTGATGCAGTAGAGCTAGATGCAGAGCTTGAAGCGGCTGAACCTGGGGCAAGGTTTCCTGGAGCTCCTGATGCAGCAGAGCTAGCTGCAGAGCTTGAAGCGGATGAGCCTGGTACACCAGCTCCTGGGGCAAGGTTTCCTGGAGCACCTGATGCAGCAGAGCTAGCTGCAGAGCTTGAAGCGGCTGAGCCTGGGGCACCAGATCCTGGGGCAAGGTTTCCTGGAGCTCCTGATGCAGCAGAGCTAGCTGCAGAACTTGAAACGGCTGAGTCTGGGGCACCAGAGCCTGGGGCAAGGTTTCCTGGAGCTCCTGATGCAGTAGAGCTAGATGCAGAGCTTGAAGCGGCTGAACCTGGGGCAAGGTTTCCTGGAGCTCCTGATGCAGCAGAACTAGATGCAGAACTTGAAGCGGCTGAACCTGGGGCCCCAGTTCCTGGGGCACCAGCTCCTGGAGCAAGGTTTCCTGGAGCTCCTGATGCAGCAGAGCTAGCTGCAGAGCTTGAAGCGGATGAGCCTGGGGCACCAGCTCCTGGGGCAAGGTTTCCTGGAGCACCTGATGCAGCAGAGCTAGCTGCAGAGGTTGAAGCGGCTGAGCCTGGGGCTCCAGCTCCTGGAGCAAGGCTTCCTGGAGCTCCTGATGCAGCAGAACTACCTGCAGAGCTTGAAGCGGCTGAGCCTGGGGCACCAGCTCCTGGAGCAAGGCTTCCTGGAGCTCCTGATGCAGCAGAACTACCTGCAGAGCTTGAAGCGGCTGAGCCTGGGGCACCAGATCCGGGGGAAAGGTTTCCTGGAGCTCCTGATGCAGTAGAGCTAGATGCAGAGCTTGAAGCGGCTGAACCTGGGGCAAGGTTTCCTGGAGCTCCTGATGCAGCAGAACTAGATGCAGAACTTGAAGCGGCTGAGCCTGGGGCCCCAGTTCCTGGGGCACCAGCTCCTGGAGCAAGGTTTCCTGGAGCTCCTGATGCAGCAGAGCTAGCTGCAGAGCTTGAAGCGGATGAGCCTGGGGCACCAGCTCCTGGGGCAAGGTTTCCTGGAGCACCTGATGCAGCAGAGCTAGCTGCAGAGCTTGAAGCGGCTGAGCCTGGGGCTCCAGCTCCTGGAGCAAGGCTTCCTGGAGCTCCTGATGCAGCAGAACTAGCTGCAGAGCTTGAAGCGGCTGAGCCTGGGGCGCCAGCTCCTGGGGCAAGGTTTCCTGGAGCTCCTGATCCAGCATAGCTAGCTGCAGAGCTTGAAGCGGCTGAGCCTGGGACACCAGCTCCTGGAGCAAGGTTTCCTGGAGCTACTGGTGCAGCAGAACTAGCTGCAGAGCTTGAAACGGCTGAGCCTGGGGCACCAGCTCCTGGAGCAAGGTTTCCTGGAGCTCCTGATGCAGCAGAGCTAGCTGCAGAGCTTGAAGCGGATGAGCCTGGTGCACCAGCTCCTGGGGCAAGGTTTCCTGGAGCACCTGATGCAGCAGAGCTAGCTGCAGAGCTTGAAGCGGCTGAGCCTGGGGCACCAGCTCCTGGAGCAAGGTTTCCTGGAGCACCTGATGCAGCAGCGCTAGCTGCAGAGCTTGAAGCGGCTGAGCCTGGGGCACCAGCTCCTGGAGCAAGGTTTCCTGGAGCTACTGGTGCAGCAGAGCTTGAAGCGGCTGAGCCTGGGGCACCAGCTCCTGGGGCAAGGTTTCCTGGAGCACCTGATGCAGCAGCGCTAGCTGCAGAGCTTGAAGCGGCTGAGCTTGGGGCACCAGCTCCTGGGGCAAGGTTTCCTGGAGCTCCTGATGCAGCAGAGCTAGCTGCAGAGCTTGAAGCGGCTGAGCCTGTGACACCAGCTCCTGGGGCAAGGTTTCCTGGAGCTCCTGATGCAGCAGCGCTAGCTGCAGAGCTTGAAGCGGCTGAGCTTGGGGCACCAGCTCCTGGGACAAGGTTTCCTGGAGCTCCTGATGCAGCAGAGCTAGCTGCAGAGCTTGAAGCGGCTGAGCCTGTGACACCAGCTCCTGGGGCAAGGTTTCCTGGAGCTCCTGGCGTAGCAGAACTAGCTGCAGAGCTTGAAGCGGCTGAGCCTGGGGCACCAGCTCCTGGGGCAAGGTTTCCTGGAGCTCCTGATGCAGCAGAGCTAGCTGCAGAGCTTGAAGCGGATGAGCCTGGTGCACCAGCTCCTGGGGCAAGGTTTCCTGGAGCTCCTGGCGTAGCAGAACTAGCTGCAGAGCTTGAAGCGGCTGAGCCTGGGGCACCAGCTCCTGGGGCAAGGTTTCCTGGAGCTCCTGATGCAGCAGAACTAACTGCAGAGCTTGAAGCGGCTGAGCCTGGGGCACCAGCTCCTGGGGCAAGGTTTCCTGGAGCTTCTAATGCAGCAGAACTAGCTGCAGAGCTTGAAGCGGCTAAGCCTGGGGCACCAGCTCCTAGGGCAAGGTTTTCAGGAGCTCCTGATGCAGCAGAGCTAGCTGCAGAGCTTGAAGCGGCTGAGCCTGGGGCACCAGCTCCTGGGGCAAGGTTTCCTGGAGCTCCTGGCGTAGCAGAACTAGTTGCAGAGCTTGAAGCGGCTGAGCCTGGGGCACCAGCTCCTGGGGCAAGGTTTCCAGGAGCTCCTGATGCAGCAGAACTAGCTGCAGAGCTTGAAGCGGCTGAACCAGGGGCACCAGCTCCTGGGGCAAGGTTTCCTGGAGCTCCTGATGCAGCAGAGCTAACTGCAGAGCTTGAAGCGGCTGAGCCTGGGGTACCAGCTCCTGGGGCAAGGTTTCCTGGTGCTAATGATGCAGCAGAGCTAACTGCAGAGCTTGAAGCGGCTGATCCTGGGGCACATGTTAATTTATTATTCGAAGTAAAAATAAATAATTAAACACGTGGCGAAGTTAGGCTCCAATCTCCGAGATATTCGCATAAAAATCAAGACTTTACCTGTGGCTGAAGAAGTAGCAGTTGAATCAGTTACGAGAGGCCCTGGAGCTGATCCGATAGGCGTTGGGGCTGCGATTGGTGTGAAAGCTGCTATAGAAAAGCTTATTTTTATTTATTTTAAGAAGACTAAAGAAGAAGAGGTCACTTATATAAATCAGAAAGCAAAGGTTTCCATTAATATACTAGGTTGGTGTTGTAAATAGTAAATAAATATATTGGGACAAATCACACAGATTGAGCTAGCCCCAAAGTAAGCTCGAGACTTGTGTTATGGGATACTAACTCAACGATACTATATTTTATAACAAATACATATATAGATAAACATCCAAGACCCGGGCCAATCAGAAAAAGATCATTTTCAATCATGACCCGACCGGGGATCGAACCCGGGACCTCTCGGTTCAGAGGCAAGCACTTTACCACTGCGCCATCGAGGTCGTCAAAGGTTGTAGCTTTGTTATATGGTTTACATATGTTGTTTTATTTTAAAATCGATATCGATACGCCATCGTTAGCCTACAATGAAGAAATACTATTGAATGTCTTGTAATCCTTCTAGTATTATAAATGCAAAAGTTTGTAATGTGTGTATGTTTGTTACTCTGTTACGCAAAATCTACGGAATCTGGACGGATTATTATGAAATTTGGCACAAGGATAGAATATAACCTGGAATAACACAGGGTAATTTTTATCCTGAAATTCCCACCGGAGTCAAGCCCCGGAGCATAACTAGTAATATATACTGTAGTCGCGTGGCAATCGCTACTCTATCGATGGTTATGAGCTATCGATAATATCGATGCTCTTATCGATATCCTATCTTAATTTCGAGGTCAACGAAATCCATAGATAGTTCCACTAGTTAGTTCGGCATGATTAATTCTATGATCTAAATGCTTACCAGCAGCGTTATGGACGATCTGTTCCAGAATAGTTATCAACTCTTCAGCTGTTGCGATCACAGATGCTGTGAAAATTAATCCAATTAGGTTATTAAAACTTGTGACAATTTTTATTACGTTCCTTGAAATCAAGACTAACATGGCGAAACTTTCTGCTGCTAAAGGTAAATAATGTTGCTAAATGTTTCTATAGAAATGATCAAATTTCTGTACAATCGTAGTACATAGTAGAACAGTTGTTTCTCATTTTAATATGATAGAGATTATGTTGCCGATGAGAAGTGATTGTTCCGCCTTAGAAAAGGACCACTGCATATCCTCCCGTGAACGTCATACAAGGCGACTAAGGAACACATAACCTTGGCAGCTGATAGGCAACTATAGCATTCCCAAGGAGGGTTGACGTCAGGCAGGAGACGGTAAAATCACCTGATTCTGATGCATTTTTAAGTTGACCCAGGACTTCACGGTGCAGAGCCCTGGATGAAGCTGGTAAGAAGAGACAGAGAGAGGGAGTTTTAACAAACCTTCAGCCTGAGCGAGGTCTGCAGGTGATGCACCAGGTCCAGGGATCGTGGGCAAGGGTGGGAGAGAGAGCACTGAAGTTGACGTCGATGCTGTAAATAATGAAAATAATATGAACACACAACTGCCAGGCTGAGATGATTTAGTTGTTAAAACAAGACAAACTATAGCAGGCTTAGCGGATCTTGGGCTTCGACACTAAATTGATGAGGAATCAGATAAGAGAGAGAGAGAGAGATAGAGACATTTGAAGAGGCTCATATTTTGCAGTGTAATGTAATGGGCAAGAAGAAGAGTATTTACCAGCGGATGATAAAGCTGCGGTTGACGAAACTGGAGCTGTCACTACTGGTGTTAATGGGATAGCTGGGGAAACTGGGGCCACTGGAGCAACCGACGCCGAGGCCACTGACGAGGAAGAAGATGATGATGATGCTAAAAGTAAAAAAAAATATCACAAATACTGAGATATATTTGCAATGTTGTAATACGAACAATATATTCGTCAGAAGAGGGTGTTTTCAGTTTTGATAGTATACCTGATCCTGAATTATTAGTGACTGAGCTGTCGTAGGTAGTGGACACGGTGCCGTCAGCTGATGTGGTTGTAGTAGCTGAAAATAAAGTGTATAAAATAAAATCTGGGTTGGAAAAATGAAATTGTACTCTCATGGACGCAGATTATATACCTAATATGTATTATTTTGTTGCTGCCGGTAAAGGAAACATGATGATATAATCTGCACCATTTATCGATTAGTATATTTTCGAAATGTATGTAGGTACAAGACAATGGAAAATGAAAAATATTTAGAACATTCAAAAATAAACAACTTAACAGCGGTAAATAAATACGAATTAGAAAATATCAAGATGATGATTATCAACTCACTGGAGGTAACTGGTGCACCAGCGGGCGCTCCGTTCGTTGTAGCTGCAGCTGTAGCTATAAAAATACGTACAAATAAAGTCACAATACAACACGTGTCAACAACTCACAGCACATATTGAATTATGTCTTTACAGTTAGAGTAAATCAGCAGATTACGTATAACAAATGTCTGGCTATGTCACCTCCGCCTAGTCTTGGCAGAAGGGGCAAACCCTAGAAGTGGCTTAATGTCGTCAAATTGTGCAAAATATGCGTGGCAATGATCTGATAGCTAAAGGATACCAAACACTATGTACAGTTAAGTAGAAAAAGCAGGAAACAATAAAACGCCAGAGAATTCCACATTTACCGTGAAAATTGTTGGAGGTAATAATGTAGATTCTTTACCTGAAGATGTAGCGGATGCTGATGCTGGGGCGACTGCGGCAACTGGCGCAGTGGTAGCTGCTGTTGCTAAAGTATAAGAAAAGTTCGATAAAGTTATTGATTTGTTGGTTGTGTACTGGGATTCATCTCAAATTTAAAATCCCCTTTCTCCTTTCAACTACCTAAGCCCACACAATTCAGTTAAGGTTGTGGGTTTCGTCTTGGATGTCTTTCTCGTTATAGATAAAGACGCATACAAAGTATATCATGAAATGCAAAATTACAAGATTCCGCATTAGTACGTTACTAATACGGAATCTTGAAATTTGCAGTTTTTTTTAAATCCGAGGCAAAATCTAAACAACAAATGTTAACGTACAATTTAATTATTAGAAAAAGGTAAAATTCTTATAGACAATATTGATGTTGATCTTATAGACAAGATTAATCACAAGATAATAAAATTTGGTACGAGTAAAATTAATCGCTCCTGAGCAATATGTAAAAAAAAATATTGATAGAAATAGAAAATTGATAGTCTAGCAATGTTACTAATTATTTACCTGTGGATGCAGAGGATACAGATGTTGGGGCGACTACTATAGGTGCAGCTGGAACAACTGACACAATCGGAACCGCTGGGACTGGGACGACTGAGCCGGTGGATGATGACGCTTTAAAAACAAAAATATAATAATTGATATAGTTGTTTCATGATGATGAATGAGAGATATTTAGTTTCTCAAAATGTATACAATTTGTATGCTTATGGATTTGATTGTGTGGGAATTTATACAACTTACGGAACATTTATATTGCAACCGACGTGGCTATCATATATAGGAAGTTTCAGATACGATTATTCGTGCGTCTTGATAAACTCTTTAGTTGTGATATATATATGTAGTTACTAATTAATATGTAGATAGTTAGTTTGTCCAAATCTTGCAAGTTTCTTACAATTTTCCTTTTGTCTAACAGAGATATAATTTTCCAGTGATGTGGATATCAATATGACAATGCAATAATTAGGATAATCATGACATGATCAGCCTTGCGATTCGGAAAAGTTCGAATGGCTGTTCGCTCTCATTTGCAATCACTTTCGCTTTTCCTGACCTTGACCTTTATTACGCATTCTGTCAGTTATGTTGATGGTACACCATAAACGGCGCCCAAAGAGTAGAAAATATGATTGACTACATACAAAATTTTTTTTTGTTACGCTTTGAAAGCAACAAGATTTTTTTAAATACCTGATGCCGCTGCAGCCGAAGATTGCGAACCTTCAACGATGTTCACATTCTTCCCTCCTTTGATTGCAGTAACTTTAGCACCAGGTTGAGATTCGACTTGTCTAACATTCGTCTGTTCTACGACTTGTTCTTGGTATCCTGGTTGGTATTGGTAACCGGAATTGTAAGTTACTGGTTGTCTGTATTGTAGAACATTCCGTTGAGATCCTAGAAAAGTTCAAAATCGTTATCTATACTAACATTATAAATGCGGAAATCTCTGTCACATTTTCACTGCTAAACCGTTGGTCAGTTATTGACGTGACCTGAATGATATCAGTCAGGTAGCCGGTCGTATAAACACGGCAAGGCAAATGTTTATGCTTAATCGGCTTTGAGTTTCATGGCTCTCAAACTCGTGAATGGAACTTGCCGTTTTTTAAATAGCCTGTGGTGTCCCACTGCTGGGCAAAGGACTCCTCTACTTCACCATCCATCTTTGTCCATTGCGTAACTTCTCCAGTTTTTATTCAAACACCATTCAGGCAAATATAAAATGAATTAGTTCAAACAATTCTATAATACAGTGAATGGAAAATATTGTAACTTTAAATTTGTTATTAAAAAATATATTCAAATATTTCCATGAAATAATTAAACGAAGCTTTTGGCTCCTTTTCCCAATTGACTATCATGGGGGGGGGGGGGGGGGGGGAAACTTTGTATGAAAATCATGTCTGTTCCGCTTTCGCAGAGAGATTTACGGGAGCGACGCCGCGGGAAAAAGTTAGTATTCATACGAATACGTAAATACAAATGAAAATAATGCTTGGAGTTCCTCAAGGATCAATTCTTGGCCCGTTTCGATTTATTTATTCTTAGTATTTCATTTGATTATTGGTTTAGAAAGCTGATTTGTGGCAATAAGAGTCAATTAAACTATTGTAATCTACTTACCAAGTGGTAATACCTGCACGTTTACAACAGTCCTATCATTTTCAACTGTTTGATGCGTTCTAACATCATATTCTGCAAAGTTATCTGCAAAGATAAGTTTGATCGAAAAAATGTTTAACGAATATTATCATTTTTAACAAATTTTCTTTCGAAACGAACCAAGAATGCTTCAATATAGTACTTATAGTTTAATTGTGTGTATTTATCAAAAACTTACTGACAAGAGGGACTTCAATGATCCTTGGGCCTGAAAAATATTTTAAAAATAGCATTGAATTAGATGACCTGTAGTTTCTATAGGTATAAAGTTTTGCAATACATAATTTTTGCGGATCGTAAAACTAGTAGACCTTGACCAATCAGAATAGGTCATTTCAGAAACCTGATTCCGTTACGACAAATATGCGTTACGCTAAGGTGTTAAGGTGATAATCTAAGCTTAACTTAAGTATAAGGATACGAAATTCTAGAGTATATTGGAAGAACAAATTGATAGGCAAAAATTTTAATAATATGTGATTTTACACGATGTTTTTTACTATCAGATGGTTCTTACTTGACACAGTGTTGACCTGTTCGTTGACCGGGTAAGCGTTGACTTTCTGTAACGTTTGTACATTTTGCACCGGTTGTACAGCCTGCACTGGCTGAACTTGTGGGTAATTATTTTGGTAACTGTTTCTAGCGAGATCTGCTACGTTGGTGTATCTTCCAGCTTCGTTGTTCACTGAAAGAATTGTTTGAAATTAAACTCTTGTAGGTGTGATTTAGATCTTGTGATGGTCGAATGCTACTTTTGCCTTCTGTTATAAGTTTACAGTTATCACTAATTTGATTGACGTCTTCTTCTTGCTATTCTAGGTGTGTTATGTCTGTTTCCGTGTTCGTGCGCGATACAAGCTTAGTGCTTAGTGTTGTTCATTAAATTTTTTTCAGCGATACTAGCTTGGCGTTGTGTTTTATTCATTTAATTTCTTTTATTCTTCGTCCACCCCTTGTCCAGTCTAATCTTCTACTACTAATCTGTTATGACAGATCTTCATATGCGGTCGCTTAATCGCTTGTAAATTGTATTCAGATCGTAAATCAACTAACCTGTAACAACATTTTCTGGTGCCCTCTGGTAATTGTTCTCGTAAATCTGGTTGTTTGCTAAAAATAAGCAAATCATCAACATAGGCTTTACAATTACAATCTAAAATTTGAGAAGCAAAAAATTCATCAATTCGATCAATTTTGGTGCATTTTTCATAGTTGTGTGTATTATTCTTCGGCCACAATTTTAAATAAAAATAATCTTACCAGCAGCGACCCTTTGTTCAGCGACCCTCTGTTGCAACTCTGCTTCACGCACTGCATTCTGGTACTGAAGAGCTTCGTTGCTGTTAGCTGAAACATCGTTAACATCATTAACATCCTCGTAAACCATCATTTATTGACTATTATTTTCTTCAATATAATTTTTCTATTCTATTTGACTATTATTTTCTTCAATATAATTTTTCTATTCTATTGGTGACTGGTTTCCACGAAGTAAAAACCTATATTAGTTGGCTGAATTACGTAACCTAACCGTATTTTTATATCCGTGGGAATACCATTTATTTTATTCGTATATCGTTCGGCGAATTTCGTGCAGTTAAATGTTTATTTTATGAGGCTAAAGCTAACGCCTTAAATACATATTTGTGTTTATTAATAAAATTCTTCTTACCAGCAACGGCCCTTTGTTCTGCGACCCTTTGTTGCAACTCTGCTTCACGCGCTGCGTTCTGGTAATTTGCAGCGACATTGCGGTAGTTTGCAGCGTTTTGGTTGTTTTCGACGTTATTTTGGTAGTTGACTGCGTTGTTACGAGAGTTTAAATTGTTTTGGACTGCAACATTGTTCTGTAGGTTTGCTGCAACGTTTTCGTAACGTGCTGCGTTGTTTTGGTGGTTCGCTACGTTGTTTTCGTAATAGGCAGCGTTGTTTACTGAAATACACAAATTGCAATACAAATACGTCAATTTCATTAGCTTAAAAGTGTTTTTTTTGAAACGTGTAACACACAAAACTTCTCCACGAGAGTGGAAAGAAAAAGAAAACGAAAATACGCGTTGATGGAAAAATAAAATGTAGGAATTTTGTCGAGAAATGAATCAAGTCTCTGTGGTTAGGAGACGCCGAGAAAATGGTTTAGATATATTTATTATGGTTTAATACGAACAAAGCCAGGACGGGCCGCTAGTTACTTATAAAATAAATATAAAATTACCTAATTGGTTGGGTGCTGCCTTGACACTCAGAATCTGAAATTTAAAAAATGTAGGTATTAACGTTATTTTATTTTTCATTCTTATCAAGAGTGCTGTACTTAGAAGCCATGGTGGCCCAGTGGTTAAGACGCCCGCCTTTAGATCGAAAGGTTCCAGGTTCAAATCCTACTCGTGCCATGGGTTTGTACATCAATATGACTCATGTATACTAGTTTTCATCGACCACCACTTGCTTCCCGTGAAGGAAAACAATCGTGAGGAAACCTGCACACTGGTTAATTTATTAACTTGTGTGTGAAATAGAGAAGGCAATGGCAAACCACTCCATCAATAATGCCAAGAAAGTTGTTGTGTGTGTTTCATTTCACGTAATGACCACGAGCCTCAGCCATGTGGAATACGACTATGAAGAAGAGAGGTACTTACACTGAGCGCGCAGATCCATAAGGTGGTTGGGAAAGTATGCATCTTGGCCGGTATTTGACCAAAGTAGCAAGTAAACACTTGACTATACGTAACCTTCTACTTCCCCTACATTATATACTCAAATTCGATGTCTTGATCAAACACAAAATCACCATTAATCAATAAATTGACATGTCTTGCGCATTTAATATTAATTCTTTTGTATTTTCGCTCCATAAATTACAAAAAGTCAACAATGTGTGTTTTCAATTTTATAAATAATAGGGTTATATAAAAATTTTAAACCTATGTAAGTACCTTTTGTTATTGCGAATTTGTTTAGAACTATAAATAAATAGACGTAGTACCCTTATACAATGTACAGAAATATGTTTGTAAGTATAGCAATATTTTCAGATTTTATTCACGTCATCAAAACCTGTTTTTAGATTGGACTAGCTTATCTTTCTCTATAAACATAACTATTTTTATATTAAGAACCACACATGTGCTAAATTGATCAAATAAATATAACATGCAATATCTTTCATTTGTTTGATCAATAATAGTAGTATTTACAGAAATTTTACATTTAAATGAATAGTTTATAAATGTTTTTGTGAACCTTACTGAATCATTACGCACACTTTGAAAGAAATGTCAAATGATGGAAGATTTTCTCTTGTACTTCAAATGACTAACTCCGACTATAAAGGCAAGCATGAAAACCCCATGGGAATATTAAAATAAATACGAACCACGTTTGAAATAAAATATATGGAAATTCAACGTATGCGCAATCACCATAAAGTACATATTTTTATTTTTAGAAAGACAGAATATATTTTTTCTAAATAAGTCACCCTTTCTTTCTACTCAATAATGCTAAAAATCGCCAAAACAGTTTAACAATATTTACTTAAATAAAGTTTTCTGTAAAAAGCTTGTTGTGTGCCTTTTTAGATCCAACGCCACGCAACAGCTAATACAATACAGCAGGGTTACGCCATGAAGAAAAAATATTTTTTAATTTGAAATATAAACTGAGATTTTGTTGCATTATCCTGAGCTGAGAGATCCCCTGGATATATCTTAACTAGGTTAGCTACTATAACTATGCATATATACAAAAACGTATAGTCTAAACCTGAGGTACCTGAGTAGGCTGGTACGTGCGCTTTTATTCGTGTTTATTTGCAGTGTACACACATTTGGATATGCCATTGTGTAATTGTCACGGTTTAGAACAAAAGAACAGTTGTGTACACATTGTGTATTACCGTATGTTATAATTATATAAATCGCGTGTGTACTGCACATTATATATATATTTTACGCACAAATTATGACGTCACCGTCATCATCATTGACAGCATCTACATTTCCACTACTGGAAATCTTCACAGTGAAGTCGTATTCCTCATGGCTCTTGATCATTACGTGGAGTGAAACACAACAAATTTCTTGGCACTATTAATGGAGTGGTTTGCCATTGCCTTCTCCATTTCACAAGCAAGTTGATAAATAACCATCTCACGATGCTTTCCTTCACCAGAAGCAGGTGGTGGTCGATGAAAACTTCTATACATGAGTCGGATTGGTATACAAACTCGTGTTGGACGAGTAGGTCCGAACCTGGGCCCTTTTGATCAGACGTCTTCACCATTACACCACCACGGCTCCTGCTGGGAATAAGCCACACTCTGAATGAATGTCATCCTTATTGGTCTTATGCCTTGCGAAACCAGTTAAAACTCGCAACTTTTCTTATTTTGTCCACCCATTTTGCTTCATACGTTCGTCGGATTTTTAACGTTACCATTTCTACAATTAGGTACCTACCACACCAGTCTATTAGACATAAATTTGTTATTACATTTTCAATTAATTTTGTAAGCTGTTCGTTCGAATATCGATCTCACTCATAAATCATCATCAAACATTCTTCATCTTTGCCTACAACGGAGCTACTTCGATGGCTTCATCGGAAGCTGCCATCAAGTCAGCCCGGGTACAGGTGTTTGGACTCTCGGTACAGGCGAGGAGACGAGCCATCGATTGTGGGGAGAAGCCACAATCGCACTTATTTTGAGACTGGTCAAGCATACCCCACCTAGCCAGATTGTCTATGCACCGGCCCTCTTCCGTGCACAGTCTGTTTAGAGTCTTCTAAGTGGACCTGGGCTGATCATGACCAGGCGGAAGTTCCTTTCGCATGGCAACCAAATTCGAGTCAGGTGTCCACTGCTAAGGCACCATTACCACGCGACTAATATTATATAGGATGTCGTTATATAATAATATATCTTTGTATAGTATCTAATGAAATTCTAACTAAATGTTTGAAGATAATTTTTTTAGTTTTCGCTAAAAAATAATAGAAATGGATAGAAAAGTGATGGCAGCGCTTGTGTGCCGATTCGCCTTGTATTAAATTTTATTAATTGTTACTCTAGTGACTTTTATCTTAGATATGTTTATAACGACGATGTATCGGGCTAAAAATACTTATTTATAATCTAATCCTTACTAATATTATAAATCCGAAAGTAAGTTTGTTTGTTACCTCTTCACGCTCTATCTACTCAAATAATCTCCTTGAAAATTACATATAAGTAATTTGAAGAAGGACATAGTACCTACCTTTCATCCCGGAGTAATTACTGTTCCCGTGGGAAATTCACGCCAGTGAAGCCGCAGGTAAAAGCTAGATTTTTTATATAAATTATTGTAATTTTTCAAATTTTTGTAATATCCAATTAATGTTTAAATTTGTTTGACAATATGAACTAAGTAAGATCCGAATTTCAAAACCTTATAATATAGAAGGAAATAAGTTTTCTTTTAACACCATGACATTGTAGATAATATTCTGTAGCTAGCTAGGAGATTATGCTCGACCGCCACAGAAGATCTTCCCGCCAGACTAGGTGTAGCGCCGGGGAACCGCACGGCTCCGACGGTGTCATGTCGGAGGTTGTATATATGCTTCCAATCGCAAACGCACTGTCTGCGCGGTCTAGGCTTGTTAGCTTCTGGTAGTGTCTGAATTATACTTCTATTTCGACGAATAAGATTTGTAATTATGAAGTCATATATCATCAAAGAATTTAGAATTTGAGTTTGAAAAAAAACGTGTAAAATAGTAGCAAATAAGATTATCCTAATAAAATAAATGCGAAAGTATGTTTGTTACCTCTTCACGCTCTATCTACTCAACCAATCTTCTTAAAAATTTGTATAGATGTAGTTAAGTAATAGTATAGAGAAAGACAAAATACTTTTCATTAAGGAAAAATAACTGGAAAGACGCGGGAGAGGCCGCGAGCTGTGTATCTCATATATTTTTATTTACCTGAACAAATCGCTTACAGAGCTTGGCCGCATTTTAAGTGTCTTGTTTACCTACTTAAATTTTAAGATATATTATTGTATTTTTTAAATAAAACACTTAAAATCAATGCTCGAATTTATTAAAAGAACACAAACGAAACATGGTTACAACATCGGCCATTTTGTTTAGTTTTTTTACAAGATGGCGCCTAGTAGCAGCCAACTTGCGCGCAAATGTTCGCGGGTATATCTTTCATGTTGTTATAGCAGACGCACAGTTTGGTATTTCCCCTTTTGTCCCATGGGGCCGAACTGCCCGCTGCAGTGGATGATGTGAAAGATGTCGTAGATGTTGACGCTCCTTGACCACTAATTGATGCGGCTGCGCCACTTGAAGCAGCAGATGATCCAACAGTTCCAGATTGACCTGCATAGTTTGATTGATTTGTTGTATACGTAGTGGTTTGCCCTGATTGGCTGGTCACGATCGGTGTTGATTGACCAGAAGTGCTAGATGAAGCTGCGCTTGACGCAGCTGATGTTGATGTGGCTGTCCCTGGTTGACCTTGGGTTGATGTATATGTAGTCGTGGTTGCACCTGGTTGGCTGTATATTACCGTGCCTGGTTGTCCGTTGGAGGTTGCCGTGCTTGTTGTACTAGATGATGACGTGGCAGTAGAGCCTTGTCCTAAGTAAGCTGGTTGACCGTTAGAAGTTGCGGTACTTGCGGCAGAAGATGATGACGCAGCATTGGCGCTTTGACCTACGTAACCTGGTTGACCGTTAGAGGTTGCGGTACTTGCAGTAGTTGATGATGATGCAGCAGTGGCCCCTTGACCTACGTAACCTGGTTGACCGTTAGAGGTTGCGGTACTTGCGGCAGAAGATGATGATGCAGCATTGGCGTTTTGACCTACGTTACCTGGTTGACCGTTAGAGGTTGCGGTACTTGCGGTAGTTGATGATGATGCAGCAATGGCCCCTTGACCTACGTAACCTGATTGACCGTTAGAGGTTGCGGTACTTGCGGCAGAAGATGATGATGCAGCATTGGCGCTTTGACCTACGTAACCTGATTGACCGTTAGAGGTTGCGGTACTTGCGGTAGAAGTTGATGATGCAGCATTGGCGCTTTGACCTACGTAACCTGGTTGACCGTTAGAGGTTGCGGTACTTGCGGCCGAAGTTGATGATGCAGCATTGGCGCTTTGACCTACGTAACCTGGTTGACCGTTAGAGGTTTCAGTGTTTGATAAATATGACGTGGAAGATGCTTGGTTTCCTGGCTGCCCTGGGATATAAGTGTAAGTTGTTATCGTCTCATCAATTTCCCCTGGTTGTACTGGGATGTTCTTTGTTGTGGTGTAAGTGATTGTTGAGCCTGGAGCATTTTCAGATGCAGCCGAGGAATTAGCAGAACTAGCTGCTGCGGAATTAGATCCAGTTGTTGAAGAACTAGATGAACTACTAGACGAGGCACTTGACGAATTCTGCTGTGCCTTATTCAGATACCAAAGCCACAATTCCCAGAGTTGATCTTCACTCAAATTTGGATTGGCTATGCCGAATACTTCAGATAAGGTGGTAGAGTAGGCAGAAGCATTTGATGTTCCAGCGCCACTGGTTGACGAAGCTGCACTATTTGAAGTAGCTGCTGTTGATCCACCTGTACCTGATTGACCTGCAGAGCTATAAGCACCTGATTGGCTTCCCGAATATGTAGTTGTGGTTTGTCCATTTTGACTTGGTTGGTTGTTTACGATTATTGTTGTTTGACCACCTGTGGTTGATGAAGTAGCGCTACTGGATGCAGCTGACGAAGATCCGGTTGTCCCTGGTTGGTTAGTTACTATTGTTGTTGGTTGACCACCTGTGGTTGATGAAGCAGCGCTACTGGATGCAGCTAACGAAGATCCGGTTGTCCCTGGTTGATTAGTTACTATTGTTGTTGGTTGACCACCTGTGGTTGATGAAGCAGCGCTACTGGATGCAGCTGACGAAGATCCAGTAGACCCTGGTTGGTTAGTTACTATTGTTGTTGGTTGACCACCTGTGGTTGATGAAGCGGCGCTACTGGATGCAGCTGACGAAGATCCGGTTGTCCCAGGTTGGTTGGTTACGATTGTTGTCGTTTGACCGCCAGTGGTTGTAGAAGCAGCGCTACTGGATGCAGCTGACGAAGATCCGGTTGTCGCTGGTTGGTTGGTTATTATTGTTGTTCGTTGACCACCTGTGGTTGATGAAGCAGCGCTACTGGATGCAGCTGACGAAGATCCGGTTGTCCCTGGTTGATTAGTTACTATTGTTGTTGGTTGACCACCTGTGGTTGATGAAGCAGCGCTATTGGATGCAGCTGACGAAGATCCAGTAGTCCCTGGTTGGTTAGTTACTATTGTTGTTGGTTGACCACCTGTGGTTGATGAAGCGGCGCTACTGGATGCAGCTGACGAAGATCCGGTTGTCCCAGGTTGGTTGGTTACGATTGTTGTCGTTTGACCTCCAGTGGTTGTAGAAGCAGCGCTACTGGATGCAGCTGACGAAGATCCGGTTGTCGTTGGTTGGTTGGTTACTATTGTTGTCGTTTGACCGCCAGTGGTTGTAGAAGCAGCGCTACTGGATGCAGCTGACGAAGATCCGGTTGTCGCTGGTTGGTTGGTTATTATTGTTGTTGGTTGATCGCCAGTGGTTGATGAAGCAGCGCTACTGGATGCAGCTGACGAAGATCCGGTTGTTCCTGGTTGATTATTTATGACTGGTGTTGGTTGACCACTAGTGGTTGATGAAGTAGCGCTACTGGATGTAGCTGACGAAGATCCGGTTGTCGCTGGTTGGTTGGTTACGATTGTTGTCGTTTGACCTCCAGTGGTTGTAGAAGCAGCGCTACTGGATGCAGCTGACGAAGATCCGGTTGTTCCTGGTTGATTATTTATGACTGGTGTTGGTTGACCACTAGTGGTTGATGAAGTAGCGCTACTGGATGTAGCTGACGAAGATCCGGTTGTCGCTGGTTGGTTGGTTACTATTATTGTCGTTTGACCACCAGTGGTTGATGTAGCAGCGCTACTGGATGCAGCTGACGAAGATCCGGTTGACCCTGGTTGGTTGGTTACTATTGTTGTCGTTTGACCACCAGTGGTTGATGAAGCAGCGCTATTGGATGCAGCTGACGAAGATCCGGTTGCCCCTGGTTGGTTGGTTACTATTGTTGTTGGTTGACCACCAGTGGTTGATGAAGCAGCGCTGCTGGATGCAGCTGACAAAGATCCGGTTGTCCCAGGTTGGTTGGTTACGATTGTTGTCGTTTGATCGCCAGTGGTTGTAGAAGCAGCGCTACTGGATGCAGCTGACGAAGATCCGGTTGTCGCTGGTTTGTTGGTTACTATTGTTGTCGTTTGACCACCAGTGGTTGATGTAGCAGCGCTACTGGATGCAGCTGACGAAGACCCGGTTGACCCTGGTTGGTTGGTTACTATTGTTGTCGTTTGACCACCACTGGTTGATGAAGCAGCGCTACTGGATGCAGCTGATGAAGATCCGGTTGTCGCTGGTTGGTTGGTTACTACTGTTGTTGGTTGACCACCCGTGGTTGATGAAGCAGCGCTGTTGGATGCAGCTGACGAAGATCCGGTTGTCCCTTGTTGGTTGGTTACTATTGTTGTTGTTTGACTGCCAGTGGTTGATGAAGCGGCACTACTTGATGCAGCTGTACTTGAAGTAGATGTCACAGGTTGACCTGACTGATTTGTTGTAGTGGTTGTCGTCGTTTGACCATTTTGACCTGGTTGGGTGGTTACGTCTGTAGACGTTGTTTGACTTTGATCGTTGGTGGTTGCTTGATTTGATTGGTTGTATAATGTTCCTGGTTGACTAGCTGTGCTGGAAGAGCTCGAAGATGAATTTGAAGAGCCTGATGATCCAGATCCTACGAAAATAATAATGTTTAGTAACTTCAAACAAGCTACTCTTATCAAATATTTTGACTGTTATATTTGCGAAGTGCTGGACTAGCAATTAAGATAGTTCGAAGAACAGAATAGGGCATAGGGTACCTATATCTTTCGTCCAGGAAAAACAAACTGCTCCGAAAAATCACGTGGGCAAAGCCGCGGTCAAAAGCTTCATAAATAACTAGAAACGAAGAAGAGTATAGAGAGGTCCTACTGTAAATTAACCTGGTGTATTGACTGGGCCTGATTGCTGCGAGGATGCAGCAGCTGAGTCGGCAGCGCTTGCAGCAGAACCCTGACCATTTCCATTATTTCCTGAAGCTGAACTAGCAGAACTTGATACTGCACTGCCATTGTCATTTATCGTACCTTGACTTGCAGAATTAGCGGCACCAGAGCTACCATTGTTATTTGCAGTTGACGTTGAACTGCTTGAGCTTTGGGCTTTATTGTCGTTGATGGTAACGCCCTGTTTCTTCACGTATTGTTGGTACAAGTCCCAGATCTTATTCCAGGCGCTGGATCCTAAAAAATTGATATAGAAAACTAGCTGTTTCACCGCGACTTCGTCCGCTTAAATGCCCTCAGGACCAGTTTCTTCTTCGTTGAAATAAAACATCCATAGCGCATTTAAAATACACACAGCGCCATCTAGTGTTTTTATTACAAAGTTTTTTTATATCAGAATTTAGCGCCATCTATAATAGAATACAGGTTTTTCGCAAATCCCACGGGAACAATAGTTTTTTCCGGGATGAAAGGTACCCTATGTCCTTCTCCATACTTTTAATTAATAAAATTGGTTCAGTAAATAACGCGTGAAGAGGTAACAAACAATCAAACTTACTTTCTTATTTATAATATGCGTCGGGATTAACTGGAAGCAATTATGTATTTTGTTAAAATAAGTAGTTTGATAAACAGAGTTAGCCTTTTCAGTCTTATCATCTTTACTACTGGTGCAGGAATTCGCATTTTCGGAAAAATTAATGGTTCATCCTTCTTCATCCTTCTTTTTTATTTTGTTATGCTAACCCGTTCGCACAAATATAGTTATATAATATTGATAACTTCTTCTGTTTAAATTAAAAATACTTAATATCGTGATATTACTACTACTTGGATCAACTCACAGATATTAAGCTAAGATTGCTTGGAAGTATAAAAATCAACTTACCATCTGTGCTATTTGAGTTTGAAGTCGATTCAGAATAGCTATTTGTATTCGTTCCAGAATTTCCATTCGTATTCGTTCCAGAATTTCCATTTGTGTTCGTTCCAGAATTTCCATTTGTGTTCGTTCCAGAATTTCCATTTGTGTTCGTTCCAGAATTTCCATTTGTGTTCGTTCCAGAATTTCCATTTGTATTCGTTCCAGAATTTCCATTTGTGTTCGTTCCAGAATTTCCATTTGTGTTCGTTCCAGAATTTCCATTTGTGTTCGTTCCAGAATTTCCATTTGTGTTCGTTCCAGAATTTCCATTTGTATTCGTTCCAGAATTTCCATTTGTGTTCGTTCCAGAATTTCCATTTGTGTTCGTTCCAGAATTTCCATTTGTGTTCGTTCCAGAATTTCCATTTGTGTTCGTTCCAGAATAACTATTTGTATTTGATCCAGAATTTCCATTTGTGTTCAAACCAGAGTAATTATTTGTGTTTGAATTCGAACCAACATTGCTATTATCATTTGTATTAGATCCAGAACCGTTATTTACAACAGAAGACTCCGAGCTACTACTGTAACTAGATTCCGAACTACTGTTATTGCTTGATTCAGAACTTGAATAATTGTTGGAATTTGCAGTGTTTAAATTGTTGTTAGCGTTATTATTGCTGACATTATTTGTGAAACTGGATTCTGAGCTGGATTCAGATGCACTGTAATTGGATGATTCTGGGCTGGATTTGAAGGATGACTCTAAAGAGTTCACATTGTCAATTTGATCGTTACCCAATAAATCTGGTTTACCTGGAAAGAAATTAAGTATTTTTTTCAGAAATTAGGTAAACCATCACATTTTTTAAACTAATACGAAGGATATAATATTATGAAGGACACAAAAAATGAGTTATTTAACGTTAGTTTGTTATTGAATTTAGTATTCGTACTGAGGGCCTTTCGTGAAACATCGTAATTCGCTTATTAATAATATATTTATTTAATAGGCTTATTTGGCTATAATTAATAGGCTTATTTGGCTTTCACAAAATCTAATTCCAATCTTTCACAATTGGAATGTTCACTAAATCCCAAGCATAATTTCATAGGATTTCAAGAAGTTGGGCCCTCAGACCACACGCACATACTTTAATTTCATATTTTCTTGATTATTTTATTCTTGTTTTTGGATCCTCTTTCCAACTGCGAAATGTTGTTTAGAATTCATTGCCCTCGTCAATAAATCCTACAAAATAAGCTATCTTCAAGTCAAGTGTCAAGCATTTGTTGAGCTCGCGTGTAACATCATTAAATCCTTTTTGCTTTCTTTCGGGATAGATTAAGGTCAAACGCATTCAAATTTTTAATAATAATAAAAAAATAATATTAAAAGTTTGAAATGTCAAAAAACTGTTTAAATACACAATAATAAATCAGACTTACTTGGTAGGGCTGTTGCGTTTAAGATCTGTAAAAAAAAAACTTTTGCTCATTAAAATAAAATGAAAGTAAATTATAAATCGAAGCAGAATGATAGAATTGAAAAAAAAAAATGTTTTAGTTTATTCTTTCAACCTCCAAATGAGGGGTGAAAGTTTGTACGAAAATCACATACCTATTCCGTTTTCGCAGAGAAACTCACTCAAAAGCTAGTAACTAATATACATTATAATATAATATACTTACGCATAAAGCACCAACAGCCAAAAGAGTTGTAATTCGACCCATTATTGTGGTAGTACTGACGAATACAACCGTCAGTATACTATACTAACAGTAACACACTCCGAAAGTTTTATAGGTACCATTTAAATACCTGAGCAAACATCTACTAAATCACCTTTCATAAATAAGTAACACAATTGGGAAAATTAATAATAGTCTCGTAAATAATTTAAATTGTGACATATTTGTTTTTTTATTGCACATGTCGGCCATATTTATTTGACGCCATTTTTGTATCAATATTTCATTACGAAGAAAAAATATTTTTTTATGTTAACACGACTTCGGATTGAAAAGTTTTTTTTAATTCCCGTAGGAATTTCAGGAAATCTCCCTTACTCTTCTCTTACGCTCCGCAAAAACCTTCATACCAAATTGATTTTTTTTAAACAACATTACTATACGTATTTTAATGAGACTTTTTAGTATGAATAAAAATAGGCGCCGATTGTGTAATAACTTCGCTTAGGTGGCATTCTCTTAGGTGTCATTTGTGTCGGTGCGCAAGGTGGAATACGTTTTCACCAAAAGCTGTTAAGTATACTTATAAGAAAAAAAAATCCTTATAATTATAGCTAATATCACAGCATAATGTTCTGAATAGTAATATTTCATTTTTAAGTGAACTCTTGAAAAAGATTTTAAAAAGAAAATTAGGTAACAATTTAATTTGAATAAATCTTTCCAATTCAAATTAAATTACAATTACTTTTTCTTCAAAGTCTTGCGTTTCAAATGTCTTCAAAGAAGCAGTAGAATATTTGATTTCTATGTAAATAAAACCATAAATTTCATATGTAAATAATGTAATGCGTAAAACTTAAGTCAACAAGTCCATTGTAAAAACTTATACGGTATTTTGTAACAGCTGAATAAAGATGCATGAAAATTATTTATTACCTTAAGTAGATACCAATGACTACTGACAAATAATAGAGAGAAAATAATAGGCAATACCTATTTTTTTTTCTGCGTTAAACTGGATGGAGTACGACTTAGAACAATGCGTTATGGGCGTAGCGCTAATATCCAGTTTTTTTAATACTTATTATTCCAGGAATCGAACCAAGATCTGAAATTTTGTAACCGGAGTAACTGTTTGTAATGTTTGTTTGCAAGACTTTACCTAACCTAACACAAGACAAGTCTTAACTTTTCTCGAAACGTTTCGTCGTATATTTGAAACCTCGTATTAAGTTTGATGAAACTGTCAGAGTTATGTTAGCTATACCAGAGTTATGATAGCTACACCAGAGATATCTTAGGAATACCAGAGTTATGTTAACCATATCAAAGTTATGTTAGGTAATAACTACATACAACTCTGGTATAGCAACAATATTGTGGTACAGCTAACATAACTCTGGTATTGCTAACATAACTCTGATATGGCTAACATAAGTTTGATATCATAACTCTGATATGGTTAACCTAACTCTGGTATAACTAACAGCTCTGATACTGCTAACGTAAAAGGGGTAAACTGTATGCAAGAACGATATAATAAAAAATAAAACAACTTATATGAAAGTGAAAACTTTAATGACTGTTTAATAAGTTTAAGTATTTTTGTATATGCAGTCGTTAAAATCCGTCAATCCGTATTTGGCCCGCGTGATGGGTTATGGATAATATTTTATCCATCCATGAAGAAGCTATGTGCCTCCGCAGTTTTATGAAGGTTTTAATGGCTTCTGATGATAATTACATATCCATATATTGGTGTAAAATTCTATTAATAGCCATTTCGACTAGACAAGAAAAATATTGTCATCTATATAGCGGATATCAAAAGAACAGGTAGCCGTACCAACAGCTCATGACTTTCCTTATAGGACATAAAGATGAGACTCTTAAATGATATTATAATTCCTTAAATAATGTTTAAATTCTTTAACAATGTAAATACATAGCATTAAGTCCACCTCTTGTACTTTACAATTATATTTTGTTTAATAAATTTTACATATATATAAATAAATTAACAAACTTTTGCATACACATAAAAAAAAATAAAAAATACATACATATATAACATTTACGGAAGTCCTATAAAGAAATATATAAACACGTAGCACGTTACTAACGTCCACATGCTGTCTCTTTTTCCCATATCGTGTAAGCATCGTGTAAAACAAAGAGAGAACGTGTGGACGCAAAGACGTGCTATGTTTCATGATAGTACCTCAGGTTCTATGTGTATAGGTTCCATGTTTATATATAGAAATATATTAACATGGATAATAGAATAACTTGCGATGTTATTCGCTCTGGTATTTTTTCCAGTGAACTGAACTTTTAATATTAAATAAAACTCGAAAAGTGCGAAGGTTAACAGAACTACGATATATTTCCAAAAATCAGAGAAAAATTGTAACAAAACAATTGATCACAAAAAACCAAATTGGCGGGAGATTATACTTTTTTTTTCTTACATGACATTTATATTTTTTTTTTATTTGCGGCCAATACATTTTAATAACTAGTCTTAGTATTAGTATTTTTGATACTATTTAAACTAAAAACTTATACAAACATGTCATAAAAATATATATTGGTCTTGGTTAGATTTACTTTGTACGTATACGAGTAGCGGTTTATTGTTACGTTTTTCCAAAATATCCCACACACCTTCAACCATATCAGTTAAATCTAATTAATTCCGGCTTTTTACTTTGTATTTCGTTATTAGAATTATCTGCTGTTATAACTTCAATTTTCTGGATTGTTCCATCATTTTTCTGATCTATTGCATAATTCTTCTGGTCTAATACATCGTTTCTCTGATATATTACATCATTTTTACTATATTCTATTTGATTTTTAGAATCTGTAAATTTATTACCATCAAATAATTGAATTTTGTTGAACGTATCATCATTTCGATCCTCGCTTACATCGAAAAACCATAATATTTCTAATGGAGCGAAGTTATTGCCATCAACATTGTCTGCATTTACATTAATTTCTTTTCCGGCAATATTGTCTTTTGAATTTTTGCACGCGCAACAACACTTTTCTGTAACATCGGCATTATGAACATTTTCATGTCTTTCTGTTGTTACTTCTCTTACGACAGGAATTTCTGCAGTAACATCTATTTCTTTAGATTCGTAATGTGTTTCTGCACCATTCCATTCCTCTTCTTCGGCACAATCGTTTACAGTCAATTGTAATTCAACATTCTTTTCCTCTACTTCGTCTTCTGAATGACTTTCGATGTCAAGTTTTATAAGTCTAATGTCGTAATCTTCAAATTCTGATGTAATATTGTTGAGAAAGTCTGTTAGTCTTGTTACTATAACATTTATTTCTTGTTCTTTTGCTGGAGTCATTTTTATACAGTGTTCCGACTTGTATGGATGTCCTGTAAAGGAGATAAGATTCAGGGTAAGTAGATTGCACTAGTCAACATTGCCGTTAACTTTAACCTGCACAGAAAAATGCTAAATTTTCTTGTTTGCATTTTGTCTAAAGGTCGGCGCGCGCAGGTCAAAATTAACTGGTGCAACTCGCCTTTAGTATGTGTCTAAGACTCGATTAATTAACATGAGTATTGGACAATTAATTTAATTCCATGTTTAATTTAATTTAATTTCAACGGTAAGCTAAATTTAATAAAATAATAAGTTTACTTCAGTTAAAATCATAATACTGTATAGAACCAATATATCATCCCAAGTGAAAATAGTATGAACGTTTGTAAGTATTTATACAAGTAAAAATTGTACTATATTATATATTAAGATAGAGACACCTTTAGATGGATAGGCCGAAACGACCTGCATTACTTGGCACTGAAACAGAAAATTGTAAATTACACAAGTTATTCTAAACAAAGACAAAGATTATTTATTTGTAAAAACATAAGTTTAAATGTATGTACAATGCGGTGTTAAAAGAAAAGTTTAATCCTACATGTTTCACCGTCCACGGAACCGTCCATGCAAATATAAATAGAGAGCATGCTATCATCCCACAAAACAAAATCGAATGAATAAAAGTAACTAATTTTTATCTGAGTTTATCATTTAAAAAGTCATTCAAATTATAATAACATTTATCAATCAGTATCTGGGATTCTAAATAAATCTAAATAAAGGATCTGAGATTCTAAATAAATTTAAATTTTTGTTGTGTTGTTAAAATTAGTTACTTATTACTAAATAACATACCACTTAGAAAGGTAAAAAAAATGATCTAAAAAAAAAAATAAGACGCCTCTTCCAAAATCATTTTAATTTTGGAGATGTTGAAGACATTCTTAACATAGTTTATAACAGATCCAAATTAATTTGTAAATTACGAAAAAGTTTTTAAATGCCTCGATTTAAAATTCCAAATAAATATAATCAAACTAAAGGAAGAATTGTCACCGCTTTCCTACTTTTTAACTTCTCCGTTTCACACGCATCGTACACACACAACACAAGCATACATAGGTAACCTAATTAAGGGTTAGGTAAATTATTACTTACGGCAAAAGCACAGAATATAAATATAAGAGGCTCCATCATCGCCTAAGAAGGCTTTACGACTGAATGTGATACCACAATCGATAAAATTTTCTAGATTCAATAGCCATTTGTACAAATAGAACAAATTATTTCCTAAATTATGTGTAAAGTATTTCGTTCTATTGTTTTATTCATCTAATTTTGTTTGCACACCCTAACACTAGCGACGACTATTACGGCAAACATTATTTGGATTAGAAAAATAAAAGATTTGGCCTGAAAAAAAAAAGATACTTTTTTGCAATTTTTTGATTTGATGTACATTAACTAAGTAATCAAAATATTTTACAAAAAAGAAGTACATCAAATACTATATGTTGCCCGGGTCTTCGCTCCCGTGGGAATTTTGAGATAAAACGTAGCCTATGGCAATCTCGGGTAATGCACCTTTCTAATAGTGAAATAATCGTTACCCGCCTCACATACAAATGTTTATGTTTGAGGCGGGTAATCTCCGAAACTACCGAACTGATTTCCAACGATTCTTTGACTATTAGAAAGGTGCATTACCCAAATTGAGGTAAGTGTTTGTGAGGTTGTTCTCACAAACACTTACCTCTTTATAATAATAGTGCTTATAGATCAATATGCAGGAAAGTATTTTTCTGATAAATGTTATCATATGAATTAAATACAGGTACATTTGTTCACACAAGTATTGTTTTTAATTACACTTGAGATGTCACTATTATTATTTATCACTGACTGGGAGCGTGTAGGTACCTATTTTCAAACAAAAAATAAAAGTTCAAATTATGCATAGAGAAAGAATGCCGCTTTAGTGGTCGATCGAGTTTTATAGAATACTAATTAACCATATTATTCGCGCGCAGAAGTGAGTTTGTTGATTTATCTTACATCTCTTAATCATTATATATTTATTATAGTTTTATACACCGTACGTCAGATCGTCGCGTAAATTTGTAGACTTTATTTATCAATTTTGCCCACGGCTTCGCTCACGTTAATTAAATACCGACGTAGACAAACGCACGGGGCACCAACATAAATATTGAAAAGCAAAATAGAGTAATAGTAACATTTAATTCCACTGCAATTTTTAACGTAAGATTCATTCATAGATCTTTAAGAATCATATTCCTCGGAAGATTCTTCAGATTCCACAATTTTATCCTTCTTCATAATATCGTCTAATTTCAATTTAGTATCGTACAAATTCACTCTCAACCTGTAGACAATCTCGTTAGCTGAACTGTCAGTTATCTCTGAATATTGGTGACGTATATTTCTTTTAACCTCATCAAATTTCTCATCTGGCAAACCGTCTTCTACATTTGTCTTTGGCTCCCATTCTTTGCCGTTGTTATTCAATACGTCGAACAGATCTGATGCTAATTTTCTGAAGAACGCATCAATGATCGTAGATACTTTATCATAATCTTGCGCATTGGTTTTGTATTGTGTTGTTATATAGTCTGATAATATTTGTCTGAAATGTTTCACGTATTGAAGTATACTGGCCTCTGAAGCCTCGTGTGTCTCTGGTAGAGGCTCGTCTGGTAACACGTGACAGTTGACAGACAGACTTATTGACAGAAGAATAAGTAGTAACCCTGGAATGAAAAAGAACTGTCATATTTATCTAGAAGAAATACAAAAGTAATTATAGATGAGGCATTAGAAATTTTGTAGATAAAAATTCTAATAAAACTAACATTTTACAATGTTTCGAATGCACAGATATGTAAATAAAAATGTCTCTGTCTCGGATGGAATCTTTCAACTCAACTTTTGTAGCAGATATCTTCAACCGATTGACCTGAATTTTGTACACACGTTTAGTTTGGATGTCAGTGTATTATTATGATAAGCATAACTTGATGGTGCGTAACCAGGAACGGCTCCAACCGTGGGAACTACTCAGCGGTTTACTGCTCGGCCATGATTTTTTGTCACGCATTGAATGCAAAATGATCTCTCTGACAACTATAAAAGCTTATGTCAAAAATGTCATTTTTGTATAAAACTTATTAGTATTTTAATTATGATTTTGGGGTAAATATCTAAATAAATAAAGAAACGGTTAGGTTCTACACAGTCGCGATATAATTTCATGCGATAAATGCGACAAAATCGTCCTGAAAATACGAAATTCATGAGAAAATTTTATACTTTCTGCAATTTTTTTTTTAGTATGTATGTTTAATGTTTTTCCCCCGAAAAATTTTCAGGAACCTCAAACACATGAGACACAGGACAAAACAAATAAACTTACACATTTTTCCAGAACGCCAATATGTGGCTGCTGACGCGAGGTACTAAACAATAACAGGACATAAAACCCAATTCGTATGCATTGAGCGGGTTATGCAAGAAAACACGAAAAGAATATTATTTTTCGTATTTTTTGATTACATGATCACTTGTGACTACGAATTTGTTATGAGGTCAGTGCTAGCAGCCTTTCTTGGAATCTGGAACTATATAATAATATCATGGATTTAGTAAGTACTTCAGTACCTACTAATTCCATGAATAGTTTCGCTTCAGTCTCTTTCATAGATTTAGAAAGCGATATTATTGAGAGACTGAAGCTATATTATTATGATTCAGCGCGCGTTGGCCTCTACGGATTTTGGTCTTTGGTCTTTGGTCAGAGAAAAAAAGAAAAAGGAATAATGGACAATAAAAAATGTCATTGCTATTTGTCTGTTCTAATTTTAAATTTAATTTTGTTTCGCTAAACGTTGGCGTTATAGAATTAGTAGTAATAAAATATTAGCTTAGTAATATATAATTAGTAAATTATTATTTTTTTCTTCTTCTTTGTGGCAATCAAACTTCTTCAATAGAGCTTATTTTTGCCAGTGTCGAGTTACATTGTTATTGGACGATAGGATAGGACTTAGGCGGTGTTGGAGAATGAGGGCAATAAATACATATATTATCATATGTACTTAATGTAAGGGTAAATAAATAGTTTTAAACATAAATATTGTGGTAAGAAAGGAAAGAAGCAAGAGCTTTAATATATTTAAAATCTGTAAAGAAAAGGATAGTAAAGGAATTACAAGGAAGAAGTAAATTATTTTGTCTGACGCCAAAATGTATTTTAAAAAAACAATCAATTTCTTCTTCATTTTAAAAGCATGCAGGTTTATTTCGTAACCTTTTTATTGCTCATAAAAAACAGTAGGAATGTTCCCTATTATTATTTTAATTGATACAAATGATAGCAATTTAAGTTAATCCATGGTTAATCCTGAATTCGCTGGTCACACTTTTTAAATCACAATTAAGGAAACTTAACTTTAATTGAAAGTAATTTGAAATTGATTTTAAACTATGATTGAATCTTCGTTGTGTTGTGTTATGAGTATTTAATAATTACACAAAGTCAGCAAGTAAAATTAGTAAGCTTTCGTCAGTCCAGAGTGATGTTCAATCGAATAGGTTACCACAAGGGCCTCCGCTCGGATTCACGGAAGGTTCACAGGGCGTTGCGCGGCGCGTCGAGCGTGTCTAATCAACGCTTTAGACCCGCCAAATGAATGAGGATATGTCAAACTCAAGTGAAGTGAAGTTTTAAGAATACGTGTAGTCTCTACGTACTAAACTTAGTTAATAATGATCAGTCGCGCATGAAACATCCACTTTAGTAAGTTCTATATAATACATCCTGTGAT
Source organism: Plodia interpunctella (assembly GCF_027563975.2). Taxonomy (NCBI): domain Eukaryota; kingdom Metazoa; phylum Arthropoda; class Insecta; order Lepidoptera; family Pyralidae; genus Plodia; species Plodia interpunctella. The sequence continues at coordinate 2,533,690 of NC_071322.1, forward strand.
TACTACATCTAGGGGAATAATCGACCTAATTCATTCATTTCATACTAGCGGCTCGTCCCGGCATCGCTCGGATAAAACTAAATAGGTAAAATATTATCTGAGATGGTATTAGAGCTTTCCAATAAAGCCATTTGGTATGTAGGTATGTATATTTTGACGACTGTGTTCAATAAAAAAAGTAATAATTTCTAATAAAAACAATTTTCTAGTGTAGCATAATCTTCTGTGGATATTTTTTTAATTATCGCCATTAATTAAATTAAATTCATTTGTAATGAAGGCGCTAGTGAGCGCCGGCCTATCATAATCTATACTATTATTATAAAGAGGTAAGCGTTTGTGAGTTTGTATGTTTGAGGCGGGTAATCTCCGAAACTACCGAACCAATTTCAAAAATTCTTTCACCATTAGAAAGGTACATTATTCAAGATTGTTATAGGGTATGTTTCATCTCAAAATTCCCACGGGAGCGAAGCCCAGGGCAACATCTAGTAATTTATATTTATATATTTCAATTCAAATGATACATTATAGAAAACAATTTAATTACAATATTTCACTTTGTTCGTATTAAGTGTCATTATCTTAGACATGAACCGTCTCTATTACAATTCGAAGTGAACATTTGTATCAATTTGCTTCTAAATCTTTTTAAGGCGAGGGGCGAGTGGGGTGAAATGGTCAAGTTTTTTAACACCCACGTCTGTATGTATTTATTTATTTATCTTCTCGTCGGTGTTTTTGGCTGAATGGTAGTGATTTGAGATATTATTATTGGATAAATCAATCGTAAAAAACTAGATTTAAATACAATAATTCACATCGCATTACTAATGTCAGTCAATTTAAACTTTTTTCATAATTATTTCAAAATTTATGCCGAAATAGCAATTTTACTAAGTAGCATACATAAATAGAATATGTATATATGTATATATATATATTTAGATTAGTATTATATGAAAAGATTGTCTTAGTTAATTTGATTTAATTAAAATAAACTTAATAAAAGTATTCATATATCTACTTATTAATTGCTTTGTAAAATAAAAAAATATAAATTTAAAACGGTTTTAATAAAAACAATAAATAAAAACTTATTACAAACAGTAGGAAAGTGGACCCTGGACTCCAACAACGCTTTGTGGTTGAGGAAGAAAACGCAAGAACGCTCCGACGAGAGAGGTAAACCTTCACGCCCATTCTCCCCCTTCATTACCATATAATTCCGATTGAGTTTAGTATAAAAACCCCGTTTCACCCTCTTTTAGTCAGTGTACAGAAATACTCTCAATGAAAGTACGCAATATGTTGTCTATTAAATATAAATTATCATTCACTTTCCAGCTTACTCTGTACATTCTTTTAGTGGTTGGAGATGAGGTGTTATTAAAGGTGAGCTTTTAATAGCGGCGGTGGAATACAATTAATTGTTAAGACCTTCCGCCTGTGATCGAAATGTCCCACAGGTTAGAGTCCTACTCGTGTCACACGAGTTTGTATACCAAATCTGACTCATTGTTACAGGATGAGAGCATCGACCGTGGCGCTCACAGCGACCGCAGTGGTCTCTGGTTTGGTCCCCGACTTGGGAAACGATCATCTCCAACTGAAGATGAGAGGTTCTTCTTCTTATTATTATATTACTTGTTGTTCGCCGCGAACTTGGACCTCGCGAACGTAATATATATATTTTTTACAATATTGTGAATATTTCAAAAACGACTCAACCGATTTTGATGCCCCGCTGACTTAAAAATTCTATTGACAGATCCTACATACCATTTAAATTTCATCAAAATCGGACCAACGGTTCGAAAGGTATCGCGTTACAAACATGCATACAAAAAACGTATTTTTGCCCAAAGTCGATTTGTAGACGTCGCTCGCTTCGCTTGCTCGGTCAATTATTGTTCCTTCTTGTATTATAATATTGACGTGACAACGTCTTAAATTAGGTTGCGGCTGGGAGTCACTTATGAAAAAGTGTAACGCCCGGTAACGTTACGATGAGTCACCGAACGAGAGAGAGGCCCGCCGAATGCCTTGCGTCTCTCTCCCACTCAACTATGATCGGTCTCCCGCGCGCGTAAAAAGACGTTGTCACGTAAAATCTTCGCCCGTAAAACCGACTTTACAGGCAACCATTTTTTATAACTATGCTCTTATCGATGGAGTATACGCAACGCCTCTCTATCCTCGGCTTTGCTTTTAAGGTCTCGATACGACACGACGCCTCCCTTCTCTTTCAGTTGCTCGCGTAACTCTCCCTCGGTCTCCCTGGACCTCTTCTTCCTTTCACCTTTCCTTCAAAAATAGTTTTAAATAAGGCGTCGTGTCCTATCAAGTGGCCAATCATTCTTCCCCTTCTATTTTCTATTCCTATCAGATTATTATGTCAGCTTAGATATGAGAGGTTAGCACTTTTTGTAATAGCTTTATTCTAATGCCAGCTCCACACACTGTCGCCGAACTCGGACATATGCACGTACATCGCGTTGTTTGTATGAGAGCCTTTATTTATCGCTAAAAATACCAGCAATGTATGTCAAAGTCGGCGAAAATTTGTCGATAGTGTTGAGCTGGCATAAAATTCATACTACGTAAGTACACTACATTTTTAAAACTCTGTAGGTACTAACTAGGTAATAACTAGGTACTTTAAAAGTTTCGCGTTGCATAATTATTTACGAAACAGCAAATCAAAAAAAAAATCAAATCATTTATTTAGAAATTAGGCCTTCACAGGCACATTTCACGTCATATTCTAAATTAAATGATGTTTACCAAAGCTACAAACTACTAGCATTTCGGAACGACCACTGCTGAGAAGAAATGCCAAAAGAAACTCATTCAAACAGTCTATTATGCCAGAAGGGCTTACCATTTTTTTAATATAAATTTATAAATTTTAAATTTAAATTTATAAATTTAAATGTATTCAGCAGGTAAACAAAACGTAAATAAAAGGTATTTACATGTTTAAAACCTGTTGTTTAGTATATAGATATAGATAATTGATTCCTGCGAGGAAGGTTTAGGTGTGTAATTTATTGGGTTATTACCCGAGCGAAGGCGGAACGGGTTTGCTAGTACTTACTTTATTAATTTCAGGTTGTGTTACAACTAAAATAAAATAAATAAATAAATAAATATATTATGACAGATTGAGCTAGCCCCAGAGTAAGTTCGAGACTTGTGTTATGGAATACTAACTCAACGATACTATATTTTATAACAAATACATATATAAATAAACATGACAACACCCGGGCTAATCAGAGAAAGATAATTTTCCATCATGACCCGACCGGGGATCGAACCCGGGACCTCTCGGTTCAGCGGCAACCACTGCGCCCCCGAGGTCGTCAAAAAAGAGAGTATTTCCCACGTGAACGGTAATATACAGATATTTTACGCAAGTTATCTCAAGATAAATCTATGTTATTGCATTAGGTTATATGGGAGCAGTCCCGACTCTCGCTCCAGTTGTGAAACAGGCGAATTTTTATGTGATACAAATTGCAGAGACCTCCTGCAAAGGCTGTTGGAAGCTGCCTCTAACCTCAAATACGAAAGTGATCTATATGAACGACAGCGGGAAACAGATTCTAAAGGTAATAATTCTATTCCTAACTAATAGGTATTATAAATGCGAAAGTATGTTTGTTTGTTCACGCTCTATCTAGGTACTCAACCAATCTTCTTGAAATTTTGCAAAGATATATTATATAATATGGATAGGTACAGGTTACATATACTTCCCCAAGGACATAGGGTACTTGTCATCCAGAAAAAATAACTGTTCCCGTGTAAAAGTGGGTGAAGCCGCGGGCAACAGCTAATAAGAAATATAGGTATCTAAGCGACGTTGTCTGTTTTTTGACAAAGTGGTAATATGAAGCTGCGTCAATTTTCTTAAGGAAGGAATCATTTCCAAAATCAATCATTCATAAAATTGACATTACTACAGTACAGAGTAATTAAAGTAAAGTCATATAGTATAACTCATTGTCGTCTTTATTAAAATTTGAAAAATTGTAATGATAGCGCGACCGCAGCGGTCGAAACGCTCTGCGAACCACCCAAAAAAGCGAGATTATTTCGTCTAACGTGAGACATGGTAGAAAAAAAACTCAATAAAGTAGAATAGTATTTTTCATATTTTCATAAAAAACACAATAGCTAAGTACATATTATACATACCTTTTTTTGTAGATTTACGCTTTGTGCAAAAGACTGCTCTTGTTGTGGTCAGTAAATTCAGGATTCAAAAATTATGACGTCCCGCCAAAATCGCTGTGTCCAAAGTAGCCATAATTGTGCCTTTTGTAGTTTTGTATATTTTTTCTTATAAAGTTTTTATTATTACGTTGTGTAGAAGTTTTTGTATTAGTTGTGTAAATTTTTCTTAGATTTCTCTAATAAATATATAATGATAGCGCTTGTATACGTATATTTTAATTTATTAAATATAAATAAATAAATAAATATGTAAAGGCACGAGTCAGTACGAAGGCAATGAAGTGTACTTTTGTGAGTTGGTGTTTTAGTATTCAATATAGTCGCATAATTTCTGTTGTATTTGGTTCTGTTATAAGTATCAAATTTCATTAGACACACTCGCCACAACTCGCGTGTGAATATTTTAATTTATTAAATGTAAATAAATATGTATGGACAAATCGCACAGACTGACTTGGCCCCAAGGTAAATTCGAGACTTGTGTTATGGGTTATAATTATATTTACAACAATACTATATTTTATGACATATACGATATATATTAGGTAAACATAAGATGTAAGTAAGTAGCCGAACTAACCAGTATTTTTTTTCCAGTAGGTATATAACTTAATACTTTTTACTATGGTTACCTTACAGGACAAAAAAATCTGTTGATTAGTGTAGTGCGTTAATATATTCGTTTTCTGGCAGAAGCAGAGGCACGACGGACATGGCTAAGAAAAATACCACCAGGTTTGTTGTATTCTTTTATACTACTAAGTAGGCAAACAGGTATGCGGCGCACCTCATGGTAAGTGGTTACCGCAGCCTATGGACGCTGCAACACTAGGGGCGTCACACGTGCGTTCGGAACACAGCATTGCAAGCTCTGCTGTTTGGCTTCTGACATCCCACTGAATATGCGAAAGTTTGTGATGATTATGTGTGTACTCGTATGTATGTTTGTTACTCTTTAAAAAAAAATTTATTGGACGCGATTGGTATGAAATTTGGTACACGGGTTGAATATAACTTGGCATAACACATAGGATACATTTTATACCGAAATTCCCACGGGAGCGAAGCCCCGCAGCTAATATAACGTAAGCCAAATTTCATAGCAACATCCCTTATACCGGCTATACGCTATCACTAAACCCAGACGACGCGACCCGAAGGAATGGCCATTGCGTATTTTGTATGAGAGTTTTTATTTACCGCAAGGAAAAACCGTCGATGTATTCTGACTCCGCCACAATTTGGGGAAATGTTCAGCTATAGTGTAGGAACTTCATCACGATAATCATCTCCTGAGCATATCCACATGCAGTGTCCGTCATTCAATATATTCTGTTAAACAGGATTCTTCACCCCCCGGCCTGGTAGGAGTCAGAAAGAGAGGCAAGAACCTAGGAGAAGATACAACAATAATGTCGACTTCACACCGAGACTCGGCCGCGGGCTCGATGAAGACATGACTAATGAAGAACTGTGAGTTCTACAGCCGTTTGTTTTGTTTCATCATTTTATTTATATATTAGATTGGACTAAGACATATTTGCTTTTCACTTTACAAACTCACAATAAGATCTTGTTAAGTTTAAGATAATCCCTCCTACAATGTTGGCAACAACTTGTAGGTGCGAGTGTTTGCAACTCGGTGCGAGTTGTTTCTGTACTAAGATACAGATTGTCTCAGAGTTTGGTTTGCTTCCTGCAGCATAGCAATCTGTTTAATTTTATGTTTTTTTTATTATAGTTAAGACTTGTCTGTTATTCCTTTGGTGTCTGTGGCAAATCAAATAAACGAATTATATATTTATTTATTATTTTTTCATCATCTTACTACTACCATTGCAGTTTTTGCCACCATAATTTATGAATAATAATCTGTGTTGGGTGTACAATTTTATCAATATTTCATTTTTAAGATTTTGGAACGGTTCTCTATGTTTAAGGACGGTAATGCCGGCGGTCAAAATGCTTAAAAATTGATTCCAACTAAGTATAAATAATTTACAATTATTGTTTCACAGTGCAAGATATTACGCTATAAGAGCTAATATTAATCCTGATTTTACTCCTAGACTCGGTCGTCAGCTCGCTGGTGAGTAACATAAGTGCGGGTTTGAACCATCGAATCGATTCGAAGTGAGGCGCAGCAAACCACAAACATTGCAGTATGGTTGTCGTTGCATCACAAAGGCGCTATGTGATTGGTTCGCTGCGTCTCACTTCGGATCGATTTTACACAATTCGCCTAAAGGCATCTGACATGACTTTTAAGACTACCTTCCGCGTCTAGTGGCAGCTAATCGCGTAGGCTAGTGAACATAAACTGTATACCATGTGCAGGTTTCTTCGGGTGTTTCCCTCATCGGAAACAAGTGGTGGTCTATGAAAACTACCCATGAGTCAGATTGGTATACAAAGTGACACGAGTAGGATTTGAACCTGGGACCTATCAATCACAGACAAACTATTGGATTAAGACCGTCTGGTCTTAACCCAATATTAAATCTTGATCTAGCCGGTATGATAGAATGTTAAACCTAGGTGTAACCCCCAGGTGTAACCGCACTTCGAGGTTTAGCCTTAACTTAAGAATACCACACATCATTAATTCTGGAATCGTGCTGGAATTGAACCCGCTAGATTCCAGAAATTTTCCATCTCATTATTATTTTCAAAAACGACATTTTTGTAAAAAAAAAAACTTGATTGTTTTCATTTAATATTTTTCAGGTTATCCTGATTCAGTGCGAGTGGCGCGGAGTGTAAACCGAACAAAATCGTAAAAAGGACTATATGCGACTAAACATTAGTAATATTTTGAATTTTGTATGTTTTGGACAAAGTTATGATATGTAATAATTAAACTGAAGATTGTATACGTTGTTAGTTGTTTTATTATATACGGATTAGAAAGAGAAAATTAGATATTGCCATATTCTTCTTCCACGGAAGAGAAACGCATATCCATACCACTATCTACTTATAAAAAGAAAAGGCTTGTATTTCTGTTTAATGAATTAACTCAAAAACTACAAGGGCGATTGTGATGAAATTTAGCACAGAAATAGACGAAACTTTGAGGACTGACATAGCATATTTTTTTACGGTTTTACCCAAGCGAACTTGAGTCGGGCCCCTATTATAAATACACGATGAGAGTAGAAACAACGGAGCGCAAACATTTTAAAAATCCATTTTGACCGTACACGAGGTCAATAGTGTAGTTGCCATCCAGTGAAATTAGATACTTTTTCCAGATGTCAAAAAAAAGAATATGGCGCTTAAATGACAGTGGGCAAACAAAATATTTGGCGACGTCACAAAATATTCAAAATATTGGTATCAAAAAGGGTTTTAATGAGAAATAATTATGGATTTAGTAAATACTTCGTGGAGTACCTACTAATTCCATGGAAATAATAAATTTAAAAAACCGTTTAATGATTGTGTGACATTTGAATATCGTGTTTCATTACGTGAATGCGTTTATACATTTTATTTTATACACAGGCAACTATATCGGTAAGTATAATATATCTATAATAGACAGATACATTATTGAAAAAATATTAATTCAAATTTAGTACAATATTATTTCACAAGTTGGTACACATAAAAATAATAAATATGAACGAACCTATCTGAATGTTTATACCACCACTGCACTGATACAGTGCATATACATATAAACATATATTTAACTTTTACCTGGTAAGTACCTATGTCGAGGAAATTGAACATTTTTATGATGGATCTCATAAAACAAAAACATAACATTTTAATTCAAAGTTACAATGAATTTACTTTTGCACCTTTTTCACGTATGTAAGTATTTGTAATCTAAATATTTTCTCCAACAAATTATTCTTTAGATACTTAGCGTTAAAATGAATAAGTTTCCCAAAGAATTAGGTTATAAAATGTATATTTTTGAACGCATTATCTCTATAGATTTGCAGTTAAAGTAAATTCATAATAAACATTAGCAATTATTCACAGACTAAGCATTAATTTAAAAATTAAACCTTAGTAGACATTAATAACATTAAATTTTAAAAAATATAACTCTGAAGGTTATAAACTAGCTATAATAATATGGAAAAAAGAGACACAGGATAGAGGAGGTCGGGGCGCGCTCAGCAGTGGGCGGAAAGAGGCTGAAATTATGATGGTGATAGCATTTTGAAACTATCAGTGCTGAGAAGAAATGCCGAAATAAACTCATTTATATTCGTAATTATAATGACTATAATGGGGACCATTATAGTCATTATTAAGGCAAAATACTTATTTTTTACTTAATCTTTTTTCAAAATGTCTAATTTCCAGATATTTTCTCAGTGATTTACAGTAGTTTCAACGGTTACGGCTACATATTATTCGCTGCAAATATAGATGACTTTAAAATCATTGCAAAAAAATATATGCCCGATATTTTTGCCGAGAAACTTGTCCAGATAGCCGCCGACACCTCTGTGTTTAACGAAAACGATGGTAGCAAATCGAAAAACAACACGCTCAGTGCGAACAACACGCCGATGAAACCAAAAAACATAGGAAGATCTGGACCACAAATACAATTTCAGAAAGGTGCCGTCGTACAAGAAAAAGATATTACGTATGCGACAAATCCGACAGGAAACAATAATCACGAGACGAAGAAGATACCATTATCTGGAATAGATATAGACGAATTAGTTGAAAAGATAAAAGAACGATTGGATAAACAATATCTAGAGAAATATAAGAATTACCTTGTTAGCACTACAAGCAATTTGCCTCCAGCCCAATATAGTAAAATAGTACGTTATGCTCAAGCAACAGAAGAGCCGAATCAAAAAGATGGATTGAGAAAACCTGTTCCACAGGCTAAGCAAGCTGAATATGATTATTTTAATAAAGGGGTAGTAAATGAACGTCGTCCAGTCATACAGCCACTTATAAAAAAACCACAACAAGGTGAGGTTGTACAAGACGTTGAACCAAAAGATTTTGAAACCAAAGACTTGACGAATACGAAAGATAGTTACGAAGACTATAAGGTGCCCCCGAAATATGAAGAGGTTATCTATCCGACTACAAGCAAAACCATTAAAATTTCAACGTCCAAATCACCTTACAAAATAAAAGTGGTTAAAAAACCTAAAAATTATGATTATGAAGATTTAAGGTATGACGATGAAGAAAAAGATGATCAAAATGAATACGACAAATTTAAATCCAGCGAAATAAAAGCGCAAACTGAAAATTTGAACGATGATTACCCAGATGCAACAGAGGTTGCTAATTCTTATAAAGAAACGGGTAATAATAATTTTTATAGAGAAGCTGACGGTGCGAATCCTAACAAAGCATCACAGGGCAATCCTAATGTATATAAAGCAACAGACAGTGGTCCTAATTCTCAGAAAGTGTCGCCTGGTGGTCCTCAAAAAGGTTATAGAAATAGAGAAGTTAGCAGAAACATTAAAGGAACAGGTATACCAACTAGAGAGCGATTTAGTATGAGTAGTCCAAACTATTATGCCAGTATACCAATTGTAGCGGAGAAGTATGACTTCAATGAACCCCTCCCAGAAAAAGACAGGGAACCAGAAGACATGAGATACCTCAAAAATCCACCCGCAAAAATTAATCAAAAGGTTGAGATATAAAACAAAGGTATAGTTTGTATCTTTAGAAATAAAGGTGTACTTAATTTGCTAAATAAACAACTGAAAAATCTATTCGTTCTTTTTATTCACCACTTGATGTTGCCCGGGGCTTCGCTCCCGTTGGAATTTTAAGATATAATATAGCCTATAGCATAATGTAGAATATGTGGAATACCTTTAAAATGGTAAAAGAATTTTTAAAATCGGTTCGGAGATTACCCTCAAACATACGAGCTTATAAACACTTACCTCTTTATAATAATAGTATAGATAAGCGCTCGCCCGCGGCTTCGCGCGCTTTATATTCCAACCCTATGTCCTTCTCCATACTTTAAACACTTTCTGCTGGCAAATGCTTGCATTGTTGTGTTCCGGTTTAAAGGGTGAGAAAGGCAGTTTGATTATAGGGTACTGTGTTTATATATGCTAGGCGTAAAAAATAATAATTTAAGGCATCGTATTGATATAGTATCAACTGGTCAATTCTTCATCTCCCATTTGGCTATAGTTGAAAAGACCTTTTGCCGCGGGCAACATCTAATTCATAGTAAAAATTTATAAAATAACGAATTAGTGTATAACTAGCGCCCCGTCCCGGCTTCGCTCGGGTAAAATCATAGTAAATTATAGACCAAAATCTTCAAAATCCGTTTATAGTTTTAAAGATCGCATACAGAAACAGAGGGAAAGAAGCAATTTTGTTTTTTATACTACGTCGTTTGAAGTACCGAGAAAGATATAGGTGAAACCTTTCATACCGGAAGTATATAGGTACATGTTCCCATCATCAATAAAAGCCATGTCAATATTGTTTTTCAATTTATCGAAGAACCTATAAATAGAATATACATATGTATTTATTATATATAAAGGGTTATTAAGACAAATATTGATATTTGATTTTATTGTGATGTAGATAAAATCAAAAAAATAAAAAAATATATGTAAGACAAATAACTAGGTACCTACATAAGTACCTATTGTTGAAAATTTTACTTAATCGAAGTAATAAAATTGTGAAACCAAATAAAACATATTTCTGTCGAAATAGTAGTTAAAAGGTATTAAAACGTAGTGCACATACATTATGGGGACTTCAACGTGTTTTTCAATTTTATTTTTGTTATTTGTCAATATAAATTATACGTTTTCTGTGCTATTTGATTTAGCTATGCCAATAATTGTGACTCCAGCGAATGAATACATCAGGTAAGTACATAATTTTCGAGTGTGTTATTGCTAACACTGGTGTCAGTGTTTATTCAAGTCGCATAAACATTATATTATATTCCACTTTTAAATCACCCAAGTCTACTTAAAACACTTAAGTCGACTTGATATAGTGGCATGTAACGTAAATAGGAGTTTTAACTCCACTACTATAATTTTATTTGAAGATGAACCGTCTGCGTCGTGTTTCGTGAGTCCAAAAGTTACCCAAATTAGTCCACCTAAGCATCTAGGTGCTTTAACTCGCCTGTTAACTGTTTGTTTTAACTGTCGCCGAAAGACACATGCCGACGCAAATGCGCAATTAGTAGGTACTGCAATTTATTCGATATACATATCCGCCGAAGTTATTATAGTTAAATTGTTCAATCGTATCATCTCTCATCTGAAATCTTCTATTTGCAGAAGGAGCCCACAGAATCGCCGTGTTCAGCCTTTAAATGGTCGCATTTTGCCAATAGAAAACGACTTTGTACTGTCCTCGAAATACAAAGTGCGGCCAAAAAAGATATTTTTGGAAAAGAGTCACATATTAAAGAAGTTCGATAAGAATAAGTATTTAGGAAGTTTGAAATGGAATCGTGGAAGTGATATGGCTTTGTAAATGTGTTTTTGAAAAATAAAATCGATTAATCATATTTTGTATTCATAACACTTAAATAGGATGAGTGTTGGTCCGTTCCGGCTTGGCGCTGGCATAAGGGGCAAACCCAACAAGTGACAATGGTCTGGCAATAATATGATGCTCTCATAAATAATATATTTTTAATATTCATAAGATCCTTGGCTGTTTGCACTCTCATATTTAAGACATTTCTTGTCTTTGGGTGCGCATGTTGTCTTCGGTGTGGCCGGTTTTGTATATTGCGTATTCTTTGAGCTTCTTGTCGAGCCTGGGAAGTAAAACATGCATTTTAACCATTCCAACTAGAATAATAAAGACAATTGGACAACACAATCGCAAACCAACCGGGCCGCGCGAACTTAATAATTTGAAATAATATTCAAATTTATCTGGATGTCTCCTGAGCTCGTTTGGGAACCGATCCGGTGTTCACCATCTGATCATTCATATCGCTTGTCGTAATAATGAATTGTTATCCAAATTTAACTTGTAAATTACAGTTCAATTGGTCGAAGATTTCTATATTTGAAATTGAGTTTCAAATTTCCACCCGAAAGAAACATTTGTCATTATAAGTACGTCTACACATAACATACATTTTAAGATAAATAAAAGCTTGTAATAGGGTACATACCTTGTGTTGTTCCTATGCAAGGTGGTCGAAACATCCTCGACTCTTTTATCAGTCGATTTGTATCAGAAAGATCCATCTGCCACATGTCAAATAGCTTCTTCACCCCATATTTTATTGATTTAAAAGAATGCCTTTGACCTATCAATTAGAAATTGTCATTTAATTGAATACAGCACAAATAAACAGAATAAAATAAATATATTATATTAGGACAAATCACACAGATTGAGCTGGCCCCAAAGTAAGTTCGAGACTTGTGTTATGGGATACTAACTCAACGATACTATATTTTATAACAAATACATATATAGATAAATATCCAAGACCCGGGCCAATCAGAAAAATATTATTTTCCATCATGACCCGACCGGGGATCGAATCCGGGACCTCTCGGTTCAGAGGCAAGCACTTTACCACTACGCCGCCACCGAGGTCGTCAATGAGAAGGCTACCTCAAAACAAACTAACACGTAGCGCGTTACTAACGTTCATTTTCTGTCTCTTTTAAACTCTTTCGTGTACGCATCGTGTAAAAATGAGAGAATGTATGGATGCAATGACTTAGTGCGTGTTTTATGTTTCATGGTGGCCCTCCTAGTTCGTATATTGTAAATCACCACTCACCAGGCATAATAAAATTAAATAGCTTCTTTATCGCCCCCACCTCCCACTGGAAAAAGCGAAGGTGCAAGCTGTTGATCTGGTATAAAAGGGACTCAATTTCTTCCGGTGGTGCGTTGGCGCCTCCATAAGATAATAATTCTATTAGTCTGTAAAATGACACATGAATTAAACATTTACGAAAACCCCGACTCCGAAGTTGCTTTCATCTCATTTGATAGAAAAGAGCTGACAGTTTTCAACCGGCTGAACGCGTATTTTCCAATCATATTTAAGAACACACTCGATTAAATTATGTTTCAAATGAACACAACTAGTTGAAAATCGGTTTAGCCGTTTGGCTTCTACGATGTAACGGACATATGCACGTTAACAGCAGTTAATGTGATTAGTTGTGGGGATCCCTTTTTTTTCATCCTAATTTATTTTACAAATGTGGGTCTTATAAGTATACTAGCGACCTGTGCCGGCTGCGCTCGGGTACCTAAACGCATCATACACCTCATAAACCTTCCCCAGGAATCACTCTTTCTATTCAAAAAAACTTCAAAATCCGTTGCGCAGTTTTAAAAATCTAAGCGTACATAAAGACAGAGAAAGGGAAGCGCATTTGTTTTATATTATGTACTAAGTAAGCGCACGTAGTCACATATACGAGAAGTAAAAACTGACGGGTTGCTACAACGTACAGTCTGTCGTTATAGTGAAGAAAACTGTTATTTTACGAACAACATTTTTTTGCCATTGCAACACCAAATAGAATGGTCAAGATTGGTTGATAAACTCCCAGTGTTGCCAGCCAACGGGAGACGGCGCACTAATTTAATTGCTTCACTTTTTGATAGACTAAATAAATTTAGAAAAGGGGCGCGCGTGCTATATTCATCTAATAATCTTTCTTTTCTTTATCTATTCTTTCTTGTATATGGCAAAAGGGTTCAAATTGTATTTATACACAGATTTCTAGTGGTTGTGGAGACTTCCATAATGACTTATAACCTATACATTCTTAAAACTTAATAACCTTCCATAATAACCTATACATTGTGAAACGCAATAAATGAATTGAATTATCTCTGAATATATATTTACCGATTTGCGGTTTGATCTCCAACAATTTTGGTCACTGTTGCGTTCTTCTTCAAACCAGCTAACACGGGCCTCAACAGATCGACGCACAGCATCGCATGTCTCTTTCTAATTTCAGCTTCACTCAATCCGTTCCAGTTTTCACGTCTGTAAAAAATCTCGCGCGGTTTCCCGTACCTCTTCACGTGCTTCGCCCATTTTTCCATTCTCGACTTAATATGCTTCGGCCTTGGTGGCCTCTTAGAAGGGCGAATGTGGCGACTTCTTGTCGAATTACGGACATGGTGTCTCCTCTTTGATGTTGTTCTGGTGGTTCTTCGAGTGGTTGTTCTCCTTTTTTTCTTTTTTTTGTGAAGGCTCACGGGCGTTATTCGCCCGTTTCGTATGCTTTTTGGTCCTAATGGGTCCACGTCGTTCATTATAGGTATAACACTAAATTGGTTGTTGTGTAGTAAATCTTCTGTTAGCTTCTGTTTTAGTATGGCTAATCGCTCCTGCATGTTGTCATCGGTTGGAGATTTTATATTCAATGTGCATTTTATGCCTGAAATGCAATAGAAATAATTATATGCAATATTAAGATGCCAGAGTGCAGGAGCACAATAACGAGACTGCTATGACAATTAAAGAGACTTGCCCGCCCTGTTATTAATAAAGTTAAAACATACTGCTTAAATATGTTTTGTCTCTTTTTGTCAATGTCAAATATTGTAATGTGCGATAGTGACAAAACATATTTTAGCAGTACGTTTTAACTTTTTTCGAATAACGAGGTTGAGGATAAGTTTTGTACAAAAATCAAATCATACATGGATGTTTACATGTTTTGCGTGTATTTCTTTATCGTGGATAAACAGAATGGTCTGTTGCATTTAACAAAATTACGAAAATATCCATGATATTGACTCGTGCGTGCAATGAACGATTTGCAGTGGCGACGAGTGGCGCCATATGCTTCGATTTGTTTTGACGTGACAACGTCTTAAATTAGGTTGCGGCTGAGAGTCACTTATGAAAAAGTGTAACGCCCGGTAACGTTACGATGAGTCACCGAACGAGAGAGAGGCCCGCCGAATGCCTTGCGTCTCTCTCCCACTCAACTATGATCGGTCTGCCGCGCGCGCAGGAATTAGTTAAGTTTAAGTTTACATGTACAATGTTTTAGTAAACAAAATATATTTCTATAGTTAAAATTTGTGCAATTCTTATTTTCATTCAATTCCTTGTCCCTATTGTGCAATTTAATTATATTCATATCAATAAATATTCTACCGAGAAAAAGACGTTGTCACGTAAAATCTTCGCCCGTAAAACCGACTTTACAGGCAACCATTTTTTTTATATAGTAGATATATAAAATATATAAAATTAAGAACTTACAAATGGTGAAAATCGCAAAAAATAATACAGTTCTCATGTTCATTTTATTACTTTTCACAAAAACTTTTGTCAAAACTATTTTCCCGTCACTAATTATTCGATTGACTACATTTTAGTTTAAGAAAAATAAACAAATTGCAAATAATTAAATATACAAAAAAATTAAAACCACCACTTATGGTTTTTTTTTAATTAATTAAGTACATAAATATCATATTTATAATGGATTCAAAATTAACTAAGCCGTGTTCCTCATTTTTTGCCGAGAATCAGAAAAAGAATGTTTTTTTTTCAATTCATAGATTAATTTCATTCGTGCGTTTCTCAACAACTTTTTTTACGATCGTTAATTTTTTTTAAGACCACCATTTTGTGTACGAAAGCAGAAATGGCTGAGCGTTGTAAAGAAATTATATAAGTATATATTTTTCTAGTACAATATAACCTTAATCAAGAATAATGTACAGCATTAACAGATTTTTTTTGAGCAATGCGAGATATTTAAATGGATTGAGTAAAAAAGCGGGTTTATTTCGAACGAACGCGAGACATAAAAGAAAAAAATGCAAATTAATATAAGTAGATATTTAAACTTATGTATAATAAAAATAAAATTTACAAGATTGAAAATATAAAACTAATTTAGCTAAACATTATTCGTAGAGCTCTCGTCTCTGTTTCCGTTCCGGCGGTTTTGGAGCCGAGCGGTTTGTTAAGGTCGGATGGCAAGAGACCGGATGGGATGTCGTTGGTTCCATGGAAGCTGGGAAGGTGTCTAATTTGGGATGCTACTTTGAAGTGAAGGAAATATGGTGACTTAGAGTCGAGTTACATTTTTGTGCCCTTTGCTGTTGAGACGATGGGCCCATGGGGTCCCGAGGCAAAATCCTTTTTGTCTGACATTTCAGCGCGTCTCCGTGAGGTAACGGGCGATCCAAAGGCGGGCAGTTATTTTGCACAGAGGATTGCCATAGCGGTTCAGAGGGGTAATGCTACCAGCCTTCTTGGAACCCTTCCATGCGGCGACGAGCTGGAATCTCTTTATTATTTATAATTATAAATTTTGTATTAAAATATGTAATTTTTTAAAAAGAATTTTAAACAAGATATATTTAGCTAAAACAAAACAATAATTTAAATGTCTATATAGAAAAAAAATAGCTTAATGTGAATGAAAATTTGAATACAACGTGTCTTTATAAAGCGCCAGTGACTTTCAGACTTTCTGACCAAATGTGTTAGCCTATGTGTTACATAAGTATCATTATCAGCTACCAGAAGTAATAAATATACTCATAAACTTTCACCTTTATAATTAACTAAGTAGCTGTGGGATTTTCGAGATAAAAAGTACCCTAGTATGTATTATTCCAGGTTAAATTCTACCCGTGTACCAAATTTCATAGCAATCGGTCCAGTAGATTTTGCGTGAAAGACTATAAAACATACATATACATGCTCACAAACTTTCGCATTTATAATAATAGTAGGTTTAAAATTAGGGGGATATTATAGTGGGAAATATAGTTAGATAAAATATTATATTATATTAAGTTATGGATAAGAGTTGAAGTATGGCTAAGAGGAATCTCTTATACATATTTTGCCGAACGCACTCGATACGTCTCTTTTTCGCTTTTCTTCTAACTCTTGTCGAATGTAATACATCTTATAACTCAGACAGGGAGAAGTGGAGGAGACTGAACTGCTGTATCGACCACATATAAGTACTCGTAAGTGGGATACCTAAGGGTAGGCTGATTATTATTATAGTTGGAAGTATGATAAAACAAAATTTTTAAAAAAAGTGAGATTTTAGTCTGTGGTTAGAAGAGAAATATAATAATTGTATTTTGAAAATTACATTAATATGTGGTTGAAAGCATACGAAGTCTTATAACTTCGTAATTTCTAAAATGAAACACAAATTTTAAATATAAACTTTATTTAATGTTAATAATTAATAATAGGGTTTCAAACCCTTGGTAAGAATTGGCGGTGGAAGTTTATATGAAAATTCGTAATTTCATGGCTCTTTTTTTGAAGAGTAATTCACGCGGGCGACGTTGCGGGCAAAAGCGTGTAAAATTATATTTTATATAACGTGGTGAGTCTAATGAATGAAACACATTCGAACACAATTGAAACATGTTTCATTATTAAATAACCGCTCAAAGTTTTATAGTAGAACTTGAGGCTCGTCCCGGCTTCGCTCGGGTAAAAACACAATAAATTATACCCCTAAACCTTCCTCACGAATCACACTTTCTATTGGTGAAAACCGCATGAAAATCCGTGCAGTAGTTTTTGAGTTTATCGCGAAGACAGAGACGTGGCAGAGGACATAAGATAAGGATCCCGGTTGGTCGAAAAGACGTAACAACTGTTTCGTTTGTAGAGGGGGGGGGGACAATTGATTCTAAAACTGATATTTTACTAAATGTAATCCAAGCGGTTAAAACTAAATCCAGAAACGGTTCCCACACCTCAAATATTCATGAAAGAAACATTATTACTTAATATACAACGAAACCAAAGAAATAATGAAAAAAAAAATATATATTCCCACTTCACGTGTAGAGGAGGTACCTTAAAAATTTCTTTTTTTTTTTAATTTTTTTTCAAGATTTTATTTGAACATTTTGTCGGCGTGAGTTGTGTGTCCATATCAAATAACATTATTCTAGTACTTTATATAATAGTTTTTGAGCTAGACCGCGCTAGACGGTCGGACAGACGGACATGGTGAATAAGGATTCCTTATATATAGAACTACGGACTCCTAAAAATGACGTATTTTCCTCAATTTATGTTGTCTTCTAAAAATTTTTAAATTTTTTAATCTTCGAAAGAACTCGCGGTCACTAGGCATTTCTTGTCCTTTGGAGAACAGGTGGTCTTCGGTGTGGCTGGTTTGGTGTACATTGTGTTCTTCGAAGTCCTTGTCGAGCCTGTAAAACAAAAAACAAATTGTGAATTAATGAATTTTCAAGTAACTTGTGAATAGTGACATCCCTGACTGCGTTGTCGACGCTAGAGACTTTAGCGAGGCCGTCGAACGAATATAAATCTCATTAATCTGTGGTTTTACAGTCACTACAACTGCAAATACACCTATTCTATATAATCTGAGCGTTTTCCCGGTATCTTCCTCAGGTGTTAAGCGTCAAAGCTTCCCTACCTCTTCTCCACTACGCATAGTCTTCGACATCCCTATTTGTCAGACCATTGACATCCTGGGCAAATATACTTAATATACTGACATAAACTACGTAATAGGAATTTCGGGATAAAAAGTACCCTATGTGTTAATCCAGGTTACATTCAACCCGTGTACCAAGCTGTTTTAGCTTGAAAGAGTAACAAATATACTTACATACACCCTCACAAACTTTCGCATTGAGAAGAAAAATATCTGGAATCGAGCGGGAATTGAACCCATGTCTATCTAGGACTAGTGAGCTATCGAGACCACGCCAGTTCGGCCGAATTCAATTCATCTCTTCACGTGTCACGCCGACGTACAGTATTTTCGTTAGAGGTACTCTTAACAAATCAACATTATCATCAAATTCCATGCATACACAACTCACAATTAGTAAGAAATTATGTTTTTTTTTTTGTTGACAAACTCAATACTTTTTTTTCTATCTGCATACTTTATATCTCTTAATATTTTCAAAAGTAGTTTTAAAAAAGCATGTGCGACAATTACAACAAAACCATTCACGTAAATAAATACATAGTATAAAATATGCATACCTTGTGTTGTTCCTATGCAAGGTGGTCGAAACATTCTCGATTCTTTTATCAGTCGATTTGTATCCGACAGGTCCATATGCCACATGTCAAAAAGTCTTTTCACACCATACTTCATTGATTTAAACGTATGCCTTTGACCTGAAAAAATATTTTAATAATTCATTTATTATGTGAAATATATTAGGACATAAATAAATAAATGTATTAGGACAAATCACACAGTTAAGCTAGCCCCAAAGTAAGTTCGAGACTTGTGTTATGGGAGACTAACTCAACGATACTATATTTTATAACAAATACATATATAGATAAACATCCAAGACCCCAATCAGAAAGATCATTTTCCATCATGACCCGACCGGGGATCGAACCCGGGACCTCTCGGTTCAGAGCCAAGCACTTTACCACTGCGACACCGAGGTCGTCAAAATACAATAGGCCAATTAAAAAACAAATCACATCTTAACAACTCACCTGGCATAATGAAATTGAATATTCTTTTTATTGACCCAACTTCCCATTGGAAGAATCGAAGCTGCAAACTATTGATCTGGTACAACAGAGACTCTACCTCATCCTGCGTTTCGGCGTTTCCATTAGTATATGATAATAATTCAATTAATCTGCAACGAAAGAAGAAATTATAAAAGAAGTTTGTGTTTTGTATAAACCCGGAGCGCCATTTTTTCAGCGACCATAGATAATTTTTATTGTTAACAAAAAAAAGAAAACGCAACGATATTGTTAGTGTTAATAAACAGCCTGTGACATAAAAAAATAAACTGATCTTGGTGTCGCTGTGACTTCCATATTTAAAATTAAAAAAAAACTATCCTATTCTTAGCACCTAAAAATTCAAAGAAACATTGTAGCGGACGTATACATACGACGATTTTTTTGAACATTTATAAAATTAAATGCCTAGTGTGTGGTTCCGCCCTAAACTCCACATCCTCCCGTAGAAGTCGTACGAGGCGACTAAGGGACACAGCCTTGATCCGTACACTAGCGCCATTATTACAATTTTATTAATTTATTTAAATTCTTAGCGAAATATGAAAACATATTTTAACAAATTATGCCACACTATATAAAGAAATTTAGTATGAATTATTATAGTTTTTTATTATACAAAGTGGCCACAGTTTACTTACAGTTGGTGGATGAGTAACGGTTTTCGAATTAACCAACTGTGACCATATATTCACGCAGGCAGCCGAATCTTCAAAATTTGCCAACCTCGGGCGTCAGGGCGTCGCAGCACCGAATGTTATGATAATGATCAAAGAAGCAACTTGCCGGTTAGCAGTTAGTTCACCTGATATCTTGGTAACGGTTGCGTTTTTTTTTAAACCGTTTAGCACAGGCCGCAATAGGTCGATACAAAATATTGCATGTCTCTTCTTAATCTCTTCCGAAGTTAATCCCTTCATAAAACCCCTTCTATAAAAACCCTCGTCGCTGTTTTCGTATTTTTTCACATGTTTCTCCCATTTCTCAAATAAAGACAATTTCTTTTTCATTCTTAATGGTTTTTTACTGACAGTAGCTCTATTATTGGTTATGTTTTGCAACTCTTTCGTGTGTTGTGTAGTTACTGTCGTCCGTTTTTTTTTCTTGTGACGTGTGACGGGTGTGATTGGGCCATTGCGGAATATTTGTTGAGATCGTAAATCGTTCACAATGTTTAGAACGTTGTATTGGTTTTTTTGTATGTCTGCTTCCAGCCTTTTCTTGATATAATCTAATCGGTCGAACATGCTATGTTGGGTCGGCCTTTTTATTGGCGACGTACATTTTATACCTGCAAATGAAACGATCAACATTTGAACATAATTGGCTAATTTCCAATTGATCGAATCAAATACAATTTTATTTTTTTTTACGAAATTTCGTGTGACGGTAAGGTATTGTGACGTCATGGATTTTGGAGTCAAAAATCATTTCCAATAGAGATCTAATAATGGGATTTAAAAAAATAGTAAATCTCGTAATTAATAAAACTAATCAATTAAAGTGTCATTTAATTATTGTACTTGGATATTTCAATACCAATCTATATGCATTAATTTTATATGAATAGGTATAAAATTAAATGCATTACCCATAAGTAGGTGTTAAATAGCTAATTATGCTACTCAAGGGGAGTTAATAGACTCCTCTCGTGCTGTATATCATCCTAAATTGAATAAAGAATTTTGAATTTGAATCTCGAGTAAGTACAAATGTTTACACAATCCCCTGAGGGATTAACTCTTAGACCCCCATCTTTTTATTTGCCCCAGGGACTTAGGTTAACTAGCTACGCCACTGCTCTGAACCGAGAGGTCCCGGGTTCAATCCCCGCTCTGGTCATGATGGAAAATGATCTTTTTCTGATTGGCCCGGGTCTTGGATATTTATCTATATATGTATTTGTTAAAAATTAGATCTATCTATACATGTATTTGTTAAATAAAATTTAATGTATTTGTTAAATAAATTTAAATATAAATAGTATCGTTGAGTTAGTATCCCATAACACAAGTCTCGAACTTATTTTGGGACTAGCTCAATCTGTGTGATTTGTCCTAATATATTTATTTTTCTATCCTTGACGACATAGTCTGGCAATAGCACATAGGTATATTATCTCGAAAATATTGTCGGAACAGTCCCGTGGCGCAGTTAATAATTAAATATACTGTGGTTGTTTGATTAATATCCCTGTGTACCCCGTCGGAGCTACATACGTGAGATAAATGTCGATGCAGCACTCACCAATAGCAAAAATCGCCAGAAACAATATATTCCTCATTTTTTACGAGAACTCATAACCAGAATATTGAATAGGTTTTGCAAAAAAAAAAAAAAACAATATTAAATTCAGTCGTGCGTTCTTCAACAAACGTTTTACACGATACAATTGGAAGCAACAATCGTCTTATTTTCTTGTTATATTAGGTCCTTACATATGAAATTGGCGTTTTGTTTGTACTGGCCACTTTAATCACAAATGTCTCCTCTTTGGTTAGGCATTCCAAATTCAAATTTATACAGCTGTTTACAGCTTACTTTTATTATATAAATATATTAAAAATATGTCACGCAAATTTCATATGTAAGGACCTAATATTATGAACATATATTTTAGTTTTTCATTGTTTTCGTATTTTCGCAATGTTTAGTTTTCTCGTATATTTTGTGTTCAACTATACACTCTTCTCCGCTTCTATTTCTTGTGCGCGCTGTTAATTGTTTACGTATACGCACTCCGTCCGTCCCGGCTTCGCTCGGTTATAACCACGGGTAAAACCATAATAAAATTTTCTCAGAAATCACCCTATGCAGATTGAATTACTAGTTTCCATCAAGATATTAGTGTTTACCGCTGAGCTGTCTACCCATAGGTATCTTTAGTTGACGTAATTTCTAACGGGATTATTCGTTATTTCTTTTCACCCTCATTTAACTAACCTAAAGGTCAAATTTTAAGAAATGCTGTAACACGGATTTCCTTATTTTTGTTGCATAATATTTGCGCCAAATTTCAAGTAGGTAGATCAGTAAAGATTTTCGTTATTTTTCATACAAACCTTACCCCCAATTTTTACCCCTTTAGGGGTCGAATTTCGAAAATTACTTTCAAATTTAAATCATTTATTCAGAAATTAGACCTTCACAAGCACTTCTTCTCGTAAATTTTTATATTTATAGTTATTTCTCACAAGCTACAAACTACTGGCATTTCGGAACGACCACTGCTGAGAAGAAATGCCGAAACTCATTTGAACAGTGTTGGTCCCTATCATGCCAGATCGGCTTACCATTATTGTTTTTTACAATGTTTTTTTTTCTAATAATATATAAAAGTACATAATGTACATAGTCAAAAGGTATATCAAAACAGGTTATGATTGTGATCCGAGTGCATATATATATATATCATTATGTGAACACTGTTAGGGTAGCGGGTCGCTAGTATTAAAATAAAACAGAACCTCATGTCATAATAAGTTTATTCCAACACCACGTTTCATTCCACATAGTACTTGTGGACTGTCTCTTTGTCAGATTGTTCTGTGGAGTTACCTCCATTCAGTTCCTGGTAGGTCATAACTTCCAGCGCCTTCACAACCAAATCCTTGTCTCGCAGACATACGTCAGAAGACACTTCGACGTACTCTGGAAAACGTTAGCCAGTATAGTTTGTGGCATCTTGAGAAATTAATATCTTACTTATAATAAAAAATTAAAATATTTTCATTATCGTCAAACATTTAAATCGTTAAACATTCGTTCGGAAAGCTCTGTTTCTAAAAAGAATTCGCGTCTCTATATGAAACACGCAATAAACTCTTTAATCTATACCAAACGGATTGAAATTCGATATTCACCAATACATAGTAGAATACCTGTGGTAGTTTTGGATGTTTTATTACGACTTTACCCGAGCAAAGCCGAGCCGTGTCGCTAGTATATAATAGAAAGTAAAAAGATAAAGACGAATTACGTTGCAATTTCTGGCCACAATTCTTCTTATATAAATGGCAAACGCTCTTGAACACACACGGCTTGTTGTCATCCAGGTTGACGGCACACACTGGCTTCTCCTCGTCAGGACAGGAGTCGGGGCAGCCCGACCGCAACGCGAACATCACATAGGCTCTGCAGTATTTCGTGTCTACTTGCCCAAATTCTAAAAAAAATACATAATATAATCTAATATAATATTATTGCGTAATATTATTGCGAAAGTTTGTGTTGATGTTTGTTACTCTTTCACGCAAAATCTACTGGACCGATTGTTATGAAATTTGGTACACAAGTAGAATATAACCTGGAATAATAGGGTACTTTTTATTCCGAATTTGCCACGGGAGCGAAGTCCCGGGGCGCAGCTAGTGTTGTAAATACGAAAGTCTGTCTGTTCCGCTATCATTGCTAAACCGCTGGACCTATTTTGATAAAATTTGTTATGCATATAGTTAAAGACCCTCCGTTCAAACATAGTTCGACTTTTCAATCAAAAATCAATCCTTAAATGATTATAATTGAGGGAGAAAGTTTGTATGAATATCGTGTTTGTTCCGCTTTCATAGAATTTTACGCGAGCGAAGCCACGGGCAAAAGCTAGTGAGAGAATTATAAGAGTGATCTTAAAACGGAGACACTGGGTCGAGATTCATGTGTCACGCACATGAATCTCGATACAGTGACTCAATTCATTTTAAAATACATGGACTGTTGTTTACTAACATAGGTTAAAAATTCTACTAACAATTTATCTATTTTATGGTCTGACAAATAAAGAATTACTATTATCTATATTCGTTTAACGATTTTTCTCCTCTTTTGAGTAAAGGTGTATGTGTATACCCTCTTGCATGTAAGGGAGATCATTGTATACAAATAGGAGAAGATACGTCTAGACGAACATAAGAATTTATTATTAAATAAAACATAGTATATTATAGGTACTTACTCAAAAATCCTCTGTATGTGGCACACTTATTGTTCAAAATAAGATGACAGCCGCTTTGGAACCATTGAAACTTCATTGTCACCCTGAAATTAAATACCTATAAGTCCGTATGTATGTATAATATATTTGTAAACTCTTATATTTTAGGCTACACACTGAATCGTGTTTCATATATCATTATAACATGATATATTCCGTGTCAATCTCAACCTTGACGTTGGCAAAATCATCGTTTTGCCGAACGATGGAGCCTAGAAATTAAAAAAAAAATGTTGCTTATCCAGACTTTCGTAATTATCACTACTATAAAAGCGAAGCGGTTAGGAAACGGTGGTGGTGTAATGGTTAAGACGCCCGCCTGTGGATCGAAAGGTCCCAGGTTGAAAACGAATTCGTGCCACATGAGTTTGTATATCAATCTGACTCTTGTACAGTTTTCATAGACAATCACCTGCTTCCAATTTGTGTGTGAAATGATGAAGGCAATGGCAAATCACTCCGTTAATAGTGCCAAGAAAGTTGTTTGTTTCATTCCACACTCGTAACAAAACGTTTTTGATTGATAATGCAAAACAAACAAATCGATTTGTTATTTATGAACAAATACCTAGTAAGAAATGACCACGACCCTCATTAATGAGCAAATACGACTATGAAGATTTATGGTAAGGTTAGGTTTTTTAAAAGGTAGGTTAGGTTACCTATTAAGTCCACAAGCAATTTTGTGGTAGTCATTGCAATGGTAAGGATCGCAGTAGTCCATCCACGCAGAATTCCAACCTCGTGGGCGGCCTATTAGCACCTCATCGGGCACCAACGGTTTTATTGACGCTGAAATTAAGATAATAAGAAATTTAACTTAAGTTTTTGAAATTAAGATTTTTCGTATAAGTATGAGTGTTCTAATTAAACTATTCTTATACTTAATTATAATTAAAACGCTTTTTGATTCCAAGGTTTTGATTCCAACATTTGTGACGTCACTTGTGCCCACAGACAAGCCACGTATACAATTTTTTGTTTTTGACACATGGCAAAAAGTTGGTATCTGAGTTGATGGCAACTAGGTATAGGTACTCCGTACTCAAAGAATTTATAATACTATACTAAAATGTTTACGAATAAGCAAAGCCGTGCCTAAACTTACTTAACTTAGGTCTAAAATTTGTTGACATTTTCTCTTGTATATGGCAATAACAGTTTGCCAGAAAGGGATAGCTACAAATTTCGTGCCCAATTTCAAGAACTTTAGGTATTGGCACGCGGACATTGTGGAAATGTGATCTTTATAACAAAGCGAATAGGTCTAGTTCTCAATGTCATTATTTTGACATTTGTTATTCATAAACATTCCAGTTAGCATAATATAACAACATTACAAAAAAAAAACTAAATATAATAAAAAATATTATACGTTACATTTTTTTCGATCCAAAAGGCCCGGGTTCGGATATCGGTATCTAAAACAAAATAGTTAAGGGAACGTAAAAGGCGGTCAAATGATACAATGAAAATAATTAAAAAATCTAATAGTAATCAACCTGAATCGTTTCACTGAACGTTACATTTATTGAACCAACGTAAACAAAAACAATTAATAAAAAAAGCATTACTTTATCTTAATCGGCATTTTTCCCCTTTTCTCCTTGCCAGGACTGGCGCAGGCTAAAAAAAAAACAAAAAACACATTGAGTGGGTTGCACTCGTTACATTAGACCTGCGCAGACCTGCGCAGAAAAACGCAAAGTAGTAGGTACTTTGCTGCTCATTTTTAATTATTATTTTTGCAATTGTGCGGTTAAATGTTGAATGTCAACGTCAACGTTGACTGGTGAAACTCATCCTAGAAGTTTTTATGAAAGGTACTTAATTTTACATGAAGCAATTGATGTAAATTGTATATTCAGAATATACAGATGAAAATATTATAATCTTACAAAGAATATAAAATCCACATACAAAATATTATAAAAATTATACTTTTTAAAATTTCATTTTTGAGACAAACTTTTATTTTTTTCAGATTGAGTTTTCAACGAGCGACAAAAAGATCACATCCGTGCGTAGATGTGGAGTTCCAGTACCTATCACATATCCCTATATCTAGGTACTAGATAGGGCTAAAATATGCAAACCACAGAGGCCACATTTAGCTGTGTTTGCTACATAATGATGACAGGTCGCTAGCCCATCGCCTATGAGAAGAATAGCAATATAGCCCTGCGCGGGAAGAGACGCAGCCAGCAACGATGGGTTTATGCCATAGATAATATATTTCTTGTATCTATAGTTTATGTCCTGTATCTGGAAGTAAACTGGTAGTAAACACTTTTAAAAGCAGCTGGCACATTCGAATTTCAAATTCAAAATCTAAATTCTATATTCAACTTAGAATTAGGTATTTACTTTTTAACTTTTTCTTTTTTTTTATTTATGGAATAGTTATCATTGATGATGACAAAATTTACATAAACCCATGGATTTAATAAGTACTTCATGGAGTATCTACTAATTCCATGCATAAACCAGATTACCAAATAAGAAGCGACGCAACAAACTTCACCGCAGCATTTTCTCCAAAAACGTCATTAACGAATATAGTTTATGTTTTTATAGTTGGAGATGATTTTTAAAAAAATATATAGGTACTTACAGACCATAACTAAAATATAGCTCAAAACAAAGGTAATTATTAGGAACCTCATGATTTAATTCCTCCTAACGTAATGGCTCCGAAATACCTCCATTAATTGGAGCATTGTGTTGTTCAATTAATTAGAAACGGTATTTTTACGATTGCAATCATCCTATGATTGCTTTTACAACAAATCTAGAGGCACGGTTGTGTCCCCGCCAAGTCGCAACACTGCCGTACTATACTTTACTCTCCTGTCCTTATTTGAGAACCTCTGATAGATTTATAATTTCAAAATTTGTCTTTACTAGAAGATACAAGCTAGATATAATAAATGCGAAAGTAAGTTTGTTTGTTACCTCTTCACGCTCTGTCCACTCAATCTTTTTGAATATTGCATACATGTAGTTTGAAGTATGGAGAATTGCCGTGGGCAAAAGCTAGTTGGTAAATAAAGTTTGAATAAATAAATAAATACAACAGATCCTCTGAATTTTAAAAATGTTTTATAATACAGAAATAAGTATTTATGTTGGATATAAATAGTTTTTGAACAGAATACAGAAGTAAAAATCGACCATAAGGGAGTTCGAACTTTACCTGTGGAACGACACATTTATTTCCGAAGTTATGCGAAATCAAAGTTTCCCGATTTTGATACTGACTCATTAAATAACGATCCAAATATAACTAGAACTTACCATAGACCTGCTAAAATTAGTACAGGGATACGTTGTAGACACATTATGGGTAAACTATTATACAGGGTTACTGGTATCAAACGCAAAACCTCCTAAAGACTACTTGGGTACATCGAAACAAGCAACTTTTATTCTACGACTTTTCGTTTTTTTTTTCACATAAAGAAAAATACAATCTAATTTGCGATTCACATGTTAACTATACAGTTAACATGTGAATGTTAACATGTGAATGTATATGTGAAGCAATGTGTGAGAACTCGGGTGTTGGTCAGATAATATTTAGTCTATTTCCTTTTACAAAAAATATCTCTAATAATAAGTATATACACTCCATAAATACATGTATATACAACTTGACTTGGAAATTTAAAAAATTATACATTTTGGACCTGAATAAATATATAAATAATTGCATATATAACCATGGTACTGTGTACCTATCTTATAGATTTAAGCTGACCATTGCTAAACTCTTAGCATTTAATATTTATAGACCCGTTATAGCCGATATAACGAAATTACCAAATATTAGTACAAGTACTAATAATTTAGTTTTAAACTAGATAATAAGACAGCGGTGAAGCCCTCCTATTTAAATCTTATACATCAAAATATCCAGGGCTTCACCAGCAAATTCAATGAAGTTTGTTTATATTTAGAAAATAATAGTATTGATATTTTCTGTGTAACTGAACACTTTTTTAGAAATGAAATTAAATTAAATTTTCCCGATAAGTATATATTAGCAAGTGCATTTGTAAGACAAAATGCCGAACACGGAGGATCATTAATACTATTAAATAAGAGTTATAAGTATAAAGAAAGGAAAGACATAGTAAGTCTATCAGTTGAATGTACTATAGAACTTTCTTGTGTGGAGTTGGATAAATATATTATTATTTCTGCTTATAGACCTCCATCAGCTTGTTGCGAAACTCTTTTAGACGTTTTGGAGGAAGCACTCAGGCGAGTTACATCTAACAATAAGCATATAATTTTATGCGGTGATTTTAATATAGACATTTTAGTTTCATGTTCGGAAACCAATGGATTTAAAAATCTACTAGACTCATTTAACTTAAAGCACACATTCTTTGAACCCACTAGAATAACCTCGACCTCAGCCAGATGTATAGATAACGTTTTCTGCGATTGCGCTGTTTATAATCAAAAACTGTTCGCCTGTCTGGGGTCTGACCACCTGGGTCAACAGGTATCACTTATACGTGACGGAGAGTCTGACCTAAGCACCGCTCCTGTAACTTGTAGGCCTCTAACTAAGCAACGTAAAATGCGTTTTCGCGAATCCGTTTATAACAAATTGCCAGATGTAGACCTCACAAAAAACCCGAATGACCAATACAATGAGGTGTTCAATATAGTAGAAAAAGAATTCAAAAAATCTTTTCCTATCAAAACTTTCATCAAGAAAGATAAACTTAACTTTTGTGATTGGGCCTCAAACGGTATCTATATTAGTAGAAACAGACTTTATGAACTTTATGGCCAAAAACAGTACAATCTTAATGCGGAATTCATAACATATGTTAAACGCTATTCTAAAACTTTTAAAAAAGTATGTTCTGTCGCGAAATCTTTGTATTTAACTAATAAAA
Source organism: Plodia interpunctella (assembly GCF_027563975.2). Classification (NCBI taxonomy): domain Eukaryota; kingdom Metazoa; phylum Arthropoda; class Insecta; order Lepidoptera; family Pyralidae; genus Plodia; species Plodia interpunctella. The sequence continues at coordinate 2,563,346 of NC_071322.1, forward strand.
TAATAAATTCGAGTGATAAGATAAAGACCGCCTGGTCCATCATAAATAAAGAGACTGGTAAAATTAACACGCGCGACGTAAATTTTGTATTAAAACTTGACGGTAAAACCATAAGTGCAGATGACGAAGTTTCCAACGAATTTAATAATTTCTTTTCCAACATTTCTAAGAATATCACAGGATCCCTTTTCTCTTGCTCCTATGCGGCAGATGATCTATTAAAAAGAAATGCTCCGGACCCTAAGTCCACTTTTACATTCAGACATATTACACCAGATGAAATTATATCTGCTTTTAAAGCCCTAAATGTTAAAAACACTGAGGACCTGTGGGGGTTTTCCGTCTCAGTATTGAGCAGCATTATTGACCTGATTGCTCCTCACCTAACCATAATATTCAATAAATGTATATCTGAAGGCGTGTTCCCAGACTTAATGAAAATAAGTAAAGTAATTCCTCTATTTAAACAAGGCGTTAAACATGATCCCACAAACTATAGACCTATTTCTATATTACCCACTCTAAGTAAAATTTTTGAAAAAATTATTTTCAGTCAACTTGTGTCGTATTTTAATATAAATAAAATTTTACATAATCGTCAATACGGTTTCACCAAAGGTCGTTCAACTACTGATGCAGCAGCCACTTTAGTCGAAATAATTAATGAAGCTTGGGAATCCAAGCAAGATGTCGTAGGTATTTTCTGTGACTTATCGAAAGCTTTTGACTGTGTAGATCATAATATACTCAAAAATAAACTTCAACATTATGGTGTCACTGGCGCGGCTCTTAGTGTTCTTTCGTCTTACCTAGATAATAGAACACAGAGAGTAGAAATTAACAAAACAATTTCCGATAGTGCACCTGTTCACATAGGCGTACCTCAAGGCTCCATTATCGGTCCCTTTTTATTTTTGATTTATATTAACGACCTCCCATGCCTTGCCCAACATTTATGCGAAGTAGTTCTATTTGCAGACGATACATCCTTATTATTTAAAGTCGATAGAAAAAGTGAAAACTATAACTTTATAAGTAATAGCATGTCGGTAGTGCTTAACTGGTTTACAACCAACAACTTAGCTCTAAATACAGAGAAGACAAAATGTATTAAATTTTCTCTCTTAAATAACTCGCACAATGTTATACCTTTAACAGTAAATGGTAAAGCTCTGGAATGGGTACATAGTACTAAATTCCTGGGCATTACTGTGGACGACAAATTAAAGTGGGATAAACATATTGAAATCACGGCCAAAAAACTTAGTACGGCAGCTTTTGCAGTGAGAAGGATCAGACAGTGTACGAACATAGATACAGCTAGACTTGTGTATTTCAGCTACTTTCATAGCATTATGTCCTACGGACTATTAGTTTGGGGTAATGCAGCTGACATAGGAAAAATTTTTGTATTACAGAAAAGAGCTATCCGTTTTATTTATGGGTTAAAACCTCGAGATTCTCTTCAAGAACTCTTCAAATCAATTAACATCCTCACTGTGGTATGTCAGTATATCTTTGATGTGCTTATTTTTGTCAAATCAAATTTACATTTATATAAAAAATTAAACGAAGTAAATAGTGTAAACACTAGAAATAAGCACAAACTTTGTATGAATAGATTCAGGCTTAAAAAGGTTCGGCGGTCTTTCGTGGGTCAAAGTGTAAAATTATTCAATAAACTCCCTGCAGAGGCTATTAATCTGCCAATGAAAAATTTTAAAATTTATGTTAAGAAAAATTTAATGGATAAAGCGTATTACACAATTAACGCCTATTTGACTGATAAAAACGCTTGGATCCTCCCGACAACTTTGCCACTCCACACATGATCTCCTAATTTTTATTTTACTGTTTTTTATTATTTTATTCACAATTTTGAATTTTGTTATAATAATTCGTATGGCATTTAAATTTTATTTGTAAAACATGTACGTGATTTGTGATCTTCAAGTGTCTGAATTATACTTCTATTTCGACGAATAAGAATTGTAATTATGAAGTCATGGGAATCGAGTGTGTCATGCTCACTCAAATGGTCAATCTGGTGGTGGCGTCGTGGGCCGGGTCGTGAGGTTCCCTCTATTATGGTTGAGCTACGCGATGGCTGTCCCATGCGTCAACTCGTGAACGGGTGCTGCCAGAGGGAACTGGTCATCTCGTTTCTCATATATTTTCATGTAAGTTAATTGTGTTTCACATCGATATATATATATATATATATTATAATCAGCACTCGGATCACAATCATAACCTGTTTTGATATACCTTTTGACTATGTACATTATGTACTTTTATATATTATTAGAAAGAAAAGAAAAAAAAATTTTTTTGTAAGAAACAATAATGGTAAGCCGATCTGGCATGATAGGGACCAACACTGTTCAAATGAGTTTCTTTCGGCATTTCTTCTCAGCAGTGGTCGTTCCGAAATGCCAGTAGTTTCTAGCTTGTGAGAAATAACTATAAATTTAAAGATTGACGAGAAAAAGTGCCTGTGAAGGTCTAATTTCTGAATAAATGATTTGAATTTGAATTTGAATTTGAATTTGAATCGCAAACTATACAGTTAACATGTGAATCGCAAACTATACAGTTAACATGTGAATCGCAAATTAGATTGTATTTTTCTTGTTACATACGTAACAGCCAAGCAACACGAGACAGTTCAGTAGCGTTACGTATCGGAATCGAACATAGAGTTAACGTTTTATAGAAACGACTTTAAAACCAAAAAAATAATAATTTTCTTGTATTTATTACGTTTAGACAAAAGTCGTAGAACAAAAGGTGTTAGTCTCTATGCACCTTATGCGCCTTTGGAAGGTTATGCGTTAGATACCACGGCCCAGCTATTATATACATCGGCATAATGCTTTTAAAGCTGTTTATTTCTCTATAAAAAGAGCAATTAAATCTAGTAAGGATAAATAGTTTATGATTTGGCCAATATTTATATCAAATAAGTAACTAAACTTAAACACGAACTTGAACGGTCGCGTCGATCGCATAAGTATGTTAATACTTATGCGATCGACGCGACCGTTCAAGATCGTGTCGTTCGTGATCGCATAAGCACTAATCATAGTCTAGAGATATTTAATTATTTTTAGTAATATTTTTTTTTGTTCATAAATAAATAATAAATAAATAAATTAGGACAAATCACACAGCTATATCTAGCCCTAAAGTAAGTTCGAGACTTGTGTTATGGGATACTAACTCAACGATACTATATTTTATAACAAGATAAACATCCAAGACCCGGGCCAATCAGAAAAAGATCATTTTCCATCATGACCCGACCGGGTACGAACCCGGGTCTCTCGGTTCAGAGGCAAGCACTTTACCACTGCGCCACCGAGGTCATCGAAAATATATGTATAATACCTACACGTCTTTAGGGAAAAGGCTGCGGTGATGTTTGTTGCGCCGTTTATTCTTCACCGATCACCGGCCCACCATCAACTTTTACATAACGATTCCAATGCAACTCGGTTCAATTAAGAAACCTAAAACGAATCGCATTCATACAAAAAATTAAGTCGATGGTACGAATTTGCGATGCAGTTCAGTTTAGGTCGCAATGTGGATCGCGTTAAGAGATGATGGTAAGCCCCCTGCGCTTTGGAAATCGGCAGTAGACTTAGTTTAATTAATTTTTTGACGTCAATCAGTGATGTACATATATCATACTAAATTGAATAAAAAATTTTGGGTTCGAATTTTTTATAATGAAACAAACAGTTATCGAGACTTGGCTAACTTTTTACAGAATATATTTGGCGGAATGGATTGGTTGGTTACCCCATCAATATAGCTAAGAAATTCGTGGGTGTTACATTCCACTTAAGGCGATTACTCCTCGCACACTAGCATAACCTCACATTTTTATTAATTTCTTTTATTTCTAACTGAAAATTTTAAAAAAATATAACAGGTTATGCCACACTACATAAAGAATATTATTAGAAATTATTATAATTTTCTATAATATAATGTGGATGGTTGTGGGTAGGGTGGCGCTAGTGTGCAGGGAGTGTACAGGGAGTGTGGGAAATGGGCGCGTTAATGACGACGACCCTCAGCCATGAGGAATACAACTTTAAGGAAAAATAATAATAAAAATAAATACACATGATGTAATTATACAATTTATTGATTGGTAAAATAATCTATACTTACTTAATACAATATGGTATCGTATAAAACTTATAATATCAATTTGAATGACTCGGTACAGTCAACAACAAATCAAGTAGTTGTGGTGTTAACTGTACTTTGGAATAAATAGTAGTAATAGATCATGGATTTAGTAAGTACTGTACGGAGTGCCTACTAATTCCATGTAATAGACATTCCGACTGAACGACAGAAAGGGCTGCAGTTATACAAAAGAAAGAGAAAGATGAAAGCAGGCTTTCCTTTTATTTCAAATAAGTGCCAGCAGTGTGTAGCCAGCTTTATATTTATGAATATAAAAAAATATATTAGGACAAATCACACAGATTGAGCTAGCCCCAAAGTAAGTTCGAGACTTGTGTTATGGGATACTAACTCAACGATACTATATTTTATAACAAATACATATATAGATAAACATCCAAGACTCGGGCCAATCAGAAAAAAAGATCATTTTCATCATGACCCGACCGGTGATCGAACCCGGGACCTCTTGGTTCAGAGGCAAACACTTTACCGCTGCGCCACCGAGGTCGTCATGAAAAAAACTAACAAACATAATATTAAATAGGGTATGTTCACTATTCTTACTAAATACAGTATTAGGATACATAATGTGTACCGCTGTATACAGCTAAATAAATAAATAATAGATGGCAGCACCATCTCAAATCACCCGTTGCCATGGCGCGCAAATCAATATACAGACTGACAAGGACACCTGCAAATCGCAATAATAAAATAGCTGGATCGTAACAGAACCTCGATCGTCACATTTACAGTTTCAGAAACTGTTATACGATAAAGTTAAGGCTATATTCGCGACACTAAAATGTTTATTAGAACCAAAAATTAAGATTTAAGAAACCCAAAGTTGCTTGCATATTTTATGCACTTCACTAATGTCATTCAAAAGGAAGGGCCGTAATGTTATAAAAGATTTAAATTGTCATATTTATATTCTATTCCTCTTGTTCCTTATATGTTAGTGTCGTTTTCACTTTGTATTTTGATGTGAGCATAATTTAACATGTTATGTACACTTATTGTTGGTCAGTTCGGTTAATTCGTAGAAACTATGTAATTTTCATATATTTTATATGCATGTACCCACCTAACTTACTGTTTTGTGTACTTACGAATAAATATATAAATAAATCTCATAGAAAAGAGGTGACGTTTTGCTGCAGCGTCATAAGATCGGAGTATATCAAATCCTTATTAAAAAAATAATAATCATTAATATAATTATTCAAACTAAATCATCTCACTCGGTCTTACATTTTAACCCTGAAGGCCTACCATCAACTTTTACAGAACGATTCCAATGCAACTCAATTCAATTTCGGAACCTAAAATGAATCGCATTCATACAAAAAATTTAGTCGATGGTACGAATTTGCGATGCAGATCAGTTTAGGTCGTAAAGTGGATCGCGTTAAGAGATAGATAGTTCATAAAAAAGTTACAGCATGCTTTAAGCTAAAGTGTGCATTGTCTCATTCTGTCACTTGAAATATTAAGACGGCGCCCCGAGCGCCACCGTCACATTAGTTTATAGACAAAATTAAGTATACCACATGAGAATAATCTACACTACATAAAAATATATCATTATTATAGTTTGACATTTGCGAAAAGAATTTTGGTAGCGACCTATTTCTATTTAGTAAATTGTGGCAACTGTGTCCTATAGAAAACTATAATAATTTGTAATATTTATTATATCATGTAGCATAATATTTGTATCACTTTTTTTAAATTTCGATTCTAACAAATAAAATAATAAAAATTGTATGGTGACTGTTGACCCAGTCTTAAAAATCGTAGTATCAAAAATTGTACACTTTTTTTTTCATTTAATACAACATATAATACCTGAGTTGCATTAAAATTATAATAATAAAACCTTAATTTTAATAATTCGTGTTCAAACTTAATAATAGTATCACAATTATAATTATAACATATGAACAGTTATGTATTAAATTATTTACAAATTAGGTATTTATCATCTAATAGAAAAATACGAAAAAGCAATTAAAATTAAAGTAAGAAAAAAAACCTCAAATTAAATGTTGTTCTGTCATCCATTGGTTAGAAAGAGAAGAAAAGAAACGAATAGGAAATAATATGTTAATAGTTAAAAATAGAATAGTCTTGTCATATCTAGCTGTACAATATCACCATAATCACTTTTTTAATAACTACAAGCCAGTAGATATCAACTGGCTACTCTCCATAGACAAATCTGATACTTTTTTCAAATGTCAAAAATGAAATCTTATATGGAGCTAGTATGACAGTTATGTTTTGTGACGTCACGGATTATGGCGCCAAAAAGCATTTATATTACACATGAATGAGTCTGAAAAAAATAGTAAATCTCGTATAATTAATAAAACTGAACAATTAAAGTGACATTTGATTATTATATTTGGTTATTTAAATACGTAGTCACGTAGCCAATTATATTGATATTACTTCCCCGTCACTGTCATCGGTGTTATTTAAAGTGTCGAATTTATTTATATGCCGTTTACCATTGACGTGTTCCAGTATATGCTCAGTCGAATTCAATTCCAAATTGCATATTACACAATTGTACACTTTATCACTCACCTGTGAATAAAAATAATAAAAACTATATTGGTTATGAATTAAAATAAAACTTTTTATTTTAATCCAAATCTGTTAAGGCTCAGGTGCAATATGTCTGTTTCGTAAAATGCGTCTATCGCATGATGCCTTCTTCACATAATGTAACGAAAAGCGTTTTTTTTATATATATAACTTGTTAGTTTTGAAAAGCGAAATTTCAAAGTCTCTTTTGTGACATTTTGCGAAAGAGACATTCTGCAAAAGACGCATTCTGCGAAAGATACATTTTGCGCCTGAATCCAAAGTGAGCTTAAAGTCTACTACGACTAGGCTCGATAGAAGTCTTCAATTATATATATTATTCTATTATATGTATATTCTTCTGTAAGATTACAAACAGATATTCTATTATATATTATATAATCAATAGTATTCTATCGATATAAGCAAAAACCAAGAGGATAAGCGTTATTGTCATTTCTCCAACAAAAGTTGTATCGATACGCGGGGCTGAGGCGGACGGAGCGGGGAATATATATTTGGGCCACGTCACAATCGACTTTTCGGTAACAATAGATAAATAAGCTTTTTTTTTTACAAAAATATTGTTTTGTTGTCAGGGAGATCTTATTGCTTTCAATGCGTGACAAAACATGTCCGTGCAGTCAACCGTTGAGAGATTAACTTGTCATGCTTATCATAATAATGCATCGTCATTCAAACTAAACGTGTGTACAAAATTTCAGACTAATCGGTTGAAGATATCTGCTTCAAAATTGAGTTACAAGATTCCACTCGAGACATAATATCCCCTTGTCAGTCGACCGCCATTTTTAATTTGTCATGACAGCTGTCAAAAGCGAGTTTCAAATTTCAGCCGGCTTTCCTCGTGTCATAAATAATTAAATAACTTGTAAAATATACATCGCAAGTTAATGAAAAGCTTACAAAAAAAAGGTAGTTACTTCTCTAATTAGCGCAGGGTAATATTCCTTCATAAATGGCATTGATAGCTTCGAATTATGATCATCAGAATCAACATGTTCATATATTTCGTTCAGTTTCTCATTTAAATGTTCCTGACATATTATACATTTATATGAATTCTTTATCAAAGCTATGGAATGCCATGCATCCCATTTCAAAGGTAATTTCAAATTATAACTGTTAATTACTATAATTTGTTTTTTGTCTGTATTTCGTTTTTTATTAATGCCCACGACATTAATTGAGGATATGATTTTGAGTTCCGGCTCTTCGTCGCAGTATATCGCCTCTTTTTGCTTTGCGTAAACTTTTTTCGTTAATTTATTTGTCTGTGATTTTTTTAAATAGGTCATATTTTTCTTTTGTTGCTCGTGAATGGGCCATTTTAAGTGTTCTTTCAACTCGCCTCGCCTCAATATCACATTACACAAAGAGCAGTGGTATAAAACCGATTTCTGAAAATAAAATAAAATAAATATAGGCACATTTGTATGTCAAATAAACACGAACAAAAAAACACCATATACAGACTGTATTGTTTTTTTTTGTTATTAATAAAGTGAAGATAATATGGCGCTGTCTCCTGTCGGCTGGCAACACTGGGCGTTTATTAACCAATCTTAACCATTATATTTGGTGTTGCAATGGTAAAAAAACTGCTATACATACTCATGTTTTGGTATTGGTATACAAACTCACGTGGCAGATGTAGGATTCGAATCTGAGACCTTTCGGTTCACAGTATTAACCGCTACACCACCACTTCTATTATATTTATAAAAATACGAAATACTGCGACTATTATGTCATATTTTATTAATGTCTTTTATTATTATGTATCGTATAAAAACATGTGTGTCACTCGAAAGAATTACGATTAACTTAGTGTTCGCGGCTCTCGACTCCGTCTCGGGCCTCAAAATACCCACTCATTAGAATCTGTTACTTTCTTTTCTCGGTGTACAATGTACTGTGTTATATGTATTCACGATTTATAATGTCTTACCTGTCTTATCAAGTTATTCCCGTATTCCTCAACATATTTCATATCCTTGATCATTTTCACATGGTTCTCATTATTAATATGCTTTTTTAATCTCTCAACCTTCACAAATTGTCCACACGCGAAGCAGTGTCTACCAACGTCGCCTACAGGCACCAAGGTATTGTAAGATGTCAAAGTTATTTGCGAATTTACTATCTTCAGAGCTATTTGAACTTCAAGAATATCAGCATATTTATCACTGTCAAAATAATCATTTGTATCTTCATTAATGTCAACGTCAACGTCATGACTTTGTGCGCCGTCACCAACTTCGAATTTGGAATCATTTGAATTCTGTGTTTCGTTATTCGAAAATTGTAAATCAACATTATCACTGTCGTTGTTTGCGTTTTCAGCATCACTATTTACATTCTGAGCGTCGTTTTTAACGTTCGGAGCTATTTTTGCAATGGTTACAGGTTGTGGACGAACATGGAATCCTAGAGCCATATTGGTCAACATTATGTGGGCTGGGTCTTGTAAATGTAGCAACAACACGTTAGGTTGTATAACTAAATGGCAAATCCCACAGTGTGGCAAACTCTGAATCTGGAAATATATATTTAATTATATATTATCATGAATTAAGTTGCTGTTCCAAGTGTGCTCGCACTTAAAAAAAAAATCTGGCAGATGTCATGCCGAGCATTCGGCCAGACGTTTCATGACATGTACAAATCCCACGCTGGGAATCGAACCCAGTACCTCCAGATAGCGAACGGTCGTGGTGATACGTTCGTCAAAATACACTAACGACTTTTTACTTCATTCATAATGTCCTTCGAACATGTTCAATGATGATTTTCGAGACTTTGTATAGTATAATGTACACATGAATCCGTCATTATTGCGATGATCCATCAACGGACAAGAACGAAACGGAGCACAACGTAACAATGGGGCCTGGCTCATAAACGTCTAGCTATTCTGCAGATCGGACATTGATGAATTTTTCACTTTAATTTAAAATATTCCATGATGATAAGAATAGATACGAAATTCAAATACATTTCACTAAAATAATATAAAAAATTATATACTCACTGATCTTATATAATTATAACCGAACTGTTGTAACGCCGGCACAGAGTTCAAAAAAACTATATGCATTGTATTTTGTATATGTTCATTAATGTATTGCCAGTGAAAACATATTTTACACAACGCGCAGTAAAATCCCGCATCGTTACGAAATATTGCGTTCAAAGACAACAACAGAACAGACATTCTAATACCGAATAAATACACAACACACTTTTGATTCATAATTGCATTTACATCATTGTTTCTGTTTACATCAATTGAATTTGCATTAGTTCTATTATTATCGATTCTAATTTCCGATTCGATTTGTGACACGTTTATCGATTCTTCACCAGCTCTTATTTTGTGTACAGATTTTATATGGACATTTATAGTGTTCAAATAATGAATTGTGTTGCATGTACCACAATGCGAAAAATTTTCATCCTGTAATGGAAATGTGTCTATCATAAGAAATACTTATATACATATTATAAAACAAAGTCGTATGACGCGTCTGTCTATTCGCGATAAACTCAAAGACTACTGCACGGATTTTCATGCCGTTTTTCACCAATAGATAGTGTGATTCCTGAGGAAGATTTAGGTGTATATCAATTATTATGTTTTACCAGAGCGAAGTCGGGACGGGCGGCTATAGAAAATAAATTTAGTGGCCGAGAAAATTGATATTTTCTCCTATTTTCTGAATGAATTCACAACAACGTGTTTGGATATAATATGTTTATGTTATACATAAATAATTTAAAAAGTTAATCTGTCGTATTAGAATATGTTTTCTGTAATGGTAGGTTAAGTTTGGTGAAATAAATTAAATAAAATTAATATGTTACGGCTACACACCGAAGTAGGTGTAGTTACAGTTACACCTAGGTGGCATTACCTATGACTTGCTGCACCTGGTTTAGCTGCGCCATTTTATTTCTACTTTTATTTAAAACTTTTATTTATATTTAATATTTCAGTTACACAGGCTCAGCTGAAAATCAGCGCTGTGGCTCGTGCCGCGGCATATAGCTGAGCAGAGGGAAAAGTGCGGGCTTGCATTTCACTTCTCAATATCGAATCGACTCGAAGTGAGACTCAGCGAACCAATCACATGGCGGTGTGCTTGTCGTTTCGTCACAATGGCGCGCTGTGATTGGTTAGCTGCGTCTCACTGGCGCACTACGCACACTGGTTACTTAACCGGCTTGGATTTTCGAATTTTCCATTATTAAGTTCCTATTAGGTATGTTTTAGCATAATATGTAAATGTGTTTTGTTTAGCCGAATAAAGTTTTTCTCTCTTTATTTCTTTAGCCAGAACAATAACAACTGAAACTAGGTCTAGCCGAAGATAAACTGGCTACACTTATAAATAAATAAATGAGGACAAACCACACATATTGAGCTAGCCCCAAAGTAAGTTCGAGACTTGTGTTATGGGATACTAACTCAACGATACTATATTTTATAACAAATACATATACAGATAAACATCCAAGACCCGGGCCAATCAGAAAAAGATCGTTTTCCATCATGACCCGACCGGGGATCGAACCCGGGACCTCTCGGTTCAGTGGCAAGAACCTTACCACTGCGCCACCGAGGTGTAACCAAGTGAGACTGGCAACACCTAGCTCTTGCCACACTGCGGGGTTTAGCCGTAACAAATACATTAATCTTTACTGGGTACAGAGAGCCAGAAATTGGCTTTGATTTTACAAGCTGCCGCCTGACGTGAGCCCTCTTTGGGGATGCTGTTGATGTCGCGTTGTCAACGCTGTTTTTATCCCTTCAGGAGGAAATGGAGTGGTCCTATTGCAGAGCGGAAACCACACGCCACAAGAAATAAACTAAATTAAACTAATTATTATCTACAAAATTATCTTTTCCAACGGCTTATCTACAATTCAGTAGTTCTGAGAATAGGTCTTTGTCAATTTTTATACCTCAAGTGATAAGTGTCCACCAGAGCGAAGCCGTTACATAATAAAAATTAAAATCTTACCTGTCTAATTAAATGATCTTCATATTCATGATTGATTTTGAACTTTTCACAGTTGTCATTATGCGTGTGGCCATCAATATGATTCGCCATATTAACAATGGCATCATCTATTTTGCACGCCATACAATAAAATCTTTTATTTTTTGTTGATTTAATTATAGAAACCATATTCCAAGTGTAATATGGTATTTCAAAGACAACACTTCCCACTTTAACCTTCACCTTGCAATCCATTATGATATCTATCTTTTTATTGCTTTCTCCCTTTTTATTCTTATGTTCACTTATTTTGAGAACTCTATCATTGTTTTTATATTTAATTGTATCGTTAACTTTATGTGCGGCCAGTAGCAAGTTGTCTTCATGTTGTTTTCCCTTAAAATGTTGTTCAGATACATTTTTGTGGATTGCCACATTACAGACGGCGCAGTGGTAGTGTTCATTTTTCTGTAATAAACATTGTTTATTTGAATCACGTTCTTAACTATTCTTTTTCTATTTTTACTCTTTTCTATTTTTATTCTGTATATATATATATATATTTGTGTGCAGTTTAACTAAGCTTTTTATATATATTATACGGCTACATATATTACATACATTTATAACTGCATAAATACTTATAACAATAGAGAACATAATTCAATATACACCTAGATATTCCTAAGTTTCCTGTATTATATTAAGTTTTGCTTTATTTTTATTTTAAGCTTTATTATTATTTTTGTTTGTTTGTTTTATTTATGGCATCCGCGGAAGACCAGCGCCGTGGCTCACACCACGACATGTGCTGAGCGGAGACCGTTTTGCCTCAACCATTACATTTGTTTTTATTTGTACTGTGCTGTATGTACTAATATGTTTGAGCAAATAAACGTTTTTTCTTTCTTTCTTTGTAACTGTTAGTGGGCTGTCTGTACAAAGGAGATATTATAGAAAAATAATTATGGATCTCTATGGGACCTGAAGAATTCAAAACTTTTTTTTTTAATTTTTGTCTGTCTGTACATTTGTTCGCATCACACAAAAACTACTGAATGGAATTTGACTCAGTTTTCACAATTGTATAGCAGGTGGTCCACAAAATCTGGTAATTAGGTTTCATCGCGATACTTATATATATCGCTTACTTACATATATATATATATATATATATATGTATATAGATATTGACAATAATAAGTTATGAGCGGACGCACGAAATAAAGGCGGGCGAAGCCGCGTGCAAAAGCTAGTATCGTTTGAAAAAATAACTCACCAGTCTTGCAATACTAATGCCGAACTCTTCTAATGGAGGAAACGCCTCCATATTATTTTCATGATCTGTGTTGGCTAAGTGTTTGTCAATATTACCAACAAAAACCATTACATCGCACACAAAACAATTGTACACATCATCTAAGACCGTAATTAGCGTATTGAAATTGATAACGCTTAGACAAATACTAGAGTTAACCAAATATCCAGCTCCAAATAATTGCACATCCATATCAAACGTTTTGGGTGATGAATCTGAAAGTTGATAACGTTTTCAGATTTAGAGATAGAGTGTCACGTTTTCATCCTTTACGTGGTGGACAGAGTCAAGAGTTGCAAAACTCGAAGGCCACGTGTAATAGTATGGTGAGCTTATTGGTGAAACTGAAATTAAATATACAGATAGGTTGCTACCCACAGCCACAGCCTAATTCCGGCTACACACTGTCGTCGAACTGTTGGCGAATTAGTCTCAAAGTAAGTTTGATACTTGTGTTATCATTATGTTGTAATATTTACCTTCAAGTTCTTTATCATCTTTTATGTTTATCCTCTCAGCATACAATTTAAACTTCCCGAAATCTTCTGTGATATATTGCACATTCTCTGTGTATGTTTTACCATCAATCTCATAAACTTTCGCATCTTTTTTGACTTTCTTTTTCCATGCAGTATCAGACTTTAATAAATTACTGTTTACGAATATACTTGGTATATTCTTCACATTTGTTTGTGCATTTGTCTGTCCTTGAGTATTTTCTGATAACTTTTTTGTTATTCCCGGAACCGTAGACACTATAGCACCCATTGTGAACACATTAATATTCTGAAAAAAAGGGAAAATTCAGAATACTATTTATTAATATAAATTAATAAACTAATTAATCTCATCTCATCTTAAAACTCTCTCTCTCTCTCTGTCATCAGGATGTGTGATAATTGATATAGGTATGTACACAACATAACAGTCTAAACATAAAACTTAAAAATAGGAAATGAGACTGTGCATTAATGGGATAATAAAAGCAATTGAACAACATTAGGATTGCATGAGATCGGGTCGCGCGGGTATTGTTAGGTTAAACCGTGTACCATCCAGATGGGTTCATAAATATCTCATTTCAACAATATTCATATATGTATATACTTCAGACCAGATGTTTGGATAGAAGCCAACTTTAAATTGACATAAATTTTGGATGTGTTGATACAAATTCCAGGACACAAAATTACTTTCACCATGTCCCTATTAAAACCACAATAGCTGCAATTGTTTATTAGTCAGCATAACACTAAAATTACACGACAAATTACACAAATATGAACACACTAGTATCTGTGAAAACCGTAAAAAAATCCGTTCGATACCTAGTTTATAGTTTATTGAGTTTATCGCTACAGACAGATTTATTTTTATTAATGCAAGGAAGGATGGTTATATTAAATACTTACTACATGTAGTTTGCCCCTCGTAGCCGCCGCAAATAGTTTGTAACGAGATACTCCTCAGACAGAGTACTGAATTACTGTACAGCGTCCGTTCGTCAATATGTAATTATCAAAATTCACAAATACTGACAAAGTGAGCGATAAAATCAATGAGTTTCTTTCTTTTGCTTTTCTTGTAGGTACATACGTAGGTACCTACCTACCTATCTTGAGTTGGTTACCTACTAGATACTACTTATCTTAGTATTTCACCAAACATAGACTTTTTTTGGTTTCATTTAACCATGTAGAAAGGCAAAGGCCAAACATAGACTACGCTACAGACTAGACTAATAAATTGGTTGTAACAAAAAAAAAAATCAACAAAAAGTGGTAGTTGTGACATTTTAGCTATCAGTTCCTTATAATGAATAAAATATATTGTCTATAATTATACTGATTCTCACTCAGGACACTATTTTTTCGTGTAGATCGGAATCGCCCACTATACCCATCTCTGCGGCCAATCCTTTGGACTGGGACTGGTTTGAGTCGTCCATTCACGGTCTAAATCCATTGATCCAGCCAGTGGTGTGAGCATGGATTTATGAGTCAGAGAATAGGACATATTACGCAAAGCTCAGCGCAGATGGCGCTACTGGTACAATTAAGGTACACAAATATTGCCAATGGAGGCAAAAAGCACAAATTTTCAATATTGTTGCAGATTTATGACCAAAAATACCTTCTACGCAATCGTGGTGGGAGTTTAAAGGAAAAAGGAAGGATTTAGTGGATTATCCTGAAAATAATAACACTATTTTAGGTTATGTTCTGCATTATTTGGTCAACTGTGGTCATAAACTGATTATAAACTTCATTTTGACTGAAGATGTTACCTGTATGAAGTCCATATTTTAATAAATCTTCACATGTGAAGTGTTCCGAGATTCTTTTCGACCGTTTCCTGGCTCGAAAATTTTACAACGTGAGGCGTATCCCATAGTTTTCGAAGTTTTTTTTTCTTATGGGAAATCAATTTTCCTTATATTTCGGCACCTGAATATGCTACATTGTTGTATATTTTCACAAACGAATACTTACATAATGAAAGGCTTAATAAAGTACTCTAAAATAAACGTATTAATCGACATAGCAAAAGGCGGTAAAGCTTTTGTTTACCTAACATACAGTGCTGTACTCTGGCGGGATAAATGTGCAGTATTAGTAGTCCCTATTAGTAGGTACTCCGTAAAGTAGGTACTTACTAAATCCATGGCGCTTGTACACGGAATTTCGAATCTGTCAACGTCAAGTCAACTGTCAAAGGCAAGAGGCATGTTATATTATATTCCGTGTCAATCTCAACCTTGACTATGGCAAAATCATCGTTTTGGCGAACGATGGAGCCATGAAATTTAAAAAAAATGTACTCATTACTTTACTTACTTTATGGTAGGTACACAGTAAAAATAGAAAGTACTCTGTGACAATAAAGCAGCGGCTTATAGCAATATTTCTTTTATTTTGCTTGCGCTTTTCTGCAAATGCGTTTTCAATATACATACACAAACATAATATATACAAAGAGAACAAGTCATTGATCAAATGGGTTACGGTTCCAGCTTCAATGGCACTATTGACGAAATACCAGGAATATCAGTCGATAATTTTGAGAAACTTGATAAAAGTGCATATTTTTTGAGCCACATACATTCGGACCACACGGTCGGACTTTTAAATACAGTGAAATACGGTGATAATGGCAATGCTACCTTCGCAGAATATTTGTCCAAAAACGACGTCTATGTTTACATGTCTGAAGTTACCGCCATAATATTTGAATATGAATTCGGTGATTTGGCTGCCTTCGTAAAGCCTTTGGGAATGGGTAAGTAAAGCGTTAAGAAGTTTAAATTTTGTGCGTTAAGAAGTTTAAATTTTATTACTGAACACTCAATAGCCAGCCATAATCAGTTTTAGGTATAGTTTTATACTGTGTCTCTCTCTCTGATCCGAGCGTTGTCCCCGTTACTTCCTAAGGCATAAAGTGCTCAGCATATTTTCTACTTTTCCTTCTCCACTTTTCACAGTCTAGTTATATTTAGTAGTCATGCACAGCACGCATATTCTCCTTGACAATATCTAGCCATCAGAGTGTAAAAGAAAAACTCTAATGGTCAATGGAAGGAAAACACACACATGAGTGAAAGAGATAAATTTACCCCAAACTCCAGACATAATTTATTTATTTATTGAGTAATAGACAGGAAGCTTCAGCAGCTGATGTGTCTATATCAAGCAGCGTTGAAATTTTCTAGATATTTCACTATAAAAAGTCACATCACTGATATCAATTAATAACTTTATATTGATTCAGATTTTATACAACAGAGACACATTGAAAAAAGATTAATTCTGGAAAAAAGTTAAATCCAACCAAAATAATACCTTTATTGTAACAAGTTCTATATGTGAATAAAGAAACCACCTGCACCATCCACTTTCACAGGGAAACATCAAGTGATTTCCTTACCCGCAACTGAGAATTATGAAGAAACTCACATGGATGTGACGCTGATACCCGCAGGACACTGCTTGGGCTCCTCCATGATACTTTTCCAAAACAACAGAAAGACTGTTCTATATACGGGGGATTTTAGGTACGTAGGAGTTGTGCAGTGCAAATATACATTTCAAGATTCCTTTGTGATTTTACGACTGGCCGTATGCTCATCAACATGTAACTTAACGACCTCGGTGGCGCTGTGGCATAATTCTTACCACTGAACCGAGAGGTCCCGGGTTCGATCCCCGGTCGGGTCATGATGGAAAGTGATCTTTATCTGATTGGCCCAGGCTTGGATGTTTATCTATATATGTATTTGTTATAAAATATAGTATTGTTGAGTTAGTATCCCATAACACAAATCTCAAACTTACTTTGGGGGCTAGCCCCAATCTGTGTGACTTGGCCTGATATATTTTAAAAAATACATATTTTAATTTATGTGAACATAGAATGCTGTTCTTGTTTATTAGGTCAAGCCGACATCGCCTAGTACGACATCCCAGGGAATATATTTGGTTAAGTAATCAAAATCTCAAATTCCCTATTGACAGTAAAAATTTTGTTAAAACTAAGTCTACCACCAACTTCCAAAGAACAAGTGAAGAAGAAGCGGTGCAACAAACTGTCCCTAACTATTATCGGCCGGGCGCATGTCGCACACACCTTTTAGTATATTAGGTACAGTGAACAGCACATCAACCTAAGTAAGTTTATTGCTAACTGGCCGCTATTACTGCGCCATGCACAGGTTCGTGCAGGATAACTTGATGTGCTGTCGACTATACTTTGTTAAAAAAATTCTATATATAATAATACATTTATCTAACAACAGATATACACAACATGACGTGAAGAAAATTAGAGATCTTCACAACCCAAACGACCGTACGGAACCAATACACATTGATACCATGTATGTTGACACAACATTCATAACATTAGACAAAACAGACCTGCCTAAAAGATCCGATAGCATCAATTATTTGCTAAGAGAAGTTAATAGCTGGTTGAATAAAGGCGACGAATATAAAGTAGCTTTGGACACACCAGCTAAATATGGATACGAATGTGTTTTCAATGAAATATACGACAAATTGGGAAGGAAAGTTTATGTTACTGATGCAAAATGGCGTCTGTACAGGTATGAATCTTATTTCTCCTTCTATTCAAAGGTTCACTGAAAGAGATTGCTTTTGCGATAAGCCCAACTTGTGCCTTTTGTTGCTGGCAACACAAGTTTTTTTTTTTTCGTATAAAACCTTATAAAAAAAAAAACTTGTGTTGTTCTAAAAAAGAAGAAAATATACGGCTACGAACTCTGTCATGTGTCCCAATTAATATAAAAATAAAATACAATATCAACAGCAGTTGTTTGGAATTTGACAAGATCCTAACACCTTTAAGATTTTTATTATATACTTCGTCCCGGGACTTCGCTTCCGTGGGAATTTCGGCATAAAAAGGACCTTATGTGTTATTCCATATGTGCTACCCGTGTACCAAATTTCATAACAATCCATTTAGTAGATTTTGCATAAAAGTAACAAGTAACAAACATACATACACGTGTGTGTATGTTTGTTACATCCTCACACTTATACATCCTCACAAACTTTCGCATTTATGATATTAGTAGGATATCACTACCTGTTCCAGCTTCGGTCGGTAATAAATAATACACCTAATCCTTCCTCGAGAATCACACTATATATTGGTGAGAACCACATGAAAATCCGTGCAGTAATTTTTGAGTTTGTTGCGGACAGACAGACGCGGCAGAGGACAGAGTACTTTGATAATATGTATCTCTTTGGTACTCTATGTACTTAGGTGATATCAATCAGTCAATCTAGATTTACTTCTGTGGTCCCAGAATTAAGAGATATCTCATTTTGGATCCATTTCATCCAACCAGCACATAATTGGAAAATTATTGTCTTTTTTTTTCAGCAAAATGTTCGCCTACATTCCCGGCGTCACCAATGACAAAAATCTAACAGATATCCACAATTGCTCTTTTTATTCGAAAAATCATAGCAAATGTGAAATTCCGAACGTCAACAAATATAAGTTTTTGCACATACGTTTGTCCGCTATGAAGTGGGTCGATTACAATATCGAATTTATACCGATAGATAAACAAACAGAAAACAATTTAAGCGTGTGTTTTTCGACACATTGTAGTAGGAGTGAATTGGTGTATTTCGTAAACCATTTCTCACCAAAAAATGTTGTGGGTTTCCCGAATGAGTTTAAATTTTGTAAACAGCCGAAAAAAAATGTCGATGTAGTTTTGTCGCCTGTAAAAAGGAGGAAAATGAAATGAAACGTGGATTTCAAGTTCTTTTTTGTTTTAATGCACTTGATAATGTTTAAATTTTATTAAATGTTTTTACTTGAAAACGGAGAGCTACCTTCAAAATTCAAAATTCTTTATTCAATTTAGGATGATATACATCACTTATTGACGTCAAAAAATACTATACTAAAGTCTACTGCCGACTTCCAAAGCGCAGGTGAAGAAGAAGCGGTGCAACAACCTTCACCGCAGCCTTTTCTCCAAGGACGTCAATTAACAAATATAGGTCTTATACATATATTAAAATTAGGAGGACGGATTTACATCATTATTATTATTATATTTCATCATTATTATTAATATATTTCATCATTATTATTAATATATTTCATCATTTCATAATAAAAATATTTCATCCTAAGTTGAAAAAATAATTTTGAATTTGAAAAAGTGCGCCACGAAAGTCAAACAGATGACGCTACTGTCGCGTAACTTCTTTCCCGGGCGGACTCAATGCAAAGCGTATATACTTTTCGTAGCGTATTGCAGCCGACCAATGGTTTTGTTTAATTTCTTCACTTCACAATGCCGCACTGTGATTGGTCGGCGCTAAGCGCTATATTTTTGTATTCTTTTTAATGTTTTTTTTTTATTTTGTAAGAAATACTATTAAGTTTCATCTTGAAATACATTTTGTAATGTTTAGTTTATGAATAAATTTACATTTTATCATATTCATAAGATTTATTGTTATTGAATGGATTGTGATAATGGAAATAAATTTTTATGCCTTTTTTTTCTTGTTTCATTGCTTCTTTTATTTAAATATTCCCTTTTTCTTTTTACTTTTGTTGTAATTCATAGTACAGTCGACCACATGTCACGTTAACCTTCATGGATCTTTTTGCCGCGGTAATAGAACTAGCTCCGTCACCACATGTTTTATCAATTATTTTATTTATAGTCACGTTAATAGATATCTGTGATCACAGTTTACTAAACCGATAACGGAAGCAACCTACATCCGTATTTGTGAGTGACTACATACACAGTATAAGCTATATTACTAGCTGTAATTACTACATATAGAATTCCCTTCGTCTAATTTGGCCTCTAGATAAATTAAATGTCTGTGACTTTGGTAACCTTTATCTAACCAACAAGACGAGAATTTGTTTTCGCTGCTTTAGTAACTAATTGTAAAGAATTGTATGTATTTATATTTTTGTAACTTTTTGTTGGTACTTATATTATTTTTGGCTAAAAAATAGAACAATGACGGTACCACGATAGTGTGCAGCTCGTAGGGTCTTTAGTGAACTGATATTAGGCCGGTCATGAAGGATATTTTAGACTATTATTTACTAAAATAAAAAGTAATGCTAGTTTTGTCTTTTTTAGTATATTGTTAGGACCATTGACGTAAATCCAAGTAAGGATGCAGTTTCGAAAGAATTGTGACCAAAACATTGTAAAATTGACCCCAGTGCTAAAATTTCACTCGTGAACCCATCATGGGGATGTTATTGTTATGGTTGCCAAAGCTCGATGTACCTTAGTCGCCTCGTACAACATCCACAGGAAGATTTAGAGCGGTCCTATCCTCGGGTATGTCTTGCTGAATATTGTAAAAACAAAATAAATATTTTCAATAATTTACTGAACAATCATTTTTTAATTGTTATTAATTAATGTAGGTACATTCATCCTATTAGTTATAATTTGTCAATTGATGTTTTGGAGAAAAGGCTGCAGTGAAGTTTGTTGCGCTGCTTCTTCACCTGCGCTTTGGAAGCTGGCATTGTCGGCTGTAGATTTTAAGTAAATTGACTGATATGCATCCTAAGCTAAATAAAGATGTTTAAATTTGAATTTAATCTCTCATCACCGCATTCACACTTCTTCGTCAGTTATAAGGCGTCGGAGCCCAGGGTTCGCTGAAAATATAATTGAACATTAGATATTTATATAATTAGTTATGTTTTCAGTGCAAATATATTCTTGATGTTATAAGCGCAAAGCGTATATCAGAGTAGCTTGTTTACAAGCGTTAGTTTTTTACAACTTTTAAAGGTCTGCATCTCAATAAATATTGACTCTACAGAGCAAAGTCTGATCTCAAATTATAGCAAACTTTGTCTTCTTTAAACTTGTAGGTTTAAAAAAAACTTTGTAATAATGAAAATACCAAAAACATGCAGTTTTTCGAATGCAACGAACGGTCTTTAGAAACTGCATATTTGGATTTACGTTAGTGGTCCTAACAATATTTGTACATTCACTGATGACTGTTAACCTCTATGGTGCGGTAATAGCGGCGAGTTTGGAAGGAATATGGGTAGGTTGATGTGCTGTTGACTGTACAAAATAAGGAGAACTAGAATTTTGGGGGCTACTATGAAACATAAAACACGTAGCGCGTGATTGCGTCCACACGTTCTCTTGTTTTTTTACACGATGCGTACACCATACGGGATAAAGCGTGTCGACGTAGCGACGTGCTACGTATTTGTGTGTCGTGTTAGACCTTTTATTTTGATATAAGATGTCGGGTTGTTAGCGGAATAAAAGAAGAAACAAAAAAGTATTCGATCAATTTATAATACTTACTATACTTTGATGGATATTTGTGCATCTTTTTGTAATACCTCTTTGGATTTATTTGGACATTTTGTTGGGCATGTCTGTCAGGATTTGGTATGCCCATATCGTCCATATATTTCTCAACTAGTTGGGCGGACAGAACTTTCTTTACGAGATCGATAAAGAAATTAGGTTTCAATTCAAAAACCAATGACGGCTGCCCACCTTTGAAATGTACTATTTCTGTCTCTGAAAATTATTTATCATACATTTGCCCGCGGCTTCGTAGGTATGCGTGGAATAAATAAATAATATACTAATATGACAGCTGTCATTTCGCGTTGCAATCCCCACGGTCAGAGGATTTTACAAGCCACATAGATGATCCACAACTCTACGGACAGATGGCGCTACTGTCGCCCCAAGACAGAAGCCAACAAATCTAGATCGCGCAGACAGTGCGTTTACGATTGAAAGCATATATATAATTTCCGATACACGACAGTCGGAACCGTGCGGTTACATTAGCCTGCCGGGAACCTTCCCTTTGTGTTGGTCGAGCTTGATCACCTCGCTACATATTTTCTCATAGCTGCGGGTCGTGGTCATTACGTGGAATGTAACACACACAACAACTTTCTTGGCACTATTAATGGAGTGGTTTGCCATTGTCCTATTAAGTAATTGATTAATAATAATCGTACTAATATTATAAATGCGAATGTTTATCAGGATGTGTGTATGTATGTTTTGTTACTCTTTCACGCGAATTCTACTGGATCGACTGTTATGAAATTTGGTACACGGGTAGAATATAACCTGGAATAACACATAGGGCACTTTTTATCTCGAAATCCCCACGGGAGCGAAGCCCCGGGGCGCAGCTAGTGAATAAATAACTAAATTCAAACTTACTCATGTTGGGCGAACGTTTCCCAGCGCTTCTGTATTCCGGTGATCCGTTGGCGACGTCCTTCACTATGTCTATCATTTTCTCAATGTACTTCATGGTCTTGCTGGACCGGAATTCTGGACCGTTCACGTACGATTTCAATAAGTCAAGGGCCTGAAACAAATATATTGCTCCATTCTCTCTCTCTCTCTCATCTGAGCGTCTTCCCGGTTTCTTCCTCAGCCGTTGAATGCCAGAGCCCAGGGTCCGCTTACCTACTTTTTCGTCTCCACCATCGGCATCCGTAGTTATCAAAATTTATTTAAGTAAGTACTCCCTTTTAAACAAACAGAAAAGTAAAATCTTATATGTTATTATTCTCAATATATCAGGTTCTAAGCAACATGTCGCGTTGAGACTTATACCAGATTTTTAAGTTAGACCATCTGGTATACAACTGTGAAAAACGCATCTAATTCCATCCAGTAGTTTATGCGTGATGCTAGAACAAACATACAGACAAAAATTAAAAAAAAAAATGGTCGGGCTACAGTTGAAAAAGATAGGAGTTCTTATAGTGTGCTGGCATCAGAATTACTTATAATATGAGCTGAACCACTCGCCGGCACTACTAGCGACCTAAACATTATCATCATGGGGTGCCATCTTCGAATTGAAGTTTGGAGGTTAGCATACGGAAACCCTCGCGGCTTTGGGTCGCTATTTTCAGTTGGTTGTAACAAAATCGATCCAGTAATTTTTCGGTTTATTAATTACAAACAAAAATACAAATATTTTACTCTTTATAAGTATTGGTATATATGGATGGACATATGACTCACCTTGTCTATAAAGGACATAGTTTCGCTGGTTCTGAATTCTGGTTCGTTGGCCATTTTCTTCAGGGCGTCAAACGCTTGGTTCATCCACATGACAGTCTGCTGCCTCCTCAAGTTCAGGTTCTTTTCTTCTTCTTCTTCAGCTCGCTGCTTGACCTCAAATCTAACGTAGATTTTTACAAAAATATCATTTCAGCCACAAGCTTTTGTTGTCGTCTGAATAGCGATTACAGATCTTACTGCAATCATCATAGTGACTAAAAATAATGTCGGTGTAGTAAATCATTGAGACCCTTCGTTTTCTGGCGCTAGAATTACCTAAGTAAGTGCAATATTTGTTTAAATTAGTTGTATGTAGACTTTTGTCTTTTTAGCTCCAATGATCCTAGTAGCAATATAATATTGGTATATTATAAATGCGAAACATTGTGTGGATGTATGTATTTTTTTACTCTTTCACGCAAAATCGACTGGACCGATTGTTATTAAATTTGATAAACGGATAGAATATAACTATGCAATATGTTAGATGTAAGAAATGTTAATAATAAATAAATAATAAATAATAATAATAAATAAAATAACCTAGAATAACACATAGGGTACTTTTTATCCCGAAATTCCCACGGGAGCGAATATCCAGGGCGAAGCTAGTAATTTCTGAAACTAATTTTTTTTCCGAAGTCCATCCGCAATACTAAGAATTGTCTAAATCTCTTGAGATCTCAGGAGTTTTAGCCTCGAGATTTGATAACCATAGGTGTGAGTGTTTGTCTCATGGATTTAGTAAGTACTTCGTACAAAGTACCTACTAATTCCATGGTTTGCCATTACTAAAGTAATTGTCTTCCGTCATGGCGACGTCAAGCACTAGTTTTATTTATAAATTAGTAATCTCTAAATATCACACAGGATCAAAAATCACTTTGCACGTCACGTAGACACCTTCGAACTTCAAACAAACCTTCGCACTTTATCATCGGTATTAGCCATCCCGGCGTCTGGGTCGGCATCCGGCTCGAGGCGCACGCGCGTCCCCTTGTCCGCGGACAAAACCTTGTGGACATACGCCTTCACATCCGACTGGTTTTTCTCATTCTTCGTCACTTGTAGGAGCACGTAGCCATTACATATTTCCAATGACAATACTGTGATACATGAATACAACTATTATTACTGTGAATGTGTTTCTCCTATTTTAAAGTTAAAGCAATAGGATCAGTGGCGGATTTACCAATAAGCTGAGTGGGCGGCAGATTGTAAGTGGCGGCAAATTTAAAATGTTAGGTTGAAGATAAGAAGGGCGGCAGAATTTGATTATTATGATTTGGCGGCGTAATATGTAAATCCGTCACTGAATAGGGTAGTTAAATGGATTCACATAACGAATATAATGGCACTACACGTTAATCATGATGGCACTTTTTTATTTATAGTAACATTTAGTATTTTTTTGTTCTCATGCAAATATAATTAAAACGCCTTCTCAACATTTGTGACGTAACTTCGTCCTAATGTCATACAATCCCCATTTTGTTATCAACACATGGAAAATGTGTTTCATTGGACTTGAAGCAACTACACACTAGTTACCTATTATAAAAATGTTGTTTTTTAAAGAATCCGAGACTTATATAAATTAAGTTTCTAGAAACACAAAATATATAAAGAGCGTATTAGCATTTAAAACTTCCTCGTACTGATTTCAAACAATTGAAATTTGAACAAACATTTGTACGATCGATACTTTTTATTGTGTCGAGTGTGGATCACTTTTTATTAGTGGAGATGTATGGGTGGAATGTGCCTTAAGACTATTTTTTTTATTGATATGATTGTGAAAAACTGATACCTGTGCTAGGTATCTAAGGAACTTATATTACGGGACACCATACACATGTAAAAAGAAGTAATTTTGCCAATTGTCAATATTTGTGATACCCCTAAATAAATACTACTTCCCTGTAGATGCGCATCAAGTTATAAGCGACTGCGCATTTTATTACACGACTAAAAATAATATAGTTTTGATAAAACTTACCCAACAATATAATACACTGAATCATTCTTCAACGTACAATCTCATTAAATGAATATTAAATCGTGGAAGTACTTCATAATCCCATTAGTTTTAATTATATACCATTTTATTTCTAATTAACAGTAAAATTGTAATTCGCGTGATAAAAATAAGAAAATTAGGTATTACGCCACGGGAAACTCGACAATTTCCAATCGCGTCATACTGTGACATGACTTTTACCACTACCGCCATCTAGTGACAAACAATCGCATATACACTTGTAACCTCAATAGTCAACTAGTGTGCAGGTTACCTCAAGATGTTTTCCTTCACCGGAAGCAAATGATAGATACCTATATTATGACACATGAAAATTATGTTGTACGTGTAGGATTTGAACCTGGGGCCTTTGTGTCACGGGCCGGTGTCTTATGAAGCCACACACTACAGCCACAGCGACATACGGAGCGGAGCCAGCACTCGACAACCCAAATTTTTAATATCCTACAAATATTATAAATGCGGAAGTTTGTGAGGATGTATATTTGTTACTCTTTCACGCAATCTACTGGACGGATTGTTATGAAATTTGGTACACGTGTAGAATATAAGCCGGAATAACACAATATATAACATAGGATACTTTTTATCCCGAAACTCCCACGGGAGCGAAGCCCTGGGGCGCAACAAGTGCATATATAAATTACCCTATTTTTTTAATAAATGAACGACACCTCACTAAGCTTGATACTTTTTATCCCGAAATCCCCACGGGAGAGAAGCCCCCAGGGCGCAGCTAGTGCATATATAAATTACCCTGTTTTTTTTTTAATAAATAGACAACACCTTACTGAGCTTGTATTGCGGGCGCAATGGACAACAACAAACACAGAAACGGGCACAACATCGAACAGCAGATGTGATCACAAGTTTGTATTTGTGTAGTGGGAAAATATTTGTATATTTTCCGGCTCTGGGAATCCCAGGAGTAATAGTTAGTGGACAGGCATGGGGACTACTTCGGACAGGGGACAACAAACGTCGTCGAAATGAAATTAGAAGTAAATAAACACAGTATATATAGTATTCATGTGAAAAATATTCTTTATTCATACAAATCAGTACGTTTTGAGAATTTTCTCTAATATCGTACATTTAAAAGAAATATTCATACAAACTAAAAGAATCTGATTTATAGATTACATATGATACAATGCTTTTATTGGAAAATACAATAAAATAAATTTCGGAAGCCATCTTGATGTGACTTAATAAAAAAAAATCTTTTGTAAATTATACCTACTCTTAAAAAATAATATTTCTTATCATTGAAATAAACTAGGAATGGAAATAAAATCACAATATAAGCACCGAAAATAAAACCAAGTTTAGATCGTAATATTTACAATAATTAAAATTGTGACTAAAACTGGAATTGGCTTCCTAAAAGGGATTTCTGTTTAGACAGAAAAAATTATAGACATCGTAACATCTTCAATTTCGCTCATACAAGAAAGAGAGACGCGTATTATAAATATCTACATACATGAAAAGAAACGGGACAGAGATTTAATTTCTTTTGTTTCGCACCATGTGCCAGCTTGTACAAGATCTAGCTAGTTTTCTTAGTCTGTGACTTATGCTATAATTTTGTCCTTGTCGTCATGTTTTTGTTGTTTGAAAAGCTTATTAATATTTATTATACAATAAAAATAAATGTCTAACACACACAGCAAAAACAAAAAGGATGCACCGTATTGCTATTTCGCTAGCAAGTTATGTGCCGATACGCGGGGCGGGAGGCAGACGAGTGGGGTACGCGGCTCCACACCGAAATCTAGTCATTCACAGATTAACGTTGAACAAAACAAGCCTCAACGAAGCCCTTACGGTCAATGCGATTTCTATGCACCTTTCATTGTATCTGTGCACAATTTGATATACCGCGTTCTATATATTGTCTATTTTTGGTCCGTGGTCTGTTTAAATAAAAATTAAGAACCAAATTTTGAATTAAGAGCTAGATTATATATTTAGGTTTATTTAATCCGACATTTCAATCATATTTAATTACAAAGGAATAAAAATCAAGCTGTGCTAAAATAAAATACTAAAAAAATATAAGTTAAGTATGGCATAAGTAAGACTTAAAGCTATATGACTAAATAATTCTATATACATAATTGGTCGATAAACTGAAGTACCATGTCTTTTTTTAAAAAATAGGCTAACTTAAATTTAAGATCACAAAAAAATGTCAATTCAAAATTAAATTACACATATATAATAAGTACGAAAATTAATCGGAAATCAAGTTATTTCATCTGATTAAAATCCTCATCCTGTTTTCCCGATCTTCCTTAGCCGTTGAGCGTCGGAGCCCAAGATCCGCTTTCCTACTTTCACGTCTCCACTTCGCACGGTCGTCGGCATACCTAGTTGTGAGGCCATTGGCATCGGTTTAAACTAATGGTTTCCTACAGTCCACGCTATAAAAGTGGCCCTCATTGCCATGTTTACTTATTAGAACCACGTTTTTGTCAATGACTGTCAAGAAAGTAAAGAAAATGGATTTTTGACAAACTACATTTTTTTGACATTGCAAAATCAAGATTGGTTGATAAATACCCAGTGTTGCTAGACGACAGGAGACAGCGCCCTCATTTACTTTCTTGACAGATTTTACAATAACTTTTTGGCGCGAACGTCTATTAATTTTAACAAAATCATTCCGACATATTGTAATACAGGAAAGCGTGGGGAAAATTGTTTAGATAAAATAGTTGATTAGAGAATATACATAAAACCGTTTTGGCGACTACAACACATATACAATAATTAATGTTTTTATTTATTTAAAATTTATTGCACAAAATAAAAATAGTAAACGTACGAAAGGTGGACTTAATGCTTTTTGATTTTACCCTAATATTCATTAAAAAATACTGTATTATTAGTTTTTTTTTTCTTCTTGTCTCGTTCTGTCAATGTCAAATATTGTAATTAACCAAATAATATTAAGTTATATTTTTTTACAAATAATAGGTTAGGCTAGCAGTGGGACATAAATAGGTAGTACAGAAATTGGGTTAATCTAATAAATAACATAATTTTAAGTATGTATACTAAGTATATTAAAATGTTAGCATAATTCTTCCTGTATAATAAGATGTATAAGTGCTGCTGAGTGACTGCTAAGTAATATTATCTATGACATAAGTAACTTAGTCTCAAAGTTTACTGTTTGGTTAATATTTCTAACGTAATATTCGTCATTAACCACTTTTTCTGTGGTTCTCATCCAAAAATTTACATAGTAGACAGAGAAAATTATAGACGTCATCAAGTATTCCTTTTCGCTCATACAAGAGAAATATATGAATAGTTCTATGTCATGTGGCTACGCTGACACCACGTCTATAGTTTTCTTTAATCTTTCATTTACAATAAAAAGTCTTAACAAATACTTTAGCAAAATCATAAAAAATATCTCTTTTATGGAAATGCAACATTCACAATTATTTAATGCCAAACATACAATTAAACATACATTGGCTTACATCATTATCACACAACCATCTATAAAATACAACATATTTTTCACTTCAACAAATAAATTACTCAGTACGTTTGAGCAGCCACAAAATGGCGGCCGAAAACAAAATGGCGGACGGCGTTATTCTTACTGTTCCACAGTTTAAATAGTCGTTGGCGTAAAGATTTGGCGGCATGGCTTCCTCGCCTCCCTTGCAATACTCTTTTCGCGACTGTAAAATGGTACAAATATATGTAGTAATATAATCACATGTTACCTCATGCTACCATCCAAATAGTTCTAAGTACCACCGTTAGCTATATAAGATTAGTTGACAAGGTCAGAGAATTGTAAAAAATATGTATAATCTGGGTTAAATAGATATATTTTAAAAAAATGTCAAAAATTTAAAAAACAAATGTTTTAGCTTTATGTACAGATATAGCCCACTTACAGTTTTATTATATGTATAGAAGACTTGCGGCCCGCCCAGGCTACGCTTGGGAAAAGCCATAATAAAAAAGTATCCTATATAGCCTGAAGGTTTGTTCTATCTCTGTATCAAATTTCAACAAAATCAGTCCAATAGTTTTTGAGTTTAAAAACAAAAATACAAATATTTTCTTTTCGTAATATTATTATAGACTAGCTGTTGCCCGCGACTTTGTTCGCGTGCGAACAATTTTTGGTAAGGAGTCAAAATTATTGGAGAAATCTAACTGTACAGACAGCGTAATGATACATATACAGAAGACACTCATACGACTGAAATATATATTTCCTATAGTTTAGCTGGACCATTATGAGACTATGACTTCATGTGTTCCAGATCTTCGATTTTTATACCTCAACAGAAAATGCTCATCAGACTGAACAACTTTTATTAGAGCGTCATTTCAATATTTTAGTTTAGCTGTGCCATCTTGGGTCTGCATAAGGTATTCCAGATCTTCGATTTTTTTCGAATTTTTTTTCAAATTGTTTCTGTGTTACTATGACTCTATCGCCTAATTTTGTTTTTATGTAAATATAATCTGTTGTATAGATATAGAAAGCAGATATAGAAGATGCTCTTACCGTCGAACTGGACACGGGACAAATCACATTTGTTTAGGATAGACATATAGACATAGAACACTCACAGCGAACTCCTCAGCACACAGCTCCCTGCACGGCGGACACACCACGCCCCCCTTGTGTAGCCAACCCCTTTTTTTGATCCTTATTTGTAACACCTGACCCGCGTGGAAACACGTGTACGTGTAATTACCCACCTGTGATAAATTAAAACAATTATTATACAATACAAAAAATATATAAAACCTTCTGGTGAGATTCGATTCAAATTCAAAATTCATTTATTCTCTCTCACAAATAGAGAATATTCCCTCACATTTATCCCGCCAGAGTACAGCACTGTATGTTAGGTACACAAAAGCTTTGCCGCCTTTTGCTATATCGATTAAAACGTATATTTTAGAGTACTTTATTAACCCTTTCATTATGTAAGCATTCGTTTGTGAAAATATAGAACAATGTAGTATATTCTGGTCCCGAAATATTGGGAAAAGTCGTTTTCCACAAGATAAAAAACTTCGAAAACTATGGGATACGCCTCACGCTGTAAAATTTTCGAGCCAGTAAACGGTCGAAAAAAAGCTCGGAACACTTCACACGTGAAGAATTATTAAAATATGTACTTCATACAGGTAAGATCTTCAGTCAAAATCAAGTTTATATCAGTTTACAATTCACCAAATAATGCAGAACATAACCTAAAATATCCTTTCTTTTTCCTTTAAACTCGCACCACGATTGCGTAGAAGGTATTTTTGGTCGTAAATCTGCAACAATATTGAAAATTGGCGCTTTTTGCCTCCATTGTCAATATTTGTTATTTGTCAAGTTGATAGACAACAAATGAAATAAAATAATCAGTTTAATTATACTCACAACTACGTGCAGTCGCCCTCTCTCGCATTTATACTTGTAACAACCGGAGCCCCAATGTTGCCACTCCCGTATCTATAAAAATATGTTATTTTATTTATTTATTAAATACTCAACGGCCCATATTAATAATAAACTTTTTAAATACCATAATCGGGGTTAATTTTGTACGCATATTTTATTTTGTCCTATTTTTCTTTGGCATACAATATTTAGACATAATAGGTCTAAGGCATAATTGATTTTTGGCATACGGGTAAATGTGGCGTGGCATAATTGCATTTTAGGTTAGGTTGAGCTGGTTAACAGCACTTAGTGTGATTAGTTGTGTGGCCCTAGATATTCCTCCAGTGGACGTCGTACGAACGAGGCAATTAAGGGACACATAGTGTAGGCAGCTGGCAGGCCACATTAGTATTCCCAAGGGTGACAGACATTTGATAAATCACAGCCCAATCTTCGAAATTTTAAGGTTACTTTTAGACTGTATTTCGTATGTCAACATAATCTCTCTAAGCATCCGTGAGGAAGTGGGTCGTGGATAGCGAAATTTTTGAGAATTTATGGAAGATATTTTCAGAAGATATTATATAGAAGTTACAATGATATAATCATTAAGAGATTCTTCAGCTAGTTCCCGTGAAATTTCCGATTAGAATTTCTCTTGGAATTCTGTCTGAATTCTCAAGTATTTCTCAGCGGCACGTGGCTAGTCCTTATAGCCAGACAGACACACAGACGGTCAATGAAGTGATCCCACATGGGAGCAGTGTAAAATATAAAATGGCGGAGTTACCTGCCGACACGACTTCTGTTCCCAGACCTTGTCGCTATGGTCGAAGCATTTAGAGTGCGCCCCGTAGTTCTCCAGGGCGAAATTGACGTCAGTCTCTATTGTTTATGAAACAAAATTTGTTTTGTGTTGATAAGAAACACATTTAAAATCTCATGAAATAGTTTCTTTTTCTATTCTATCTCTTGATAAAATAGAAAAATAAACTATTAATATCTCAGAATATAAATTAATTAGATTTATATTTCTATTTTTCACGTGCCCTAGGGCACAAATATCTGTAATATATTTTCATTATTTTACACATATCTGAATTTATTTTTTCTACTTTATCTGTATCGTGGCAAAAAAAAAATATGGTTTTCGTCTTGTCACAAAAAAAATACACTTTATGGAAAAAGCCAACATTGTGCCAACAATTATAAACTACATATTCACAATATTAAAATAATTCACAAACACATTTTCACCTCAAATTTTATATTATATAGTACTTCCGACTAGGCTCGAGTACGACACAATAAATGTTACACCCTCCCTCAGGAATCTATCTATCTATTTGTAAAAACCGGATGAAAGTGAATAGTTTTTGGCTTTAACAGACAAACAGATGCGGCAGTGAACTTTGATTTATGTAAGTATTTCTCAAAAGTAAAAGTAAACTTTAAACACAAAATTCGTCAACTGATTTAAGTTCTTGTTATAAACATGTTATTTCACTTTGTTAAATACATGTTATTTCACTTTGTTCATTTTATTTAATTGATTTTCGATTATAATTATAAACATGTTATACAGTAAATTCAATACAAAAATGCATGCATCTTGTCCATAACCAATGTCTTGATATAACTTCATAAATGTTATTTAAAGTATATTGTTCTCTTTGTCAATAATGTAAATCATTCTGTGCGCACTTCATTCTTGGTATTTCAACCAGCCATAGTGCCCATTGTACTATTAAAGCCTAACATGTTATGTTGTTAAACTGTTTTGTGTGCCAATAAATAAAAATAAAAAAAAAAGCTGCATATTACTGTAGATTTTTTGTGTCAATTTTTTTTTAATACTACCATAGATATAGGTTTTTTTTTTATATACGTACTAGGCGTGTTCTCCTCGTAAGAACAACGGCTGCCTCGCACCAACACGCTCTTGTGTTTCCACGTGAACTCCTGCAGGTAGGGACAGTAGTCCGCCAACGATACGGAACCTCCGTAGTGCGCCTCGTCTCCTGGCGGCACGTTGGGAAGAATGTCGAAGTGCTGGGATTAATTATTATGTGTTAAAAGAGTTACGTCCTGTTCGAAGCATATTGTGAAATAGATATAACATTCGAAAAAAGCAACAACACGTACATGCAGGTTGGCAATATTTGAAAGAGAAGGAGATAAGATTAGAGAAGGATAGCAGTTAAGATGACGTTACGTTAAAAATAATTAACCGTGTAAAATGTAGGAATGTAGTCAGTAAATAAGCACATTATTGAGTATATTTAGTTTTATTGCGGTTGTAAGCACGCGGTACAACAAGGTATTTTTGATCCCGGTTTTTACATACATATTCTAGATACAAAAAAATATAGGAAAAAAATTTTGATACAAAACGTCTGATAACATTAAAAAATGTATGATGCTCATCCTAATTAGCCTACAATATCCGTTCTCCTATGGTAGGCATTATTTTGCACTAATTAGTTATTTCTATGTCACCAAACAGACATAATAACTGACACGCGATAACTTTTGAACCATTGAACGGATTTTGATGAAAATTAAAAGGTATGTTTGCAAGGTATGGTATGGTTACAAGGTACAGAGACTAACATCTTTTGTTCTACGACTTTTGTATAAACGTAATAAATACAAAATAAACTTTTTTTGTTTTAATGTCGTTTCTATAAAACGTTAACTCAATGTTCGATTCCGCTACGTAACGCTACTGTACTGTCTCGTGTTGCTTGGCTATTATATACAGATAAGATGTATAGAATCGCAAATTAGATTGTTTTTTTTTTTATATGAAAAAAAAATACGAATCACGAAAAGTCGTAGAATAAAAGTTGCTTGTTTTGATGTAACCAAGTAGTCTTTATTGCGTTTGATACCAGTAACCCTGTATACTCTAGATGTCTGCTCGGTCACACACTAGACAACCTCACCTGGTAAACTCTCGGTAATACATTATCGTGTCTCACTAGATTACACAACACCACAGCATCCCTTCTCGACGAGCACTCAGTCCTCAACGGATTACCCTTGATACGTTCGCAAAATGGCGCTGGGTTTTTCCGTCTGCAATTAAAAAATATTTACATTATTACAAATGTAAAGTCGAAAAAAAGGGTTTTATTTGTTAAATTGAAGCAGAGTGTAGTGTGGGTGGCGAGAGGCAAACACGGAATAGTTTGTATAAGCATTTATTTGCTAAAATAAAGCTACACAATTCCGAAGGAATTAATATAAACACATTAATAAACACTAATTAATGTAAAATGTCGGATAGTACGTCCGGCCATGACAGATTCAAAAGAAGAAGGAAGTGAACCGGATACGTCAAAATACAAATGTTGACAACATTTGTATACGTTTTTGTAAATTTGTAATACGTTTAAATGTTTAATGGATACCATATACTAAATGGGGTTACCATATAAAGCTTAACATTCTTGATCCTAAATGTATTTAAATACAGAGTTGATAACTATATTTCCTCGTCTAGCAATTTACCAAAAGGTTCTCTGGATGAAATTGCTTATTGTGCCAAAAGCGGCTATATTGCTATGCTATTAACGAATAAATTATACACATCTATAGTTAGTAAATATCATAATCAAAAAATTAATGCAAATAATAATAATTCCAATTTCATTTGAAATTTTGAATTTCAATTGAAATTTAACATTGAAAACATTGATAAAATTAATAAATAATTACAAAAGCCATTAATACATAGCGTAGAAGCAATGCACCCGAGCCCTGACGCGCTACAGAAGCGTGCTAGCCCCAACAGCACGCGTTATTATGCTGCACGCGAAGTACGTTGGCAATAAGGCCCTTTTTTGCACATAAATCATGTAGTCACGCTATGTGTGATAATACATTTTGTACTTATGTATATTATGTAAATAATTTGTGCAATAATTCATTATTGTATTGTTTTATTGTTGATTTAAGTAGCCATCTTCTTCTTATCGAGTGTACCTAATTAATATAGTAATGTGTCATTTTGACGTCAATAAGTGATTGGCGAATGATGGAGCCATGAAATTAAAAAATATATATCATCCTAAATTTAATAAAGAATTTTGAATTGAATTTGTGTTATTACTAACAGTGGAATGACTTTTAAGCCTAACTACAGACATCTAGTGGCAAGTAGTCACATATTCACTATGTAATCAAATAATAAACCAGTGTGCAGGTTTCCTCAAAATGTTTTCCTTCGCCAGAAGCAAGTGGTGGCTTTTTAAAAAGCTACGTAAGTCAGATTTGTCACAAACTCATGTGGCTAGTGCCGCGATATGATTCCAACTTGGGACCTTTCGATCACATGCGGATGGCCACCACCAATTCTAACCAGACTCTATGAGACAATATGGGCGTATCTAGAGATATATTAAAGGGGGCATTAGATTTAGACTATAAAATAAACTTAAACATACTCATCTGGCTCCGTTCCGTTTAGATAGCTTGTGGTACAAATAAAGCAGCATTACAAATGCAACTGGTATACATCTATGATTACAATTGGGAATTTTTAAGTAGTCAAATCAGACACTTTTTACTAAAATAAAAAACAAATTATTTCGTGGAACTTCAATGGGTCAAAAGCGTTCTTTATTATTCCGTAATTACTTAATAAAAATTAAATTAAAGTGACATTTAATTATTGTGTTTGGATTGAAATACCTAAAAGAATTTAAAGAATTCATTTTATTTTTTACCCAGTCAACTAGCAAATGATAAAATTAAATAATAAACATGTGACAAAAATAAAGAAAAGTTAAGACGAGAAGAAACAAATTTTCTGCCTATTTCATAAAAACCGTTGTAAAACCAGACACACGGGACTAAAGATATTAGCACTCTGTCCCATTTCTTCTCTTAAATCTATTTCTTGTATGAATGGAATGAATGAACGAATGAAGTTTATAGTTTTCTTTGTCTAATAATTAAGGACAGTGAACATGAAAACACACAAATAACTCACTCTGTCAGATCTTCTGGCTCGCTGCTTGAAAAATAAAAAAATATTTAATGTTAGTAATGTATTTAGTATTGTAAAGTAAAATCTTCCATGCATTTAGTAATGTTAATATAATATGAATTAAATCGCCGAAATACTAGACATAACCTAAAAATTATTAGTAATCAAAATGAAAATCCAACAAAATTAAAATGTCAATTGACATTAAAAACGTGTTTAAAAATAATTGACTGTTAAAATCACCCAAAATGAGACACCAAAAAACCTAACCTTAAAAAAATGTTAGTCGTGACAAATTAAAATGTAAGTAGTGCATTGGCATTATTAGAAATAACCCTGGCAAACAAAAAGTACCTCAACCTTTGCGTGTTCAACCATTCCTTGCAGGACTTCGTGGCGAATCTGCAGCCGAGGCCTCTGCCCCAGTCCAGCGGCGCGGCGCGGCTGTAGTCGGCGCGGTACCAGCCCGTGTCCTCCATCAGCGCCAGCGACACGCGGCTGAACACGGAGTTCTGCGTGTGCGTGCCCGTCATTGCTTCGTTCTAAAAAAAAAACTATTTTTAAAACAACAAAATATTAAAAAGCTGTAAGTGTCCGTCATTGCTTCGTTCTAAAAAAAAAACTATTTTTAAAACAACAAAATATTAAAAAGCTGTAAGTGTCCGTCATTGCTTCGTTCTAAAAAAAAACTATTTAAAAAATAAATTAAAAATCTGTGAGTGTCAGTCATTACTTCGTTCTAAAAAAACATTTTTAAAACAACTAACTTGCTTGGTTCTAAAAAACTTACTATATAGGTAAACCATTATTTTCCAACTAGCCTCCAAATCAGATAGCTTTTTACTTTCTTTTACCCTCGACGCAAAAAAGGGGTGTTATAAGTTTAACTGCTAAGTGTGTCTGTCTGTGTATGTGACACCGTAGCTCATCAACGGGTGAATCGATTTGGATGCGGGTATTTTAACACACATACATACAAAAAAATATATTTGCCCCAAGTAGAATTAGACAAAAAGAAATCCTCCACAAAAAAATACGTATGAAGTTCGCTCGTAGTAGATTGTTCTAATTGTAAGTTTTTTTTTTTGTATTATTATCGTGTTGGTGAATTGTAACAATCAGTTTGCGAACCAACTAAAGAAAAAAAAAAGGAAAGGCGACCCGTCGAAGAAAAGCTGAGAAAAGTAATGTTATGTTATACCTCGAACACCCTCTTCTCCCAATGCGTGAGCGCCGTGCCGTCTCCGCCCTGGTCCTCCAGTTCAGCCCCCTCCAACGAAGAGCAATTAAAATGCTCTCGGACCTAAAAATGACAAAACATAACCTATTTTACAAAAATATAAAATATAAAAAAAAACAAGACTACTTCAATTCAGTTTTGTTTCATATAACGAATCTTTATACAACTTCACGTGTCCTAGGTATAATCGGCCACACCTGTGCCACGGTTTCACCTAGATATAGCCTACTAAACTTCTCTAGCTAGCCGTTATCATTCCGGCTAGACCTAGTTGCAGCCGGACGAAGGTTATACCAAGTTTAGCCTGCTCATCTTCGGCTAAACCTAGTTTTAGCTTTTATCCATATCGGCTGGAACTATCATTTGAAACACTTCGAAAATTTTTGGATATTTGCATATATTTTAAATAACTAATATTATAAATGAGAAAGTAAGTTTGTTACCTCTTCACGCTGTATCTGCTCAACCAGTCTTCTTGAAATTTTGCATACATGTAGTTTCATGTGTGGACAAGGACATAGGGTACCTTTCATTTCGAAATAATAACTGTTCCCGTGGGATATTTACGCAAGCGGAGCCGTGGGCAAAAAGCTACTTTAAAATAATTATATAGTAAAGATTTATATCCAATATATCCAAATATATACAAAATCTTCGGCGTTTTGCCGTAATATACCAACTAGAGTAGAGTGTGGAGTTAAATATAAAGATTATTTATAAAGTATGATTATATTTGACAAGATCTGAGATGCTTAATCTGTATTCTATGAACCGCATGTAAATATAATATATTCTTTCTAACATTATTTGTATTACGTAATCTGACAGTTATAGCGCAATAATTTTGTAAAATTTTAATTTTAAATTGCTAAATCCTCACTGGGTACATGTTTAACTGCACTGCATATTTTTTTATTTATATTTATTTAATATCATGTAATCCTTATGTTTGCAAATAAATTCATTAATATGTTTTATTCACTCACCTCTTTAACCACTCTTGGAGTGACGACCATATGGAATTTCCTCTCCGTATAACCTCCCCTGATCATCCAGTCTTTTCTATATATATTCTTCACAACCCTGTCTGACCATCGGTGGATCTGCAGTCTGGAAATTATTTTAAGTCAGATGGCGTGTGGTCCCGTCCTATAATAGGACTATACATATGAGATCACCACATTTACTCAATAAACATTTTTTGAACGCTATATTACAGTGTTTCAGATTTCTTTGGAGATAAAATTGTCCTATGATTATGATACCCACGATTCCCCAAATTATTATAGTTTCCATTACACAATACAGTTATAGTCACAGTCTATGAAGATTTTCGATTTTCGATTTAATACACTGTTAAATAAATTTTAAATATAATAGGACAAATCACACAGAGTGAATTAGCCCCAAAGTAAGTTATTGGATACTAACTCAACGATACTATATTTTATAACAAATACATATATAGATAAACATTAAAGACCCGGGCCAATCAGAAAAAGATCATTTTCCATCATGACCCGACCGGGAATCGAACCCGGGATCTCTCGGTTCAGAGGCGAGCACTTTATCACTGCGCCACCGAGGTCGTCAATAAAAAACGAAGTAATGTAAAAATAATTACTCTTCATCCAGAGGCGGGTTGCCCGTGTCTGGCCTCCTTTCTGTCAAAGGCTCACCATTGTCGTCTCTGAAAATTAATAAAAAAATTAATAATATTCCGGTCTGGATGCGAAATGATAAATTTAAAAAAAAATACATTTTTGACACAAGCTTTTATAGTTGTCAGAGAGATCTTATTGCAATCATTGCGTGACAAAAAAATAATGTCCACCGTGTTCCCTAATCGGGAGGCGTTCCTGGGTGCACCATAGTGGTCATAATAAGTTGCCACCCATACAAAATTTTTACGTGTGTACAAAATTTCAGCTCTATCGGATGAAGATATATGCTTCGAAATTGAGTGACAAGAGTCCACCCGAACACACATAATACTGAGGTCTAATTCTACTTGGGGCAAATATATTTTTTTGTATGTATGTGTGTTAAAATACCCGCATCCAAATCGGTTCACCCGTTGATGAGCTACGGTGTCACATACACAGACAGACACTTAACAGATGCCAGCTGCTTCTCCCGCACAGATTGTAAAAGTCAATAAAGGTTATAGCCCTTCCCCTTGATCGACTTTAAAGGGCAGGTCGCAGTCTGGCTTCAAAGATGACAGTTGTTTCAAAATGCCCAGCGGATTACAATATCCAACATTCCGTCGAAAATTCTAGGCGATTGTAAATGACCAGCGGTGCCAAATGTCCAACGGTACAAAATGTTCAACATTTCAAAATGTACGGTACAAAATGTTCAGCGTTTCAAAACGTCCAACGGTACAAAACGATCAGTGTTTCAAAATGACCAACGGTACAAAACGAGCAAAATGATGGATTTT
The DNA here is from genome assembly GCF_027563975.2 of Plodia interpunctella. Taxonomy (NCBI): domain Eukaryota; kingdom Metazoa; phylum Arthropoda; class Insecta; order Lepidoptera; family Pyralidae; genus Plodia; species Plodia interpunctella. Next base: position 2,603,264 of record NC_071322.1, read on the forward strand.
AACCTGTAAAACGCGAACAGTGAGACGCTGAAGCCAAGGGCGTGCAGCATCTCGTGTTTGACCGTGGACAGCACGGAAGGCAAGTCGCGGTCTTTTGTTGACAGCTCACCCGGACAGAAGTTAGCGTGCCCGGCCACCGGCCTACAACATAAACAAATAAAGGCGAAATTTGGGTGTATGTTTGTTACTTCTTCACGCTCAAACGGCTGGGCCAATTTTTATGACATTTTGTATTGAGAAAGCTGATACTTTGGAATACCATACAGGGTACTTTTTAACTCAAAATTCCCACGGGAGCGGAGCCCCGGCGCGCAGCTTAGTTTGCAATATATTGCAAACGCAAATTTGATAATTGAAGCGGCCCAAAGTTAATGACGTCGTGCAAGTTAAGACAACAAAATCATTGTTTTTCAGAGTTCCATCTGAAAAGTAAAAACGGAAGTTTAAATTGCTGCACTAGTTTTTTTATGGCCTAGGAGTTTTACTTTTTTTTTTCTTTTTATGACTTACCGAATTATTATCTATTAAACATAAATAATATTGAATGAATTTTTAATGTGGTGGTTGGTACCTATGTTATGTTATTGTTTTTTTTTTTATAATGTTCTATAATAACTATGTAATTTCACTATTCAATTAAATGTAATTTTGCATACCTCCGCAAGAGCTAAAATGTATAAGGGACATATTATTATGATCTAAACCTTTTGTACCTACATTTTATGCAAATAAATGAATTGATCGATTGAGTTTGTGCCACAGTACCCTGTACACAACAATGCAAGTACTGCTGCTTGTTGGCATAAATATATGAGAGTGAGGTGCCACGACGAGCTCTGTATCAGGTAGTGTGCGGGTTCAAATTCAAATTCAAATTCAAATTCAAATCATTTATTCAGAAATTAGACCTTCACAGGCACTTTTTCTCGTCAATCTTTATATTTATAGTTATTTCTCACAAGCTACAAACTACTGGCTACTGTTCGTTAAACATTAATCGGTTACCTGTCTAAAGCAGACTCCTGCTGGCAATGTGACGCGTATGCCACAGTGAGGCCTCGTCGACACCGCTCCGTCTCCACTGCGCTCACGTACAGAACGAAATCTGTGTCCTCTACGCCTTTTGGCTCTTCGTCTATAATTTCTTCTTCGGGACTCGCTGAATAAATAAATAAATATATCAGGACAAATCACACAGATTGAGCTAGCCCCGAAGTAAGTTCGAGACTTGTGTTATGGGATACTGACTCAACGATTGTATATTTTATAATATATAACATATATAAATAAACATCCAAGACCCGGATTATTTTCTATCATGAACCGTCCGGGGATCGAACCCGGGACCTTTCGATACAGAGGCAAGCACTTTACCACTGCGACACCGAGGTCGACAATAATTAAAAGAAGTAATAGATAATATAAATTATTAATTAATTTATAAACACAGAATACAAGACGTTATTATACACTTTTATATCGTTTTTTACAAAAAACTTTCACCGAAAGTCGTTGAAGAACTCTCTCATCTAGAGCCTGGAAGGATTCTGGGTACAACAAAAGCAAAGCCGAGGATACAGAGGCGTGGCGTATACTCCACCGACAAGAGCTAGCTCAATAAGAAGTAATAACGCTGGTGTTGCAGCGTCCATAGGCTGCAGTGAGAACTTCCATTCTTCTTCTTCTTATTATTTAAGAGCTATGCTCTTGTCGGTGGAGTATACGCCACGCCTCTCTATCCTCGGCTTTGCTTTTAAGGTCTCGATACGACACGACGCCTGCCTTCTCTTTCAGTTGCTCGCGTAACTCTTCCTCGGTCTCCCTGGACCTCTTCTTCCTTTCACACTTCAAAAATAGTTTTAAATAGGGCGTCGTGTCGTATCAAATGGCCAATCATTCTTCCCTTTCTATTTTCTATTTCTGTCAGCAGTCTACTAGGTAGTATAAAAAAAAAACCTGTGGTGTCGACACCTTCGTTGAGCGCGTTTCCATTGATCTCGGTCGTCATGTCGTCATCCACTACCCGGGGTCGTAACCTCGGCAGCACACGGCAGTTGTGCCCCGTGCTGTTGCAAACGTGGCACGGCTGAAAATTCATATATGTATATTTAACAATAGGTACTAGTTATTCATGTATAGTTTTTCTTGTCAAAAACAAACGTGACATCATTTTAACTAGCTACTATAACATGTCCCACTGCTCGGCAAAAGCCTTCCCTATCTCGTTCCACGTGTTCCTTTCTTTGGTCTTCTCCATCCAATGTTTGTCGAATGCCCTAATCTCATCCGCCCATGTAATCCTAGGCCTACCACGCTTTCTGTACCCGTCAATTGGAATCCAGGTTGCAAGAATGTGGGCCCATCTATCAGGCTGCATTCGGCAAACGTGACCCGACCAGTTCCACTTAGCCAAGCCGCCTTGTCTCCTCCATAATGTCCTGCTCGAACGCAGCATAATGTTTCGAACTCCATCGATCGATTATGTGTTAAATTAACGCGACATATACAAGGGATAAAATGTAAGAGTTAGAGTCAAATAGTTGTCTACACGGTTCAGTCGCCCGCTCTTCGTAAAGAACGTTAACTTTACGTAATGAATATAGTAGCCTGTGTCCTTCACCATACTTTTAACTACATTTATGCAAAATTTCAGGAAAATTGTTTGCGTAAACGACGTGTGAAGAGGTAACAAACATACCTACTTTCGCATTTATAATATTGGTTAGGTTTACGAACTAATCTACATATATATATAAAACTCTTGTGTCACTGAGGGACTGACTGACAGACAACGCACAGCCGAAACTACTGGGCGTAGAAAGCTTAAATTTGGTGTGTAGGTTCCTAGGACAGTGTAGGGGAGAACTAAGAAGGTATTGCCTGAAATTCCCACGAGAAAGGATTTTTACTCACATACGAAGTTGTAGGCAAAAGCTAGTATATAGTATATGTATAAATAAGTACGTGAATAAAATAACACAAAAGAAATTCCCACACACAACCCGGACCTTATAACTAGTTTTATCTAAAAATGATTTTAAAATTACATTTTGAATTCATTTTATATTCGAGTTTGTCGGTGGGAAGCCATTCTTTTGAAATTCTATATTTCGCCATAACTTCATAATAAAAAAAACCTGTTAAATGTCTATAAAACTGGGCGTGCAAGTCAGTGCAGTATAAAAATGATACGTGCAACAGTTTGCAATATTTGTGAGTTATTTTCGTTTCAATAAGAGGCAGGGGACGCGGGTTAAGGCGAAGGGTATAAGGCTGGATCTCTTCGAAATCTATTGTTATGATATTCGTGATTTGTTGATGCATCCAGGATTGGCTCAAGAGGAAACACCTCAACGGCTTATTGTACTGACACAAACATGATGTTTCGTCATGTTTAAGTTTTTTTCGTTAAATGCAATAAGATCTCTCTGAGGACAATAAAAGTTTGTGTCAAAAATGAAAAGACTTATTGCATTATATGTATAAACTTTCGGGAATAGATAGTCTAAATAACTAAAAACTGCATTCAAATCAGTTAAGCTTTCGCTTAGAAACAAGACAGCCGCAGCTACTTTGTTTTGTACTATGTAGTGATAATGATGATTATGTATTTTTCCCATTTCAGGTATAAACCTGTTGCTTGGTGGATACCTAGTTGAATGTTTCGTCTTACTCACAGCCAACGTGGAAGACATAAAGCAAATAGCAAAAAAATTTCTCTCCGAGTCCATTTCTGATCAAATTACAGACTTTCTGTCTAAAGCTAAAACACGGGACACGCTGTCTGAAGAGAATGAGAGGAACGCACAGGACTATAGAAATTCTAGGTATATTTTTTGTTTTAGTTATTACAGCGCATGTTCGGGGGAATGTAAAAATACTATACAGACGCTTGACGCCATAAAAAAGGCTTGCTAGTACAAACTTCTGTGTTGATTTTCCAATTATGACGTCTGTTGTCTTTTTTGTCAAAAGTGCATAATAAAATGGATAGGCAAATTTTGATGAAAAAAATACACATAGTTAATGACCCGGAGTCAAATGTGACACCGGCAGAGCTACGAGCAACTGCTAGTATCATATATTTATTTTATTTTAGAGAAATGGACCAAATCCGTGAGGAATACATGAAGACAGAATACAACATAGGTCGCAATCAGGAACAAATATTCGGTAATGCTCAAAAGCCTATTCCATACAACCCACGACTGGCAGAAAACCAAGCGAACCTCGCACCAGGAAGACCACAGCTCGGAAAGAGACTAAAAAAAGTTAGATATCTAAACGAAAATCAATTTAAAATGAATTCTCCATACAATGTACCGAATCTTCAATTTAATAACAACAATCAAAATCTTTACAAACAGAAGAGGATATTAAGAATGAAGCCAATCAATCAACCATTAATTCAGATGAGCAACAATTATTCTAATTTAAATAGTAAAATTAAATTAACGACAGAGAAGCCGCAGGCCAAGGAATTCGACCAATACGAGAACTTAAATATTAAGAATGAGTTTTTAGCGACTAGTGGACAGGTGATGTTGCCCAGAATCAGGGCGTCAGAGGAAATATCAGAAACGGATAGTTAATAAAAACATTTTGTTGCTTGCATTATTTTCAACTTCCTTTAGGAATTCCTTATAGAATGTTGAGAGAAAAATAATGATAATCAGAATGTTAACTCAACGGCTGTGCCACTTTCAAAAATGACATCTTCCTAAAACGGTGAAACAAATAAAAGACAACATCCTCAACCGACAACTTGCAACAATGACAATATCCGAAAACGACAACTTGTAACAATGACAATATCCGAAAACGACAACTTGTAACAATGACAATATCCGAAAACGACAACTTGTAACAATGACAATATCCGAAAACGACAACTTGTAACAATGACAATATCCGAAAACGACAACTTGTAACAATGACAATATCCGAAAACGACAACTTGTAACAATGACAATATCCGAAAACGACAACTTGTAACAATGACAATATCCGAAAACGACAACTTGTAACAATGACAATATCCGAAAACGAGAACTTGTAACAATGACAATATCCGAAAACGAGAACTTGTAACAATGACAATATCCGAAAACGAGAACTTGTAACAATGACAATATCAGAAAGCGACAACTTAAAAAAGTAACAATTTCCAAAAACGAAAACATTTGATACATTTTATCCCTTGTATTTGTCGTTAGTTTTTGGAAAGAAAATGAAACCTTCTTTCTTCTAAACTGTCATAATTTTAGCAAGAACCATAAATATATCATTAATTACTTCCAAATTTCCATAAATTCGAGTCAATACAACGATTGAAAATCTACTTGTATTAAAAAGCATAGAATTTTAATGAGTTGCTTAATTGAGTTTTTTGCGTACTTGTCATTATGAAGAGGATTTTTATTAATAGGCTGAGAGACGCACAGGACAGAGGAGGGTGGCGTATGCGAAAGAGAGAGAGAGCGAGAGTCTATGCTCAACAGTGGGCGGAAAATGGTAAATGTTTTGTTTCGTTTGGTCTATGGGCTAAAATTATGAGCCCCCTAAAGATGATTTTTAAGCAATTTATTAAATAAATTAAAAAAAGTATCTTTTCCACAAATTCGTGGCGTCACAGTGCTTTTTACAATAATTTGCAATCAACAACATTGACATATTCAACGCGATAAATTTTGAAATTGATAAAGTAATTATATACAGTTCATAATGAACAGGGTCAAAATGTCTAACGGTTCCAAAATGCCCAAATGATATGATCTTTTGCAAACTTAAGAAAAAGATCTCAGAACTAACATAATGTATGATAATTTCCGAATAATAAGATAAGCTTTTTAGGCTGTAATTCAATAATAATTTAGACTTCTTGACGTATCAGGTCGATGCCGTTCCAATAATTTATTTAAATTTTCTCGGAAAATGCCATTTTTTTCAATTTCATCAACAACACGTTAATATTGTAACTGTTAGCTTAAAAATGAACTGAAATTTGATGATCGAGCAGTCTGACATTTTGTACCCGTAATTTTTTTACAATTGGACATTACGAACCTAAACGTCGCCGGATTATAAAAGTGACTTCTGTAGTGGTCGAGGTTTATTGTAAGTATGTAACTTTTTACAAAGTCAATACAGAAATTTTCAATTTTGGGCATTTGGAACACATTTGATCATTGCACATTATGGAACCAATCGTCTGATTACACGAAATTCTTGGAAGTTCAAAGCAGTTGCTTCGTTTTCTAATATCGTCACCCTGATGTAATATATCTTATCTAGGTATATTATATATGTATTTTTTATCTTTATTATTATTACACTAGCTGCGCCCCGTGGCTTCGCTTTCGTGGGAAATTCGCAATAAAATGTACCCTATGTGCAGAATATAACCTGGAATAACACGTAGGGTCCTTTTTATTTATACCGAAATTCCCACGGGAGCGAAGCCCCAGGGCTCAGCTAGAGGTATATAAATAACTCACGTTTAAATGTTCCTCCGGCACTCTGACCTCCCCGCACATTGTCTCAGCGTTGCATTCGTCGATGCAGTGTGATTTGCCTCTGCGCACGAACACCTGCCTAGTCGGACATTTTCTGAAACAAACCATAGTTGAATTTAGCGCGGGAAAATCTGTCAAAAAAGGACTGGTACTCATGTCAATGTCTTTTGATTTGAACTGAAAATAAATATACATATGTAGGTATTTAAATAACCACAAACAATAATTAAATGTCCCTTTAATTGATTAGTTTTATTAATTACGTAATTTATTATGTTTTTATTATTATCACTGTCATACAAGCTCCTTTTTTTTTACATTAGAAAAAAGTTTCTGATTTGACTGGTTGTGAAAATAGCCAATTCGGTTCGATAGATACTCTGAATAACATGAAATTGTACTGGAAGGTTACTAAAGCCCAAACTGCTAAGAATGTTTTGATGGAACTACATCTCTAGTATTATTCTAGAATATATACTATATATTCTATCTATATATACATATATATTGTTCTTTATCAATAGTATTACACCAAACCCGGCTATCTATAAAGCAATAGTATCAATAACTATAGATACTATTGCTTTTCTTCAAACTATCGATAGTATATCGAAACGCAATCGATAGTTGACTATCGAGCGGCAACTCTGTTTTAAATGACATCTTCCAGTAAACCCGTGAGAGGAGAAGTGATATTTATTACGGTTCCTGTTTTGATATTCATAGATACTTACATTATGTAAAAGATATGTTAACTATGCGCCTGATAACTATCGAAATCGCTATCGGAACTTTGGAATAAGGGTTATATTTTACGGAATAATGTATAAATATAGAAATAATAATCGATAGAGCGGATAATACCCCATTTTACTTGATGTTTAGTTAGAAGTTGAGAAGAAGAGATGGTTTAGTCACTAATTAAACAATTAAATTCGCTGATAATTCACAACTAAAAAAACTAGTTACAGTATTACACCATAGTTTACAAAAATAATAATAATTGTAAATTGAGTTTGAAAGGGAATTGTAAAAAGAAATCAAAGTTTTTCGAGAGGAAGAAGACTTTTTCTCAGGTCTATCAAATTTCTCATTTCATAACCCTACCTACGAAAGACTGTATTGTAAGGTATACTTTATCGCAAACATGTATATCACCTATATCTGCACCCATATTTGACCGAGCGAGCGAAGCGAGCGAGCTCTAACATTCTACTTGGGGCAAAAATACATTTTTTGTATATTTGTTTGTAACGCGATAACTTTCGTTGGTCCGATTTTGATGAAATTTAACAGGTATGTAGGATATGCCAATATAATTTTTAAGTTCGTGGGGCATCAAAATCGTTTAAGTCGTTTTTGATATATTCACAATTTTGAAAAAAAAAAAATTGTGTTCGCGAGTGTACGTTCGCGGCGAACACCTAGTCGTAAATAAATACCTATTATTCTCTTTCTACTTCTTGAAAGCGGTATTATATACTCTAAAAATTTCTTTCCCAAATCGAGACAACAACGAGCAATTCATAAAAATAATATCCATTCCCTAATCCCTATACATTTCGAGTGCGGTATTATCCAACTTCTATTATTCTTTACCAGTTTCAGATATACGAATACCAAGAATCTCATCGATATACTGAAGCACGTTTTTATCATTGTACTGATAATGTCCTTATCCAAGATTACTAGCTTCACTTTCAGTGTACATTTGGCTAGGTGCGTTGTTTTTTACTTTCTATGATAAATAAAACGAATACAATTGGAAATTTAATTGTTTAGTGTTAGTATTAGAAAAATTCAATGTTTAAGTGTCGGCGAAAGTTTAGTGCGGTAAATAGTAAAAAAGTGTCGTAAGGATAATTTTAATCTGTGCGTAATTACAACAACTTAAAAGGTGAATTTAAATAGCCCCATATGGTATTACTATATCATTATAGTACAAAAAATTCGCTCACCCGCTGTCTGTCTGTACCTGATGATTATATGATATGATTTAAGCATAATTAAATCATTAAAACTACGCAATATATAATAATAGATAATATTGTGATCAATATGTAGTTACTATTTGTATAGGTCTGTACTACATTCATCTTTTTAAATTTAATAGGCAAAAAATTCAATGGCATTTTTGCCAGGTTTTCTAGCTAGAATAATGTTTATGTTGATATTAATTAATATCGCTTTAGCGTGGCCTTGGCAAAAGAGAAAAATCCAAACTGGCTTGTTGTCGTTAAGGAAAATATGCGTGTCAATGGTCTGACAACTAGGGATGCCGACGACGAAGAAAGTCTACTTTTTTTCGTGATAGAAAGTTAAATGCTATATCCACTTATAATCTCCTTATCAATGAGATCAACTTATGATAGAGGGTTGTTGTAATTATACCACATAACTTTTTATAGTTATTGATTGAAGGCGAGGTCGATGAACATATATATGTTAGCATATATATGGCAAAATGGCTGAAAATAGTGAACAAAATATGTGAATGAATGTGATATATACAAGTTTGTGGAATCTGTGATTTCTGAAGATAAGGATTTTTCAAGGCTGGACGTCTAAAGACGAGCTCGGTAAGATTTTTGTTTTATATAACCAAACAGGAAACTCCTGCACGGACAGTATTTTTTTGACACGGATTGAGTACATTATGACAACAATAAAAGCTTGTGTCAAACAATAATGTCTCTTCTATAAAAATGTTTTTTTGTCCAGAAATTACAAAAATATCATTACGATCAGGATCATAATATTTAGGGGTAGAAAAACGTTTTCTCTATTTGGCAAACGGCCGGAACGTGTGTTCTTCTTAAACATTTATCAAGATTTCTATTCTACGTCAAAGATTATAATGACGTCACGAAATTGTAGATAATATATACTATGTACGCACTTATTGATTGATGAAGTCGATAGCCTAGTGACAATTAGCTATTCAGACGACCTGAATGCTGTTCTACTTCTGTTCAGCTACTGTTTTGGTAGAAGTACATATATTAGCTCTTGCCTGCGGCTTCGCCCGCGTGAATTTATCTGCGAAAGCGGAACAGACATTTTTTTCACCGCCCATTATAGTCATTTGGGGTTGATAGCTATTTGAAAAAAAAATTAGCCTATGTTTGTACGGGGGTCTTTAACTACATGCATACTTCAAAATTGGTTTAGCGGTTTAGCCGTGAAAGCGGAACAGACATACTTTCACATTTATAAGATTAGTATGGATATTGGGACAGTGGATCCCTAGATATCTAGAGACTCAAATTCTTAATCCTTACATATTATAAAAAGAGGGAGAATCTCTGTCGCGTCTGTCTTTATAAGCGATATAGTCCAACCGGAATCAAAATCAAATCATTTATTCCGAAAGAAACTCATTCAAACAGTGTTGGTCCCTATTATGCCAGAAGGGCTTACCATTTTTTAAATATAAATGTATGTATAATTTTTTATCAGTAATATAACAATGTAAGTACACAATAAAGTATATGGTCAAAAGGTATACTGAAACATATTATGATTGTGATCAAGTGCTAATGAAAGGAAAATATATATAATTATATATATATATGTATAATTAACCAAAATTTATTTTCGGACGGATTTTTGTACGGCTCCACTAATAGATAATTTGATTTCTGAGGAAGGTTTATGTGTATTATTCATCATGTTTTTGTCCGAGCGAAGCCGGGCCGAATATAAGATCCACATTAATTTACGTCTATGGAGAAAATATATATATGGCCGCGGTGGAGTTTGTTGCGCCGCTTCTTCACCAGCGCTTTGGAAATCGGCGGTAGACTTAGTTTTAAGCAAATTTTAAAATTATACGTCAATTAGTAATGTCCTATTATAATCATCCTAAGATGAGTAAAGAATCAAATCAAAGTGAAAAGAAATACCTTCACAGACAATTTTCACGTCATTACAAAAACAGTTACAAACTACTGGCATTGCTGAACGACTTATTGTACAGAAACAGAAAACATAACTACCCACCTAAGCACAATCGTCGGCTATAAAAGTGTTATATATGGGATTTTTCGTAGTTACCCGCGAAATTCAAAATACTCGTTTATTTTTTCATAAATAATAAATAATAACCACTAAAAATCCTTTCTAATACTTTCATCTCTAATTAAACTTGCGCTGACGGCCGCCATTTTGGTTCAACTTATGTGTGCCCAAGGATTGTACAATTGGCGGTACCTATCATCGCCAAAATGAAAATCTCTGGAAGATTTTTATAGTTCTTTTTATAATTTTCTCCAGAAATATGGCTTCCAGTTCCCGGGCAACTACGAGCGAGGGCCCTCGGTATCAAGGTTACCCGTACGTGAACCTCCCCGCGTTCGGGGTGCCAACGATAGACTCTCAGACTGCGTCACGATACGCCAACCTGCCGAGACGGCCGTTGGGCACAGCTGTCAGGGTGAAGGAAGAAGGCAACACAACTCGGAATAATCAGGTAAAGAAATCCTCAGAACCGAGAGGTCCCGGGTTCGATCCCCGGTCGGGTCATGTTGGAAAATGATCTTTTTCTTGGTCCGAGTTTTGGATGTTTATGTTACATAATATAAAAAGTTCGTGCCTATGGTTCGTGCTAAGTCCCGTTAAAATAATTTAAGTAGTTATTCGCCAGATTAAAAACGTTTCAGTTTGTTTTCCAGGACACCAAGTCACCAGATTCTGATGAAGAACCGGTGCTGTACATCGACATGCCTGGTGACGGGGAGAGTGACATATACGTCAGAGCAGACAGCAGTCTTAATCAGGTGGCCATTTTTAATTTGAGCATCCAATTTCATAGGCTTCCACGTCAGTCGGACAGGCTTCTAGCTTGGTCTGAGGAGTGAAAGAAAATTCTAAACAGTGCCATCCTTCTGCGCAGTTAAAGTCAATTTTACCAAAGTTTAACCTTGGTACATTGTCCTCGGTTTAAACACCTCAAATATGTGTTAGACCGTCTACACACGCTCCGATTTTCTTCTTTAAGACCCTAGATTGCCCTAGCGGCAGGTCTGTGGAGTAGTCTGCCTTACATAAATATTACTGCAACAGAATTAGGTACACTTATGGATGTTACAATAATGGTGTTTCTCTGTCCCAGAATGACTGCATCTGTTACTTTTACAGGAGCAAGAAATACCAATCACAACCCAGCCAAGGAAGCAGGAAGACGAGGAAGTGGTCTACATCGACCTGCCAGAGTGCAGTGGAAGTGGTGTCAGCGATAGGAGACCAGAAGACGGGCCACCTACCAACATCCTTCAGGTATTTTAAACTTTTATTTTATTATCAACATCATCAGCCACAATAAGTCTACTGCTGGGCATAAGTAACACTAACAATCGATCTGATCGAGCTGAAATTTGGTAAAATCGCTTTTTGATGGCTATGCGCTTTTGACCAATCACCCATATTTTTGGACTCAAACACCATTTCGTCTAAAAGAAAGTAAATATCAATGAAAACATGTGAACTCAATAAGGACGAAAATCGTATGCACTCATATTTAACAAGTAGCTTTTATGAGTCTAATTTTCAAAAATAAGATAACAATTAAAAGTACATGGCTTAACATTTCAGACAAGAAATATCTCAAAACCTAAAACTTCCAATGATTTCCAGGACACGATCTTCTACGACCAGTTCAAGAACAGGCGTATTGACGTCATCCAACAGTCGCCCCAGTCTGGTGACTACAGCTCCTCCGCCAGCCCTCGGGAACGCCCAACCACCTTGAATCTTTGGTCTCCTGGTAACGTTGGTAATTTTATAACACCCTCTCTCTCTCTTCGCTTTCGGAGCTGATGCAAAGCCCGTGTGGTTTCGCTCTGAAATAGAACCACTAAATATCCTCGCGTGGATGTCGTACAAGGCGAATTAAGGATATAGCCTAGCTGATAGGCAACAATATCATTCCCAAGCTTGAGCTCAGATAAGACAGACGGCCGCCCGGCCGGATTTTCAAAATTTAACGGTTATTTTTTTACGCAAGACCTTGTCCAATGCCCCAAACAGCATTGGGGCGTCACGGCCCCGAATGAAAGCGCGATTAGAAAGAGATGAAGCAATGCCGCGGAGTTCGCATAAAATAATTATTTAAAAGATTTTATTGTAATGGTCTGACAACAAGCATCTCTTAGAACAGTTTTCTATTGGTCACAATTATGTGCGTGTGGTCTGAGGATCCGTTTCGATGTCGATGTCCGCAATTGCAACTAGGTACATTAACATTACTTCTTAACCCATTTGTGTCACCAGTCGAGAGCCTTCCACCGGGGCATACAGTCCAATGGTCAACTTGGAAGTCCTTAAATAGACTTCGGACACAGGTTGGTCGGAGCAAAGAAAATATGTCCATATAGAGGAACTCTGACGGCACAGATTTGAGCTGTATGTGTGCAAACAATGGCCCATTTGATTGCATGCCCTGTGTGTCCAAACAAATGCACGCAAGAGGACCTAATGGCTGCCACCGACAACGCGATTAGGGTGGCTAATTTCTGGGCCGCAACAATTTAGTTTTTACCATCGAAACGCTAAGAAGGAGAACATTACTTCTTTCTAAATCTATGCAAAAAAAAAATATTTTAATTTAACAATTTCAGATTCTCCGCCAATGATCACCAGGCCTGGCTACCCGCAGAACGTGGACCGGCTCAGGAGCATCCCTGAAGACTTCCGCCTCTCCCCCCTCCCCGTGACAGACTACCCCGACCCTCCTCCCGCGTACACTGAGATCGACTTTGGGACAGTTGATAGACCATCTTCCGTTGGTCCTATAGTGCAAACTACCAATTCCGAAGCGAGTGTGTCACCTGAACATCCTTCAAGAACCAGGGTCATTGTTCATCGTAAGTACGATACTCCTCGGGGCTTCGCTCCCGTGGGAATTTCGGGATAAAAAATACCCTATGAGTAATTCCACGTTTCATCTTCATAGTCGTATTCCTCATTGCTGAGGGTCGTGGTCATTACATGGACTGAAACACACATAACGACTTTCTTGGCACTATTAATGGAGTGGTTTACCATTGCCTTCTCCATTTCACAGACAAGTTGATAATCAACCATTGTGCAAGTTTCAGACTGAGATTGAATTGACGACCTCGGTGGCGCAGTGGTAAAGTTCTTGCCACTGAACCGAGAGATCCCGGGTTCGATCGGGTCATGATGGAAAATAGTCTTTTTCTGATTGGCCCGGGTCTTGGATGTTTATCTATATATGTATTTGTTATAAAATATAGTATCGTTGAGTTAGTATCCCATAACACAAGTCTCGAACTTACTTTGGGGCTGGCTCAATCTGTGTGATTTGTCCCAATATATTTATTTATTATTTATTTATTTACAATGTTTAAGAAAAAAACAAATTACACCAAAATGTTTTCTGCCCTGGCGTGAATTGAGGCGCTGAAAATCCGTCCAGTAGTTTTGCGCGAAAGAGTAACAAACATACAGAACATCCTTACAAACTAGGCAAAAGCAAATAGGATTATTTCTCTGGTTGGAGACGCCAGCGCAAGCTTCAGTGACCGATCTTCACATTCTTCAATGGACAAATGGGTATTTCTCTAAGACCCTTGTTACTGGCAAGCCTATGTTGACGGCGACCGTTTATATCTGTCTGTACCTTTGCAGAACCTAAGTAAGTGCCCTGGTGTTATGAGGACAACAAGAGTGCAATGTATGTATGTTGGGGTGGAATCTAGTAACTCGATTTTGAAGCAGATATCTTCAACCGATTGAGCTGAATTTTGTACATATTTACTTCGGATTACAATGAATATTATAAGCAAGGTGATGATCTGCTACCAGGGAACTCCTCAACTTTACGGCCTCGTTTTGTGTTCACGCGTTGAACGCAACTCTCCGACGAAAATAAAAATCTTGTATCAAAAATGACATAATTAGAAAAAAGAAACTTATTTGCAATGCGTTGTAAAACAAGATTTCCCTAACAACCAAAAGATGTGTCAAAAATGTTTGTTGTTTTCAATATTATTTTCTAATATATTTCAGAAAATGGCGGCGTAACCTCAAACCGCAAGGTGTTGGTGTGCAATATCTGCAGGGTGACCGTCAACAGCCTGGTGGTCAGGCAGGTCACCTACGAGACCCATTTAGTGGCTCTCTTCTGCTTCTCTATAGCGTGAGTAAACCATAAACCATAGAGTTTCTTCTACAAGCTTAGGGCTTAATGCGGGTATACTGTTTAAATCTCGACGCAGCGAACTAATCACATTGCATCGTCGTCACGCAACGCGACAACCACAGTGCAATATGATTGGTTCGCTGCGTCCACTTCGAATCGATTCGATAGTGAGAAGGGATATGCAAACCCGCACTAAGCATACTGTTATTTTTTACCAGCTACGCCCCGGATCTCCCGTGGAGACTGTGGAAAAAGTAACCTATGTGTCCAGGGTATATTCTACCTGGATTCCTGTTGTAAATGAAACAATTAGCCTGCCGTAAAGATACGAAGCCTTTATATTGCCTCTTGTCTTGCCTTTATATTGTTGTCTTGCCTCTGTCTAGCCCGCAAGGGATAAAGACGAGATAATTATTCATCGTTTTCAACCTATATCAACCCACCCCTATATGAGCTTACCTTTTTCGCGCCAGTTCTTACAGTCCTGTGCCAGTCTTACATCCATAGTTTCCTTTAAATTGATAACATTTAGGTGGTGGCGCTAGTGTGGGGCTAAATACGGCTTTTTTTGTTTTAATTTCAGAATGATCCCGATCGTCCCACTAATATACTGTTGCGATATATGCAAGTCTGACGTCCATTACTGTCCTATTTGTAATAATAAGATAAATAAAGAATTCAAGTTCTTGTAAGAATTTTTGTTGTAGGAATAAAGAATGTAAAAATGCACTTTAAATTGTAAATATGATAGCTAGTTCATATTATTTTGTACCATACGACAATATAATTAAGAATCAAAGTTACAAATAGCTTCTTTAAAATCTAGCAACTGCTAGTAACAGATAATAATTTTTTTGTGTTTCATTTCGTTCGCAAAAAAACATAAGTCACATTTAAATTTCGAACATGTTTCCAGCCTGAGTTTATATTGAATTTGTTCCACTTTCAATACAAATTTGTTGAAGATTTCCCGCCAATAGTAAAATATATCTGTGCTACGTGATTTGATAAAACACGATGATATGACAATATGATTGATAAGATTTCTTGATTACGTGATTTATTTACTAGAAAGAAAATAGCCAGTTGAAACAAAAACATCAATCAATATTTTAACATGACACTTCATTTTGTAAAATATTTGCCTTTTTTTAAATAAAAGGTCCATTAGGCGATGTAATGCTTTATACGATGCGTTCGCTGAAGACATCATAAGTATGGCATTCATTTATTCTATTATAATTCAAAGAAAAGTCAAATTAACAGGTACATAATATAAATAAATAAATAAATAAATAAATATAAATATATATATATATATATAAAGTATACGTCAAGAAAGCGAAGAAAATATTGAGGGCGCTGTCTCCTGTTGTTAAATAAGAGCTCGATTGTGATATTTAATAAATAAATGTTAACACTACAAGATTATTTATCTTTATCTAGCGGTATGGAAGTTGTCTCGCAGGCATCAAAACCATCCTTTTTTTTCCTACTCTGTTTAGGGAGGGGCAACACCCCCTTCCCGCAGATTATAAAAAATATAGCCATATGTAAAGAAACTATATTCCACTCGATTGCTGAAATTAATCGATGTAATGCGTGAGATACAATCAAATAATGACAATATTTATAAGATGGCATACATTGAATAGTAAAGAGTTTGCGTGTAACACCCTAGCCTCATCTTCGCTTCCCATCAAGCTAGATTGCAGTCAAAAGCACTCAAATCAATAATAAAAAATATGGCAACCCTCAACGTTTACGTCTACTTACCTATTTAACCTAATAGGTCCTCCTGTCTTCCTCACTTTGAGAGCTTGCTCCCAAAACTTGACCGCCTCTGGCAGAATTGTGTTCTGAAATATAAATACAGTATTGGAATCAATTTGGACTTCGCAAATTTGAGATAAAATATAGCCTATGGCAATCTTGGATAATGTACCTTTCTAATGGTGAAATAATTTTTGAAATCGGTTCAGTAGTTTCGGAGATTACCCGCCTCAAATATACAAACTCGCAAATGCTTACCTCATTATAATATATATAGTATAGATAAAGACGAAAATGCGGACCCTGGGCTCCTACGCTCCATGGCTGCGGATAATAACGAGAAAACGCTAACATAAGAGAGAGATAAGTACTGTGAAGAGGAGTGTAGTGTAGATATTAAACTTACATTTATCATGAAGAACTTCTGCGGATCTAACCTGTAACAATAAAAAAAAAGTAAAATAAACTTGAATTAAAAAGACAAAATCCTAGTATTATTATTTACTCGTAAAAAAAAAACATTTTCTAAAGCAGTGATTCTCACACTGTGGTCCAACTGTGCCCTTTCTTCAATGTTCAAAAATATATGAGAATCGCTGCTATACAAGCAACCATTATGTATTCTGGGACTACGATATTGAATTGTACATTTTCTGGAGATATTGGATCTGGCGATGGTTATTCATTCAAAAATACCAATATACACGAAAGGCAGAAGGAATCTAGTGTTTATACAATTCTGGTAATGGCGTCGAACTATCGATAAAACTATCTTCAGAGGTCGAATTGCGGGTTTAAATTGCACTTCTCACCATCGAATCGATGCGAAGTCACTTCTCACCATACAATCTCATTGCGTCATTGTGACGCAACGACAACCACACTGCAATGTGATTGGTTCGCTGCGTCTCACTTACTACCAATCAAGAGGGCGAAGTGCGGTTTTGCGTTTCACTTCTCACTGACGATTCAGTTCGAAGTGTGACGCAGAGAACCAATCACATTGCGATGTGGTTGTAGTACCGGTTCACAATGGCGCACCGTGATTGGTTAGCTTCGTCTCACTGCGAATCGATAGTGTAGATGTTAATAGCTAAGTCGCATTACACACACAGTCTCAAAAAATCTATGTCCTTCTTCATAGTCCAATTAAGTACATAAATAGTAGATAAAGCCTGAGAAGGTAACAAACAAAACAATAAACAAACAAACTTACTTTCGCATTTACATTACAGCACTCAAGCTGTGTAAATGTTGTCATATATTGACCCACTTTTTAATTCTAATTGTTTACATACCTATAAACAGAATGGTCATACACTATGCTGATTCTTAATGGCTGGTCTATGCTGCGTTTTTTTACTATATGCGCTGGCTCAATGTGCACTCCCCTAATGACCTGAAAAAAAAAAGAAAAATGAGGAATTAAAAAAATGGAGTTGACGAGCGAGTAGCGCAAGTAATTTTTTGTCTCGTTCAAAACCAATTTTTACTTTTTCACTGCTATCTGCGGCATAATAAGCTCATATAATGCACAATTTCTTTGGTAATTTTTTTTTTCATTTTCCGTCTATAAAAATAATTTGCTTTGTAGAAAACCATTTAAAAACCTGAAAATATGTCGATGTATTACCCATTTTGAAGTCAAACTGATACGATTCCATACTGGCATAAGATATGAATAGATCGTAATCCAAGGTATCCTAATTTCTCATTACAAAGAATTGCACGCGAGGATGATAGAGATAAACTCCTACAGGCATAGTCTGTCTCTGTCTGTTGTCTATCCAAATTTCATCAAAATAGCTCCAATAGTTTTTTAATTTACACGTAATGTGCCGGAAACCCATCAAGACTTTCGACCTAGCTGACATTGCTTAACCCAACAGTTATATAATCTTTACTGTCAAGGATCTTGCGTCTGATGTCCATTTATCTCAATTGCAATGACCCTTTTATTGTTAAGGCAAATGGTGCTTCACGATAAATAATGGTGCAAACAAACTCACGTTGTTTTTTTATTATTATGTTTGTACGCATTTTCAGCCATTTAGGCAATCATGGGGCCGAAGAAGAGGCTTTATTGTGTGTGCCTTTTTATTCTAGAGAGATGGCTGAATTTGCTGTGATCTATCCTTTGGTCTTTCCGACTCTTTCTTATCGATGTTTCTGTGCGTTTCTAATTAAATATCTTAGTAAATGTGGTAGAAAACCTGAGAATGATGAATTGCAAAAGAGACATTCTAAAACCAATTTTTCAGTGGTTCTAACCAACCAATCTTCTTGAATTTTTTTATATACATAGCTAAGAGCACGGATAACGCTATTTTTCATTCCGGGAAGTTATACATTTCCCGTGAGAAATTGACGGGGACGAAACCGCGGATAAAAGCTAGTTCTGTTTAATTTTCAATCTTGTTGCATTTAACGCGTGACAACAACAATCAAGCTCGTGCCTTTGAAGAGTTTCTTCGTTAGAAGATATTTCTGGATGCTGGTAATAATGCATTGTCATGGAAACTGAAGCGACGACGTGGGAATTTTCAACTCTGTAGGACAACTAGAAGTAGGTCAAATGACTTGCAAGATATAATAATTACAGAATATACCTAATTACAGACAGACAAGACACGTGAAACAAATTGAAAACTCGTGAAAAAAACAATTGCTGTAAACATTTTGGTTTATTATAAACACAAAATCATCTTAACAATCATGTAAAGTAGAAGTATAACAACTTTTTATAGCTTGAAACTAATTTTATGTGAATTTTAATACCAATAAAACATTCCATCTAATAACGTCTATGGATATTTTATTATGGAAATGTTACCACTTTTCGCTATTTTGCTATTGGTTTATTCCGTGAATTCTTCGTGTAAGTTTTTATTTCATTTTATTAGACTTAATAAGACTAGATTTTATTCTCTAAAACCCAAACGTCCGGAATAGGCGTAAAATATAAGCCTTAAAATTTTGAAAATTCGGCCGTGATTACTACCCTGGTGCTGGCCTGCCTGACGTCTCTTTAGGAACGCAACTATTGAGACGAGGCGACTAAGGCAGCCTTTGCAGCTGATAGCAGCCGCAAAGGCTGCCTCAGTCGCCTCATACGACATCTATGAGAGGATATGAAGTGGTCCCATTCTAGGGTGGGCCACACTCGGGGGTAACACTATGGCCACGCTTTGGCACGGTGTACGAAACGAGCAACAAAAATATACATGTTTCGGCAACGGCATTGCTGACCATACTAGTAGCGGGACGAGCGATGGGGATGAAACTGGGAGCGGGAGGGATTTTTATTTTCCAGCAAAGTCCAGAGTAAATGTGGCCGAATTTATCTCCACAGCTGTTTCTACACGTACACACAGAAGAATGTTTCAATCAACAAGAATTGGTATAGAATCATCTAATCACACGACATTCAAGAAACATCGTCACGCAACGATAAAAGCAATTAAAAAGAGTGATATAAACGCTAAGAATACAAAAAAAGAGATGGTCATAAAGACAACTAAGAAAGAGACAGAAAGGACAAAAAAGAGAGACACAGTAATAAAGACGACAAAGAAACAGATACAAATAAAAACGACAAAGAAAGTGCCAGATATAAAGACGACAATAAAAGAAACAACAATAAAAACGACAAAGGAAGAACATTTTGATAAAAAACAGGCTCTTCGAATCGGCAATGAAACAGAGCATATTTACAAAGAAGACAAAATTGATAAAAAAGAAAAAGTAGATAAAATAGACAAAAATGAGCAAAAAGACATGCCTCCACGATCTCTTTGGCCGTTTTTAGGGGCGGACTATAACAAAACGATGAAAAAATTAGACGGATTTAGTATGAAAAGGAAGAAAACGCATTTCCAAATACCAAAAGTTGCAATTGGTTTCGAAACTCGTGATGTTCCCATGAGAGGTGATATAAATAATAAAAAAGAGTATGATTTGGATAACAACACTATAGACAGTGACATTATAATTGATGATAGTAATATAAACGATGCCACGCCTTTTATAAGTGGTGAAAAATATGATGATATTGGTAAAACGGCCTTCGATATGCACGGAATGATATCACAGATTTTCACAAGACAAAAAGAATTGGTGACTAAACTAGAAAGTTATTTGCTCAGAGAAAAGTCGCTGAGGAGTGCTAATAAAGATTTCGATAAGCTACTAGACAGTCTTGAGAAGAAAGATAATCGAAACACAACACTTGAGGTTAAGCTAGAAGTGACCACAAAACCACCAAAAATGATTCCGGTAGTAAGAACGGTGATAGACGCTAGTGATGTTAAGAAAATTCTAAGTAAAGACCCTTATGTCCAAAGAATATTGTCCTTAAACAAAAGAAGAAGGGTTCAGTATGAAAAAATGCATACAACTACAAGTAAAATGGACGATGCTTATTAAAATGTAGTATTCAAAAATATTTTTATGTTTTATTCAGAACACATTAGTAATTGTATGTGACGTGCCAAGAGTAATATTATCTTAGGAACTAGATATCTTTACCTGTAGAACTTCATAATTATTAGATGTGTTTTAATTGTGTCCAACAATTAAACCGCATTGAAAAGAGAAGGCAGAATAATAGAGACGGGAGTTTAGTCGTTTATTAAAAGCCTTGCAATGCATGTAAATTATGTTCGGGTGGAATCTGGTAACCCAATTTTGAAGCAGATATCTTCAAACGATTAAGCTGTAATTTTGTACACGCGTGTAGTTTGGATGATAATGCATTATTCCGATAAGTATGACTTGATTGTGCACCTAGGAATGACACCCGACGAGAGAAATCCTCAACGGTGGACAAAAGCTTTTATCGACAATGAGATCTCGTAGCACACAACGCGTGACAAAAAAAATCATACCTGTGCAATAAACCGTTGAGGAGTTCCCACGGGAGACGATCCTATAATAATACATTATCATGGAATCCAAACCGACAAACTGGCATTGTATAAAAGCCCTGATAGGGAAAGTTAAATAACACCTTATAATAATAATCCCACCAAACACATTTTCATGTAAAAATGTTGCAAAAACGACACTAGTTTGCTTCACAACTCTACACTTAAGTCAAAATGTATGAAAAAGTGGTCAGATTGGTGGTCAGAGTCAAGATTCTTGATATATACGCCCTAACTTTATCAGACCTAACATCACATTATCTACATTCTAGTTATAAGATAACGAATGCCTATGAAATTTACTAAAAAAAATAGCAAAACTGCCGAGAAATTCGAGTTTCGAGAAAAGGTAGGTTTCCTTGCGCTTCGTTTGGCTTGGCGGGAACACTCCCGTGCCCCCAGAACTGAGGCCCAAAGTCCCCTTAGTAGGTTCTAATTTTCGGAATTTTACATATTCGGAAACAATATATTTTGTAAGTAGTTTTAATTGTCGTTAAAGACCTCAGGTTCTTAAAAATATTGTTTAGCTCATAGTAAGTACCTAATCTGGGTATGGTAACAATGGTATAAAGATCATTGCTAAAGGTCTTAGTTCATTCTCCGTCATGTTGCCACGCCCTACAATGCCCTACAAAGGGCTACAGAGAAATAATTGCAATTTGAAATTAAAAGAATAATTTTATTTCAGACTAGATGATGCCCTGGGCTTCGCTCCCGTGGGAATTTATAGCCTATAGCAATCTTGGATAATGTACATTTGTAATGGTGAAAAAAATTTTGAAATCGGTTCGGTAGTTTCGGAGATTACCCGCCTCAAACATACAAACTCACAAACGCTTACCTCTTTATAATAATAGTATCAGACTAGATCCATATTGGGTTAGTAGTTATTCTTCTTCCTTATGATGTAGCCTTTGCCAAACATATCTGTTCTAACGGGTTAATAGTTAAACTTTATAACTGTAGGTACTTTAATGTGTACCGAACTGAGAAAAAGACAAAGAATTTGCAATTGCGCCGTTTCTTAATTAACCAACTCCAAAAAAGTAAGGAAACTTGCTAGGACGTCAATTATTCTGTGCAATATCAAATTAGCGTGGGAACTTATTACATAACACTAATTATAATACGTTTTCGCTTAAGGAAATAAAGTAATTTAGTATTTTCATAGTTATGATGACAACGGCGACTGCACAATATTATGTTGGTTTTCGCTTCCCGCTTTCTGTCTGTCCCTTCATTCCCTGCGCGTCTCGTCAACGTAATTGTCACGGAAACGAAGTCGCGGACAAACAGAAATATGGATATGGATTATATAAATCGAAATATTTCAAAAGACAGCAAATGCAAAAATTTGCATAATGCACATAATAAAAAAAATAATTTAATAATAAATTTAATAATTTAATAATAATAAAAAAGGAGATAACTTTTATAAAAGTATTAATAATAATAACTGCGGAACTAAATGTTAATGACCTCCAGAGACGCTGATTTCTGAGATACCTTCGTACAGGCAGATACAAAAGGTTTTATGTTACACTTTACTTATTTTCCGTCCTTTTCCGCTCTTAACCTTAATTAATCCTAATCCTATCCTAGCTAATATTATAAATGCGAAAGTAAATTTGTTTGTTACCTCTTAAAACTCTCTAATCACAACCAATCTTCTTGAAAATTTTTGAATACATGTAGTTTGACGTGAGGGGAAGGACAAAGGGAAGCTACCCTTTGTCCTCCTTTGTCTTCCCGGATTAATAACTATTCCCGTGGGAAATTTACACAGGCGAAGCCGCGGACAAAAAGCTAGTTATTTAATAATTCAATTTGCATAATTGCATAACATGTTATAACTGAACTACAGGAATTAATAAAATATAATACTTAAAGTCTAATACTTAATGTACCTGTTTTTGACGACCTCGGTGGCGCAGTGGTAAAGTTCTTGCCACTGAACTGAGAGGTCCCGGGTTCGATCCCCGGTCGGGTCATGATGGAAAACGATCTTTTTCTGATTGGCCCGGGTCTTGGATGTTTATCTATATATGTATTTGTTATAAAATATAGTATCGTTGAGTTAGTATCCCATAACACAAGTCTCGAACTTACTTTGGGGCTAGCTCAATATGTGTGGTTTGTTCTCATTTATTTATTTATTTACCTGTAATGTAAAATATAATAATTAATGTACCTGTTCTCACAAATAAACGATGTGATTGATTGATTGAAGTATATGAAAACGCTTGTGTGCTCGCCTGTATTTGCAAGGGCAAACCGGTTCCGCATTCTGACCTCAACTGCGTAACATTTCTGGATATTACGCTTATTTTGAGAGGTAACCGCCATTTTGTTTTACCACTTTATGTGGCAAATTAGGCAGTCTGTCTATGCTGCTCACGCCTGGCCCCGCCCGATGTCACACACAAGAAGTGCTGGCTTGATGTCGCCAAGGATGATGCGTGCCAATGTTGTGACAATTAAGGATGCTAAAGACCCTGAATTCTGATTCTGACGCTTCATGGCTGAGGAAGAAACCGTCGAATTGCGAAGAAATTTTGATATCTTCCAACAATATTAAATAAGTTTGTTATTCTTAGATATACCGTTTAGCGCACCATTTGGAATAGCACCTATTTGAATTGCTTCTACAAATAAACCACCAACAAGTAGTTAACCAATAAATTATCATTTCTCTCACCCGTACGGGGTAGGCAAAGCCACTTCAAAGACAGAGAAAATTCACTAATCAAAATGAAATCATTCATTCAGAAATTATACCTTCACGTCAAATTTTATAAAAAAAAATCTGTACACTGAATATATTTACATAAAAACAAAAGTAGGCGTTAGAGTCATAGTAAGTTTTATATTTGTCAAAAAACGACAGGCGTTTCGGAACGACCACTGCTGAGAAGAAATGGCGTAAGAAACGAATTTAAAGAGTGTTGGTCCCTATCATGTCAAATAGGCTTACCATTATTGTATCTTACATTTTGTTTAATAATAGTAGGCTTAACAAAGTACATGGTCAATTAGTATACAAAAATAAACATGTGAAACCACCAAAACGCGCTCAGGTACTTTTCATCTCGGAAAAATAACTGTTCCTGCGGGAAATTCAACTAAAAGCTAATCTTGTATGAGACGAAAGACGACGTCGACGACGACGTACATCGTGTAGATTGAGAAAAAATATATAGACATATATTTTCACAATGTACACGATGTAATTAAATAAATAAATTAATATATTAGAACAAATCACACAGATTGAGCTAGCCCCAAAGTAAGTTCAAGACTTGTGTTATGGGATACTAACTCAACGATACTAAATTTATAACAAATACATATATAGATAAACATCCAAGACCCGGGCCAATGAGAAAAATATCATTTTCCATCATGACCCGACCGGGGATCGAACCCGGGACCTCTCGGTTCAGTGGCTAGAACCTTACCACTGCGCCACCGAGGTCGTCAATTCTATCTCAGTCTTATCTACCTAACAAAAAACGACAACAACGACAGAAAAAACGGAACCTTGTGCTATTCGAAATGGTGCGCTAAACTGAACACCTCCTTATTATAAACTCCGATCGAATGTTTTCGTAAAAGTTTACGATAACAAGGGAACAATCTCAAGACGATTGCTAAGTTATTTTAATCAAAGTTGAAGCGACGAAGTCTTTGTAAGAATAATAATATTATTGTACAGTTAACAGCCCATCCAGCTACCCAAATTCATAGCAAACTCATCTCTGTTACTTACGGCATAACGACCCATGCAGGGTTACTTTATATGCGGTCGACTTTATTAGTGTTGCCGCTCGATAATCAACTATCGCTACCGTTTTGTTTTGAGAAAAAGCAATTGTATCGGTAAGTTTTCAATACTAGTTTATTTAATCTATCGATTTAATCTACCAATATTCTTGTTTTTTTTTTTTTTGCATATATTCCTTGAAGTACTTATGGATTCATAGGATTCGATTAAAAAAATAAATATAAATATAAATGTTCCCGTGTAAATTTACGTGGGCTAAGATGCATGGAAACTGAAGCGACGTGGAAAACGTAAAACTCTGTAGGGCAACAGAGACAGGTGAAACTAAATAAAAGCATAAAAAAAGATGGCGTCTTTGAATAAACTGTGTATTTGGTTATGGTCTCCAAGAATATTGTCGTAGCATTGACATTGAAAATGCGAAATCTTGAACGAATAGAGGTACCAGTTTAACCAATCGATTTTGTTTGACCGATTATACGCTTTCATTCGAACGTACCGTGTTACTTTTAAATACTTTGAGAAATCGGAAAATATGCGCTTATAGTTTGATTATTTCACAACTGAAATTTCAACGTGATACTGAAACTAGTATGCGTTCTTGATTCATGACAGACATACAGAAACATGGACAACGCAGTGCGTACTTACGGAACCCTTTTCCCGCAAATCTACCAGTCTATCTTTTACTTGCAAAACTCAAAATATAAGGGAATTTGTGGTTCCTCTTTAACAAAACAGTTCTCCGAAGGTATCATGTTGATTTAACTCCACTGTCAGGTAAAGAAGTGTCCACTATTTGCAAAGCCATATTTGTAAACTAATGGTACGTAACACAAATGAAGCTACGATTGTAACTGCCCCTCATTACCTTGGTTCGTGCTTTCCTGCTTGTGGATAAGGAAATGAATTACGTGTTTCAGAAGAGCATTTAGACCGTTCTCTTCGCAATTGCGTGCGCTGTGATCTGATCACATGAGATACACTTTTTAGGGTGAGTACTTCAAGCGGTACTCGTACGGCAAATCACTTCGTTGACCGTCTGTCAATGTCAAGAACCTTCTCAACAACGCGTAGAGGTATCAAGTTGAAAAACAATTGGCAATTAACTGTGGCAATTAAATAGGGAATGTGTTGATAATTTCATATAATATCCTATTAGGGAACTGTAAATGAAACTGATACTTTATCTCAATTACAAATTCAAATTTCTTTATTCAATTTAGGGTGATATACATCACTTATTGCGTCAAAAAATACTTAAACTACTAAAAAAATTACTAAAAAATTACGACAAAAATTGCCTGTGAAGGTCTAATTTCTGAATAAATGATTTGAATTTGATTTTGGACGTCAATTAACAAATATATATCTCACATATAAATTATTCAAAAATATTAATAATTAAATAATTCTCATTAAAAATATTAATAATTACAATATATCTACATATAAACTTGGATATAATACAGAATGACATGACAATTCCACGGAATGGCACGGGCCGTCGGCCAATCACAGCACGGCATTAGTGCTGTTTCCACCCCGTAGAGATGGGACATCTAATGTATTGTATTCTTGCTATTTTCTTGCCTAACAACCCTTACATATTATAAAAAGAAGTCGTGTCGCGTCAAACTGTCTTTAAGACGCGGTAAACGCAAAAACTACCGGACGGATTTTTGTATGCTTTTCACCAATAGACATTGCGATTCCAGAAGAAGATTTAAGTGTGTATAATGTGTTTGTGTGTATTGTTTTTACGGGACGGGTCACAAGTGCATTGTAAATATGTATATATATTTTTAGATAAATAGATATACGTATTATATTCGTAATTTTGTATGTGTAAGATTAAATGCTCATATTTTAAAACCTTTTATTTTTTTCTGCAATTCTCTAAAGGGTTATTAAGAGTGTACCGAGCGCACTTTCTTTTTAAATAAAAGCTAATTTAAAAAATCTAGCTCGGACAAATTATACTATATGTATAAAGGATTTAATTAAAAAGTAATATAGTTTTCTATTGTACAATATGTAGTCACAATTTACTAAACTGACTTTAGTGGCCACCGTATTCAGTTTAGTAGATTGTGGCAACTGTGTCCAATTTATAGCTACAGTGCAGTACAACACTTTTTAATTAGTCCGTGCCAGATATTTAAAATTTAACTTCTGTTTAAAAGAAATTGACAATAATATGTTGGTGGCGCTAGTGTAGTAATAAATATATTGCTCACGGGTACCTATAAGGCCGCCATTTGCGCGTATGTATAATTTTCATTATTGTAACTGTACATGTATTTTTATTATGTGCATTATATACTATATTTGCGATGATGCGTGTTCATAACCCCAACCATGACCCTAAATAATAATGATCATAAACGACATAGTATGTTCCACTGTATCACCATATCGTGATGAGCAGTCACGAGACGGGATATATATACTATACTAACGATATCTTACATAATGGATCATTAAAATTAATTGATATACCAACATAATCATTCTCTTATGTATTGTCTACGTATATTCTTGTATAGTTTTAGATTTGCAATAATAATACAACGATTACTGAAGCCGACGAACACGAATTTCGCGCAGATTTAACAGTCAATCAAGGGAAAATGTTTTAAATAGGGTACAGGAAAATTGTTGAAAATATGCAATACTATCTGCGCGCTGGGGCTTCGCTCTGGTGGGAATTTCGGGATGAAAAGTACCCTATTATGTTCTTTACAGGTTATATTCTACCCGGTACCAAAATTCATAACAATTTCTTCAAGGAGGCATATTTCTTTTATCTATGCTCTAATCATAAGCCTCGTCCTGCTGTCTGTCTCTTTAAAACCCCGCATCGAATTTTGTTGCGGGATTTTTATTAGATAGTGTGATTCCGAAGGAAAATTTAGGTGTAAAATTTAGATGTGTCTTCGGGTACATTCGGGTACCCGAGCGAAGCCGGTACGAGCCGCTAGTATTAGTACAGATGAAAACCACTCCATATCCTCCCGTGGATATCGTACGAGGCGACGAAGGGACACAAAGCCTTAACAGCTAATAGACAACGATACCATTCACAGAGCGTTGACCTCAGGCGGACGGACGGTTGTAAAATCATAGCCGAATATTCCAAATTTAATGGCAATTTTTTTATGCTAACCCTTGGTCTTTGAGGCGTCACAGCTCCGAACGAAACCGTGAACACGTAAAGATGAACAAAGAGAGAGAGAAAACGTTTAATGCTCTTTCAATGCAGGTTTTATATCTGTTGTATCTAAACTCAAACCACATACCATTTAACCTTAAAATGGTCTGTGAATCGAACCCAATGAAATTGAGTTCACTCAATATCCGCACCAATGTGGCGCTAGTGTTAAATTCAAGAGTGCCAAATGACGTTTATTGCATTCAGATTGTGATCGTATATTGGGATTGTGATTCGAGAGTAAGCCTGCAGGTCTTACACAATACTTTTCTATAATGTCGCCCGTGGCCTATGACATTGCGGTATTTTTATCAACTCTCGCGAGATCGCGAATTTCACTGGACCGAATTTTAACGGATCATCAAAACTGTAAACTTGTCTACATAGGAAAGAATTAAATAAACGTTTATTTGGTACATAACAAATAACAGAGTTTGCTCCAAAAACATGAGTTTACATGTTTTTACAATGTGGTGTTAAAAGAAAAGTTTAATGCTACATGTTTCACCGTCCACGGGTATGCAAATATAAATGGAGAGCGTGCAAAATAAAATCGAACAAATAAAAGTAACTAAATTGACAAAATTTTTATCTAAATCTATCATTAAAAAAATCGTTCAAATTATAATAACATTTATCAATCAGCAAGGACCTGAGGTGCTTTTTATATAAATTTAAATTCTGATCTTTAACTTGTTGTGGAATTTTGTTATAAATTCAGTCAACTTTGGCGGCGTTTAGACAAATTGGTGTGCTTTACTTTTCCTCCACAATGTCACCGAACTCGGACACGCGCCCACGCGAATGCGCGAACATTGCGTAATTTGTACGAGTGCTTTTTAATTTACCGCAATGAAAGATCAGCTATGTATATCGAATCCGTGAAAGTGAGGCGAACTGTTTAGCGAACTGTCGAGCTGGACTGGAGCCGGCATTAAAGTTAACGTCAAAATTGACTGGTGCAACTCACTGTTTGTCACGCAATCTGTCTCAAATGGACATTCATACTTCCATACTTAATATTGTAAAGTCTGTAATGTTATAAAGTCTTTCTGTTTGTCTGTACGTCTTTCACGGCTAATGCTTCATGCTTCATGAAAATGTGGTATGTAAATACTTAAAGATCGATTTTAGGGGTTGATTTTTGAAAAAAATTGCCTAACTTTTTTCAAAAATCAACCCCTAAATACTATAAGGGGGTGTTGAACGTTCATATGAAAATCGTGTTGAAAATACCACTTAATTGGACACAAAAATATTGGTCCTACAAATTAGTAATCACATTAATCACAAAAAATATAGGTAATTATCCTGTCAGAAGTAACTATTTTACGCTGACGAAGTCGCTAAAGTGCTATTAAGTAATAAGTTAGGTAAGTGTACAATCAGGATTCCAGTGAACCGTGTGGTAGATAGTTGACTAGTAAACTAACTAGTGAAACAGTACGTGATAATTAACGTTTCCGTCACACAAACTAATTAAAGGGCGGTTCTCAGAGCGTTGCGACCGCTGCGGCCGCGCTGTTATTACAATCTGTCAATTTTCTTGATGCTGAAGACCATCAGTGCCAAGTGAAGAAGAACAAGAAGTAGGAAAGCGATCCTAGGGTTAGGACGCTTAACAGGAAGTAACCTAGAAAACCCTCGGATACACACACATCTATTCGAATCAAAAGTCTTTCATAGAATCGATCAAAGTATTGGAAATTTAGGTTAGAAGGAACAGGAAAAAAACATTGACAGATCTTATAATAATAAATATGGTTAATATGTAGACAAGTGTTAGTTGTCCTACTGCCAGTGGGGAGTGGCTGGTGTTCTGAGGATACAAGGACCTGATAGCCATTGACTGACACACGAAAACACACGAAAAACGTTTTGGTGCAACTTGTATTTTTCAACATCGTAAAGCAGTCAAGATATTTTTTCTTTCTTTCTTTCTTCTCATGCATTTTCTCGTCGAATCTTTTTAACTCATCCGACGAGATGTCCAAAGGCTTTCCTCTCTTCCTGTATCCGTCGTGAAGGACAGGCATGCGTGGAAGAATTTGGGGTAGGCTATTTACCCAACAGTGGGACTTAAATAGCTAGTAAAAAGCTTAGACTTTAATTAAATCTGGCCCCAGTATAAATATATTAAATATATTAGGACAAATCACACAGATTGAGCTAGCCCCAAAGTAAGTTCGAGACTTGTGTTACGGGATACTAACTCAACGATACTATATTTTATAACAAATACATATATAGATAAACATCCAAGACCCGGGCCAATCAGAAAAAGATCATTTTCCATCATGACCCGACCGGGGATCGAACCTGGGACCTCTCGGTTCAGTGGCAAGAACTTTACCACTGCGCCACCGAGGTAGTCATAGTATATATTTTTTGGAATGACGTAATATATTAAACAGTCTTGTAGCGAAAAAAAATATAACAACGTATAATAAAAACATTTATTGTCACATATTTCTTGCCAAATTTTAAAATTATGCTAACGATAATGATGACATTATATATATGTATATAATTAGCTAATAATTGTATCTATATATTTCGAATTTCTGCCACCATATTTCAATAAGTGATTACAATATTTTTTAAATATTTGTAGACTAATTTATGTAAACATACGAGTATAATAATTTTATTCATCCATTTAGCTAGCTTCATATATAATGTTGTAAATTTTTAAAGTTCCGTTCCAAATGAGTTATACTATTCTGACTCCGCTGTCTGTCCGTCTGTCACCAGGCTGTGTCTCATGAACATGAAACATAAACAGGTGGAATTTTCATAGATACTATTTTAGTTGCCGCTATGACTTACAAATTGTAGATACGTAGTACGGATCCCTTAGTCCGCGAGTCTGACTCGCACTTAGCCGATTTTATTACATACTAGCTTTTGTACGTGGCTTCGCCCGCTTGTATTTACCTGAAGTGCAAGGGAAAAAGTACAAAGAGCAAACTTTCACCCCCAATTATAGTCTAATAGGTGTTATTTTTGAAAAAAATGTAGCCTCAGTTTGTACGGGGGTCTTTAACTACGTGCATAAAAAAATTTCATTGAAATCGATCCAGCGATTTAGCCGTGAAAGCGCATAAGACAGATAGACTGACATTTATAATATTACTTAGTATGGAATTATGGATTAGTAGACAAAATGTAAACATATGTTAATTATACATAAATTTGGCGTCTCCGTTCATAATATTGCACGTACTTACATAGTATGTTAAATATGACATGAATACATCGTAATTTACTAATTGGAAAAAGAAATGTCTGCCACTTAACAATTTTACCGCCAAATAAATTATTTATGTCTTGAATAATACGGGCAGCTTTTGCATCCAATGCTTCTACATATTAATTAAATGTCACAGATTCATTATTCAAATGATTTATCATTTCTTGTTCTTATTATAGCGAGCGTAATCTTTACGTCTCGTCAGAATTCCGTTGGCGAATATCAGCTTCATATAATTAAGCTTTTTGTAAAGCGAATGAATAATACAGACATTCTGTCAAGACGTAAAAATTACGCTCGTTCTAATTACCTCTAATTTTTAAGGTATCGTACGTAAGTGAAATTAGACCGCAAGTTTCTTTTATTTATATGATTGCTTTGTTCGGCTATCACTATATCAATTCTAGACCCATTTTCCTATAAAACTACGGAGATTAATTACAATTCCTGACCAATATTATAAATGAGAAAGTAATTTTGTTTGTTAACTCTTCACGCTCTATGTACTAAAACAATTTTCTTGAAATTTTGCATACATGTAGTTTGAAGTATGGCAAAGGTCTTAGGTTACCTTTTATCCCCGGAAAAATAAATATCCCCGTGAGAAATTCACGCAGGCGAAGCTGCGGGCAAATGCTAGCTCTTTATGAGCTCTATTCCAAATAGCATCAAAATCGTCCCAGCGGTTTAGCTGTGAAAGCGAGTATAACAAACATACAGACTTTTGCATTTATTACTCATAATCAAATCGAGTGTGTTATTGCTAACACTGGTGTCAGATTTTATTCAAGTCGCCTAAAGGCATCTGACATGACTATTACGACTACTTACCTCCATCTAGTGGAAGGTGGTCGCATACAAACTAGTGAACTAAACTGTCAACCAGTGTGCAGGTTTCCTCACGATGTTTTCCTTCATCGGATGCAAGTGAAAAGTGCAGTCTATGGAAAACGAATATACACGAGTCAGATTGGTATACAAACTCTATCGGTATGTATGGATTCAATGGTCAGCATAAAAAAAAAAAACAAAAAGTGAAAGCTACCCGTGATCTCTGACCCTTCTTGATATTTTAACTCGTAAGGCTACAGATTATGTAATAGATTAATCGCGTTAGAAAAAAAACGATCAAGACGGAGTGTGTAAAATACTGGCCACTAAAATTCTGGACCTATTTAAATGTCATTTTATTTAATTGTCCAGTTGCGCTCAGCGCTGCGTTGAGTGTGCACGTACATCGGGTCTGTTATCGTTTTTGTGGCGTAATATAAAACTACCTTCAGCTATGGAAAATAATAGTGACGGCGACATACAATTGAATAGAAGTTTGGAAGTTCAAGAAAAAACGAGCAGGCAGGAAAGTGATGTTGTTGAAGAGATAGAATGGGATGACTCAAACTTCAGGAATACTGAGAAAAGGAAGACTAGGGAAGATGAAAGTAATAGTGAGGAAGGTTTCCAAACTGTTACCCGCAGAAAGAGGGCAGCGAAGCGTTTACTGAGGAGTAACTCCCACAAGGGCCAAGTTGAACCATCAAGAGGAGAATCGCAATATATTGAAAGATATGAAGTATGTATTACTTCTTTGGAGATTTTACCTAAGCAAATGGCTATGGCAAAGTTGCTGAGAGGTGAGAATATTTCAAATATTTTGAGAATAAAATATAAAAGCCCCTATAAGGTTCTCATTCAAGTAGAAGACGAAGAGACGGCAGAAAAACTGTTAGGTTGTCAAAAAATACTTAATATGGGATGTAGATGTCAGATGACTACGGAAACCAGTTTTTGTTATGGTATTGTGAAAAATGTTGATTTAGATATGACAGAAAAAGATTTAGTGGATGTTGTAGAATCTTCAGCAGAAGTTGTCTCAATTAAACGTTTAAATCGCATTGACGCAGATGGAAAATGGGTACCGAGTGAAACAATAAGACTATGTTTTAAAGGAACCATTTTACCCCCATATATAACAGCATATGGATGTAGATTCAAGGTTGATACCTATATATTCCCTGTAACTCAATGTTCCGGGTGCTGGAAATTTGGACATGTAGTCAAGTTCTGTCCCACGAAGAAAATTGTTTGCCCTAAATGTGGAGAGAACCATGAAAATTGTGAAATTAAAGAATTTTCATGTGCCAATTGTAAAGGTTCCCACTTGGCCCTAGACAAAATATGCCCCATTTACCAAAAAGAGAAATTGATTCGCTCTATTATGAGTAAGAATAATACCACGTATAGAAAGGCATTACTTATTTATAAAGAAGAGATGGCGGAGAAAGAAGAGTCGGAGTCTGAGATCATAAACTGGGAAATGGAACCGACCCCTGCACAAGCAACTGGTATGGACACCAGCGCCTCACAGCCTGCCTCTGTCCCAATTTCCGGTACTTCTCAAAATACTTATAGCAATGTTGTAGGGGCTAAAACAATGGTCCAGCAAACGCGACTAGATAGTGAAGAAACTCCTGCCTCATATAATAAGAAGAAAAACGACAAAAAGAATAAAAAAAAGGAAGAAACGAAGGGAAATCTTTGCAACACGGAAAAATGTTCTATGGAATTCGAGGAAGTCGAAATGGGTAATAATAAAAAACAGGAATCACAACGAGCAACTCAGCAAGAAAGAAGATCAAAGTTTAGAATAATTTTTGAACGTTTTAAAGATATATTATTGTCTAATGTTTCGGTGGGAGAAAAAATTTTTTTGTTGCTTCAGTTGATTGTTGAACAATGTAAAGTTGTTTTAAAGGATATGTTTACCGATGGAGAGATGTTAGGCAAAATTTTTAAACTTTTTAATGGATAGACCTATTAAAAATTTTACTATTAATATATTACAGTGGAATGCACAAAGCCTCAGACCCAAATTGGCAAGTTTTGAAACATTATTGCAACAAGAAAAAATACACATAGCCATTTTGAGTGAAACATGGTTAGAGCCTGAAGCCTGTTTGAAGATCCACGGATATAATATTTACAGAAGGGATCGGCCTGATACCTATGGAGGAGTTGCCATCATAGTTCACAAATCGATTTCAGTACAGGTATGTCCTTTGAACTTAACTAACTCGGACATAGAAATTTTGCATATCAAAATTCTTAACTGTAGTTCTTTGGAAAATGTGTTTTCTATCTACTGCCCGCAAACTGTCGCTACTGGCCCTTCCGATTGGGATAGTATATTCTCTTTGTATTCAAAGAAAACTATAATCGCTGGGGACTTTAACGGCCATCATACTAATTGGTCATATAAGACTGATACAAGGGGAAATCAACTTCTGGACTCATCACTAGAGAACGGGTTTATATCTGTAAATGATGGAAGTCCAACAAGGATTAAACTCGTCAACGGGATCCTCCAAAAATCGTCACCCGACATAACATTTATTTCTTCAGACATTGCACTTAATAATACATGGCAAGTAAGCAACGAAAATCTAGGTAGTGATCATATTGTTGTAAAAGCTTCTTTGAGTTATCAGGATCATATTCATTTTGTTAAAAGTAGGAATTACAAGAGTGCTAACTGGGAGGCTTATAGGGACCATTTAAAAGATACTTTCTGTATACCTCACCTCAATTTCGAAAATATTCAAGAAAAATATGATTATTTTCTTGAGAAGGTCAACGAATCCGTCAATAAGCATATTCCCTTTAAGAAGGTATGTACAGATCCCAAGTCTAAATTTAAGCCAAGGGACTACTGGAACTCTGATCTCTCTAAAGTTATTGCCCAACGTAGATTAGCGCTAAAAGAATTTCGGCGTAATCCTACTCCTTCGAATCTTTCACTATTGGAAAATAAAATAATTGAAAGCAGAAAGTGTATTCAAAATGCTAAGTTCAGATGTTACCAGAAATTCTGTGACAATTTAGATGGGCAAACGTCTCCTCAGGAAATGTGGAGGCAAATGCGTTGGATTAAGGGATATCAAAACCAAAGATCAAATATATCTGACGAAAATAAGGAGAAGTTATTATGCTCTCTTACACCTGATTTCGTAGCTAATAGAGAATATTTAAGTAAACCTACTATTACGAGTAATAATACACAGTTAGACTCTAAATTTACGTTGAGTGAGTTTAAAAACTGCTTGAAAAGAAAAGATACAGCTCCCGGCGACGATGGAATAACATATTCCATGATTTTTCACATGCCTGATAATGCGAAGTTGTTTTTATTGAATATTTTTAATGACATTTTCTGTACTGGTCATGTACCCCGTCAATGGCGGGATATTAATATAATTCCTATCCCCAAACAAGGTAGTGTAGTGACAGAAAATCCAAAGTTAAGACCAATATCTTTGATTTCATGTATCTGTAAGATTTTCCACGCCATGATTTCAAGAAGACTCGAATGGTTCAGTGAGAAAAAATCGATACTATCCGTAAATACAGTAGGATTCAGACGTGGACATTCTTGTTTAGACTGCCTTTCACGACTTGTCACTTATATTCAAATAGGATTTGCTAAAAGTCAACCAACACTAGCTTGTTTCCTTGATGTAGAAAATGCCTACAATAATATATTAATAGGAAAGCTTATTAATTTGCTTGATGAACTTAAAATTGGGGCTAATATTTGTAATTATCTGTGGTCGTTTCTTACCGAGAGACACCTGTCGGTGCCAAATGAAAATAAGGATAAAATGGTTACCAGATGGACTAATAGAGGCTTAGCGCAAGGTGACCCTTTGTCTCCTCTTTTATTTAATTTGGCCACTTATAAAATTTGTCAGCAAATACAAAATGTTATTGTTGGTCAGTATGCAGATGATTTTGTATTGTATTTCAGTCATAAGGATTTCAGTTGTTGTGAGGATGAAATTCAAGCCGCTTTGGATGTAACCGTATCTCTTTTAAATGATTTGGGATTGGAGCTATCTTCAAGTAAGACAAAACTATGTGTATTCAGTAGAGGTCGTAGGCAGCTGGTACCCAATGTTAAAATAAATTCGGTGACATTATCTTCCAGCGAGTGTATAAAATATTTGGGACTATGGTTGGACAAAAAACTACTGTGGAGCAAGCATATCAATGAAGTAAGCGAAAAATGTTTAAAATTTTTGAACATTTTAAAAGTACTAACAGGGTCATCTTGGGGAGTACATCCTAATCATATGCGAAAATTATATTTATCACTTATTAGAAGCAGACTGGACTATGGAAGTGGCTTGTTTGGAAATAGTGCTCAAACACATTTAAAAAAATTAGACAAGGTTCAAAATCAGGCTTTAAGAATCATAGGAGGTTTCCTTAAGAGCACGCCCATACATGTGATGGAGAGTGAATTAAGTATACCTCCCCTGTATATAAGAAGAGTTCAGTTGACATACAAACATTGTTTGAAATTTCAATCAATTTCAGAAAACGAAAGTGTAAACCTTCTTGATAAGTTAAGTACTCTGTGTCAATTTAAATACTGGAAGAAAAAAAAGAAACCACTGCTAGTAGAATGTTATGAAAAAACCAAACATGAGATTATCCATTCATCTGCTCCTCTGGAAATGTTTACTTTGAATATTTGGGTCTCAAGCATAGAGTACAAGATTGAGATTAATTTAAAAGCCGTCAAACAGGCAAAAGCGTCTTACGACGCGAGTGTCCTCAAGTTTGAAATAATGAATGAAATCCAAGAGAAATATTGTGGATGGCACATGTTGTTCACTGACGGGTCGAAAAGTGATGAAGGGGCAGGTGCGGCTTTTTACGACTGCACCACCAATTTCTCTGAAGGTTTTAAGGTCGATCCCTGTCTGTCTATAATGTCCGTTGAACTCATTGCAATTTTAAAGGCAGTATCGTACATAAGAGGGCTGGGTATACAAAGATGTGTCATCTTCACTGATAGCAAAAGTGCGCTTCAACACCTGGCTCGATGCGCCTCTGGAAATAGCAGAGGTATATCGATAGCCTACGATATTTTGGCACTTTTGTATGAAGTAGTTCAAACCGATGTTGAGTTAAGATTGCAATGGGTTCCATCTCATATAGGTTTGGTGGGCAATGAGAAGGTTGACTCATTAGCAAAAGAAGCAAGGACCAGTGGTTCTAGCACTACTATTTCACCGGATTATGTAGAAAAGTTTTCTAAATTCAAAAATATTACCTACAATTTATGGAAAGAATATTTTAACCGTAGATCATTGGAGAAAGGAATTTGGTATAAAACGCTACAGAGTCAACCTCCTCAAGTGCCTTGGTTTAGTAATGTAAAACTTAGTAGAAATTTAATTAAAGTAGCATTTAGACTTCGTTCTGGTCATTATTTATGTAATAAGTTTAAATTTATGATGAAAAAATCAGATACTCCTAACTGTGAAAGATGTGGTGTTTTAGAAGATGTACAACATATACTCATTGATTGTATTAAATATAAGTGTGAAAGGGATCAACTAGTGAGAGAATTAATGTTAAACTACAATGATGTGGGACTTGCCCAGTCAATATTGTCAAAACCTAACTCGATAGTTGCAAGAAAATTTTACGAGTTTGTGTTTATATTTTCTCAGAAGTAGATCTCTTAATTAGGGTACGATAGGGCTGACATGCCATTAAGGAAAAAGCCCTGTAAAAAAAAAAATAAAGAGGAAAAAAAAAAAAAAAAAAATTTAATTGTCCATTGAATTTGGTTGGAATTTGTGTCAGTTAATTAATGTATTTTTATGGATTTATAATTGTAATATAGTTTAGCATTTCATACACACTATCCTTGGTTTATTTTAAAGTAGCGGCACGTCCCGGCTTTTCCGGTTAAAAATGACTAGATGTTGCCCTGTGTGGGAATTTGGAGATTAAATATATATATAGCAATCTTGGATAATGTACCCTTCTAATGGTGAAATAATTTTTGAAATCTGTTCGGTAGTTTCGCAGATTCCACGCCTCAAACATACAAAGTCACAAACGCTTACCTCTTTATAGTAATAGTATATATAACCTTTTTAAGGACTTGTATAACAACATACAAACAACATACAAACTGGCAACTAGGAATGCCGACGACCGCGCGAAGTGGAGATGAAACAGTATAAAAGCGGACTCTGGGCTCCGACGCTCAACGGCTGAGGACGAAATCGGGAACACGCTCGATGAGAGATAGAGATCATTTACCTATTATATTTGAGCACATTCATAAACGAAACATTATCTAGTTTATCATACATATATGTACATACGTGTATTATTGACCCTAAAATACGATGGTATTATATAAAAATAAAAAATAATAATAAATATACAGGACCGATGTCGTATGAGTGAATATTCTAGGCAGTTAATAGCCACCAACAACATTCCCAAGGAGCGCTGACGTCAAGCAAGCGGCCAGGTGTAAAATCGAAGCCGAATCTTTATTTAAAAAAAAAATTATATTTTATTTATGTACACAAAAATCTTAATATTAATATTTTTTACATTATACTCTAAGTACAACTAAAAGAAAATAAATTAAAACTAATAAAAACAAATTATATGAAAAAAGGATAAGAATTATTTACACATAGGTACTTACAAAAATGACAGTCCCTGCAACTCAACATTTTATAGATATAATCTCACCAAAAACATCCTATAAAACTGCTGTTTGTTTCTCTATTAAAAGCAATGAAATCCCTATAGGCAAAGCTATGGAGTCTTGGTAATATGGTTCCGTTTTAACCTTTGGGAACGGAACCCTAAAAGTGTTGAGGCATTCACCCAACAATGGGACACAACACTGACAGGCTAGACAATTTAAACTTCCTCGCGGTACCCGCGCGTTTTATAAACGGTTTAAAATATTGCGCAATGCACAAAACACCGTTATCGAATAGGTACTGAAATGCTGCGACTCATACGGGCAAAAATTGTAGGGTTTGCATTTTACTTCTCACGCCATTGAGACGTAACGACAACCACTCTACAATGTGATTGGTTCGCTGCTTCTCACTTCGAATCGACTCGATGGTGACATGTGTAAATAGCGAAGTCGCAATACGCACACTGCTCTCATCGCAGCCGCGATCACAGAACTTGATCGAGAAGTTCTATGGCCGTGACCATTTCCAATGACAGTAGTGCTCGACGTAATTACTTATTTTATCAATTGGACCTTTTAATTACTTACCTAGTAAGGGCTAAACAAAACCAACTAGAAGTGTGGATATCCAGAATTTGTTTAATCGTTTTAACACAAAATATTTTGATAAGTAATTACCTCTATATTCAGCAACGGGACGCACGTCCCGTCCAAGTTTTTCCTGTTATTAGATTCTGCTCATGTTAAGCCAAAACAAAATTATTTTTCAACAATCATAACTTATCGTAACAGAATCGATTCAGATCAATATGGATAACTATTATCTATTTCAGAACGACCTCGGTCTTGGGTGTTTATCTAATTAAATATCCTACTAATATTATAATTGCGAAAGTTTGTGAGGATATATGTGTGTATGATACTCTTTCGCGCAAAATCTACTGGACCGATTGTTATGAAATTTAACATACAGTACATTTTATCCCGAAATCCCCACGGGAGCGAATTCCAGGGGCGCAGCTAGTATGTTACAAAATATAAGATCGTTGAGTTAGTATCCCATAACACAAGCCTCGAACTTAATTTGGGGCTAGCTCAATCTGTGTGATTTGTCCATTTAGAGTCGTTCGCGGACGGTATTACGACCCGTGTGTTTACGTTTGACAGTGAAAGTTACCGACCCATTCAATTGCAATTTTGCTCCGACTCAAACACGGAAAAAGCTGTTATCTAATACAAATAATGGTGGTTCACTTGTCATCGATAGCGCAAGGTGAAGAACAGCCATTGTAATTACGAGATGTAGTATTAAATAACAAGACAATTTGAATTAACACATTAATGAATTTGCAACGCAAAGGTTTTAAACATAATAGGAGATAAAAAGACATTCTTGAGCATGTTGACAATAGAAGAGGGAAAATGTTAGGGCAGTGATGGTGCATGTTAGGACGCTCCCGACTAGGGAACTCGACGGTTTATTGCACGTGCACGGGTGGACATGATTTCTTTTTGTCACGCAAGCAAGCTTGTGGCAAGAAAGATATTTTTGTAAAAAAAAAAACATGTGTTTTCCAGGTTGTATTCTACCCGTGCACCAAATTTGGTCAGGTAGATTTTGCGTGAAAGAGTAACTAACATACACACATCAAAATTGTGTTATTCCGCATTTTACAATATCAATTTATTATGGAAATAATGACCTTCGTACTGTTATAGTTCCAACCCATTGTTCTTCTGTGGCAACTCTTTGCCAATAGACCTTGAAATACACCAGTAAATGAAGCGGACCAGTTTGCTCAGAGCAGCAATTTGCGAATTTGATTTCGACACCATTTAACTAATTTCACGTAGACAGAGAAAGCAATAGAACTAGTTATATCTTTCATTCCGCAAAGGAGTAATTATTTTTAACCCCCGACGGGTGTTTAACGTGTCTGTTTGTGTCCTCGTAGCTCCCAAACTGATGAACCGAATTTCGTTTTTTTTTTTGTCGTAGATAATTTAATCCCGAGTGTTCTTAGCAATGTTTCATGAAAATCGGTTCAGCCGTTCAAAAGTTGTAGCGAAATGAATATTGAAAGTCGGGGCTTTTTTAATTTGTCTAACAAATAAACTTAGGATTTATGGTCATTATTATTTTTAGTTAATTACTATTAGCGGCTTCGCTCGCGTAATAATAAATTACTGTGTTGTATTATGAACCTAAACTTTTCTAAGGAACCACAATATTGGTGAAAATTGACGGTCCACTATGTATGACTATCCTAACTAATATTATAAATGCGAAAGTAAGTTTGTTTGTTACCTCTTCACGCTCTATCTGCTCAACCAACCATCTAAACTTTGCATCAGGGAATCGAACCCAGAACCAGACAACTAAAGAAGTCGTCAACTTCAATTATCGCAAGAAACTTTGTCGGATTCGGCATACATTGCTGGTTATACATTGCGGTAAATATTTGACGACCTCCGTGGCCTAACGGTCATACTGTCTGCTGCACTGGAGGTCCCGGGTTCGACGAACCACGTTGAAAATGATATTTTTCAGATTGGCCTTGAGTTTGGATGCTTATCTATACATATATATGTATA
This sequence comes from Plodia interpunctella, assembly GCF_027563975.2. Taxonomy (NCBI): domain Eukaryota; kingdom Metazoa; phylum Arthropoda; class Insecta; order Lepidoptera; family Pyralidae; genus Plodia; species Plodia interpunctella. The sequence continues at coordinate 2,645,012 of NC_071322.1, forward strand.
TTTTACAGAATATAGTATCGTTGAGAAGTTATCATAACACAAGTTTCTTCTTTGGGGTTAATAAAATCTGTGTGATTTATACTGAAATAAAAAAGCTCTCATACAAACTACGCAATCAGCTGGACGATACAGTGGAGCCGGCAAAAGGTTTATGAACTTCTAGCGTTAGAAACTTAAATGTTATACAAGTGGCGACCGTTTTCTCTGTGGTAATGTTTTATTAACTTAAGTGATATGCTTGTGCGGAACCACATCCTAGAATCATACCATATTCTTTCGTGGATGTCGTACGAGGTAAGAGACGACAGCCCGGGCAGCTGATAGGAAAAATTGCATTCCCAATGGTTGACGTCAGTCAGGCAGGCGGCAGTAAAACGCCAGCCGAATTTTCAACATTTTAAGGTTAGTTTTCATGTCATTATAGCCCCGAACGAACGTAATCGAGAACATATGGAAATGAAAGAGAGAAAATTAATGATTTTCTTTTTTTATTATTTCATGATTGTTGGTAGTTGATTATATTTTTAATTTCGCCACGAAATGTCAAAACGTCGCTGTCAAACCACAACGAGTTTTTTTTTATCACAGCATCTTTCCCAACCTTGACATTGGCAAAATCACCGTGTGGCTAAACGATGGAGACGTAAAATTAAAAAGTGAAGCGAAAAAAATACCAAAAATAGGTACTGTACTACTACACAGATTTGGAATGATACTGCATCCTGATATTAAAAAAAACATAGGTAACCTACTCCAAAGTATGTTCTATCTCTTCCTGTCAATGAAAAATATTATAAAGTGCTATTAGTGACAAAACATACTTTAGCTCTTTTTGCTTTAAATTTATGAATAAATTGGTTAATTGGGGTTAATTTTTGATATTATTTTTTTGTACACACACTGTCCACTGTGTGCTGAACTACGCTTATAGGATTCACATGTACATGCAATAGAAAACGCAAGTTCATTGCATTAGAAAATAAGTGATTTGCAAATCAATCAATGACTGATGAGTTCCTTGTAACACGTAATTGTGTGTCTAACTTTATTCGATTTTAATTAAGACTTTGCCAATGGTATTTATAAAAGTAACTAGATTTTACCCGCGGCTTCGATCGCGTGATTTTTTTAGATTATCAAGCAGCAACACAAATTATTTTTATTTCTTGAGATTCAGTCGCACGGACGTGGATTATATGAGCACAGAATAGAGAAGATTGGCGTAAAAGAAGATAACTCTATGCTCAGCAGTGGGTAAAACGGACTAAAAGACGATGAAGAGCTTCAGTCTAGCAGTCTGGACTTTTTGACCACTTTCATAATGATAATACAGATATACATACGTAGCAAGTTATTCACAGATACAGATCAACAACTTTCATGAGTTGTACCGTTTATGAAATACCTCGCGCGCAGTCGACTGTAAATGTTGGTATTTAGAGTTCCTCAGGACGACGAGGAATAGTTTTTTTTTTTCATTTCTAATTCTCGTAAAGTGTCATCCAACAGAATATGTTTGATGTAAGCTGCCTAGAATTAATTTTTGAGCTCTATAGAGCATTGTAAAATCTCCATCTTTATAATCGACTTGTTAACTGCGCAACACAAAAATGTATTGGCATTTCACTGTATTTTATGTATACAATTTCTCTACACCTGGGTAACTAGGTTCGATTTTGGAACCTGAATGCAACCTATTGTGTCTAATTTGTCAAAAATGTCATTATAACAATTAAAATAAGTATAGGAAAAGAGAAACGCACTCAATTTTTTATTAAAAATTAAAGAGAAAACGGAAAAATGTTGTGCGGAACCTAGAATTAATTCAATGACAATTTCGTGCCTGGGCATAAAAATATAAAAATGAGAATTTCTTTTACAATATAAGCAATCAGCGAAGCGTAGGTATATCAATAAAATATTTTAAATTGTAATATATATCTTTTGGAATTCTAATCTCTTCGAGAATTTCTTTTCATAATAAAAATATATATTTATTTATTATGGTTCTCTAGCTGAGCCCCGGGACTTCGCTCCCGTTTCTCAATGTAAATCTTGCAAGTTAGATTTCTCCTGCTTCCAGTTGAGTTGAAATTTCCCACGTCGCTTCAGTTTCCATGACAATGCATTATTATGATAAGCATGACCCGATGGTGCACCCAAGCTCGGCTCCCAACGAGGAACTCCTCAACGGTTTACAGCATTGGGATATAAGCATTTTACATGAGTTTATGGACAATAAAAGCTTGTAGCAAAAATTTTATTATTTTGTAAAAAAGTTATTTTAATTATATTTAATCAAATCTAATAAAGGCGCACTTTATGCGTGCATATGTATTTACATTTTTTAAATATGCATGCAATAACCGTGTCGCATAATGCAATCAAGGAATGCGATTGGAATGGTATCCATGCGATTAATATGACGGCAACTAAGAATGCATTATGTATGTACTCTGTGCATAATTAATCAATAGCTCCTGAGCCGACGTTGGAATTTTCAGGCGTCAAGATTATGTAAATGGTCAATATATGACTGACTGACTGACTGACTGACAGACAACGTACAGCCGAAACTACTGGGCGTGGGAAGCTGAAATTTGGCATATAGATTCCCTGGGGAGAGTAGGTGAGCACTGAGAGGATTTTTGGAAATTCAACCACGAAGGGGGTGAAAGGGGTGAAAAACTTTTATATGAAAGTTCTACACCGTTGAAGTCGGCGACTTGAAAATTTGGATTTTGGTTGTTTATAACAAATTAATGAATGCGTGTTTCATTGCATCCTCAACCCCTTTATAAGGGGGGTGAGACATTGTATGGGACCTACTCTTTAGTAATATAAAAGTAAAATTTTCAAGAAAGTGACGCACTTGAAAATTGGTGTACACGTACATTAAACTTGACGACGCAAGTACATATATATCTAAGCTAGTTGCTTAGATATACATATATGTATATCACCAGTGGCCCGTCTCGTGGCTTCGCTAGGTTAAAACCATAATAGATTATACCTACATCTAAACCCTCATCAAAAATCACACTATCTATTGGTGAAAACCGTGCGAAAATCCCTGCAAAGGTTTTCGAGTTTAACGCGAACAGAGAGTCAGACGCGGCAGAGAATTTTGTTTTATAATATGTAAGCACTATCAGAATTATTTTTGTCTTAATTTCGATTATGAACACTATCAAGCAACATTGTATAGATTGTATGAGAGCTTTTATTGACCGAGCGAAGCGAGCGAGTTCTACCATTCTACTTGAGGCAAAAATAAGTTTTTTGTATGTATTGTTTGTAATTTTCGAACCGTTGGTCGGATTTTGATGAAATTTAAAAGGTATTATGTAGTATATATCAATAGAATGTTTAAATTCAAATTCAAAAATTCAAATTCAAATAATTTATTCAGAAATTAGACCTTCACAGGCACTTTTTCTCGTCAATCTTTATATTTATAGTTATTTCTCACAAGCTACAAACTACTGGCATTTCGGAACGACCACTGCTGAGAAGAAATGCCGAAAGAAACTCATTTGAACAGTGTTGGTCCCTATCATGCCAGATCGGCTTACCATTATTGTTTCTTACAATGTTTTTTTTTTCTTTCTAATAATATATAAAAGTACATAATGTACATAGTCATATATATATATATCGATGTGAAACGCAATTAACTTACATGAAAATATATGAGAAACGAGATGACCAGTTCCCTCTGGCAGCACCCGTTCACGAGTTGACGCATAGGACAGCCATCGCGTAGCTCAACCATAATAGAGGGAACCTCACGACCCGGCCCACGACGCCACCACCAGATTGACCATTTGAGTGAGCATGACACACTCGATTCCCATGACTTCATAATTACAATTCTTATTCGTCGAAATAGAAGTATAATTCAGACACTTGAAGATCACAAATCACGTACATGTTTTACAAATAAAATTTAAATGCCATACGAATTATTATAACAAAAATAAAAATTATGAATAAAATAATAAAAAACAGTAAAATAAAAATTAGGAGATCATGTGTGGAGTGGCAAAGTTGTCGGGAGGATTCAAGCGTTTTTATCAGTCAAATAGGCGTTAATTGTGTAATACGCTTTATCCATTAAATTTTTCTTAACATAAGTTTTAAAATTTTTCATTGGCAGATTAATAGCCTCTGCAGAAAGTTTATTGAATAATTTTACACTTTGATCCACGAAAGAGCGCCGAACCTTTTTAAGCCTGAATCTGTTCATACAAAGTTTGTGCTTATTTCTAGTGTTTACACTATTTACTTCGTTTAATTTTTTATATAAATGTAAATTTGATTTGACAAAAATAAGCACATCAAAGATATACTGACATACAACAGTGAGGATGTTAATTGATTTTTTAAGTTCGTGGGGCAACAAAATCGGTAAATTCACAATTTTTTAAAAACTCATCAAAAATTAATTGTGGTCGTTAAATTCGCGGCGAACAACTAGTTTAGAACTTGATGACACGAGATAGCGATTGCTTCGGACGAAATTTTGTACCTGTAAGTAATGTCTTCGCAGAACTTACTTTGCTCGTTTTTCATTGCGGTAAATATAATCTCTTATACAAACCACGCAATGTTTAACCATTCGCGTCACTATCCGAGTTCGGCGACGTGTGTAACCGGCATTTTAAGGTTTATAATAATAATCGTTCTGTTATATTTTATAACGAGAAACAAATAGAATTACATTATGTGACTATCTATTCTCAGTATTGGCGGTGACAATGAAAGTTTTATGTAAGATCGTGAGAAATGCCGTAAGATGACGCCCTGTTTGTGGCGGTCGTAAGTTATACAATAACTTAGAGCGAACGAGGTTTTAACTGGAGATTCTTTAGCATAAGCATCTATTACATAGTCACTATCTCTCTCTCTTCTGAGCGCATTCCCTGTTACTTCCTCAGCCGCTGAGCGTCCCATCGTCCAGGGTCCTTTCCTACATTTGTTTCTTCCTAGTGGAGGACACATCGCACGGTCGTCGGCATCCCTAGTTGTCAGACCATTGGCACGCATATCATCCTTGACGACATCAAGCCAGCGTTGCTTGCATTCGCCCTTGGACAGGACCAGGCAGAAGCAACAAAGCTGCATAGGAGTAAAGCTACGTAATTTCCCGATTTGCGTAAGTCATGAGTTGGGTGGATCTTCGAGTCATTGCAATTTTTCAAACTTTAACAAAGACAAGAATTAGTTTTACTGTCTGACTATAAAATAATTAATCTGTACAATTAATCTGTACAATGGTACAATGTCAATTTTATGATTGATTTTGGAAATGATTACTTCCGCAAGAAAATTGACGGGTCATAATGACGGCGCGACCGCAGCGGTCGAAACTCTCGGAGAACCACCCAGTTAAATAAATGTCCAAAGCCATTCGATACTATTAAGTATCCGCGTTTTTTAGAGCGTTTGTCCCCTGGATTCTTTCTCTGGCTTTTTCTCCCCCACTTCGCATGGTTTTCGGTATCAATATAAACATATATATTGATTGAGGCCGAGTGCTGATGAAAGGAAAAGGAATATATATATATATATATATATATATATATATATATATATATATATATATATATATATATATATATATATATAGGGCAGGACATTTGTTATCCCGAAAAAATGCTCCCGTGGGAAATTCACGCGGACAGAGCCACGTGTATAAGTTAGCACGTAATAAATCTCGTGAGTTAATATTAAACTTCGCAAAGACCGTGTAGGCTCTTCAAATATTGTTCAAACGAAACTTATGCAATACGAGAATGCCGTGTGAAGATATATCTGCTGAACACTCAAACTCGCTTGCTTATGAGAACTTTTCTAATTTTACTGCACAAAAATAGTGTGTTTTCCGGTTTTATATCACGATCTCTGTTGTTCTTTCCCAGATTTTATACGTTACGATACTTGACATGACTAGTAGCAACTTGAGAACTAAACAATCAACCACTGTGCAAGTTTTCTTATTATGAAAAGTAAAGTCATTCACACTCATTGTAAAAGTCCAATAATTTATTAAGAAATTAGACCTTCACGAGTACTTTTTCTCGTTAAATTTCATAATTAATTCCTAATAATTTCTTAAGATACAAACTACTGACATTTTAGAACGACGACTGCTGAAAAGAAATGCGGAAATAAACTCATTTAAACATTTTTACTCAGCCATGTTGAGAGGCCTGTGACTGGAAGCAATGGATTGTCTATGAAATAATGAGTCAGATTGGTATACAATATAAAGCACGAGTAGGATTCGAACCTGGTACTTATTTTGGGATGTGTGAACTGTGATTTCGTTTCCGATTCTTTCATTATGTCTAGACTTTAAATATCGGTACAAAATACAGATATGAACGTACCTACGAGATCTATTCTACAATATCGGTATAAAAAGTCTTACCGTTATTTGGAGTATCGATGTTATACTAAAAACCTATAACGGATATACCGATGTAGGTACCAAATATCGCAAACTGTAATAAAAATACCAGTAAATATCCTCCTACATCGAGGAAACCTACTCTTGTTGAATCTGAGTCTGACTAGGTATTAGGTACCTTACCTTTATTATAAAAAGAGGTCGTGTCTGTCTGAATGAACACGATAAAAAAAAACTATCGGTCGGATTTTAGTAAGGTTTTTAACAATAGTTTAGTTAGATAGTTAGTTTGATCCCTGAGAGGTTTAAATGTATAATATACTATTAACGGTGCGGTGCGGATAGTTTATTACGATTAATTTATTTATTACCCGACTAGATGTGGCCCGGGGCTTCGCTCCCGTAGGAATTTTGAGATAAAATATAGCCTATAGCAATCTTGGATAATGTACCTTTCCAATGGTGAAATAATTTTTGACATCGGTTCGGTAGTTTCGGAAATTACCCGCCTCAAACATACAAACTGACAAACTCACAAACGCTTACCTCTTTATAATATTAGTAGCTATGGATTAGCCAGCAATGGACCGCTACTTATATGTATGTATAATGATCTTTTCCATCAGTTTATTGTAATGACGACTTATTTTAAAAACACGTAACCTTCGACGATGTCCCTCAAATACCTAGTTTAGTCATGCTTCTCAGTGTAATCTTTACAGTTGTCAAATTATTTATGTATCTCATTTGAGACCGAAGATAATTTGTGTAAATTGCTTAACGACAAACGTAAAATGAGATACCTAGTATGGTGTCATTTCGCACATTGGAAAATGACGAAACTAAAATTATATAGGTATAAATATTACTAGTTTGGCCCGCAAATTTGCCCGCGTGAAATACCCATGGCTTCATTTTCCGGGATAAACGTTTATTTACGCGACCTTTTATCCCGAAAAAATCTCTGTCTTTTCCCGTACTTCAAACTATACGAACACAATTTTAAGAAGATTGGTTCCCACTCGTTTCCTAAATTATTTCATCTCATAATATTATTTTCAAGTTTGGGCGAGAAGACAAACCTACTTTCGCATTTATAATATTAGTTACTAGCTTTTACCCGAGGCTTCGCCCGCGTTAATTTTCCGGGATGTGTGTGTACATGTATGCAAAATTTCAAGAAGATTGGTTGAGTAGGTAGCTATAGGTACCTAATGCGTGAAGAGACAACAAACAAACTTACTTTCGCATTTTATAATATTAGGTTAGTTAGGATTAGGGTATACCTATTAAAAGCATGTACCTACCTATGTGTAGGTTCCTTAGCGATCGTTTGGAGCAGATTTCTCTAAGCTCCCGAAATTTTATATATAATGTAGGTATTATTTTGCTCGAATCTACTGAAAGCCTTTACTGTTTTTATAAGAAACTTTGTCTACTTTTATTGCTTCTAGACGGCATGATAATCTCTATATAGGTAAATATTTAAATTTATATTACGAAAATCTAGACTATATTATAGGTACCTACCTATTTACACGCATCGAAATAAACAATACACTTTACTTCCTCGATGACTTTACACAAATAAATGCAGTTCCGACGACCTATGTTACAGTTGAACAGAGAAACAAATATTCCATAGTACCTAGGTACTTGCTCCTATTTAGTAGTTGTAGGTACTACAATAGACGTGACATCCTAAACGACTGTTAAGTAGGTACCTACGTGGCTTGATGATACGAGAATACAGAGAAAAATAACCTACCATTCAATTTTCTAACAAATATGTACATAATTTACTAATAATAAACTTTTATTGCTGTTCTATTGTCCAATATAGATATTGATACTTGAAAGTCTTGAAACTAAAGCACAGAACTAAAGCAATAAGTAGGTAGTAGGTATCGTAGATTATGGATTAGAACTATCGAAAGTACCTATATTGCAGTTATATGGTGTTATTCGTTACTTTTTGTTAGTGTCGATATTGATAGCACTTTCGGTATCATTTTTCAAGGTTACTAGCGACATTTCGTGAAATTCTTGTAGAACCAAAGTTACATATAAATAATGTACGTCTAGAATATCGATAACATCTGATCGTTCAAACGATCTTTAGTTTTCTAATAATTAACGCGTTTAAAACGGTAATTCTTGAATTAAGAAAGCATAAAACGATTAGGCGCAGTCGTCAATGTGTTTATTTAATTAAAATCGCTGAACGCAGATACAAAAAGGCAAAACATCTGCAATACAAGCAAAACATAACCTCAAAGAAAACAAAATTCAAAAATGGAATTTGCTCTCTATGCTATCATATTTCTTTTTAATTTTTACTTTTTTTTTAAATTAATAATTTGTAATGGAAATGCTGTTATACATACTTGGTCTTCCTTTGGATGTTCATGAGTGCAATGTACGTGGTGATGTTCACTTATTACTATATCAGAATAAACTATATCACACAAACAAAACACAAGCACAGACACAGCTATAGTTAATCCCGACATTTTCAAATATTTTATGACATTATTTCACTAAGAAAAACAATGTTTATTTATTTACATTACAGTAAATGTATCTAATACTCCGTGCAAAACGTAGTATCGCGATCAAAACGCAATCGTTACTGAGTTCGGTCGGAGCGGTTTGTTGAATGGGGGTTCATCACAGTGAAGTTAGCCCAATGTAGACGCCCTAAAAACTCAAGGGCTCAAAATAGTAATACTAACTTTTCTTCGTTTTAGCTAATCGATAAAAGGAATGATTTCTATTTATTTTGGTGCTTTAGGATTATGTCGGGGAAATGTATCGAAAAAAGAGAATTTAACAATTGCACTTTCTTTTTTTCGTATGTCATTGCCAAGTTATGGTTGGAATGGTATGAAGTGATGGTTGGACATTGGTGTCACAATTTATCCAGGCATCGGACATGACTTCTACGACTACCTACCGCTATTTACCATACACACTACTGGACTAAACTGTCAACCAATATGCAGGTTTGATCACGATGTTTTTCCTTCACCGAAAGCAAGTAGTGTTCAATGAAAACTACTTACTATACGTCAGATTGCATATACAAACTCATGTGGCACGATTCAAGTGTGGCGTGTGTTTCCGCCCTGAAATAAGACCACTCAATTTCCCCCCGTAGATGTCGTACGAGGCGACTAAGGGACACACAGCCTAGGCAGCTGATAGACAACAATAGCATTCCCAAGGAGGGTTGACGTCAGGCAGGTGGCCGGTTGTAAAATCATAGCCGAATCTTCAAAATTTTAATTATTCACGCTGACCCCGGTTTTCACGACTTCACAACCCCGAACGCAAGCAGAGATGGGAGAGAGCGTCGCATACACTAACGAATTAAACTGTCAACCAGTGTGCGGGTTCCCTCACGATGTTTTTCTTTCACCGGAAGCCAGATTACATAATACCCCACCGGAAGCAAGCGGTGGTCCAAAGAGTATATATATATAATCACTGTTTAGAGTTGGTGTATGAAAACTATACAGTAAAGGAGTCCGATTGTATACAAAATCATGTGGTAAGATACAAGTTGAATTCGAACCTGAGACCTTTCGATCACAGGCGGACGGTCTTAACAATTAGTCCACCACTGCTTCCACTTGAAGAACAGCCGATCTAATAAAAAATAATAACGAATTACATAAAAATAACAATATATTTAAGATATTACCTAGTTGTATTATTTCAGAGTTCATACCAGAGTTGTGTTAGCTATACTAGAGTTATGTTAGCAGTGTCAGCGAGTTTTGTTAGCTATACCAGAGTTCGGTTGGCAGTGTCAGTGTTATGTTAGCTATACCAGAGTTATGTTAGCCGTATCAGAGTTACTTTATGTTAGTTACACCAGAATTATGTTAGCAGTGTCATAGTTAATCCTAATGCAGACTATAGTTTGCATTTGCAAAATAAAAAAAACAAGACATCGGCATTATTCGGCATGCTTTTTCACAAAGATTAAATCTATAAAATATTTTCAATAAAATGTAGCTACTGTGTTTTTATTGATAATATTATAAGGAAACTATTTAACTATACATTTATTAAATTGCTTTGTTTTTTTATTAGGTCCCGCGATAGATTAAAGATTCCCGCTTTTTTACTTCAAGTCAGGGACCGGACCCATTCAAAACACTTTCGCGGGTTTTGAATGGGTTTGCTTTCGAAAGCCGTTCGGTGCTGTAACCTCTTCAATTTGCTTTGGTAAGCTACAAAACCCTTTCTTTGAGGTAAGTCATACGAAGGGGTTACCCGTTCAGATATCAGGCTAATTTATGCTTTAAGCTCAGGCCATACGGTCTTAATTTCAATAAATTGCAATGCACAACAAATACCTATTAAGCGCGTGCGATAAAGCGGTGCGTTATTATTTGCACGATTCAATGTGTCGTTTCGTGTCGTTTAGGCTCTTCACACACGGAGCTACGCAAATTTGCACAGGAGCGGGGTGTGATGAAAACTACACCCCTCTCCCCCGCTGGCATTTAAGGGGAAAGCCAAACAGGGTAAGCGCTATAACGAACGGGTTACCCCTTCGAAAGAGTTAGCCATATCATATGGGAAATCCTTTGAAAGGGTTAGCCTCACCATATGGGATAGTCATTGGATTGGGTTAGCCATTGAACAGGTAAGACAATAATATGGGAAAGCTTTTCAAAGGATTAAGCAAACGAACGGCTTGTCCGGTCCCTGCTTTAGTTTCAAAATCCCGTATTGAACAAAAAAAAGTCTGACCGCGCTGCACGTTGTGCCTGTGTACAAGACAATCAAGTCCTTTATGTACTCACTCACGCCACTACCAATACTAGTTAAATATTTAGCACGCGTGTGGACACACTGACCGTGTTTATGTAACATTACGTGATCAGTGTGCTCATTGCGTGCAACATAACAGTCGCAATTCATATTACCTATTGGGACAATTATTGGGCATTTCGATCACCGACATTATCCTTCGGGATATTTACTTAACTAAAACGAATATTCATTTTAACGATTATAGGTACCTACCTAAAAATTGTGTGCATATTGAGTGTAAAGGAAATAAAACAGAAAAAATATTTAATTATTTGCAATTTATTTTACAAAATAAATGCTTATTTGAGACCGAATTGCTTATCTTATAGTCTACTACATACTAGCTGTTGTGCGCAGCTTCGCCCGCGGCAAAAAGCTGCCATGTTACCAGCAACCTTCATAACTAACAAACACACTTCCACATCCACACTAATATTTTAAATGTGAAAGTCTGTCACGTTTTCACGGCTAAACAACGCTGGGCCAATTTAGATGAAATTTTCAATAGATATACCTAGTCAATGACCTGTGGTCAAAAATATGTTTGACCCCTGGTCATTGACCGCCACCGCGAGCGGAGCGGCAACAGCTTGTTTACAATATGAATTTAAAGTATTAAGAAAACATAAAAAAGACAATTTGTATATTCGACATTACTACGATACATTTTTTCGTTGACATATTTATACATCATCCAGTACAATAGAAATCTACTATATATGTATATATGAAGGCATAACACTACTTGTACAACCATTATTCTTATAGTACAGGAGATAATGAGATTTAAAATCAATATTTCCTTCTCCTTGACTTACCATATATTTTTATCTCAAACAGATTCATATAGTTAAACAAATCCAATGTTATATAAACACTAGAGGCCCGTCCCGGCATCGGTCGAGTAAAACCATAATAAAAAGTATGTCCTATGTCACTCATGAAGGTTTCGTCTGTCTCCGGGCCAATGTTCACAAAAATCGGCCCAGTAGTTTTTAATTTTATTCATTACAAATAAAAAAAAAATTACCCTTTATAATATTTGTACGGCCAATAAAATCATTCTATATATTATTAACAAAATACAATGCTACCTCCAAATATTTTGCAAAATAAAAATTTGAATTTTAGATTTCATTACAACTGGCGATGTGACTGCGTATTTAAATAATCAAATACAATAGTCAAATGTCACTTTAATTGATCAGTTGTATTAATTACGAGATTTACAATTTTTTCGGTATCATTAAATTATCAAAAAAGCTTTTCGACTCCAAAATCCGTGACGTCACAAAACATTACTGTCACACAAGCACCATATAAAATTTCGTTTATGACATTCAAAAAAGTATATGATTTGACTGATTGGAGAGTAGACATTGTCTGTTAAATATATTTTGTTATTTTACATATTATGCTGCATTCCCTCAAGACATATTGCGTACCTATAAAACGTTACGACATATTTTTTGAATATAATTATATGTTATGGCAGTATTCGAAGTTACAAGTACATTACAAGTATAATATTTTCGCAGAATTGTATTTTTTATTTTTTTGTTTGTTTGGTAGTTCATAACATATAAATATAATAATATAGAATTATTCTCACTTACGTACTAACAGAGATAGCATATTCTCATAAAAAGCTCAAATATAAGTATGGTATAATGTTACAGACATACAAATTGTATTTTTGTTTTATTTAGAGGATATTTAACATATATTTTGACCCTAATATTGTATAAAAAGTAATATTTTAGATACATGATTTTTCTGGATAAATCTTTTTTTCAATATCAAGTTTTATAAGGGAAAACACATAGGACTAAAATATTTATTTTTAAATCAAAAAAAGGTCAGCAGTTTTTTTCTATGTTAATAAAATATCAAGAAATTTTGAAAAAAACAATTGTTTCATTCATAAAATTATGAGAAGATCTAAAATAATACTAGAAAATAATTTGAAGTAAATTATTTCCTATATTACAATTATCATGATAACCACGGCCCATAAGTTCATTGTTATAGTGTAACATTTTACCATACAGATAAACATCACTATTAAAGATACATGCTTCCAAATATATTCCAATTCATACTTTGAGAATAGGTGATTTTTATAGTCTTCTAAACCTCAGTACGTGTTAAGTTTTGGAAATCTAGTAAAAAGATAATATATATATTTTTTGTTTTAAACGTATTTTGACAACTTTTAGCGCTTTTAGCTGCAAATTCTTACTACCTGACAGCAGATAATGTGTTAAACCACCAAATTTTTAATTCCCAATCTAATCCGTTTATTTGAAAATAAAGCGCTAGCGTAGAACACAGATTTTACACCGAAAGGAGTGATTTCCAATATTGCCTCTTAACATTAACTGATATTTCCCAAAATTCCCGTTATTCGATAACCAGAGACGCGCTAGCATAAGACACGGAGGAATCCTGCGGGGTCATACACTGTGAAGATTGAGCGTATTTCAAGAACTTCATTGTCATTTTGGGGCAGTTCCGTTGCGTTTGCAGCTTTGCTATTGCCTGAAATATATATACGGTATGTAACTTCCTTGGAGAGTGAAGCGTATTTATAGAAGTAATCAGAATATTAATAAGCTTTTTTGTCGCTGGTCAGTGTCATGGATGAATATAACTTATAGAAAATAAAATTATTTTTCTTTTCTTCCTTCTTTTCTACAAGATTTCCTATCGTATTATCTCATATATAAATAATAAATAAATAAATATATTAGGACAAATCACACAGATTGAGCTAGCCTCAAAGTAAGTTCGAGACTTGTGTTATGGGATACTAACTCAACGATGCTATATTTTATAACAAATACATATATAGATAAACATCCAAGACCCGGGCCAAACAGAAAAAGATCATTTTCCATCATGACCCGTCCGGGGATCGAACCCGGGACCTCTCAGTTCAGAGGCAAGCACTTTACCACTGCGACACCGAGGTCCGAATGTTTATATAACTGTTACAAACACACAAAATAATAGAAACAGCAGATACTTAAAATAAAAAATTTAATGCAAATCGCCAGATTGTTGAATATCACACATACCTGTAGTAATACCCCGATGGGATGCCGACCGCATATTGTGTTCGCATACATATTGAGGTACTCTGTGAACGCGCGGGGATCCATTTTTTCGATTATGTCCATACCCTGTTAATAATAAAACAACCAAAAGATAAATCGTGGTAAAAAAAAGCTTAATAATAAATCCATTTATTTATACAATTATTATAAAGAGGTAAGCGTTTGTGAGTATGTATTTTACAGGCGGGTAATTTGCGCGATACTACCGAACCGATTTCAAAAATTCTTTCACCATTAGAAAGATACATTATCCAAGATTGCTATAGGCTATATTTTATCTCAAAATTCCCAAGGGAGCAAAGCCCCGGGCAACATATAGTTTGTTTTATTTTTATAAAAAGCGGTTTCCATTTAAAACGCCATCTATCGTATGGGCTTACAATGTGCATTATTGGATGGTTGTTATGGTAACAATGCCATCTATCGTCTATAATCTGCACTAGCTGTCGGTAAAACAGTTTTCAGTATAAATGACAGCGCCATCTATCGACAATAATATCAATCACACTTCCAGATGATAAAACAGCTTCTGATCGTTGACAATGCCATCTATCGTCTATTGTTTACTGACGGTAAAACAGTTCCAAGTACAAACGCCAATGCCATCTATCGACTGTAATCTTAAACTGTCAGATGATAAGCTCCACACACTCACTGAACTTACGACACACGCCGTCGCGAATGCGTGAACAATGCGTAATCAGTATGAGTGCTTTTATTTACCGCAATGAAAAACCAGCTATGTATGTTACCGGTCAAACCAGATTCCAGGATAAATAACCTTTTTTTTTTTAACGTGTGGAAAGACCCTCGTCCCGTCCATCCGGCCACGGGAAGCCGGACAGGTGTGTGGGACTTGAACCCACTAAAACCACACGATGCCAACGCCAACCGCATTTGTGCCGGGACCATGTGCTACTCTCGCTCCACAGCCCCGGCGCGGAACCTAAGCTAACCTAACCTATATAACTAATAAATAAATAAATAAAATAAATAATAAACGTTGTGTTAGACCTTTTTCATTTTAGGCACCTAATTTATAGTGATCAAAATGAAAAATTAAACATGACCAATATAAACATTGAAAGATTATAATAATCTACCAAATGACCTGTCGGTCGAGCCACTCGATGCCCTGGTGTATGTGCCCCCGCTCAGCGTCGCGCCACGTGTAGCGGAAGCGCGCGCCCCAGTGACAGAAGTCCGACGAGATCACCAGCAGGTTCTGCGGGTCCGCCAGGTAAGGGGCCAAGATGGCGCCGTATCTAACAGTCAACAAGTTTTTTGACACCAAAATTACATTTTCCAATCAACAAGTTTACAAAAATGACATTTTCCAATCAACAAGTTTACAAAAATGACATTTTCCAATCAACAAGTTTACAAAAATGACATTTTCCAATCAACCAGTTTACAAAACATTTACAAAAATGTCATTTTCGCCACAAGCTTTTATTGTCGTCAGAGAGATCTTATGGTGTTTAACGAGAGAAACAAAAAAGATACTTACTTAGCCTCCTTATCGGGCGTCAGAGATCCCACTAATATAGGTATGATTGTAAATCCAGTCTTGTATCTGAAAATATAAAACATTTTTTATATAATTCACAATACTTATATTCATCTAGCGATCCATGCCGGCTTCGAAAAAACCGAATCGAAATCTGTTACGTACTTTTAAAAATCTAAGAATGCATAGGGACAGACAGACAGCGTGAAGCGACTATGTTTTATACTATGATGTGAAATGATAGCGGAACCATATGCTGCCACCCTAGAATAGAACCATTCTAAATCCTACCGTGGATGTCGTACGAGGTGACTAAGGAACACAGCTTAGACAGCTGATAGGCAACAACATTCGCAGGAGGGTTGACGTCAGGCAGGCAGCCGGTCGCAAAATCACTGCCGAATTTTCAAGCAGAGACGAGAGATTATGTAAATAAGCACCTAGACTGTTTATTATTTACTAGATGTTGCCCGCGGCTTCGTCCGCGTTATTTTTCCAGGATGAAAAGTACCCTATGTCCATCGCCATACTTCAAACTACATGTATGCAAAAATTTCAAGAAGATTGGTTGAATAGATAGAGCTAGAAGTGATAACAAACTAACTTTCCCATTTATAATATCAGTTAGGATTCAAATTTCATAATTACACACCTATCGCTATGAATGATTATTAAGTTTTTCCAAAGATTGACAGGTAGAGAAAGCTTTTAGCATGAAGTCAACAAAAAAAAAACATGCGGAGATGAGAGAGAGAGAGTGAGAGAGAGAGATATTGTGAAATGAAAATAGTAATAAAACTGCAAATACTAACTCCTCCATGACCTTAGCGATGTATGGCAGGTGCATCTCGATAGAGTGCTCATCCTCGTCCGTCTGCGCGTCCATCCGCGAGAACTGACGCGTCGCCTCCAGCTCCGCGTATACTGCAACCACACATCAACAGGGTTACTGGTATCAAACGCAAAACCTCCTAAAGACTACTTGGTTACATCAAAACAAGCAACTTTTATTCTACGACTTTTCGTGTTACGTAGTTTAATTTTTCATATAAAAAAAAATACAATCTAATTTGCGTTTCTACACATGTTAACTGTATGTAACAGCCAAGCGACACGAAACATTACAGTAGCGTTATGTAGCGGAATCGAACATAGAGTTAACGTTTTATAGAAACGACATTTAAACTAAAAAAATGATATTTTTTTTGTATTTATTACGTTTAGACAAAAGTTTTAGAACAAAAGATGTTACTCTCTGTGTGCCTTATGCGCCTTTGAAAGGTTGTGCGTTAGATACCAGTACCCCTTTATACTTAAAAAGGTATTATCCGAGGTATAAAATAGGTATGTGCGCTTTTAATATCTGTTTTTAAATAAGTTCAATAATGAAACGCGAAAATATTATGGAATCTTATCCGCGATAAATAATCTGTAGGAATTTCGGGATTAGTACCCCTATGTGTTATTGTTATATTCTATCCACATTCTATCCGAGGAGACGAAGAAGTAGGAAGAAGGCGGGAAAAAATTAACTCACTCTGTTTGTCTATGGTGAGGTCATAGAGCGGCGTCTGGTACTTGTCCAGCGAGGACAGCGCACAGCCCCCCAGCCGCACATGGTGGGAGGGACCCAAGATGAATATGCGTTTGCTGAAAATAGGTATACAAATATAATTATATTTATTTTTGTTAAATAGATACAGAAATGATAGGACACGGTTGCAAGCCATTCAATATACCTACAATGAAGTGCATTGTATTGAAAATTGTTGGGTTTCGAATTATTATTTTTTTACAAAACATAAAACTCCTTTTACCGCCTTTTCAGTGACACCTGTCTATTTTGACATTTACTTTTCTTGTGGCGCTAGTCTCGCAATTACCTACTTAATAAAGAAGACACCAAATAACAACGATTTGGTTTTAGGTCAGTGGCGTATTTACCAGTAGGCTGAATAGGCTGGAGCCTAGGGCGGCAGATTTTAAAGGGTGACAAATATAAAATGTTATTAGGTTTCACTACATAACAATAGAGGAATTTGACGTTTTTTATACTATGTATTTGCGATACGGTACCTAATGGATAGACCCTTTGTGAGAAGTATTAACACTCTAGGAGGTTGTCGTATTCGTTACAGTGCACGCGAGTAATATAAACCCTTATTTATCCACCACTTCGTGTGTATAAAGATATTTTGTAACACCCTATATACTTATATATATATTTTATTTATAGTATATTCCGATAGAACATTGAAATACTATAATAATAAATCCATCACAATTTTCTCTAAGAGTAAATGTATACTTACACAACGACAGGACTGACTTGTCTGTACGCGAATGCTGCGCAAGCGCCGCAGTAAGAGTAGCCAGCGTGCCTGAAAACAAATCAGACCTATATATGTATATACACATGGGTTTAAAGAATGAAATGGAAAAAGCACTCTAAAAGCACTGCCAACAAAGTATGGAATGGTAGTACCATAACACGAGCTGCATACCTCATAAATTCTACTTATATTATGTGAAAGTTTGTGATGATGTATGTACGTATATCGCGTGTATGTTTGTTACTCTTTCACGCAAAATCTACTGAACAGATTGTTATGAAATTTGGAATACAGGTACAATAGGTATAACCAGGAATAACACAAGGCTTTTTCACACTTTTTTATCCCGAAATTCAAATGGGAGCGAATCCCCGGTGCGCAACTAGTAGTATATACGTACGGGGCAATGATGGCGCGCGCCGGGCCGTGGGTCAAATCCGCTTTGGACAGCCAGAGGTCCAGCTGTCTTGACAGCTCGCTGCCTGCAACCAAACATTGTATGGAAATTGTTCTCGCGGCGTGTGGTCCCGCCCTCGAATAGCGCCACTCCATATCCTCCCGTGGATATCGTACGAGGCGACTAAGAGACACAGCCTTAACATCATATAAGCAACAACAGTATTCCCAAAGAGGGAAGGCATGTCAGGCATATTCTAAAATCAAACCTTCATAAAACTACTAACTCCACAATATCCATACTAATAATATTATGAACATTGTTTTTGTTTGTAATTAATAAACTCAAAAACAAATAGGCACAGATAGAAGAAACCTTCAGAGTAACATAGACTACTTTTATACTATGGTTTTACCTGATCGAAGCCAGGACACGAGCTGGTATATAATATATTTTTTTATTTATTTTGGCACAAACAGTCATTATAAGAATTATTATATTTTATAACTTTATCAACGTGTTTAATCTCAATTCCACCTATAAGCAACTGGTTTCCCAACTCTTGGCTCTGTCAGTTTTTTTTTTAAATCTATTTTTTGTCGGGGCTTCAGTTGCTTGGTGCGACTATGCCAGACTCATGGGGAAATTACATTTTATTTGGTATTATGCCTGCCTTCTCCAGAATGTATAAATACATCTGGCCTCGCTAGACAATGGTTTGTTCTACATAATGTTAATCTCACCATTGCCCAAAGAGAGATCCCGCAGGAGTTTATTTCTTAAGCTGGTCAAACTCATAGAGGTTAAGTTGAAAATGTTACACTGTATCTGGAAACAAATAAAAGAACAGTTGAAAGATTTAACAACTTTTATTTACAATAAAATATAAATCTAAACAAATACAAATCTAAAACCATCATCAGTCTTCCTCGTCATCATTCATGATGCCCGCAATCTTCTCCGATACTTCTTTCATCAGTTTCTCGCTAAAATTAGGAAACTTCACATCAAATTCTGCTTTCAAGCTGTCCAATTCAAACCTATCCTTTTCCATATCCACCAAAGCCTTTTGAGACTTTTCATATTCCTTGAACTTTTCCATATCAAGTTTAGAATGCTTTTTTATCTGTTCCAAACCCTCTATGGCATCATTCACAGCATCCAGCAATTGTTTATGGCCGCTGTTCTTATCATAGCCAAAGTCAATGTTTTTGGTTTCCAATTTATCAAGACAAGCTTCTTCCGTTTTGTTTAAATCTTTAAGAATTTCTTCCACTTTCGATGACTCTGTCATATCGTAGAAATGTGAGACGTCACGGGTCTTTAGGTCTATTAATCTGAAACCAAAAACATAAATGGTCTTTTAAAATATTAACTTATGTTAACATAAAGAAAAAACAATGTAAGTCTTGTCTAGTAAGGTCTCGTGGCATGATAAAACTAATCTGTTGCAAAATGCTAATAGTTTATGGCTTTAAAATTTTTATATAGCACATTTAAATAACACTTATATTGTGATAACTATTAAATTTGGCATCAAACACCCAGAGGTGTTTGGTGAAATTAGACATACCTAAGCAAAGAGTAGAACTAAGCATAAAATATAAGATATTCGTGATAGCAAATTTTCTGTGTAACTACTTTAAAAACAAATTTTATTCAATGTAAAGATACACACCTTTTCTTTTCAACAACAAATGATATATTCTTCAATCTTTTACTAGTTTTATCCAACTGTTCCACAGTCTTCTGGAACCTGTCTGCCAACTGGGCCATCTGGATGTCCATCTGGGTCTCCTCCAAATCAATTTTTTCGTCCACAAGGCAATCTTCAAGCATAGTTCGCATGAATTTCCCATAGGCTATTTGCCGCTGTTCCGAGTCGAAATCAGGGAAAGAACCTTCTGGTTTGCATATAGTTACATCCCCTTCTCCAAGGATCGTCGCGTTTTTGTTAACTTTCGGCCGAGGCAGGGCATTTTTATCCTTATTTGCGTTCGGTGTTATTTTTGAACGCGACGACGTAGTGGCGGTGCTAACCGTTGAAGGACGCCTTAATTTCATATTCTTGGCAGTTGGCGGAGGTAATGCTTTACTTTTGTCGGACATTTCGGTATAAAATTATATGTATTCCCGCTAATTAGGCGAAGATATTGCAACAAAACGAACGAATACGAAATGTTTGTTTTGTCGAACCGACTGACGTCTGTTTAAATGGCTGTCACGTTGCTGTCATGGAAACCAATGTTTCCGGTTCGTTCAAAAATTTCAATTGTTGCATTCCGCATTTGGATTTTTAACAAAATTAAATATGTGTACGATTTGCTTCTATTTTGTACCAAAATATGGTCAAAAAATTAAATTATCAGTTATAACCAACCTATTGACGTAATTGTAATATAAATTAAGAAAACAACCAAAGTAATGAAAAAAAAAAATCATTTCTGAACGAAAATGAAACAGGATATCATATATTTATATAAGGATTCATAATAATTTCAATATACCTACATAAATTATAGGTATGTACTAATATTTAATTTCAGTGATATTATATTAATCGAGTTACTAATAAGTTTAACACTACATTTTTGCTATTACAAAAATATAGGGTACCTACTACAAGAACAGGACAAAAAATTAAGCGAAACAAAGTTAAAACCTTTTTACAGATACCTATATATATATATATGAATACACAAGAATACAAGAATTGCAAACAGACAAAGACCTTTGTTGGCACGAAACATAGGTAGGTAGGTACCTACCTACACACAAAAACAAAAAGGTCAATACCCTTTTGACTTACAGAAGATGGGAACAAGAAAACCAATGCGAGAAATTTTCTCAAAGAATGACATACAATTAATTATATAGGTATTTAAAATTAGAAAAACACTTTCTATTATCCTTGTTCATGTTATAACTTCCTAATTTAACCCAAAATATAAAATCTCGAAACTACAAAAACACAAAATTGAATGTTTTCTTACCATTCTCAGTGTACCAGCTGCCAGCGTGAGATGCATTACGACAAGACATCTCGATAAAAGTTAAAAATTAACAAATTTAACAATAAGTTAAAATAAAGTAAATAGATTTTACGATCACACACACAAATCACAAAAATAATACCTTGACGTTGATTGAAGTTGATGGCTAACAAAAAGTAGGTACCTACCATAAACACTTTTTTTTTTGTTTAATTTATCCATGGAAAGTCAAAGGGATCTAAGCCCATACAGCCCATAAAAAAACTTATTAGATAGACTAAAATAGATGGCTGCTTTTGGATGGCTCAAGCATGCATATGTACCTATGTGCAATAGACAGAATTCTATTTTCAAACTGCCTGCCATCAACCCTCGTATTGATTCCTATAAGCTCTCCGCGAAAGCATCCGCTCATCGTGCCCACGGAATGTAAAACGTGTATAAAATACTGATTAAAAGCATGGCAATCCACCATTATAACAAAGATTTTGCTCGCGCGTGGATCATGGCTTCGTGCAAAGAACTTATAATAAATTCCTTGGCTTCGTGACAGACTTTTGAGATAAGATAATTTGACATTGATATTTGATTGATATTGTGATTGTGAAAATGAAAGTGGAAATATTGGAAATAATACAGTAAATCTGGCAGTGTTGTAGGAATTTATTCCTATTTAATTTTCCACTTCGATTTGGATTTCTACAAATTTTATAACTGTATCTACCTTATTACCGCTACCACAATATAAACTAGATTTCCTATCGGATTACTCGGAAAATATTTGTCAAATTGCAATCACCTGTAGTTTTATCGTTCAAATCGTTCTGTGATATTAAAGGTGTAGGTTTAGAGATTTATCGCAAACACAGATTACCCCTAATATATGTATTTATTTTCCAATAAGTGACAGTTGCATTTGTAAAGATGATGAAAACAATATGTAAGTACCCATTATCAATCTTCAATATATATTTTTATTCTTGCTAATTATAAAGAAACTTCTGCTATAATTATTGTATTCATTATTTATCCTTGAATAATATTTTTACATGCCTAATGACTTTGGCCCGAGTAGGATCTATTAATGTGTTTGCAATTACTGTAGGTACCTATATAGAACATAATAAATATTTTTTGTGTTCTTGTCTGATGTTTACCAATACTTGCTGTCTATGATAGAATTATGTAGTAATGAATAAAATTTCTATGTTTCCATTAAAGATATATGAATGATTAAATTAATAGTAAAAAAGGTTTATTAAAGGTAGCTTTTACCCGCGGCTTTGCCTGCATCAATTTTTCTACTAATGCATACAAAATTTCATCAAAATCAATCTAGTGGTTTAGCCATAACTTCCCACTGTCTGTCTGTCCCTACGTATATATATATATATATATATATATATATATATATATATATATTTTAAATAGATAATGTGATTCCTGAGGAAGGTTTTGCTGTATAATTTATTATCATTTTGCAGGTCTGCTAGTCATTAACACTTGTAACAACATAAATTGCAGTTTAATTACATATTTAGCATGAAATTATCTAGTCCTTACTTAGTAATATTTTCAGCTAATAACACTATATTCTGTAGTTGGCGAAGCATGACAAGAAAGTATAATAAATTGTACATGTTCTGTATTGAGTATGTTAGTATGGCATGATGTTTCATGTGTAAAAGTATATTATGTGATTGTTTCGATCGTTCAAAATGACAAGTTATTTGTTAATTAATATGTCTAGTTGGTTGATAAATTTACAGAAATGATCATCAGAATTACCAGTAAGTTTTCAAAAATATTCAAAATTTTTCTTAAATTTCTACACAAAATTAAAATGAGATTTCAACAATCTTGTTTTTAAAACCTCCTGTATTAGGAGATTTCTTGGTCTTGGATGTTTATCTATATATGTATTTGTTATAAAATATAGCATCGTTGAGTTAGTATCCCATAACACAAGTCTCGAACTTATTTTGGGGCTAGCTCAATCTGTGTGATTTGTCCTAATATATTTATATATATTTATTTCACTCGACCATAACATTACATTTCTTTCATTTCTTCCATAACTGGACTACGACACTGCAGGTCCCAGGTTTGATCTCCATGGTCAGGTCAACATGGAAAATGACCTTGTTCAGATCAGTTTGTCTATATTGTATGTGCTTATATGTAATAAGACACTGACTGCGCCCCGGGGCTTCGCGCCCGTGGGTATTTCTATAAGTTATATTCTAAACCTGTACCAAATTTCATGACAATCGGTCCAGTACATTTTGTGTGAAAGAGTAAAAAACATCTATCATCACAAACGTTCGCATTTATAATATTATCAGGATTTCAATAGTCAAAGTGGTTTGTCACAGCTCGTCTCAACCTTCTGCCGAGACTGTCCAAGTCGTTCTGCACATCAGCTGGGACTGTGGTTGATAAGAAACCGAAGACAGGCATCGTTATGTTGAACATGGGTGGTCCTGAGACCACAGACCAGGTGAGCACTAGCAGCGCAAGCTGTCGCAGTCCTGGGGCTTGAAACTGGCGTTCAGGTCACCAATATCATCTACGAAAGTGATAAACTACCCGCGACGCGCTTGGGGCCCGCGATGCTAGTAGTTTGTAGGTTTTTGGGCAAATTTTAAGTATTATTATCGTTACATGTAATAAAAAGAAATCCATATATCCGTGATAAACTCAAAAACTGCCGAACATATTTTTGTTCGGCTTTCACCAATAGATAGTGTGACTTCCAAAGGAAGGTTTATTATGGTTTTACACGAGCGAAGCTGTGACGGGTTGCCAGTCTATATCTTCACGCTCAAACGGCTGGGCCAATTTTTATGAAATTTGCTATTGAGGTAATTGATACCATGGATTAACACTTATTTTTATTTCGAAAGTACACAAATCCTGTGGGATCTGTGCAAAAAGTCAATGGCACTTTGTAAGGTATAAGTAGATATTTTTTAATAATTAGCATGGGTACAGTTAGTTTCTCCTTTTACAACCCCCTGGTCAGGATGGCTCGTCAGTGCAATGAAATCGTCAAAGGCAACCAAACCTTTGACGTTTTTCTGCCTAAATTGTCCTTGTATATTAAATTGATTAAATATATATTGTACCACTAGCCGACAGTCTAGGTCATAGCGCTTGGACTCTCGGTATGGTGATTCTATTTTTGTTACTCTAGTTTTTACACATTGTTTTAGACAATGTGTAAAAACTAGAAGTTAACTATTCTTATTAGTTCCTAGATTATAAATCCCTGTTTTGTACTTTTAGTTTAGCAATAGTTGTGATCTGTTATGTGTGATAATAAATAAATAAATAAATAAAGAAGTTTAATATAATTTTTGTTACCATGTGCAGGTGAAGGACTACCTGCTCCGCATCATGACAGACCGCGATATGATCCAGTTGCCAGTCCAAAGCAAGCTCGGGCCCTGGATAGCCAACAGGAGGACCGAGGAGGTCCAGAAGAAGTACTCCGAGATAGGTGGGGGTTCCCCCATTCTGAAGTGGACTAATACACAGGGTGAGGAGTTTATACACGCTTTTATTTTGGAGTTGTTACCCTATTCTAGGTAGGAAAATATATAGCTGAATTTGATAATGTGTAAAATCTATTCCGGTGAAGGAAAAACATCGTGAGGAAACCTGCACACTGGTTGATTATTAACTTGTGTGTGAAATGGAGAAGGCAATGGCAAACCACTCCATTTATAAAGCCAGGAAAAGTTGTTACGTGTGTTTCTTTCCATGTAATGACCACGACCCTCAGTCATGAGGAATACGACTATGAAAATCTATTTAATTTAAATGAATAAATAAATATATTAGGACAAATCACACAGATTGAGCTAGCCCCAAAGTAAGTTCGAGACTTGTGTTATGGGATAACTCAACGATACTATATTTTCTAAAAAATACATATATGTATAGATTAATATCCAAGACCCGGGCCAATCAGAAATAGATTATTTTCCATCACGACCGGGGATAGAACCCGGGACCTCTCGAGGCAAACACTTTACCACTGCGCCACCGAGGTAGTCAAATTTAAACAAAACAATTCATATTTTTTTTTGCATCGTTTGTGCAATGTCACCTTATTGTTATGGCAGTCCTTGATAAATGTATGCAAAAGGTCAATATAGAGTACCTACTGATTGTTATGTAAAAGCAGATTGGATTTTATATATGTATTTGTATATCTATTTTATCGTTTGTGGCGTGTGGTGGTTTCAACACTCATTTTGGGCTCCGCGGCGTCACAACACCGAAAGAAACCGGTTTCGTGCGCAAATGAGAGAGAGAGAGAGAGAGAGAGTCGAATATAATTCCTTATTTTCCTTTATTTATCCAGCCAGCATCATAATATTCTGAAATCAAAAATCAAATAAAATTTATTCAGAAATTAGACCTTCATAGGCACTTTTTCACGTCATATTCTTAATTGAATAATATTACAAACCAGTAACATTTCGGGACGTATTTGTATGTCTTTTCCTTCCACAACTATCTGTTTAATTCGCTTTTAATGCCGGCTCCACACTGTCGACGAACGGTTTACCAAACTTTGGCGGATTCTGTTTTTCATTGTGTTAATTAAATAATACCACTCGTACTGGTACTATTTCAACTCTGTAGGTCGACCTAATTCCAAGTAGGAGAAATCTAACTTGCATGATTTGTTTACATACAGGTGAAACTAAATGGAAGCTTGTAAAAAAATAAATTGCTCCAGGTAGAATGCTGACAGACGCCCTGGACGACATGCGGCCGGAGTCCGCCCCTCACAAGCACTACGTGGCGTTCAGATATGTCCCCCCATTTACTGGGGATGCCTTCACGCAATTGGAGCAGTGAGTGTTAAGAAGATATCCATACATCCATACATAAGTATGGAAATACTGATCCTTACTGTTAAGAGAAAAGATTAGTATTCTTGTTACTTTGCGTGTAATAAATAAACTTAAAAAACGACTACTGGACCGATTTTGAGGAAATTTGGCACTGTGATAGACTCATGAAGATTTCCTTCAAGAGTGACATAAGCTAATTTTTTATTGTGGTTTAACTGGAGTGAAGCCGTTACGAGCCTCTAATGATATACAGAGTTACTGGTATCAAACGCAAAACCTCCTAAAGACTACTTGGGTACATCGAAACAAGCAACTTTTATTCTACGACTTTTCGTGATTCATAGTTTTTTTTTTTCATATAAACAAAAATACAATCTAATTTGCGTATCTACACAATTGTATGTAACAGCCAAGCAACACGAGACAGTACAGTAGCGTTACGTAGCGGAATCGAACTTTTATAGAAACGACATTTAAATTAAACAAAAGTCGTAGAACAAAAGATGTTAGTCTCTATGTACCTTGTGCGCCTTTGGAAGGTTATGCGTTAGATACATTCCAGTGACCCTGTATATTCACGCGGCACATTATTTTTGATCTCATATGGTTCAGCCAGTCCTCACAATGCAGCCTCCGTGGCTACGCAACCTGCTGCTAAAGTGTAGTATAGGATATATTAAAGAAAAACAATTATGGGTAATAAAGTTAGGTCCACAAAGAATAGAGGTTAGGTACATATTAGGTATAAAAATCATTGTTTATGGGACTAATAGAAGCCAAAACATTTTTGTTATTTTTTGTCTGTCAATTAGATATAGATTGGCCAATATATATATATCTAAAAAAAAAAACAAAATCTTTTCATCGAATAATTATTATCTTCCCCCATAGAGACGGCGTGGAACGCGCGGTCATATTCTCGCAGTACCCACAGTACAGTTGTGCTACCACCGGCTCCAGTATGAATGCGATCGCGGATTTCTATAAAAAGAGGTATGTACACTCACCGCCACATCAACCTGTACGAGTCCATGGCAAATTGACCCTTATTACCGCAGGATAGTCCTTGAAGGAACTTGATCGCCGACTGTAGACTTTCAAATAAAAAAAAAAATGAAAAAAAAATGCTTTTTATTTGTCCATGTTGCCACCCACACTAATGGCACCTGAAAACAACGCATTATTTATAATAAGCATGACCAGACGGCGAACTCAGGATCGGCTCCCTACGAGGGAACACCTCAATTGTTTACTGCACGGACATTTCTTTTTGTCATGCGTTGAACATCTCTCTGACGACAATAAAAGCTTGCGGCAATAAGGACGGATGTTTTTAAAAAAACTTATTTTATTTATTTTAGAAGAGTCCCATCGAACGTGAAATTTAGCTTGATAGATCGATGGCCGACCCATCCTCTATTGGCGCAGGTGTTCGCGGAGAGGATCAAGGAGAAACTGGACAAGTTCGATTCCAAAGTGAGGGACAACGTCGTCATATTGTTCACTGCACACAGTCTGCCGCTTAAGGTGAGCGACTGTATGTCACGACCGATTAATGACGTCCCACTATGAAATTTATTGTTGCTCGTTATTAAATTGAAATTTGTTTATTGTGAAACAATTTTTATGTTGTATAGCTATTGTATATAGTTTTATATGTTGATCTGGCACAGATAAATAATGAAAAATATTAAATGAAAAATACCGTCATAATTTTAAGTCATATTTATAAGATTAATCAAATTAATTTATCAAAATTATTATAATCGACAGATTTGCCATAAAAATTTATTATGAATTATTATGAAAATAAATTCTAAAATGTTATGTTTATAACCTATTTTCATGGCTATATAAAAGTCATTGCAATTAAGTTTTTATGAGTATTTAGTACATACACAAACACGAATTGCAATTAAAATGTATGGTTAGGTTCTTACTCAGTTTTCTATAATTATCATTATCTACGATGCTGGAAGCGAAAGAAAGACCATATAATGTTCTGCACAAGTTGTAAATGTCAATCAAGGGAAAGGAATTAGAAACTAGTGATTCTTTTCATAGACGATAGGCCACCAAGCTATCGATGTATCTCTATTTGAAATAATTATCATTATCCACAATTTATTTTTATTGGTGTTTCTATTTAATATAAGGGCCTTCGAATAGTCGCCAAAATAAAAAATGTATTATTATTACTAGTATTAGTTAGGATAGGATTTAGAATTTTAACGTGAAAAAGCACCTGAGAAATGATTTTTGAAGTGAAAACTTCTTTTGCGGCGTTGTGCACTTTGCACTTGTGAAAAAATGTTACACTCGCGTCAGGACACGTGATCTGAGGGCGATGTATAGGTTGGCATTTCACTACTCACTATCCAATCTAAGTATTCGACGTGAGACGCAGCGAACCAATGACGTTGCGGTGTGGTTGTCGTTGCGTCACAATGGCGCACTGTGATTCGTAGAAACGACTCGATGTTGATATGTAATTAGTAAAGTTACACTACGCGCACACTGATTGAAAATTTTTAAGACGTCTGCCAGCACTCGAGTGCAACCCGTTTTTTATTTCAACCAGGCCGTATCAAGGGGCGACACGTATCCGCACGAAGTTGCCGCAACAGTTGCAGCAACAATGGCGGCGTTGCAGGTCCCCAACCCGCATCGTCTGGTGTGGCAGTCCAAGGTGGGGCCGCTGCCGTGGCTGCAGCCTTACACCGACGACGCTATTAAGGTAATTTTTATTTTATTTTTTAGAAGCTACGGTATAAGAAGTACCCTATGTGTTTTTTCAGGTTATGTTCTACCAGTGTACCAAATTTCATAACAATCGGTCCAGTAGATTTTGCGTAAAAGAGTAACAAACATACACACACACACACATCCTCACAAACTTTCGAATTTATAATATTAGTAGGAAGTAATTAGCAGCTATTTAAGCTGCTGCGAAAACAACCTGAAAACAACCGTTTCTCCCCATTTATATATTGACAAAATTGATACAAAATAATAGTATCTACTTATAATTTTTATTTACTGTCCCCTATATCCGTATGTATATAAAATATATTTATATAGGTACACTTCCATTTTAGGTTACACATTGAACCTTAGTGCCATAGTGTTTCAATATTGATATTATGACATATATATTCCGTATCAATCTCAAGCTTGACGTTGGCAAAATCATCGTTTTGGCGAACGATGCACAGCCATTGCACAAGAAAAAAATATATATTGTCCCTCTAGGCTTACGCGAAGCAAGGCCGCAGGCACCTGGTACTGGTGCCGATAGCTTTCGTCAACGAACACATTGAGACGTTACACGAGTTAGACATTGAGTACTGCTCCGAAGTGGCACACGAGGTAAGATTTTTGTTTCGTTCGTATTCTTCTCTTTCATATTTTCGCTTGAATTCAGGGCTGTGACGCCGCGAAACACGGCTGGTCTTGGACATGCTACTCTTGCGTGTCAGCTGTCAAATTTCAGGGCGGAACCACACGCTATGATTTTACGAACGCCTGGTTGGAAAATTAAAGCAAATCTTCAAAACTAACCGACAAGATTGTTTTTTTTTCTCGAATCCTGGGTTTTGGGGCGTCACAACTCCGAATGTAACAGGGAATATACCTACGCGAAGATGAGAGAGAAATTACGGTGTACTCGTACTAAAACTTAATTTTAACATACTGTTAGCTATATATTGTTTTTATTGTAGTACTGGCGGGGCCGTCCCGGCTTCGCTCGGGTAAAAACATAAATTATACCCCTAAACCTTCAGGAATCACTCTATATATTGGTAAAAACCGCATTAAAATCAGTACAGTCGTTTTCGTTTCGACAGACAGACAGACGCGATGGAGGACTTTGTTTTATAATATGTAAGGATATAATCAACCCCCACAATTATAAGGGGGGGGTGAGTTTGTATGAAAAACCAGTCTTGTTATATATAATTAAAATCTAATTCTAATCAACAAATCGAGAGTATCTCTAACCTATATATTGGGTGATAAAGATAATTATAAAATTAAAAATTCAGGCAGGCATAGAGCAAATAGAACGGGTGGCGACCCCTAACGACCACCCGACGTTCATAGCGGCGCTGGCGGACGTGGTGGCGCAGCATCTGCAGCACGGGCCTAGCCTCTCCAACCAGTTCCTCACAAGGTCACCACTTGGATTATTCGCTTCCTAGATTTAGTGTCGATTCCTTGCGGAAGCAGCTATATTTCCGCGATGAAAGGTGACTAGATGTCTTTGTCTGTATTTCAAACTATATATATGTAAAATTGCAAGAAGATTGGTTCAGAAGATAAAGCGTGAAGAGGTAACAAACAAACAATATGGACCCGGCCTCTCCAATCAGTTCCTCACCAGGTAATCACTTGATTATTCTCTTACTAGCTTTTGTGTGATTTCTAGGATGGAAGGTATCCTATAAGCCTTCGTCGTTCAAACTATATGCTTGAAAATTTACACTTATTTATACATAAACTTTAGCGTGAAATCTCCACCACCTATTATTCCGGTATGAAAGATGGCCTTTTCCGTAGGTACTTCAAACTATATGTATGCAAAAATTCAAGATTTGTTGAGTAGATAAAGCGTGAAGAGGAAACAAACAAATAAATAAACAACAGTAACAATTAATAAACAAAAATAACCTCACCAACCAGTCACTCACACGATTACGATTAACTTAAAGACTCGACCAACCCGTACACGCATGAATGCGTCAAATTTTTTTTTTTGACATCCCTATTCAACATCCACATTGGAAACTATGTTCATTTGTGAATTTCTCCATAACATTCTAAACTTTCCTTTTGTTTATAGGTGTCCCCATTGCGTAAGCCAGAGGTGCGAGGCGTCCAAGCAATTTTTTTGGCGGCTTGTCAATAAATAAATTATAATAATAACTTGCTTTTTTTTCACATGATAGATAGATAGATAAATCATTTATTCGTACTACTGTTTCACACCAACATATAATAACAATCTTAAGAAAATTTTAAAGATTACAAATGTAACATGCAGTAAGTGTGCAGTACAGGCGCACGAACAGGCTACAGCTCAGCTCAATGTTGCCCGGGGAGAGCAACCGCTGATTTTCAGCTGTCACCTAAGCGAGGATGCAAGCAAAAATAATGATCATGTCCTGTGGTTTGTCTGTGTTACCTTGAGAATTTATATTTCATGTTCTATCCTATTATAGTAGTCAAAATCATACTTCAGATAAGAAACGTTGAATTAATGTTGTTAAAAGCATCTATAAATAATTTGTATTTTTTTAATATTGCAACACCAAATCTTAAGGCATATACTACCAATGCTGCCACCAGAGTGAACACAGTACCCCCATTTCTTTTCCACTTTTTCGAGACATGATTGTGTCTGTAAACTTAACATAAAAAAATCAAAGTTTAAAAAGAAAAATCCGGAAATTCAATTTTCTATATGCTTCTACGTTTTGCTCAATAACACAGCTCAATATGACGCGGCGACAGGGTCTCATGCACCCTGCCCACGACTGTAAATCACAGCTAAACACTAATGTTCCGCCGTACTCACTAGCTTGTCACAATGAATAGAAAGTAGTAACATTGCATGCATATAAACACTGATCCTTTCGCCAATCTGATACTCTATACTTGCGCGTTAAGAATCTTTTGCCGACATTTGTAGAAACAATAAATAAATGTATTTTGTCTTAAGCGGGGCCACAAATAATCTCTTTTATAAATAATCTGCGAGAAAAAAAATGCTTACATGTCAATCTGACAACTATTCTATCATTCTTGGCATTGTCATAATATTCTGCTCAATCTTTGGAGAACGCAAAATTCTCAATTAGTCCGAAATTCCCAACAAAATTCCAGTCAAGCATATAAATTGTAACTTGTAACACATGAATAACAAAAGAAATTTGAATGGAATCAACATTTACTTCACAGAATGGCTACGGTTATGACGTAGCAAAATCTAGAAGCAGTTTATATTTCGACCGCTACAAGTCCTGGTACAAGGTCGATGTCGACGGCAGTTACATTACTAAGCATGAAAATGATAATAAAAAAATTGCGTGCAGAGTCCAAGTGGTACCTAATAAAAGATTTTTGAAGTCCAATTTGAAGTTCCGTAAAAGAGGTTTGAAAGGGGCCTGGAATTACTTCATGTCCGTCATTACGTTTGTGTTTTCCCGTTGCAGTGTTTGGATTCGTAGTAAAGTTGATGTGTTGAACAAGAAAAAAGAATTTTGATCTGACTTACCTGCTTTTATTTCGTATTTTTAAGTCTTTTCTTTCATTGTTTTGACTTTTTGTGTAGGTAACTATACTACCATATATAAGACAATACTTCCAGTGTGTGTTACCTATGAGCTTGGAATTAGTAGGTACTCCGTGTAGTAACTTACTAATTCCATGCCTATGTGTTATTTTTCCAGGTTATATTCTACCTGTGTATGTACCAAATTTCATAACAATTCATTGAGTAGATTTTGCTTGAAAGAGTAACAAACATACTCATTTCGCATTTATAATATTAACAGGATTGTCGTGTGGCTGTTGGGCAAACATTTGAAAGATTTGTTAGGTATAGTCACACACGTCATATAAATAGAACTTGATTGTCTGTGGTCACAGTCGTGGTTTAGTAAGAAGTATGATTTTTGATTTTAAGGTTCCATCTTAAAACCCACTAAAATAAAATCAAAATTATATAAAAAATAAAGGATGTGTAAATTTGCATGTAAAAGTTCCGTTTTCACCTTTAAATACCGCACACGTTTTTATTTTATTGTAATAGACAAACAATAGACCCAATTTGTGAGAGATTGCTAAGGGAAATGAATCGATGGAGTTAACTGGGCATTAAAATTCTTAAATCTTCTTAATTCTCGATTAGATTGTTTCCGTTGACGGCAGTAACACTTTTTTATTGAATATCTTTAAAGATATGTTCCTACTTTTTACTCGTAACATTTTTAACGTCCAAATAATCGCGTGGTCCATAACATATACATCGTAATGGAAAAAAAAACAATTCTTTAAGTAAAATATAAACTTTATTTTTGATAACCTGTTAGTTTACATATCCTCAGTGAATAATTGAAAAACTTAACAAAAAGAAAATTTTTGGATATACATATTTTTCTTGTCTCGCTTACTCTTTTTGAATTGAACCAGTGTGAACAGAAAAAGGTGTACCAGAATTTTTGTATGATTATATTAAGCTATTTTATTTATTTATTCCTGGCTGTTTTCGGCTAAGGTGACAGGCAAATTAATCTGCGCGACTTCGCTTATTATCATTTGCGAATGGTGTCTTTCCCATACAACACAAATTGGGACTAAAAACCGAGAGGCAAGCCATCAATCCATTTTTGAACAACATTGTCGGCTTCGTGGATCCTGACAATGCCGCCTTCAATAGAGTATAATGGGCAGAGGTCAGTGACGTGCCGCATACTTTGGCTACTACTAACATTTGAATTCGCTTAATGCTTCGTTTATGTACCCACAAATGTCTGATGTATCTATTTTATTAATTAAATAATTGGCTTTAACACTATTGTTTTAACATACGTCAGAATGTTCGTAATATAAATAATGTATTCTATTGAAACATTTCGAATTTCAATGGCTAATTGTGTTAGATTGCAATTTTTCTTTCAAAAAGTCTAGTATTGGTGTATAAAAAAGAACATAAAAAGTACTCCTTTACTTTTCACTCTTGATGTTGTTTTCACGCTTTGCGCTAAAAATTACACACGGAAATCAGAGT
This sequence comes from Plodia interpunctella, assembly GCF_027563975.2. NCBI lineage: Eukaryota > Metazoa > Arthropoda > Insecta > Lepidoptera > Pyralidae > Plodia > Plodia interpunctella. The sequence continues at coordinate 2,679,272 of NC_071322.1, forward strand.
TCTTGTCTAATTAAATAACATTGAAATATTATTTTTACCATTCACGAAACAAATGTCATGAAAACAGTTTCGAGATATTAATTCCGTCAAAACTGTAACAAGGGAAGCATTGTAAAAATTTTACATGTGAAATTTTGGACGTATAATTGAATTCACGAATTTTATGTATAATAAAAACCCGGTTTTATAGAAAAAAACTGATCAAAGTAAATAAATGAGACTTTTAAAAAATGTCATACCTTCATGGATTAACTGTCGCATTTATAATAAGAAAAAACTACAACGAAAATCTATAAACATGCATAAATATGTTACTTCATATAAAAATATACTAATAGTTGGCTGTTTACTAACTAGTCAAGTCATTTTTTTGTAATGCCAAAAAAAAACAAAAAAAAACTCCATGAAAACTGTATGACAGTGATATTCAATAACACCCCAATTTTTGAGTCAAAAAGCATTCTTAATATACTTTGATCAGAACAAAAACAATATTCATTACAGGTAAGTTACTGAAACCAAATTAACTAAAAAAATAACTATAATAAAAATAAAACTAGTTTCATGACAAACAAAATTTTCGAAGCGAGACAATTTTTACATATTTTTTTTTAATTTCAATATTTATATTACAACCTCATTGAATCGACTAAAAGAATAGGTGCTAGAACAAAATATTATAACATATACTTAAATCCATTATTAAGAAAAAACTTGCGGTTTCTCCCATGCGTTGTAAATATAATTATTTTAATTTATACTATTTTTATACATATGTGGTCGTCCAAATCAAAGGGGACCTTATGGCGCCCGACACTTACGCTATGATTGCCGTTGTTTTGTATTCGAACAACGGCAATAAAGACCTAGTGCCAGCCGCCATAAGGTCCCTTTTGATTTGGACAGCCACATATAATAAATACATACAATTTTCCTATTTGTACGGCTGTCGGCAAAATAATTATTTTATATAACTATTTAAATAGCTCTTCCGCATTTCATCACAATTTTATACATTTTATTTCAATGTCCATTAAAATAGTTTTCCTTTATTTAAAAAAATTACACAACATTATCTTCAATTCTTTGAAAATATATTATTTTATGCATAGATAGTACTTAAATGATTTAGACAATTAAAAGTTGGTGCACAATCTTGACACAGATTTTTATTGAAATATACACTTATATTCAATGGATTAGCACAGTAGCGATCCGGCTTCGCTCGGGTAAAACCATAATGAATTTCATGGAAATCGGTCCAATAGTTTTTGATTTTATTACAATTACAAGCAAAAAGACAAATCTTTTCCGTTTATAATATTTGTATGGATTTCACTTATGTTTATTAAATGTGCAAAGATTTTGATGTTAAAAGTCAATATATCAAAAAGACGTGTCAAAATGACAAGATCGTTTCCCATTTTTTAAACACTTAAACAAACAGTATTTTATGTTAAAAAAGTAGAAAAAAAATACTTTACATAATTGGTGTGTTTTTGCCGACTTCCACGTGTGTACATGTTACATTGTCTATGCTATGTGAGTCATCAAGTCCTGCCGCTACTCGTCGACGGCCCCGTGGCGCCGTGTTCAGACGATTCGTCCTATAAAACGAACAAAGTGTTATATGATTCGTCCAAACACTAAGGAAAACAAGACAACGAACTAGCACAGCAAAAGGTGATAGAACATACTAGCTTTTGCCCGCGGCCTCGCCCGCGTATTTTTCCCACGGGAACAGTTATTTTCTACCTGTTATTGTAGGTTCAACAATCCGTCCGAAGAGAGTAACAAACATACATCCTCACGAAATTTCGTATTCATAATATTAGTAGAATTCGTTAGGATTATATTGTTAAGTAGTTTGTAACAGTTAAAAGCAAATAAATATTTCTTTCTATCTGTCTATCCTACCTTAATATTATTTTTCTATCTGTCTATCCTACCTTAATATTATCTTTCTATCTGTCTATCCTACCTTAATATTATCTTTCTATCTGTCTACCCTACCTTAATATTATCTTTCTATCTGTCTATCCTACCTTAATATTATCTTTCTATCTGTCTACCCTAACTTAATATTATCTTTCTATCTGTCTATCCTACCTTAATATTATCTCTCTATCTGTCTACCCTACCTTAATATTATCTTTCTATCTGTCTATACTACCTTAATATTATCTTTCTATCTGTCTATACTACCTTAATATTATCTTTCTATCTGTCTATACTACCTTAATATTATCTTTCTATCTGTCGTACCTTGACGTTATTTATCTATATACCTTGACATAATCTATCTATCACACGTTGACGTTATCTACCTAACCTTCTTTCACGTTATCAACTTATTGATCTATGCTACTTTGACGTAAAGTATGTATGTGTCGCACCGTGGGGCCGCGGTCGGCGCGGCGCACGCTCAAGTTGGGCGGCGGCACGCTGCAGTCGGCCGCCACGCCCAGCGCGTCGTAGATCTCGCGCAGCATCAGCAGCATCGTGTCCTCGGACTCCCTGACACACACACACACACAGACAGACGTCACGGGTGATACGTAACTGCGCCAAAGTCACATTTTTAACAATTTCCTTTGTTTATTAGCGAAAATTAAAACGTATCTTTCCAAATTATTCTACGCTAGATAAAAGGAATTTATTGCAAAGTATTAAAGTTTTCCATCACACAATGTAGTCACAGTCTACTAAACCGAAAACGGTGGCCACCAAAATCTTCACAGTAGACTCTTTGCAATAAATTCCTTTATGTAGTGTAGAATAATTTGAAAAGAGTTTTTAGATTTCGCTTAAAAACAATAGAAATTAGTAAAAATGCGACGGCGGCGCTAGTGTGCAGTTATGTGTCACCTTAATATCTGCACGTCAACTGTCCTGTCACTTCAATAAAACACTGTCGCCGAACAGTTCGCCGAACTTTGGAGAATTCGGCATACATTACTGGTTTTACATTGCGGCGAACAGAAGCTCACCAGTAACAAACATGGCTGCTCATAGCGAACAGATACTCGTTGATCATCTCGAACGGCGCCTCCTGCAGCACGTAGTCCACACGCCGGCCCGCGTTCAGCTTGCCCAGCAGCTCGGGGGTCACCTGACAATCATTACATACAATCTATACTATTATTTTATGACGACCTCGGTGGCGCAGTGATAAAGTTCTTGCCACTGAACCGAGAGGTCCCGGGTTCGATCCCCGGTCGGGTCATGATGGAAAATGATCTTTTTCTTATTGATCCGGGTCTTGGATGTTTATCTATATATGTACTTGTTATAAAATATAGTATCGTTGAGTTAGTATCCTATAACACAAGTCTCGAACTTACTTTGGGGCTAGCTCAATCTGCGTGATTTGTCCTAATATATTTATTTATTTATTATAAAGAGGTAAGGGTGAATTTTCGAGCGTTTTGACCGCCGTCATTACTCTTCTTCAAATTTCAACAAAGACAAGAATCTTTTAATTACCCTAATTTTTTATTATTTATTAATTAATAATCTGTGTTGGGGGTAGTGTGAAATTTTATCAGTATTTGATTTTTAAGATTTTAGAATTTATTTTGAATGACGGCGTTTAAAATGCTCGAAAATTCACCCGTAAGCGTTTGTGGGTGAATTTCACGACTGAATGCGACGTGCAGCGTTTCATTAGTGTCCCACTTTTTTTTTAAATAAAGATTTTTCTTTAAAATTAAACATTTATAAAATTAACATTGTACCAGAACTTTACTTATTTATAAAATAGGATAATTAAATTGATTACTATGTAATTGTGTATGGTACAATTTAATAAACATTAATGACAGCCCGCGGCGGCGTTCAAAACGCTCGTGAAATTCACCCCTTGTGAGTTCACATGTTTGAGGCGGGTAATTTCCGAAACTACCGAACCGATTTCAAAAATTCTTTCACCATTAGAAAGATACATTATCCAAGATTGCTATAGGCTATATTTTCTCTTAAAATTCCCACGGGAACGAAGCCCCGGGCAACATGTAGTAAATAGTAAAAAATATACAATAGATTCTAAGCTGCGACCTTTCGGTTCACAGGCAGTGTTCAACCATTACTCAATCAACGCATAGTTAGCAATATGTCACTTAAAATTATTTTAGTGGCACGGACACGAAATTTTTTGTCGGTTTGTCGCAGCAGGCTGTTGGAGCTGCTACTCACTCGATCATCGATCTATTGTTCTCATCGTGTCTACTCGGCTGAATTTGCGTCGACCAATACGAAGCCACTGATATGGCATTATATGTGATGAACGAATTTCCTTAAAAAAATATATATATAGAAAAAATATGTAATAATCACCTCTTCCTGAGCAACATCGTCTTTCGTGTCGTCTGCTACTGGTTCCTTCTCTATTCCTTCTTCAACTACCTGTAATTAATACAGACAATATATAAATATATTAGGACAAATCACACAGATTGATACTAACTCAACGATACTATATTTTATAACATATACATATATAGATAAACATCCAAGATCCGGGCCAATCAGAAAAAGATCATTTTCCATCATGACCCGACCGGGGATTGAACCCGGGACCTCTCGGTTCAGTGGCAAGAACTATACCACTGCGCCACCGAGGTCGTCATATATATGTATATATATAAATAAATAATCATAATACCTTTGAGTAATGAAATTAACACAACATTTTTTTTATTTCAAAATAAAAACAATATGTTTGTGTAAATGTAGGTAAGATGTTACATACTTTTCGTTGCATAAGCTGATACATAACTGCACGCTTCTTTTGTTCATCCTCATTCCAAATTATTCTACTCTTCTTCGTAGTCGTATTCCTCAGGCTGAGGGTCGTAGTTATTACGTGGACAAACACACATAACAACTTTCTTGGTATTATTAATGGAGTGGTTTGCCATTGCCTTCTCCATTTCACAAACAAGTTAATAAGAATCAACCAGTGTGCAGGTTTCCTCACGATGTTTTCCGTCATCGGAAGCAAGTGGTGGTCTACGAAAACTACTATACATGAATCAGATTGGTATACAAACTCATGTGGCACGAGTGGGATTCGAACCTGGGACCTTTCGATCTACAGCGTCGGGCTACACGGGCGTCTTAACCATTACACCACCACCGCTTATAGTTTTACAATACACAATACATGACGAGCTCGGTGGCGCAGTGGTAAAGTGCTTGCCTCTGAACCGAGAGGTCCCGGGTTCGATCCCCGGTCGGGTCATGATGGAAAATGATCTTTTTCTGATTGGCCCGGTTCTTGGATGTTTGTATGTATTTGTTATAAAATATAGTATCGTTGAGTTAGTATCCCATAACACAAGTCTCGAACTTACTTTGGGGCTAGCTCAATCTGTGTGATTTGTCCTAATATACATACATACATACATGCATATACAATGTAATCACAGTCTACTAAACCGAAAACGGTGGCCACCAAAATCTTCATAGTATCTCGACGTGGCACCGTCCTACCTGCATTGACACTAGCATTACCTTCTCGAGCTGGGAGTCGACGGTCGGCGAGGCCTTCCACATGGAGCTCCAGGTGGACTTCAGCGACTCCAACAGCTTCTGTTTGAGGTCTGCGCCGACTCGGGCCATCGTGTCCTTCAGTTCTGTTATATCATTTATTAGTTTGTGCTAGTAGTTTGTAGCTTTGGTAAATATTCATCACTACATAGTATAAAACATAGTCGCTTTCTCTGTCCCTATGCTTAAATCTTTAAAACTACGCTATGGATTTTGATGCCAGTTTTATTTATATATAGTTTCGATTCCTGAGGAAGGTTTAGGTGTGCAATTTATTAAGGTTTTACCCGAGCGAAGCGGGGACGGGCCGCTAGTTTAGAATATTACGTGAAAAAGTGTCTGTATCGGTCTAATTTCTGAATAAATGATTTGATTTAGTCGAGTATATAATTTTTCGAATTTTAATTATAGCTGATTTCGTTTTTGAATCGTACAGTCGAATGCACGAAAATATAGTTTTGGAAATTTTTGTCTGTCTGTCTGTCTGAACGCGCATCACTCGAAATCTACTGGACCGATTTGCTTGAAATTTGGTATGTAGGTACCTTATATACCGGGATAACATCTTAGATTCATTTCATCCCGGTAAATGGTCAGGTTCCCGTAGGATAATTGAAAAACTTAATGACAAAATTATGCATCAAAAATGCCTCAGAATCCCGGGTTTAACATCTTATAGACATTTCATCCCGGAAAATGAGGAGGGTCCTGTAGGAAAATTAGATACATTTCATCCCGGTAAATACGCGATAAAAAAATTACTGAGATTTTGCTATGAAATTCACGCGGGCAAAAGCTAGTAATATATAAAAGTACATAATGTACATAGTCAAAAGTATACTGAAACGGGTTATGATTGTGAGCGTGTGACAAGCTTACTATCGCTTTGACAGTATTAGTTGGGACCTTACCCAAATGCATCCGCTTCCGGCCCTTGTGGTGCGGTATCAAGAACGGCTTCACATCTTTTAACTGCCTGTTAATGAGGGGTTCGATTCTGAAATGAAAAATAAGCTAGAAATATTTATACTATTATTATAAAGAGGTAAGCTTTTGTATGTTTGAGGCGGGTAGTCTTCGAAACTACCGAACCGATTTCAAAATTCCTTCACCATTGGAAAGGTACATTATCCAAGATTGCTATAGGCTATATTTTATCTCAAAGTTTTCCTTCACCGAAAGCAAGTGGTGGTCTATGAAAATTACTATACATGAGTCAGATTGGTATACAAACTCATATGGCACGAGCAGGATACGAACCTGAGACCTTTCGATCCAAAGGCGGGCGTCTTAACCATTACATTGTAATATTAGAAGGTTACCTGTAAGCGATTGGGTCGTATGGGTGGAAGATGTTGAAAAAATGAGTGCACGTCGGCAGCTGGAAGTCGTCCCCGAGCGAGTCCACGCCGCGAATGCACTCGAACATCGCTGGTGTTGCGGAAATAAAATTTTAAGTCAAATGGAAAAAAAGTAAATAACCTATATATACAGGGTCACTGGTGTCTAACGCATAACCTTCCAAAGGCGCATAAGGTACATAGAGACTTAATATATTTTAATCGACTTTTGTCTAAACGTAATAAATACAAAAAAAATCCTTTTTATAGTTTTAATGTCGTTTCAATAAATAAATATATTAGGACAAATCACACAGATTGAGCTAGCCCCAAAGTAAGTTCGAGACTTGTGTTATGGGATACAAACTTTTATAACAAACACATATATAGATAAACATCCAAGACCCGGGCCAATCAGAAAAATATCATTTTCCGTCATGACCCGACCGGGGTCGTCATCGAGGTCGTCGTTAATAAAACGTTAACTCAATGTTCGATTCCGCTACGTAACGCTACTGAACTGTCTCGTGTTGCTTGGCTGTTGTAACAGCTAAGTAAGTTGTTAACTGTATGTATACAGTTAACATGTGAATCGCAAATTAGATTGTATTTTTCTTTATATGAAAAAAAAATCTAAATTGTAGTCTTTAGTGGGTTTTGCGTTTGATACCAGTAATCCTGTATTTTTTTTTATATCTTTGTCATTTAAGAGTAATTTGTGTATAATATTAAAATATAATATGCAATTTGCTTGTCCGTCTTTGCTAATAAATTATTAACAACTTGTTATTTCCAGCGGCTTCGTCCGCGTTAATTTCGTGCGTCCGTTGCTTGTTAGCTTGTTATTGTCAATATCACAAGTTCTAAGCATCGTATCGCGATGAAAGCTATACCAGATTTTAAGTTAGGCTATGCCCTATATAGCTGTGGAAACCGCCATCGAAAATCCATCGAATAAAAAGTAAATAGTAGATAAAGTAGTAGGTTTTCGTGATGAGCGACCACCGAAAAACATTGTTTTGGCTTCTTATTGGTTCTTATTGGTCCTATAAAGACCCCATAATTATTTTCCTATAATATCTCCTGTGTACAGACATAGCTCAGTTACAGTTTTGTTATATGTATTATGTATAGATTATTATATGTATAGAAGATAGGGTTTTCACTAAAATGAAATTATCGATCAGTCTGTTGTTAGTATATAAGAAACTACTCGTACTTTTGCCAGGTGAGCGAAACCTTACTTTCACTTGAAGTCCAGCTTGGGGAAGCTGACGGGGGCGGGCGCTAGCCCTGAGGGTGGGGCACTCACCGATAGGGCTGCCCAGGGCGTAGAGCGCGGCGGGGCTGAAGTCCAGCTTGGGGTAGCAGATGGGCGGCGAGCACTCGCCCCCCGGGGCCCCGCCCCCCACCAGCCGCTTGGACGGGCACTGCCCCGACTGGAAGATAAACATTTCCCGTCAGAAATTCTTAAATTACAAATTGATATACGTAATACGTTATATTTCGGGACGGGCCGCTAGTAATATTATAAATGAATAAGCCTGTCTTTCTGTCTGTGGACTAAAAGGTTTCGATGAAATTTCGAATAGATATAGCGAACGACCCGTTATAAACGGTATATGTCAACTTTATTGTTAAGGTTGTCTGTCTGTTTCGGTTGTAGCAGGAGCGGAGCGAGGTGATCATTCATGATCACGTCGGAGGTTGTATATATACTACCAATCGTAAACGCACTGTCTGCGCGGTCTAGGCTTGTTAGTTTCTGTCATGAGTCAACCGTAGCGCCACCTATCGTTAGAGTTGTAAATCATCTATATATAGTTTATAATTTGCTTTTTGTGTCGACGGCGTTGTGTAGATGTTGCCACACTGTAAATTTTCTAACATTTATTTAAAATAGTAAAGCTTTTTGCATGGGTATGTATTATTATCATTTTATACGACACCTGATTTGAAAGAATCAAATTCCTTGTTTGAACTTATAAGTGAAAGTACGTAATTGAAGTCGAACAAAAACCGGCCTGAAAAATTGTATGCAAATCCTTTGTTCCTCTTGGGAATTATTATAATCCGGTCAAAATAAATGTGAACATCGATGCATACAAACGTCATTTAGACATGTCCAAGCGCAATAGGCCATATTACGCAAAGCTCACCGCAGATGGCGCTACTGGTACAACTAAGGTACACAAACATTGCCAATGGAGGCAAAAAACGCCAATTTTCAATATTGTTGCAGATTTACGAAGAAAAATACCTTCTACGCAATTGTGGTGCGAGTTTAAAGGAAAAAGGAAGGATTTAATGGATTATCCTGAAAATAATAACGCTATTTTAGGTTATGTTCTTCATTTGGTCAAATGTGGCATAAACTGATATAAACTTAATTTTGACGGAAGATCTTACCTGTATGAAGTTTTTTTCGGCACCCGAATATACTACATTGTTCTATATTTTCACAAACGAATGCTTACATAATGAAAGGGTTAATAAAGTACTCTAAAATAAACGTTTTAATCGACATACCAAAAGGCGGCAAAGCTTTTGTGTACCTAACATACAGTGCTGTACTCTGACGGGATAATTGTGCAGGAATACTCCCTATTCCGTGTTACATAAATATTGACAGCAATGACTATTATTTTTTACAAGAAATATTTAAAAGTGCAAGACTGGCAAAAAATATATTTCTATTAAAAAAAACGCACTAATGTGAATATTTGATTAATAATAAATAATAATAAATAAATGAGGACAAACCACACATATTGAGCTAGCCCCAAAGTAAGTTCGAGACTTGTGTTATGGGATACTAACTCAACGTTAATATATTCTATAACAAATAGATATATAGATAAACATCCAAGACCCGGGCCAATCATAAAAAGATTGTTTTCTATCATGACCCGACCGGGGATCGAACCCGGGACCTCTCGGTTCAGTGGCAAGAACTTTACCACTGCGCCACCGAGGTCGTCATTGATGTTGTTGTAATTATTCATGTATTAGAAATTATATTTTATTCTATTAATTTTATTATATTCGTAGGCAGGCGTCGTATAAAGCACTATGTATCACTCGAAATAAATTACGATTCACAACGCGTGTTTCTACAACTTACATCTTCGTTACAATCTGTGACTTTCAGTTCTCGGTGAAAAATGTAGATAGATAGATAAAACATTTATTTGTAAAACAACAACACAATACACAACCAGACTAAAAACACAAAATAAAACACAGTATCCACATAGCACAATTGAGCAAGTGTACTGTGTTGCAGCAATACAAAAAGGCCCATCTCAGTACACATATCACCCAGAGGGGCGATACACTGATTTTCAGATGAGACCCGAATCAGTGTGCGAACGGTGTGTGTGTGTATATTAACAGTGATGAAGGAGATATATAACTACGATTGATATATTACTTATACAATAAACATTGACTGTAGCTACATATGCGTACCCAACATGATAAAAAAAGAAAAATAAAATAAAACATGGTAAATTAGTAAAGGACGCTAAACATACATAAATAATACATTACAATACATACACTTTCATAAAAATTAAATAAACAATTAAAAAAATATAAGTTTTCTCTAGTGGCAACACCCGCTACCAGCGGCAGCGAAGTGTACAGTTAATTTTTTGTGAATTTAGAATGTAGGCTCGAAATTTATTTTTAAAGTTACAAATGTACTTTTAATATTATTTATTATATAGATTTCGCTCACATTCTGATGACACAGCAGATCGTAGAGTATGACGCTGCCAAGGGAATGGCCCCCGAGCGACACCGTGCCCCGATACGATGGGTTGCGAGATTTGAATAGGCGGTATATGCGGTTGAGCTCGGCGCACACAGTATTCACTATCGTCTGTAGATACAAATTGATTTTTGTTATTTATATACTTACTCTAGTAATATAAAAGATAAAGCATGCTTTAAGCTATATATATCTATTAGTATAAGATCTACATTTGTTAATTGACGTCTTTGGAGAAAAGGCTGCGGTGAAGTTTGTTGCGCCGCTTCTTCTTCACCTGCGCTTTGGAAGCCGGCAGTAGACTTAGTTTAAGTAATTTTTTTGTCGTCAATAAGTGATGTATATGTCCTATATTTAATAAAGAAATTTGAATTTTAGCTTTAATATGTTTTCTCTCTCATGTCGGCTGGTAACACTGGGCGTTTATCAACCAATCTTGACCATTCTATTTAATATTGCAATGGCAAAAAAATGTATTGCGATTTTCACCAATAGATAGTGTATAATTTATTATGGTTTAACCCGAACGAAGCCGGGACGGGCCGCTAGTTACATAGTATAAAACAAAGTCGCTTCCCGCTGTCTGTTATTTACACTTAGCTCTTTAAAACAACGCAACGGATCTCGGTGTGGATTTTTTAAATAGATATAGTGATTTAAGAGGTTTATATCTACGAGTATATAGAGGTTTATATATTGCACCCGTGCGAAGCCGGATGGGATAGCTATCCATTATCTTAACTAATATTATAAATTTCGGAAGTTTGTTTGTTACGTGTTCACGCTCTCTCTACTCAACCAATCATCTTGAAATTTTGTCATACATGTAGTTTAAAGTATGGTGAAACACATAGGGTACCTTTCATCCCGGAAAAAACTATCGTTCCCGTGGGATTTGCGAAAAACCTGTATTCTATTATAGGTGGCGCTAAATGCTAATAAAATTTTGTAATAAAAACACTAGATGGCGCTGCGAGTATATTAAAATGCGCTATGTATATTTTATTACAACTATGCCCAATACGAAGAATTGATGGGATTTGCGAAAAACCTGTATTCTATTATAGGTGGCGCTAAATGCTAATAAAACTTTGCAATAAAAACACTAGATGGCGCTGCGAGTATATTAAAATGCGCTATGTATATTTTATTACAACTATGCCCAATACGAAGAATTGATGATCGATCTGCTTGAAAATTGTGTTATTTTTAAACCCTAATGTGTCCAACAGACAGAAGGACAACGAAGTGATCCTATAAGCGTTCCGTTTTTACCTTTTGAGGTACGGAACCCTAAAAGTATAAAACGAATCATTTATTAATTACAAATTTTGTTGATTATTTTGTCCATTAATCTCGTGGAGTTTGAGGTTATAACTTAGGGTCTAAGTCTGTGTGGTGGAATAAGAATTTAAGTATAATGTAATTTAATTGCGGGTCTTTTGTGTTAGGGATAAAAAAATATTTAATAAACAACTCCAAGACGTTCAAAATTATCAGTTTCTAATGGAAATAGTCAATAACAATTGTCAGCATAAAAAACGAACGTCACGTTTGCGGCTGTGATTTTAAGACCGGCCGCCTAACGTCGGGCATTCCTTTGGAAATATTATTATTTCCTTATCCCATACCAAGAAAAAAATGTCGCCGAGAGGATTGAACCGGGCGAAGTCGCGGATAAACAACTATACTAGCGAAATAAATACACTAACCTGACAGTACAAAGGGCTAGTATAAAACAGCACATCTAGTACAGTGTCATTTGTGAAGTTTCTCAGTCTGGGGATGCTGTCGAGCGTGATCTCGGCCAGGCGGCGGTCCACGCCCGTCTCGCCCGAGTGGAGGCTGCCGTGCCACGAGATCGGCAGCACCTGGCGATATACACATGTATGTAGGTACATCGTACATACTGAATAAAACCTACATCTGTTGATTGACGTGTTTGGAGAAAAGGCTGCGGTGAAGTTTGTTGCGTCGATTCTTCTTCATCTGCGCTTTGTATGTCGGCCGTACGAACTCAGTTTAAGTAATTTTTTGACGTCAATAAGTTATGGAAAAAAATAAAATAAAAAATAAATATATTAGGACAAATCGCACAGATTGAGCGAGCCCCAATGTAAGTTCGAGACTTGTGTTATGGGATACTAACTCAACGATACTATATTTTATAACAAATACATATATAGATAAACATCTAAGACCCGGATCAATCAGAAAAAGATCATTTTCCATCATGACCCGACCGGGGATCGAACCCAGGACCTCTCGGTTCAGTGGCAAGAACTTTACCACTGCGCCACCGAGGTCGTCAAATCGATGTATGTAAGAGATGTATATCGTCTTAAATTAAATAAAGAATTTTGATTTGTTTTGAATGGAAATGGTTGGACGTCCGATATTCGTTTCAATCGTGAGTGTAACGCGTACACATTTATCATTAACTTGAATGTTATGTTTATGCATATTAATATTACTGGTTGTTCGTCGCGACTAAGTTCGCGGCGAACGACTAGTGATAGTAGTGACATCGCGAAAACATTTTTTACAAAATTGTGAATATTTCAAAAACGACTTAACCAATTTTGATGCCACCCGAATTTAAAAATTCTATTGGCAGATTCTACATACGTTTTAAATTTCATCAAAACCAGACCTACGATTCGAAAGTTATCGCATTACAAACATACATACAAAAATTGTATTTTGTGCCCCAAGTTGATTCGTAGAACTCACTCGCTTCGCTCGCTCGGTCAATAAATGCGTGAGTCTGTCTGTCTGTTCCGCTTTCACGGCCTTTTTTTTTTTCAAAAATCAGCCCTAAGTTACTATAATAGGGGGAGACAATTTGTAAGAAAATTATGTCTTAAATTATGTCTTGCTTTCATTTCGAGAAATTTACGCGGCCGAAGCCGCGGGCAAAAACTAGTGTATTATAAATCCCAATCCTTACACATATTATAAATGCGAAAGTAACTTTGTTTGTATGTTACCTCTTCACGCACTCTTCTTGAAATTTTGCAAACACGTAGTTTGAATTATGAAGAAGGGCATAGGGTACCTTTCATCCCGGAAAAATAACTGTCACCGTGGTAAATTTACGCGGGCGAAACCGCGGGCAAAAGCAAGTCATACATATGTAACATTAAAAACACTTACCTCGACTCTATTAACAATTCCGTTTTCATACGAATTTCTGTAATGTGACTGCAATAATTGAAGGCTTGTCGATCTGAAGTCGTTCACTGAAAACATAGAATGAGTGTTATACTAATATATTATAAATGCGAAAATTTGTGAGGATGTATGTGTGTAACTCTTTCTCGCAAAAACTACTGGACCGATTGTTATGATATTTGGTACACGGGTAGAATGTAACATGTAATAACACATAGGGTACTTTTTGTCCCGAAATTCCCACGGGAGCGAAGCCCGGGGCGTAGCTAGTTTTAAATATATATATTTTACTGAGCAAGCAAACAGGCATACGGCCGACCTGTTGAGAAGTGGTCACCGGAGCCAATTTTCACATGTCGCTGTGCCATATTAGCTAAATCACGATCTGCCCGGGAATATTACAATTTGGCCAAGTTAAAAATAAGACTACGACATATATAAGTGTGATGGCTTTGTCCTCTAGTGGCGTTATTTGAAACTTATTTTGACTTGTGTCTTAATAAAAGTCAAATATTGCATCTTACAAGTCTAATAGTAGCGCTTCTACAGCTTCCTGTAGCATATAATTTCGCCCTTTTTTACAAAATCCAACTTCACAGACATACATGCAAAATTTAAAGGTAACTTAACATTACGATTCAGTATTGAGGGCGCCACTGAGCTTCACGTGTAACTTCGAGCAACAGCAAACTGCTGCTTATACTTGGCGGCCATCTTGTTAACTCACCGACTTCCTCCACAGACCGGAAGCGCATGTCGCAAGCGGAACCGACGCCATGACACAAGAGCAAAAGGTGATCAATGTTAGAAGGTTCCGTGTCTTCTATTTCCGACTCGTCCCAGCCGCGACGGACGACGCGCGGGCGCATTGCCGATTGCTAGGAAAAAATATGTATATTTTAAAATATTTAATTTAAAAATTTTATATTGTGAAGACTTTATGATAGTCTCAAAGTGTATGATGGCATATTTATCCAAAATAACATTAATAGTGGTTCGCCACGAACTTAAACCTCGCGAACACAATAAAATTTTACAAAATTCTGAATATGTCAAAAACGACTCAAACGATTTTGATTCCTTACGAAATTAAAATTTGTATTGACAGAACCTACATATACCTTTTAAATTTCATCATAATCAGACCAACGGTTCGAAAGTTATCGCGTTACAAACATACATATATACAAAAAAAATATGTTTGGCCAAGTAAGTGTTTACTTTCCCCAATATATTTTTTAAAACGTATATACACATTTAAACTAAAAATTTAAAATAATAAATATTAAATTAATTTAAATAAAAAATCGTCGTCGTGCGGTAAAGTTCCCAGATGGCTGGCGACATTTCCTCTTTGTATGGCCAAACTCAAACTTTGGCCAAAATAGTCACCAGCCCTTGGGTCCCCGGAGACATCGACCAGGCGTGCGGAAATTTCTTTGTAAAGGGTTTTTGCATCCGCACCCCATGGTCCCAGGCTCTCTACAGCAAAAGGCATAAATATGTATGACTCCCCCAGAGATGCATATTTACGCCTTTTGCCGGACTCTGCCGCCCACGCAGCCGCACCAGCCTCACAGGCGGTCGCCGCTGGCCGCTACGTGGGATGGAGCTACTGTATCCACGCACGTCGCATCCCACACCACGGAATGAGTGTCATGCCGTCCGGCCTCTTACCGTCGCCCATTGAAATGCCAGTAGGCTCTGGGGCAGCTGGCACGCCGGCAGTACGACAAGCCAAACCGTGGTGACCCAAGTGGTCGACATTTTGCCCAAGTTGATTCGCCTAAATATACTTTAAATCTTCGTATTTAGATCCAGCTGCATTGTTACAGTCTATAGAATTATCTTAATGATCCTAAATATATATCTTCATCTAGATTATACATATTTTTTTACAATTATCTGAGCTTGTCAACTACACTATGATTTTCAAAATTAGATAAATACCTAATGTCTATTTTAAGGTATTTTCAGTGTACATAACTACTATTTCTATCTACGCACTACAGCTGAACATACACTAACGAGGTATCCGCGGAGGCAACACATCTGACGCAATATTAAAGTGGAACTAACATATTTTTCTTGCTGCTTTTTGCTCTCGTATTCTCCAGCGCCATGGACAAGGAAGATCAGATGGTCTATGACTGCTCTTTGGTCACGGCACACGCGTATCTTTGGCGGGTTCCTGTACACTCTCTTGCCGAAACTGAATAGCTGGAAGTAGGATGGGTTTAGGATGGTCGGATAGTTTAGTGAACAGGGTTAATAGGGAGTTGGGTCGTCTATTTTTTGCGTAGTTTCTATTTATTTGCCGAAGAAAATTTGAAGCCACGTTTTTCGGTAGGACCTTGTTGGTAGAACTTTGTTGGTAGGACCTTGTTGGTAGAACCTTGTTGGTAGTACCTTGTTGGTAAGATCTTGTTGGTAAGACCTTGTTGGTAAGACCTTGTTGGTAGGACCTTGTTGGCAGGATCTTGTTGGTAGGACCTCTTTGGTAGGACCTTGTTGGTAAGACGTTGTTGGTAGGACCTTGTTGGTAGGACCTCTTTGGTAGGACCTTCTTGGTAGGACTTACCGGAGTAGAACCGAAGCCGTCAGTGTTGGCCTGCAGTAGGTGAACCATAACTGCGGGTCCATGCATCACGACCAATTCGTTGTTCGGTAGGACCAGTCGTCGATGCCATTCGCCGGTCGTCATGCCGTGGCGATATTCCTCCTAGAAATATATATATTATATATTTATATGTTTCAAACACACTTGCTCAAAATAGGCTCACTAATGTTTCAACCATTTACAATAAATCAAAATAATTACATGATCTAACAAAACAAAAAAACAACCAATAGCGCGTAGACAGAGAAAGCTACAGACCACGACAAATCTTCCATCTCGTTCAAACAAGATAAGTGCGTATTGGAAATACATGAGAGAAGAAACTATATAAATAATTTCTGAATAAGTGATTTGATTTGATCTTGGCCTTCGCAATAGCGCGTTCTATTTCTAAATATTGCCATCCAGTAGCACCAAACCAAAATATTATTTTTGATTTGTGCTACTAGATTACGACCTCGGTGGCGCAGTGGTAACGTGCTTGCCTCTGAACCGAGAGGTCCCGGGTTCGATCCCCGGTCGGGTCATGATGGAAAATGATTTTTTTCTGATTGGCCCGGGTCTTGGATGTTTATCTATATATGTATTTGTTATAAAATATAGTATCGTTGAGTTAGTATCCTATAACACAAGTCTCGAACTTACTTTGAGGCTAGCTCAATCTGTGTGATTTATCCTAATATATTTATATATAATAATTAAATACAAAAACAACGGCACACCTCCAGTTTCTCTGCAATCGTCTCCGGATAAGGCACATATCTCGCGTCCGTGTTCCCTTTGTAAAACCAACTGCACCTGGAGAACAAAACACAACCACCCATCAGAAACTTAGTCATAAATCCTCTATCCCAATCCTCTCTTCATAGTCGTATTCCTCAGGCTGACGGTCGTGGTTATTACGTGGAATGAAACAAACACAACAACTTTCTTGGCATTATTAATGGAGTGGTTTGCCATTGCCTTCTCCATTTCACAAACAAGTTAATAAGAATCAACCAGTGTGCAGGTTTCCTCACGATGTTTTCCTTCACCGGAAGCAAGTGGTGGTCGATGCAAACTACTATACATGGGTCAGATTGGTATACAAACTCATGTGGCACGAGTGGGACTCGAACCTGGGACCTTTCGATCCACAGGCGGGCGTCTTGACCATTACACCACCACCGCTTCCACCCTAATCCTAACTATCCCTTATTTCTCTCCTCTCGTATCTGCATGTTTTCGGTTGCATTACAGCTTCACGTTGTGAAGCCGCGTAGCCCGGGGTCAGCGTGAAAAACAAACTTAAAATGTTGAAGATTCTGCTGTGATTTTACAACCGGGCGCTTGTCTGACGTCATGCCTCCTTGGGAATATTCCTTATTCCTGATTATTAGCAACTTAATATTATAGAGGTAAATGGAAAAGTAAGTTTATTTAGTGACTAGATGTTGCCCGGGGCTTCGCTCCCGTGGGAATTTCGAAATAAAATATTAGCCTATTGCAATCTTGGATAATGTACCTTTATAATGGTGAAAGAATTTTTGAAATTGGTTCGGTAGTTTCGGAGATTACCAGCCTCAAACATACAAACTCACAAACGCTTACCCCTTCATAATAATAGTATAGAAGTATAGATTACATGCATAATTTGAACTATAATTAAAGATATGAAATTGAAGTACCTCCTAACATTCGTGGGTTTATCAGACCAGTACACCGCTATTCGGAGCCTGCCAATAACGTTGACGTCATAGCGACCGCCATCTGTCGGCACTAGTGTGTTCTCGTTCAGGTTGGCTGAAATTAATACAATATTGATGTAATTTTATTTAACTAGTTACAAGTTGTTCGCCGCGAACTTGACCTCGCGAACGCAATAAATTTTTACAAAATTGTGAATATTTCAAAAACGACTTAGCCGATTTTGTTGCCCCACGAACTTAAAAATTCTATTGACAGATCCTACATACCTCCTCAAATTTCATCAAAAAGAGCAACAGTTCGAAAGTTATCGCATTACAAACAAACATATATACATACATATATACATACATACATACATACATACATACATACATACATACATACATACATATTATTTATTTTCCCCCAAGTTGATTCGAATTCGAAAAAAGTGCGAGAGTCGGATTTTAGTCAAGTCGCCGAAAACAGACCGACATTACTTTTACGACTACCGTCGCCGTCGAGTGGCGAGCAATCGCGAACACTAGTGAACTTAAGCATTGATTTACATTGAATTGTTTGTATTAGGTTTAAAGACTAGAAGATTTATTCTCAGAAATATTTTACATCACTTACATGAGAACACAAAATACAAGAAATATTATATTCGTTGTCACACTAATAAACTGAACACAACAGACAAGTTCAGTATGTAGAAATTATATGTTTGGCTAATTGTTTCTTGAATACATCGAACGTGTTAATATTCTTGATATCAGAGAGGTATCTTGTTAAAAAGAAGCGCATGTTACTCGTATTGTCGACCTGCCGTAGCATTTTTTGTCCGATGAAGTTCGCGCGTCGAGCGCATGTGCTAACTTGTTTCTGCTGTAATATACTCGTAATTTTAGATTCTGCCGAATATCTTTAGCTACTTACGGCTGTTAAAAGCTTCCTCCAGAGCTTTAGAGTCGGACGATGAGAATCCCCGCCACAGAGACTTGGACTCCTGATCAACCCGGTAGAACCAGTGGTGACGCACTGGGGTGTACTCAACCGATGGACGGCTCTGGAAAATTTGTAATGGAAACCTTTAAATCAAATTTAAAAAAATTCATGTAAGTTAATTGTGTTTCACATCGATTATAATATATATATATATATATATATATATATATATATATATATTATAATCAGCACTCGGATCACAATCATAACCTGTTTTGATATACCTTTTGACTATGTACATTATGTACTTTTATATATTATTAGAAAGAAAAAAAAACATTGTAAGAAACAATAATGGTAAGCCGATCTGGCATGATAGGGACCAACACTGTTAAATATTGACGAGAAAAAGTGCCTGTGAAGGTCTAATTTTTGAATGATTTGAATTTGAATTTGAAAATCAAATAAATTTAATTAGTTAAGTATTTAAATTAAGCGTGATGGGTACTTTTGAGCTGAGTACAATTCGGGGTGGGATGTTTGATTAATTTTTATTCAATTCAAAGTTTATTTCAATGTGAAATAAAATAAACTAAACTAAAAAGTTTAAATAAATAATTCTTGTAAAAAGAAAACAATAAACTCGTGAGATATAAATAAAATACAAAATACATGTTATGGACTAACAGCTGAAAGGCTAAGCAGGTTTTGATGAAATTTGTAATAGATTACAATTAAATGCTGTAAATAGACATTATCTTTTAACAGATTTACTTTCGCAATTATAATATTAGTATGAAAAATAGATGACGCCCTAAAAATATACTTGAGCACTGAAAAAACAACTATACTAACTTAAAAAGACAAATTTATATGTTATATATGTGTTATCGTACGACGTATCGACTAACGACCTCGATGGCGCAGTGGTAAAGTGTTTGCCTCTGTACCGAGAGGTCCCGGGTTCGATCCCCGGTCGGGTCATGATGGAAAATGATCTTTTTTGATTGGCCCGGGTCTTGGATGTTTATCTATATATGTATTTGTTATAAAATATAGTATCGTTGAGCTAGTATTCCATAACTCGAACTTACTTTGGGGCTAGCTCAATCTGTGTGATTTGTCCTAATATATTTATATTTATTTATATTTATCGGGATTTAGCCGCTTATGTTCGGCGAGCCCTAGGTGCATCGAATACTTATTGACTTTTTTGTTTTCTTTGATGTGAAAGTAAGTTTTTGTTACCTCTTCACGCGTTATCTACTCAACCAATCTTCATGAAATTTCGCATATATACAATTAAGAGTATGGAGAAGGTACCTTTCATCCCGGAAAAGACTATTGTTCCCGTGGGATTTGCGAAAAACCATTCCCTTATAAGTGGCGCTAAATGCGCTGAGTGAATTTTAAATCAATGACTGAAAAATTTGACAGAAAGGTAGATCATGGCTAGGAGACGTCCGCTAAGAAAGGAGTTTTAATGGTAATTCTTTCCCTAAGGGGGTGTTCTTTCCCTATGATGTATTTTAAATGCGTTATGGATATTTTATTCCTACTATCCTAATCAAAATTTAATTAATACGGAGAAAGAAACTGCTCCCGAGAGAATTGTACACGGGCGAGACGGGGGCAAACAGCTAGTTTAACATAAAATGATACGTGTAAATACCTCAGTAAGCATGCTGACTTCATCGTTCGCTTCGTCGTCTTGTTCTAACTTCACTGACCCCTCCTTCTTGTCACGTTTACTATTTTTACCTTCCGTAATATTCATTTTATCTGGCCTTTTATCTGAATTATCATTATCCATAACGCGCCTGTACAGTTTTTTGTATTCTTTTGTAATGTTACAGCAATCGTTACAACTTTTAACTTCTTTTATTACATCGTCATTATACTTTTCCTCTACTTCTGAATAATCTTTATGTAAAATTTCGTCTAAATCGTCTTTACAGTATTTGGGCTCGGTTAGTTTCATTTTGTCTATATTAATGTTACTATCGTACACTACTGTGAAGTAATTTACTGTTCTAACTACTTGGTCATTTACAATATTCTGAATCGACGACAAATCATTTATTAGGTTAGTATTTGGAATGACTTTATTATGGTTTGGACTTATATTAATTTTTCCAGCGCTTTCTACACTAGAAGCATGTCTGTAATGGTTTTGACTTTGGCTCAACTCAAAAAAAGACTTCGCTGGGTCCGTTTTTGTTGGTGTCGAGAAATAACTAGCTAGTCTATTGAAACTATTGTCTGTTTCTTCTTTAGGCTCCTCTTTAGATGTAAAGAAGCTTAAGGGATCTGGTAACGATTCAGCTAGCGGGGGTTTATCGGCAAAAATCGATGCTGCGTCACCGCCCTCCAGTTTAACTGGGTGTAACCCCAAAAAAGAAGACATTTGTGTGTTTGCTTCTTCCGTTTTAGACACTGATGACACAGAATGATCATCGATATCTTTGTTTACACCAAATATTGAAGCGAAAGGAGGTAACTTCTCTGGACTTGATTCTTGTGTCTGCTCTTTTAAATCCAACTTCGAGAACAAAGCAGTCTGCTCTATAATTTTTGGGAAAGTATCTTGAATGGTATTGTGTACTGTACTGAAAGTTGTTGTAGATGTTACTTTAGTTTGAGTCGTGCAGTCTGGTATACAAGGTTCATTTTTGATCTGTCCTGTCGAATCCGAAGATATTCCGCTTAAACGTCTCTGATATTCGCTTTCAAATCCAGGGGGAATGCGTGTCGTTATACTTGGAGAGCAAACATTTATTTGGCTGAAGGGCGATGAAGATGACATAGAATTCTTATAATGTGTCTCTGCTGCATAGTTTCCAGTATCAAAATACGAAGCAATAGTTATAGCCGGACTATTGGAAGTAACAATTTCAATTTTTTTCTGCATATCAAATACATCGTCATTTATGTCAATATTTTCTTCCATCTGTTTAAATCTTTCCACTCTGTTAGTAAATGTATCTGCGTTAGGTATAGGATCATCGGAACTTCTTTCCCTCTCTTTTATTTCAATTTTGTCGTCATCTGTTTCTGAAGGATCTATAACGAATTCTTCAAATATTGGAAAATCGTTTTTTGCATCTTGTTCAATAGAATGTACATCTAAACCACCATTTTCGTCAGATTTGGAATCATCATCTTGGGCTGGCGGTGCTGTAGGTATGCTCATCTGCCTTGGTAGAACAACAGTAGCATTGGTATCATCTTGAGAAATTTTGAATTCTGCTTTAATTTCATCACTAGCATTACATGGAATATCATCGAAGAACATAGAATTATCACCGAAGAAGCCAATAGCATTTGTATTCATCTGAAATGTATAATCAGGACCAGAGAGGTCTTTCGACATAACACTAGTGTTATCTGCACACCAACCATAACTTCTAGTATTTTTTTCGGACCTGTCATTCTCTATAAGCTTGGTAGCGGATTGTCCGTGAATGGTTTCCATTGTTTCTTCGGTTATGTGTGAGATTGCAGCGCATTGGTCAGAGTCGAAAATAATTCTATCATCTACTGGAGTATTAACTTCTGTTAAAGGCACTTCGACAGGATTTGATAGTTGGATAGGAGCTATGATATTTTCTATCAATTGTGTTGTCAAATCTTCAACTTCCTTTTCATCTTCGATTTCGGGTTTAGTTACTTCTCTGCAAGTTTCGCAAATATTAAAATCGGATATATTATTTTCTTCTTGACTATCTTCATGGAGAGGTTTATTTTCTAGATCATTTTCACTGAAACTTACGCTTGCATCTCGATCAAATACATTTGCTTCATTTGTCGTCTCATCATTTAATTCTTCGACAGCTTTAGATCTATCAGCAATCATGGAAGATAAATCAAATAAGGGTACTGAAGATACGTTTGTAGGAAAGGATCCAGTGGCGGTATCCTTTTCTAAATGTTGTTTGTTAAAAAAGTCCTTATCATTGCTGTCTGTATCAAAGATGTAATTTGCAAAGGCATTTTCTAATTTTACACTTTCAGTTTCTTGACGATTTCCTGATACGTTTGGCTCAGATTCTAATGTGTTATCAGGAAATATCGGTGGGCAAATGGACTGATGTATTTCTGTCCTATTTGAGTTATCATCAAACTGAAAACTGGCAATGGAAATATCAGACGTTTCCGTATTATTGACATCTAATTGTTCACTCAAAGGGACTTCATGCCTGTGTAAATCTGTTAGCCCTTTTTCTCTTACTAATTTTTCTTGTATATCTCCTTCTGATGAGACTACGTTCGAATGCAAGTCCAATCCTTCAAGTTTCGGAATCAAATCTGGTATTGAGATATTATTGTCTAAAAATTGTTTAGAAAATAAATTAGTTTCGCCAAAACTGACGCTTTGAATGAGAGCTTGACCGGAACTATTAGCACTTAAAACATTGTCATTTTCTTCAACATCTCGGCAATGAGTTTGAGTAGCAACTTGAGCATCACTTGTAATCTTCGATTCTCCCGATGCACTACTGTCTATACTTTCGTGGTAAATATTTCCAGTTTCAATCACATTTTCAGCATTTTCAATTGCTGATTGATAATTTTGTTGACTAAAAACTTGTGTAAAATCAGTACAACTTGGATACATCTGAGTCTGATTTTGATAAAAATATTCATGAGTATTATAATACTGATTGTTTTCTCCATAGCTGTTTGGTTGACTCTGATAATTCATTTGATAATTGTAATGAGGATATGTTTGAGAATTTTGATCTATGCATATCCCTAAATTATCTTGTTGAGTAAAAACTGCCGGATTAGACTGACTTCCATATTGTTTATGAGAATCATCTTCCTTTTTGGCACTGTTATAATCCGGATCAAAAAAGGTAGTCACGCTATTTTGAATCTTATTAATATCTAACGAACCAAGTTTGGATTTCAAAGAACCAATAATGCCAAATCCTTTGGTTTCCTGTTTAGGTGGTTCATAAGCCTCTGTGGTTTGTCTGCTTAGATCGAAAGCAGTACTATAATTAGTTTCAAAGGATTGTTCAGTTGTCTTGCTTATATCGACTGGATGATACGATTGTGGTATATTAGTATGCTCAATATTGGGTGACATTTGAGTATGTTCACAGGTAGGAGCTACTAACTCTTGATTTTGATCGGGCATAAATAAAGCACCGTGAAAATTTCCAGGATTGACTGTGGATTGTAATGTAGGCTTTACATTATTACTTATAGATCCAACTCCTTCAATGGGACCTGAATAATACTGAGGCCTCTTTTTCGTCATTCTGTAGTTCAAATTTCCTGATATTTTTGGAGGTTCTGCCACCGGTTTTGGTGGTTCTGGTTCTGGTGCGGGAGTAAATAAACTATTTATATTCGGTTGTGTAATATTTTGTACGTTTTGCACTTGCACTGTGTTTGAGTTAAAGAATGTCGGCGGAACATTTGATACCGTTGCTTGCGTGCTTGTCTCGATAGCTGGTATTGCATCGGTTGTATTCATTGCAGCCATTGCAGGCCGTGGTGTTAAATCTGGTGATGGATTACTTAATGAAATTGGAGACGGGTGGAAAATATTCATTGGTGGAGCAGTTATTGTAGTAGTTGTCATTGCGTGAGATGTCACATTCTGCAGATCAAGAGGGTAACTAACTGACGGAACTTGATTTATAATACCAGTTGGTGGTAGAGGCACATCGGCATCACTTGATTTTTGAATGTTTGCAGCAAAAGCAGAGGTTGGTTGAAAAGCATCTGCAGAAAAATCTGGCGTAAATATGTTTGTTGGTGGTGGTGGTAAATTTGCTGATTTGGATGTAGATTGAAAGGCGCTCGTAGCTGATTTTGACGTAAATCTTGAAGGTGGTGCTATTGGCTTCTTCGGTGGAGGAGGCAAGTCAACTGGAAAACTGGAAGTTGCTTGGGGTAAACTTGCTGTTGGCACAAAAGAACTATTCGTTGCTTGAAAGTCTATTTGAGTTGTGTCTGCTGTTCTTGGTTTAGTTGGTGTAGGAGGCAAAATTGTGGAAATTGCAGCTTGACTTGAAGAACTTAAAGGAAATATAGACGCTTGCGGTTGCATGAACGATGGATTATGTGTCGGTTGAATTCCAGTCAAGGCTACTCCAGAAGTTGAATGAAACGAGTGCGGCTCATTAATCGCGTGTTCAGTCAATTGCTGATTTTCTTGAGCATTATCAATTGACGGTACAAAAATGTTACCAGTATCGAATGTGGTTTGTGAAGTCTGCGGTTTAATCACTGGATGATTTGCTGAAATACGTCGTGCAACTGATGGAGGTAAGACAGACTTTCCTATACCGCTTTGGCTATCTCTCCGCGGGATATTAGAAAACATTGGTGGTGGCGGAATTAATGGTGGTTGCGCAATGTATTGAATATTACGTGATTCAAATCCTTCTGATACTTGAGGAACAGATTCAACCTTGTGTGTAAAACAATTAGGCTGAGTATTGCTTGCAGCTTGATCGGCATTTAAATCAAAAGCGGTTTTGTTTTGTGAATAATTGGGCTGTTTGTTGCTTGGTGCTTGAAGACTACATTCAACATTATACGTAGAAACAGACACTGGATTAAACATATCAATTTCCTTTTGTTTATTATCTACTAGATGTTCAGGTTTCATATAATCAGTTGTTGGTGGTTGATTTTGATAATCAGTGATGTGAAGATTAAGTGGTATAAATGGAACGTTATGACTTGGTGGGTATGGATTGCCTTGTGCGCTGTCACGGGAACTTAAGCCAGGTATTTGGGCATACGCTTTCTTTTTCGTAGTGATCCGATAGTTTGAGGTACCTGAAACAAACGAAAAAATCATAAGTCTAAATTCTTAAAATGTAATTATGTATTTAAACTTCATTGCTCAAACACACAATTTGTACAATAATAATAGGCGGACTTAATGCTAAAAATATTATCTAACCGTGAACCTTAGAACATACAGAGATGTTATGTGGGATCGTATTTAAGTAGAACAAAAATTATGTATCGTCCCACTGTCTCCGGTATACAGCGGTAGAGCCTATTTCCTTTTTTTTCTAGTATTCTGCATCCTGAGTTCGTCATTGTCAGACCATTAGCACGCATCTTCGGAAGGCGGAAGCAAAAAAAAAACAAGACAACGGCATATTATGTACAAAGAATAGATCTATAAAATAGATACATAATTCAAATTTTCAATCGAATTTGTATTTAATTTTTATTCTTGTAAAATTTATTTTATTCAGCTAAGTTTGTTTTTTATTTTTATTCTTATACTATGAAAAAAAAACTAATCAACTATAATAATTTGCGTTTTTTTTTTCTATTATGTCCCGCGTTTGAAACTATGCCGCTTTTTTAATCATCAGAATTCAAAACCCCGCTTTGTAAAAATAAAATCAAGCAAAGCAACGCTACTGCCTACCCCCACGGAAAACAGGCGTGATAATATACATATATGCGTGTGTATGCTAGCTAAAGTACTTCCAATGGAAATTAACCGACTACACAGTTAGTGTGACAAGTTGCCACAGAATAATTATAGTAGAAAATCTAGCCTGACAGACACCAGGCTAAACCTGTATATTGCGTTTAAATCTAGCTATAATTTAAACACACTGTCATATATTATATGGTGTCAAAGCCAATAGCTTAGTGATTAAGATGAGTTTGTATATCAATCTAATAGTTTTCTTATACTTTATCTTACATCAACCATTGAAGCGGTGGTGGTGTAATGGTTAAGACGCCCGTCTGTCTGAATCCCACGCGTGCCAGTTTGTATACCAATCTGACTCATGTATAGTAGTTTTCATCGACAACCACTTGCTTCCGGTGAAGGAAAACATCGTGAGGAAACCTGCACACTGGTTGACTATTAACTAACGACTGTTCGTAATGATTCGGGCAACATCGAGTCGCGTCGCGGTACATAGAAAAAATAATAAAAAATACAAAAAAAATGAACAATGTACAATTGTACATAAATAATCCGAAAACTGTAATATACACTGTAAATAAAATCGATTTTTAAATACGCCAGTTAGTAAAACTGTCAGTCCTAAGCCTGAACAAAGTATGAAGGAGAATCGAATTGATTTTAGGTGATTTTTTTCTAACTTCTAGCAAATATAAAAATATATTTATTCGATTTTTTAAAACAATATTCTATATCAATTAAAGCATTAAGTAATTTTCGTTTCATTCGTAACGCGACTAAATCTTGCTCTCTGCTCTTGAATCTGTCTGAGATCCGGTGATATGATCCAATTGATCCAAATGATGCATTAATTGATTCGAATCTTTGCACTGATACAGATTCGAATGATCCAATCTTTAAAATTATACGCTTTTCTCAGCGCTAATTCCACGTAATGACCACGACCCTCAGCCATGGGGAGTAAAACTATGAAGAAGATATCTTGTATACGGTAAATAAAATCGCTCTTTGGAAATGCTATTATTGTCTATTAGCTGCCAGACTATCGCGAAATCCCATCCGCACTTGAAATTTCAATTCTCGTGCGAACCAAGGCTTGTTTTAAAAACCGATAAGGTTCAAATACAGACCAACAAATTAATAAAAATGCCAAGTCTCATAGCACGGAAGAGATTTACTAATATATAAATGTTGTGTATAATTATATTAATATATGACCTCAAAGGGCCCCGGGGTCACGCGTGTCGTGGGAATGTATTTACAGGGGGCTACCATGAAACATAAACACGAAGCACGTCATTGCGTCCGCACGTTCTCTCTTTTTAAAAACTTTTATTTGACTTGCAATGTGTGCAAGTATCTATGGTTCGGGTGAAGTAACTCAAATTCGAATCTGATATCTGCAAGTGATTGAACTTTTTTATACACACGTTTAGTTTGGATGACATTGCATTATTATGATAAGTATGACTAACTGATTTTCTTTATTTCTTTATTCAATTCTTACAGGATATATTTATAATTATTAACAGAAATAAGAATATAAATAAAAGGATCTCAAATTAATAAGGTGCCTGAACTAGGATGTAAATGACTGATCCCTACAAAGAACGGTTTATTGCACCCACATATTTTTTTGTCACGCATTTAATGCAATAAGATCAGACTGACAACAATAAAAGTTTGTGTCAAAAACTTATTTTTCACGAAGCGCACACATTATGTTAAAAAGAGATAGCATGTGGACGTTAGTAATGTGCTTCGTGTTGTTATGTTTCGTGGTAGGCTTTCTGTTTTGTTTAAAGTGCGTTCATCCACGTGATTTGTATGTATTTAATAACATGTCCTTCACGAGACCAGTTGAAACCACAACAACTGAGATTAGGGGCAATACGTCATTGATGTGGTCGTGGTCAAGTGGTTAAGATAAGACCTGTGACTTTTGTTTTTATAAAATGAGCTACTGCTGTATATCGTAGCGCGATACTCGACAATTCCTTGATCATCAGCAATTTAAACGTCCCCACTGCTGGGGCACAAACCTACCTTAATGACGGAAAAGAAGTATGGGATACGACACGACCAATCACACGGGCCCATTGCGGATTGGCAAGTTTTAACGATTGCATTATAAAACCGGTACCAACAGCGTAACGTGCCTTCCGAAGCACGGAGGAGCTCAAGATTAGTCATCCAAACAGGACATTTTGCGAAAGGGGCTAATAATGAGTCTAGTATGATATACAATATTTTTTTACAAATTTGTGAATATTTCAAATACGACTTAACCGATTTTGTTGCCCCACGAACATAAAAAATCTATTGACAGATCCTATATACCTTTTAAATTTCATCAAAATCAGACTAAAGGTTCGAAATTTAACGCGTTACAAACATACATACATGTATTTTTGCAAGTTGATTTGTAAGCGTCGCTCGGTCGGTCAATGATATATTTATTAGACAAAAATCATTACAATGAATTAAAATGAACAGATGGCTCCACACTAGCCACAAGCCTGTGCAGTGGTAGCCAAATTAGGATAACAAAAAAAATTATTAAAAAATATATCACTGCCTTTTTGGAAACGACATATAATTTTCGCCATCACAAAACCAGTTAGCATCATCACACGTAATATATGCGTGCGCGAACCCATCAACAGACAGACGGACTAAATTATAGTTATTTGGTTAGAATTGCACTTCGTTACGCCGGAATCGTGAGAGGTCACCGAGCTGTTTCGGCTCCAAATCACATTGACGAGTTATAGGGTCATTTGTGTTTATACTATGTACTAGCTGCGCCCCGGGCCTTCGCTCCTGTCGGAATTTCGCGATAAAATGTACCCTATGCGTTATTCCAGGGTATATTCTACCCATGTACCAAATTTCATAACAATCTGTCATGTAGATTTTACGTAAGAGTAACAAATGTACACACATACGTCCTCACACTCTTTCGCATTTATAATATTAGTAGGATGGATAACAAGCGCCGGGATTAGGATAGCCTGCTTACTTAGTAAACATAACCTTTGTAGCTGATAGCACATGAGTAGGGAATCGGAACAGAGGCAAAGCTTATTAAGCATCCGAAACCATGTCCGTACTATGCACTGGCAAAGAAAATTTAAATAAAATAAACAAAATATGTGGCCGTCCAAATCAAAAGATACCTTACGGCGCCCGGCACTTTGCCATTATTGCCGTTGTTTTGTATTCGAGCAAGGGCAATAAATACTAAGTGCCAGCCGCCATAAGGTCCCTTTTGATTTCAACGGCCACATATTACAATACGAGTATTAGATATACACCTCTCAAACTGACTATTGTACTTTTTTTTACACTTTAAAATTCGACAATTTTTACTGAGCAGGAGCGCGACAATTTATGACAGTCATTGTCAAATAATTATCAGATAATTAATAGTAAGGTCCAGGGTCGTACAATCAAGAAACGCATAAAATACAAGGCAATAGATAAGGCTTAAAAATTTAATGTAGAACTTACCACCGATAGGAGGCTCCTTTGGCGGAGGCGCCACATCTTTGACAGGCTCATCAACGCCCATCAATGGAACATTGATCTCTTCCCTCTGAAGCGGCACCTGATGTCCTGGCTGTACCTTCGGATCATCGGGAGTCTGTTCCCTGCCCTTCATACTCAACATATTAGAGAAAGAACTAAATACTGCACTGGCAACTTGAGGCAAAACCGTTGGCAATTGTGAGAAATTCTGAGCTATATCAGCGGTCAAACTTTGTTGGACTTCTAGACTTTTATCTGGCTCATTTAGGTTAATCTCTTCCAAATTCTCCTCTGTTGCTTCAAGGCTTGCATTGCTGTCTTCTTTGATGAGACTGTTTATGGGAGCGCTAACATATCTAGTTCCTTGGAGCCTAGCAAAATATTCATTGACATCAAAATCGTCTGCGGACTTTGCGGAGGCATTCGATATGCTCGATGTCGGGGGATAATTGATTTTGGGATAGTTGTCATCTTGTTTTGTGCCTGAGAGGCTTGGTGTGATGCTTGGGGTTATATTAGACGGTGTCAGATTAGAATTAATGTCGCTCGTTATTATATTGGTCAGTTTTGGTTCCGAGTTCCTCAGGGTACTGTCCTGGGGCCCACTTGATTGATCTGTAACAAAGAAAAATGGTATATATCAATTGAATGGTCAGATTAGTAAGAAATTATCACATTGCAAACTAACTATCCGAGTAATATTTGCGCTCAGATGCTCAGATGTACATCCTATAAATCTGCGCGTTTTCCCGGTTACTTCCTCAGCCGTTTAGTGTCGTAGCTAAAGTTCCGCTTTCCTACTGTTTCGTCTCCACTCCGCATGGTCGTCGGCATCGCTATTTGTCAGACCATTGGCACGCATTTCATAATTGACGATATCATTAGAGTCCTGCTATATCAGACCAAAAACCTACTAACCCAAAGACCTACCACACAATGCACACATGGGCCGCCTGAATAAATTACTCAAACAAGTTCTCTTTAAAAGTAAAAATGAATATTGTACCCATCTTTGTACAGTAGGTGTGGTCCTTTATGCAACAGTTACTAAATTGACATTACGCTTACATTATTCACCTGACGCCACTCTTATTTCGTAATCCTTACGGTACAATATTACTTGAACTTCGTAAAAGATAATTTTGTAACGAATCTTCACTTGAAAATTAAACGAAAAAGAACTTTAAAGTTGTTGTCATAGGATTGGTTTTTGTTCGTAAAGAGCATGTAAGGGCAAGTGACACAGTTCTTTAAAAAGGAAAAGTGATAAGTGAGCATTGGTTAAGGCGGTGTGGACAATGAATCAGTGATATTTGAAGACCCTACCTAAATAAACATTCTAACACCTTTTGCAATGGAGATAACTGCACCGCACCTTAATATAGGACCTGATGGGCACAAGGACGAAGCGCAGCGATTCTGTATGCGAAATGCCACAAATTTTTCTTTAAATATGTTTTTACTAACATATAACAGATAAATTCACGCGGGCGAAGCTGCGGGTAAAAACCCGCAGCTTTGCCCGCGTGAATTTATCTGTGAAAACGGAACAGACACGATTTTCATACAAACTTTCACCTCATATAATCATTCGAAGGTTGATTTTTCAAAAAAAAATGTATATTATAATATAATATATTTTTCACGCGACCCCTGGGCTTCGGGGTGTCACAGCTCCGAATAACCTGGTACACGTGAGAAAGAGAGAGAGAGAGAGAGAGAGAGCTAGAAATTGATTCTTTCAATCATTATGCGAGAATGTCCAGTGACTAGCAATAACATTTTTCACTGTTTGGCAAAACAGTTTACGCCTACTATGACTGTACCGTGGCGTGTGGTTCCGCCCTAAAATAGCCCTGTCTATATACCTAATAGAATATCCTCACGGGGATGTCCTACAATTTAGGCACAAATAGCCTGGGAATAATAGCATTTCCAAGGAGCGTTGACGTTGGGCAGGAGATTGTAAAAGCACAGAACGATCTTTAAAATTTTGAGATTACTTTTTACGCTGACATCTAGCTTCGGAAAATTCTGGAATTATTTTCATGATAATCATTATTTAAATTTACTTTAAAAAGTATGTATGACATTTTATATTATTCTAATAAGTATAACTTTGCTGTTAAAAATATGAGGCCTTTGCTCAGCAGTGGGACACATAAACAGGGTATTAAAAAAAAAACAGTATTTAAAAAAATATCCTGTATACGTGCCAATTGACTAAGTTAATTAGAAAACTTTTGCGAATAATCACTCACACTCGCTGACAGCAAAAAAAAAACGTATGTAATACAGTAATTAACTTTAACTTAAGGTGTTTTAAATATTGCTAATCCTTATCTTAATGGGTAGGTAATCACCGCTTTTTATCTGTGAAACATGACTTTAAAATCCCTGACTCCACCGAACGCAAGAAATTAATGGTCATATTGTATCGTATGTTAGAAAAATCATATTCTGAGATCACACTCTCGACATATATAGATACTAACTTCGCTCCCGTGGGAATTTCGGAATAAAAAGTACCCTATGTGTTATTCCAGATTATATTCTACCCGTGTACCAAATTTCCTAACAATCCGTCCATTAGATTTTGCGTGAAAGAGTATCAAACACGCATACATCCTCATAAACTTTTGCATTTATAATAATAGTAGAATAATGTCACGTCTTTATGCCTTACGGGGTAGACAGATCCAAGGACACTCGACAAAATGTAATAAAACAAATGTTGTTATTGCACACTGACAAAGAGCGATGGTGATCTGGTGTGTCACACGTTTCCCCAGCTTCTCAAAAGCCCCCCAAATGTGGCAAAATGGCGCACAACAAAAATATATTCCTTTGCGCTTTAATAATCCTATTATTAAAGCGCAAATTCACTGTCAATATAGCAAAATATTTTTAACTAGCTTTTGCCCGGGGCTTCGCCTGCGTGAATTATTCGCGAAAGCGGATCACAAACTTTCACCCCCCATTATAGTCAATTGGGGGTTGCTTTTTGACAAAAAAGTACCCTATGTTTGAACGGGAGTCTTCAACTATATACATACCAAATTTCATCGAAATCGGTTTAGCTGTGAACTGACAGATAGACAGACTTTCGCATTTATAATATTAATATGGATTTTATTACAAGCTTTTATTTAACTTGCAATGTATGTCGCTATGTGCCTATATAGCTATATCTCGAATGGAATCTTTCAACTCAAGTTTGAAGCAGATATCTTCATCCTATTGAGCTGAAATTTCGTACACACGTTTAGTTTAGAATACAATGCATTATTATGTTATGCATAGTGCACCCAGGATCGGCTCCAGAGGTGGGAACTACTCAACACTTTAATGTAGACAGACATGATATTTCTATTAATAGGTGCTGTCCAATCTATGTTTCAACTGCCTGTCCCGACTGCTCCACATACCACATAATGAAGGACTTTAACGAGGCCAAGCACAGAGCGATCAGTTTAGCCACTTACTTGATGGTTGAACACCATCTGAATAGCCATTCCGAATCGACAAGATGATAAATAATAAATAAAATAAATATGTATGGACATATAAATATGTCACACAGATTGAGCTAGCCCCAAAGTAAGTTCGAGACTTGTGTTATGGGATACTAACTCAACGATACTATGTTTTACAACATATACATATGTATAATAGATAAACATCCAAGACCCAGGTCAATCTGAAAAAGTTCATTTTCCACGTTGATCTGGCCGGGGATCGAACCCGGGACCTCCAGTGTAGCAGTCCGGCGTGACGACCATTAGGCCACGGAGGTCGTCAAATAGATCGATAGAGTACTTTATTTATAGTATACACAGGCCGCAATATCATAACATATTATAAAAGCTATGTACATTACGTATGTAATCTGCACATCAAATGTGTGAGTATCCAGTACATCATTACATCATCAAATTGATCGCAAGGAAAGTGCCCGGGGACGCATTATCGATGAAAATTACCGGCCATGCGCGTGCGCACAAAAAATCCATTCAGCGTGATTAACTTTTTTCGGCCGCACTGATTGGTACAATGTCAATAACCTAAGATGCTACTGCTCCTACACAATTGCTTGCAGAAATGTTTGGATCAGGATTCTCGTTTATTTCGTCTCGGCTGTGACGCCATGAAGCCCAGAGACCACGTAAAAAGAATATTTGTTATTGTCTTTTTTTCTTTTAAAGATTCGGGTGTGATTTCACGACCGGCCGCCTGCATGACGTGAACCTTCTTCGAAAATGCCGTTGTAAAGTCAAATAATGTTTGGTTTAAGTCTTGAAGAGTCTAAAAATAATAAGGCTCTGCCTACCCCGTGTGGGACAAAGACATGTAATTCGACGTTGACAGATGAAACATTTTCAGTGAAAATCTTTACGGAGAAGAAGTGAAAAGAAAGGAAATAGACAATAGACACATATATTTTTTTTTACAGGACTAGAGTCGACCGCGAGATTTTTCATTAAAGCCAGCCAGACAAACATATATTTTGGAACTAGCAAGAGAGAGACAGAAAACTCGTGACGATTACATTATAATTATAGAGAGAGTATAACTTTATATATAGCAAGACTACTAACTTTATAGATGGCAGCATACTGAGCTCGGAACACCCAAAGCCCGTTAAAAAACTAACGATTGTTTGTTTTGTCCAAGCGAAGCCGGGACGAGACCCTAATCGTACTAATATTATAAATGCGAAAGTTTGAGAGCATATTTGTTACTCTTTCACGCGAAATCTACTGGACGGATTGTTATGAAATATGGTGCACGGGTAGAATATAATCTGGAGAATAACACATAGGGTACTTTCATCCCGTAATTCTCACCGGCGCCCCGGGCGCGGCTCTCAGTATCTTTACTAATATTATAAATGCGAAAGTAAGTTTGTTACCTCTTCACGGTATATCTACTCAACCAATCGTCTTGAAATTATGCATACATGTAGTTTGAAGTACGAAGAAGGACATAGTGTACCATTCATCTCGGAAAAATAACTGCTCCCGTGGAAATCTTACGCGGGCTACACAACTAGTGATATATATTTATCAAAAGCGGAGCAATGAGACCTTCCTTCAACTGAACTCGCGCTCTATAGTCGGATTGTTGTTCTAACCGTGTCCACATGTACTTGTCAA
This sequence comes from Plodia interpunctella, assembly GCF_027563975.2. Lineage (NCBI taxonomy): Eukaryota > Metazoa > Arthropoda > Insecta > Lepidoptera > Pyralidae > Plodia > Plodia interpunctella. The sequence continues at coordinate 2,714,463 of NC_071322.1, forward strand.
CTTGTCGCCCCTGACCAACAACTATTTACTAGACATATAGTGAATCCACTAGCTCTTGACCAGGGTCAAGAGCTTGTGGATTCGCTATGGCAAGCAAAGCCAGGGCTTTGCTTGCAAAATAAGGTTAAGACGCTTTAGCCGTCTCGTAATTACTTATATTCCATCTCTCTCTATCCCGGTTATCACAGTTTGTGAGGCCGCGAAGCCAGGAGTCAGGGTAAAAAATAAACACATTATCATACAAAGATTCGACTGCCTGATATCAACCCTCTTAGGGAATCTTATTGAATGCTGAGTAAATTTTATTGCCGCCTCTTAGCTGGGTACCAAGACTTTATTTCCCTTAATCACCTCGTACGACATCCCTTCTGGCATGATAGGGACCAACACTATTTAAATTAGTTTCTTTTGCTTTTAAACTAGTTACTCGGGACTCGGGAGTGATCGTATCATGGCTTTTTGAGAAATTACTATCATGACATATTATAAAACAAAATCCTCTGCCGCGTCTGTCTGTTCGCGACAAACTCAAATACTACCGCACGTAATCCCTGACGTTGGTTAAGATGTATAATATAGACATAAACATGCATTTTTTCACTTCAAAATCATTTATACAGTAATTAGACAGTCTAATTACTGTATAAATTATTTAATGTGATCCACGGCAGGATATGTAGTGGTCCCATTTTAGAGCGGGGACCGCACGCCACAATTTACCATCAATATCCGTTGTTATGAGGTTTGTGTTTACAAATATCGCCGAACAAGCATTTAATGTACAATTTGGTACAATTGCATCAAATATCGTAAAATTTTGTAAATAAACTAACGGCCCGTCCCGGCTTCGTCCGGGTAAAACCATAATAAATCATACCCCTAAACCTACCTCAGGAATCGCTCTATCTATTGGTTTTTGAGTTTATCGCGAATAGACAGACGGACGAGGTAGAAGACTTTGTTTTATAATATGTAAGGATAAAGGTAAAATAGTATATATAGATAAATAAATATAGATAAATAAATATATATATTAGGACAAATCACACAGATTGAGCTAGCCCCAAAGTAAGTTCGAGACTTGTGTTATATGTGGATACTAACTCAACGATACTATATTTTATAACAAATACACATATAGATAAGGTTCAGAGGCAAGCACTTTACCACTGCGCCACCGAGGTAGACTCAAGATGACTCAAATATCGTGGAAAGTTTTGTATATAAATGATTTTAAAACATACTAGCCCTGTCCCCTGCTTCGCTTGGGTGAAACCATGATAAATAAATAAATATATATATATATAATAAATCTACCTCCGGAATCATAATATCTGTTAAAAAAAACTCTCATCAAAATCCGTTGCGTATCAAATCAAATCGCATTTACTTCTTCCTCATACAGGTCTTTGTTTACAATAAATACTAATAATTAAGGACCCTGACGGGCGCTGCAATGGGAGAAGGGCTATATATTTCGTCAAGTTTATGTTATTTATTATTTATTTATTTTAAGACCTTGTCGCGTGTTTAATGTATTTTATGTATGTTTATATTTAGGTATTTTATTATATTTATTTGGTGTATGTGTCATAACAAGTTAGCTAATTAATAAAACATGTAAAATTTTGTAAGTATAAAATTTTTTTTGCCTTTGTCTTCTAAATATTCATTGATTGTGCAGTAGCATTTATTAGTAAATAATTCTTTAAGATGTTGCCGGAACAATTTAGTGTCTTTTATATATTTAACGGCGTAATTTTAGTGTAGATATATGTAGATCTAGGGACAGACAGCGGGAAGCGACTTTGTTCACTATTTACTGATATACAATTGGTAATAATGTGTTTATCCTAATCCTAACCAATAGTATAAATACGAAAGTAAGTTTGCTTATTGGAACTTCACGCTTTATTTGCTGAACCAATCTTCTTGAAACTTTCCATAAATGTTGTCTAAAATACAGAGAAGGTACCTTTTATCCCAGAATAATAAATGTTCGCGTGGAATTACACGAACACACATAAAATTACACGAAAGTTACGCTAGTTTAATAACAAGGGCAACATTTTTGTTTACTATTTAGCATCAGAGAGAGGTGTGAAGTGCGAGCGAGATGCCAACAGTAGCGTAGAACCTAGTTTACGCACGGATGGTGTTATTCGAGATGTAATAATGATCACAAAACTCTTATCAAGAAGATGATCACGTGCTCCTCCGTCCACTAAAGTACATGTTGGAAATCATGGCTCTCATTAACCCCCGACGCAAAAAGAGGCGTGTCTATCTGTTTGTCTGTCTACGTGGTACCCAAGCTCATTAACTGGCGAACCGATTTAAACGTGGTCTTTTTTATTTGATAACTAATATGCGGTGATACTTTTATGCGGTGGCTCTTAGATATGTTTGGTCAAAATCGGTACAACAGTTCAAAAGTTGTAGCGAAATGAACATTGAAAGTCGGGGTTTTTTTTTTTAATTTGTCTAATAAATAAACTTGTTAAACTTTTAGTCCACTCTAATCCATGATTCCTTATCAGGATATTTTCCTCGTCTACTCTTTCATTGAGTATGTTAATTGCTTAACACTGGCGTCAAATTTTATTGTCGCCTAAAGGCATCTGACGTGACTTTAACGACTACAGCGTCTAGTGGCAAGCAATCGCATATGCACACTAGTGAACTTAAACTGTTAACCAGTTTGCAGGACTTTTCACGATGTTTCCCTTCACCAGAAGCAAGTGGTGGTCTATGAAAACGACTATACATGAGTCAGATTGGTATACAAACTCGTGTGGCACGAGTAGGATTCGAACCTGCGACACCGCTTCTTTTAGGGCAGACAAGTGTAAAACACAAAGAAGTATTGAAATTAGTGAAATCCAATAAGAAAAATGACCTTATCTGCGATGACCAATGCTATATTACAAAACTTGAATACGTGATGATTACTGGCGACGAATACTCATTATAATTAAGTAATATCAGTTGAATCCTACGGAAATATTAAAGAAAAATGTAGAAAAGGTTGCTTAGAAGAAATCGCTCAATGCCGCCTTTTGCACATATTCTTGTTTTAAGTTATACTAGCGGCCCAATTTGCTCGGCTTTGTTTGGGTTAAACCATAATATTATACACTTAAACCTTCCTCAGAAATCACACTATATTTTAAATAAACCCGCATCAAAATACGTTGAGTTTTAAAGATCTAAGCATACTTAGGGACAGACAGAGGACGGCACTTTGTTTTATGGGTGAATTTCACGAGCGTTTTGAACGCCGCCGTGGGCTATCATTAGTGTTTATTAAATTGTACCGAACACAGTAATCAATTTAATTATCCTATTTTATAAATAAGTACTGGTACAATGTTAATATTAGTAGGTTTAATTTAAAAATTATATATACTTTATTAAAAAAAAAAATTGCGACATGCCGCGTTCAAACAGTCGTGAAATTGACCCTTATACTACGAGTATTTAGTGAATGTGTATTTTGTATTGTATTGTACATTCAACAGCAAACGAACCTATGCATATTCATTGCAAATCGTCCGCTATTACCGCCTCACTATATGATCCTTGCATGTTATTTATGCGATGGTGTTTAGGCCTTTGGCTGTATTGCTTAGTGTCACTGGCTCACTTTTTAATTTTCCCAAATGTCATAGCTGTCAACGTCAAGTCATTTTTTACTTTGTCTTCTAAAAAATTTGGCGCGCCTACTTACGTACTTTTTTCTATGTATATAAAAAAATTAATAACTGCATGAATACAGATAATTTAAAAGGAATTATTGAGTTTTTATTGGCTCCGGTGTGTCGGCGAAGACAGGTGGACTGTATAATGTAATCTAATATTAGTTATCCACATACAAGGATATTTTAGACGTATAAATTGAATATTAAATACTAAAAGTAGGACCATGAGCTCCGACGCTCTATGGCGACGGAAGCAAACAAGAAAACAACGTAAATTTTTAACATATGATGAATGATATTTATTAGGCAAGACAGAATGAATGATTTTTTTTCCTTTTATCCAAAAACATGACGGATTTCGACGACATTTTGTACACGGCTAACATAATACCTGAAACACCACAGAGGATACGCTATATCCCAAAACCCCCACGGGAGCGGAGCCGGGGCGCAGGCGCAGTTTGTGTGACATAAACAAGTTTTAAAATATGCGTGACATGCATGGCTATTTGAACAGCTGATTAATATTGAATAGTTTTTTAATTATGGATGACATAACAAATTAGCACAACAATGCATTAACTATGACACATTACAGCCAATGCGACGGCTAGGATGGCTATTTAAAAATAATCAAATTTTGGTCAAGTGCGAGTCGGACTCAGAGTATTTCGTAAAATTCGACATTACATTTTTTATTTTCAAATTTTTCCTTTTATCTGTTTAAATGTCACATTTGATGTTTCTAGGCCAACGGGAAGTTTAGCATAGTATTGATTCCCCTGTGAAGTCGCAAAATATTGCAACGCAAATGGGCACATTTCTTAGTTTGTGGTTTTTCTTTTCTTGCTGTCATATTCTTTTGTTCTTTTTCAATTCATACAGTTCTGTCATATATTTATTTCAATTTATTAATCCTTAAACGAGAAATGTCTGTCTGTCTATCTGTCTGTTCCGCTTTCACAGCTAAACCACTAGACCGGTTTTAAAGAAATTTGATATATATATATATATATATATATATATAGTTAAAGAACGCATTTCAAACATAGGCTACTTTTTTTTTCAAATATCTACCCCCGAATGATTATTATGATATGAAACTTTTTATAAAAAATCATTTTTGTTAAGCTTACGCAGGGAAATTCACGCGGACGAAGCCATGGACAAAAGCTAGTATAACATAATAAGGCAGAAATTGGAAACACAAGCTTCGTTTCCAGTCGTTAACGAGTACAGTCAATTTGTAAGCTCCTACATAAGTGTTAGTCGTAATACAATGTTTACAATCAGTTGTGACTAATTGTATGAAGGCCCTACCTCAAAACTACAGAGATTTCGTGGAAAACTTTATCAAAAACGAAAAAGCTGTGATTTTAAAATTGTATTTTTTTACAGAGCGTTTATTACAATAAGCTTTGCACAAGAACGTCTTTATTGAAACATTATATATCGTCAGAGTGATTTTGTTCAATTCCAACTTCTAGTTTCATGTTTCATACAATTAATCACCATTGAACTATTAAGGAGTTCCTTCGTTGGGATCCAATCCTGGTCCAACATCAAGTCTTGCTAATCGCAAAAATACACGGCCATCGGAACTAAAGACATTGGATGTCGTACGTAAATGTCATGTTAGATGCCTTTAGGCTTGAATAAAATTCGACACCAGCGTTAGCAATAACACACTCGAAAAGAAAGCCCAGAGCCGCATATTCTCCTCACTTGCGCCAAGCTAAAACATCAAAAGATACGCCGCCTAAAACAAAGTTCTTTATCTGGCCGGTTTTGTAGAAATAGTAACTCATATCATTGGTAACTATCACTGTCATAGTTACGAATTTCCTGGCTAATTTCAATTTCACAATCTCCACGGTGTAGCCGGATATGATTGTGATTATTGCACTGTTCTGGGAAAGACGAATCACGAGCGTGTATTGAGAAAAGGATGAGTATAAAGAGAACCGAAGCGATGGGCTTTTAAGTTAAATTCCAAGTAAAACAAATAATAAATCCTTATCCTTACATGTTATAAAACAAAATCCTCTGCCGCGTCTCTCTGTCTGTTCGCGATAAACTCAAAAACGATACAGCACGGATTTTCATACGATTTTCACCAATAGATAGTGTGATTTCTGGAGAAGGTTTAGGGGTATAATTTATTGTGTTTTTACCCGAGCGAAGCCGGGTCGGACCGCTAGTTGGAAATAAAATGAATTTAATAATTAACAAATAATAATAAATTATGAACAAATCAGCCCTCTTCAATTGCTGCGCCCGTAAGGGCCCGTAAGGGGAGAAAAAATAAATAAACTATTATTAATTGTTCTATTAATAATAGTTTATTTTTTCTCCACAATAATTTACACAAAATACAATTGATAGAGTATACAGTGTATATAGTACATACGACTAGTAGATAGTAGACAATTGTGGAGAACTGGTGCCCATGCTAGGCAATCAAAAATCAAAATAAAAATCAAATCATTTATTCAGAAATTAGGCCTTCACAGGCACTTTTTCACGTCATAATCTAAATTAAATGATGTTTACCAAAGCTACAAACTACTAGCATTTCGGAACGACCACTGCTGAGAAGAAATGCCGAAAGAAACTCATTCAAACAGTGTTGATCCCTATTATGCTTACCATTTTTTATATATAAATTTATGTATAATTTTTTATCATTAATATAACATGTAAGTACATAATAAAGTACATGGTCAAAAGGTATACTGAAACATATTATGATTGTGATCAAGTGCTGATGAAAGGAAAATATATATACTTATATATATATATATGTATAATTAACCAAACAAAAAAAAAACTTTTAATAAAAGATCGAGCTGACCAGTTCCCCCGGCAGCACCCGTTCACGAGTTGACGCGTGAGTCAGCCATCGCGAAGCTCAACCACAATAGAGGGAACCTCCCGAGCTCCTGAGGATCCTGTGTTACGGGTCACCAGGTATTATATAGATAGTATTGTTCTATTATATAGATAGTAAATTATATAGATAGAACAATTATTATTTATGATATTGATATTACAATTATTATATTTATTAACAAAAAGGCTGGGCTTTTACGTGGGTAAAAGAATAATCATTACATTTTGACCTAGCGGCCTGTCCCGGCAAATAATAAAAAAAGCCCTTCATAAACTAAGCCTATTTGCTTATAAATTTGTAAAAAAAATAATAAATCCAAGCTTGCGTCTTCGTTTAAATAAAAACAATATAAATCATTGAAACAAAACCCGATTACCAAACAAGTTCTACGAACAAAACCCATTATCAAATAACACATCCTGTGTTTTGACTAAGAAAAAAAAAAAGTAATCAGATAACAAAAATGGAGCGGAAAAGAATTTTGAAGAATTCGCTCGTCTCGCATACCGCCGTCCGGCCATTGAGGTATTTTCATAGACACCTGCGCGCGCAAACATCAGTTTAATTTTCGAACGCCGTGAGCGCGCGCGTCAATTTAAATTAAGCATACTTTTTTTTCTCGTTGTGCCGTTGAATAATCGAGTTTTTTGTGGCCAGCGTTTGTCAACAGTGTTGTGAATTAGTGATTTTTTTGTGGGCAAAGATAAATTTAAAAGTAAGTTTTTCTGTAATTAGTCTGATAAACGGAACTTCGTAATACCACAGAATTATATTGTTTATGATTTTTGACAAATTTGTTTGGACTTTCTAGCATTAAATTTAAAAAAAGGAAGATTTCGCAAACGGATTCTTTAAAAAATACATTAAACTTGTTTTGATTGGATTATGCTAATGTTTTGTAATAATATTGGCGAACTAAGATTTATTATCATTAATTTGCCCGATTTTATATATATTAATAAATTATAAGAAATGTGAAATGAAATGGTTATTCTTATTAAAAAATTACAAAAACATTGCCTTAATTCTAATAAGAAACACGCATTTTTAATAATAAATATGCATTTCAATAAGAGACAACATTTTTGTATTAATCACACTATTTTATTACCATAGACAATAAATAATAGGTGATTAAATAAATACAGAGATAATAAAAGAATCTATCACGGTTTTGGCGCCAAGCCGTCTACCAAACATAGCAAAGGAATTTCCGTTCGTATTGAAAAAAAAAGTGCAAACTTGTAGCAAACGCGATACATTAAATGAAAGAAAAAAAACTAGCATTGTTTTTTATTAATTCGATCACTTTTTGAAAAAATATTCGGTAATTTACAGAAAAAATAAAAAAACAAATGCAACGTCAATAAAAAAGAAATTTAAACTTATTAGTGAAAATCTAATGTATTTTCGTCAGATAAATAAAATATTTTTTAACTATCGGCTAAACATTATGCTTTATGTATGTTTTGTAACTTCCAAGTTACAAAATACATTGGCATTTGCCCGCGGCTTGGCCCGCGTGAATTTCCCACGCGAACATTTTTCCAGGATGAAAGGTACCCTATGTCCTTCCCCGTACTTCAAAATACATGTATGCAAAATTTCAAGAAAATTGGTTAAGTAGATAGAGCGTGAAGAGGAACAAACAAATAAATTTACTTTCGCATTAATAATACTAGCTGTTTCCCGCGGTTGCCTTGACCTCGGCTATATTTAATCCAAATTTCATCACAATCACTGTAGTAGTTTTTTGAATTTAATCATTACAAAACGAAAAAATACAAATCTTTTCTCTTTATAATATTAGTATAGTATGGACGGTAGGGAACCCTTAGTGCGCGAGTCCGACTCGCGCTTGGCCGGTTTTATAATTATCCACTTCAGTCTTGGCATCCTAGTTCTCAATGCCATTAACGATACAAATAAAATAAATCACTATGACTTTATACATAAATAGGACAATAAAATGTTTGTCGATATCCGGTTTACCAATTACTACAGTCAAGTTGCAAAATAACCATGTTATTGTACAACAGTTTGTTATGTTGCACAGTAGGCGGAATAAAGCCCTCTGACACGTCTGTCTGTTCGCGCGATAAAACTCAAAAACTACCGGACGGATTTTTTTGCAAGGTTTTCATCAATCGATAGCGTTATTCCTGAGAAAGGTTTAAATAATTATTATTTTAAGTAATTTAATGTTCGATAGTTTCAGAGATTACCCGCCTCAAACATACAAACTCACAAACGCTTACCACTTTATAATAATAGTATAGTAGTAATAGAATTTTTTGTAAAAAAAAAAATACTTATCTCACATATTGCTTACTCAACGCTTAATATTCTCAGAGACGTAAATACGCTATTACATGGAAATTACTAGCTAAGTTATTATAATCACTGTGAATACATGTCACCAATCGCGCTGTTTGCTAATAGACTAGCGTTGCCGAACTATCGATAGTTCAACAGTCGATAGTTTCAATCTAAAAAGACCAGTATAGTATTTTTATATAGTATCGATAGCTATTTTCAAGCAAATACTATTGATAAAGAACAATAATAGTATCGAACCGTGATGACGAGTAGAATATCGGTTTTATTGAACCTAACTAATATTATTAATGCGAAAGTAAGTTTGTTTGTTACTCTATCTACTCAACCAATCTTCTTGAAATTTTGCATACATGTAGTATGAAGTACGAAGAAGGACACAGGGTACCTTTCATCCCGGAAAATTAACGCGGGAGAAGTCGCCCAGAAATTAATTTAGAATAAAAGAATAATAATGGTCTACTATCGATAGTTTTGCACACTCGAAAAATATGCATAAGTAAAACTTAAAGAAATCTCGTGGATCCCAACGGAAGACCAGCGTTGCTTACCTCGCGCGGGGTAAACAACATATGCTGAGCTGGGTCCTTTTCAAATTTCGAGCACAATGTAAAGTTTTTTTTTAATTTTTTATTACCTAGTTTTATTTTTTATATATGTTTTGTGTTTGTTTTTTGAATAAGTTAATTTGAATTTCTTAGAGAATATGGCAGCCCAGTCCGTATAAATACGTATATTTTGTCAGTTTAATTATATTAGGTTATAAGTGGCTAAGTAATATTGTTGTATTAGATACTGTGATGTAACTCTTGCATTGGCACGTAACAAACCTCTGTGGTTTAAGCCTAATGCATAATGTGTATTATCTTTTATTGTATTGTCTTTAAAATGATAATAAATAAAATCAAAATCAAATCATTTATTCAGAAATTAGGCCTTCACAGGCACTTTTTCACGTCATATTCTAAATTAAATGATATTTACCAAAGCTACAAACTACTAGCATTTCGGAACGACCACTGTTGAGAAGATATGCCGAAAGAAACTCCTACCACTTTACCATTTTTTAAATATAAATTTATGTATAATTTTTTAACAGTAATATAACAATATAAGTACACAATAAAGTACATGGTCTAATAAATAAATCTACTATTGCAAATCAAACTATCGATAGTGTGCACAAAATATCGTAACTATCGATAGCTATGAATACTGCCTTTTCTCAAACTATCGATAGTCTATCGAAACGCTATCGACTATTGAGCGGCAATAGTACAATAGACGCGCGTGACCAGTTTCCGAAGTTAATATAATTGTTATACATAACAATGCGAGTTATACGCCTTGGCTTCTCTAGGAATTTAGATAATAGATCATATTGGATTTTCGTGGCTTCGAGCTCCGCTGTCTGGAAGTCCTGGGTTCGAGTCCTATCGCGGGCAAATGATTATGATCACAGATGTTGTCTGCAATTCTGACATTTCTGTAGTAGTGTCGTTCGGACGTGCGACGGAGGCTTATTGCTTAGTGTGGTCCGTTGGGTATTATCGATTTGTTTACTTGATTTGATGACAAAAAACATAAAGCTTAATTACATTTCATTTTATACGGTTAATAAGACAACACTGATTAATTTCGTTGCAGCAGCTATAGGTGCGCACGCGCTGTCATTACGATTTTTCAAATTTTAACAAATACAATAATGAGTTTAACTATATATCTTTACATTAATTACTCTGTACTGTAGTAATGTAAATTTTATGAATGATTGATTTTGGAAATGATTTCTTGCTCAAGAAAATTGACGGATTGTAATGACCGCGCAGCCGCAGCGGTCGAAACGCTCTGCGAACCACTCTATAACCGAACCGAAGGGATTTTACTACAAAACAAGCGGCCCGTCCCGGATTCGCTCGTGTGGACCCTTATCATTTAGCGGTATAAAAAATAGGATTACAACCTATTCTCAGACTATTGAATAAACATATAAAATTTCATCAAAACGTCAAAACAAAAGTCGGAGTAATGGGTCGGAGGAGGTAGGTAATACCAAAACGACTTGACCAATATTAATTAATATTAGCTGCGATTCTCGTGTCACAATTTTAGAAGTGTGACACGGGAATAACTTTAAAGTTTGTTTGTTGCCTCTTCACGCTTTATCTGCTCAACCAATCATCTTGAAATTTTGAAGTATGGAGGGACATATTGGTGCTTTTGATGCCCGAAAAAAGTTCTCATGGGAAATTTACGTGTGCGAAGCAGTGGGCAAAAGCTAGTATAATATAATTCACTTTATAGTACTTTCCCTTGATTGCGTTTTACGACGCGGGATTAGATGCAACTGGCACATACGATGTTTTTATTATTTGTGAAATAAAATTTTCTTTCCTTCACTTGGGAGGCATTTGGGAGGCCAAGAAAAAACGCGCGCTTTTTGATTTAACCAATTATCATATGGCTTCTTCCTGATTTAATTAAGTACATAAGCATACGGCCCATACATCAACAGGCCGACAACTCAAATCGTGATTCGGAAAGGGAAACTCGTGTTTTACCTACCTTTTCCCTTTAGGGATCATTGACCTGTCATATGTCAAGTGTGAGCCTGCGGCGAGGTCATGCAAATCACAATTATGTATGAATGAACGCAATTATGTATGAATATGAACGGAAGGTGAAAGTGTGTTTGTTATGAGCGATTTTAAGATACGAATAAGGTACATACTAAGTTCTAACGTGCTGTAAGTACAAATTTGTATTAATTCCTTATCAGTATAGACACGTTATATTAAAGGTATAGACAGTGGCGTGGCATAAACTGATCGGACGCGGCACGGCCCAAAGCGCTGGATATAGAAACTTTAAATTTAGCACGTAACCTACCTTATGTGGTATAGGGTTGTACTTGAAAAGGATTTTTCAAAATTCATCCTCTAAGGGGGTGAAAAGTTTGTATGGGGAAACCAAGTTAGACTCTATATATTTCATTGCGGCAATTTTTCGCGGCAGCCCGGGCTGCGGCGGCAGGCAATAGGCGAAAATATATGGGACTGATAGATAATTATATATTTTTTACTTTTCGCTGTGGAAACGATGGGTTATACTGGGGCTCTGATGCAAAATTATTCTTAAAGGACATCACGACGCGCATTGTGGAGGCAACTGGAGACTCAAGAGCTGGCAGCCATTTTGCTCAGCGTGTAAGTCTCGCAATACAGAGAGGAAACGCTGCTAGTATTCTGGGCACGTTGCCGCCATGTGGCGCGTTGGAAGATTATTTGTAATCGTAATTAGATTTTTATTTTTTTGTATTTATCAATAATGCGATTAAGTTAATATTAAATAAATAAATATATTAGGTCAAATCACACAGATTGAGCTAGCCCCAAAGTAAGTTCTATACTTGTGTTATGGGATACTAACTCAACGATACTATATTTTATAACATATACATATATATATATATATAAACATCCAAGACCCGGGCCAATCAGAAAAATATCATTTTCCATCATGATTCGACCGGGGATCGAACCCGGGACCTCTCGGTTCAGAGGCAAGCACTTTACCATTGTGCCACCGAGGTCGTCGAAAATCACGCGGGCAAAAGTTAGTTGTAAACAAATCTCATTTGGATACACTCGTCCGTCGTCTTGTATAGTTTTATTGGTCTTTGTGACCGTAGTCTATAGTTTTCTCAGTCTATACACACAGTCAACTGTCAAGGCCACGTCTGTTTACGTATTCCGTTGTAGGGTTTTCCGGGAGCGTTATACGAACGCCAATTGCATAAGTTAATATCCGCTGTCCTCTATGGGCTGGTAATAAGGGCGAAATTTAAATGTTGTCGGGAAGCTGTGTCTGCTAAACATTTGAGAAAAAAAAAAGATTAAAGTTCGTTGCGGTTTGTATGGTTTTGCTATTTTTTTTTGAACTTAATTTAAAAATTAAACGGATCCTTTTCATAGTAGCAACACGTCTTTATTTTTAACCCCCGACGCGAAAAGAGGGGTGTTCTAAGTTTGACCGCTAAGTATGTCTATCTGTCTGTGTACGTGGCACCGTAGCGGGCCAGCGGGTATCAACGGGCCAACAACTTGTTTTTGTGTTGAAATCTAGCAACTAGGGCTGTGATTAGGGAATACTGCCTCTGGGCTCCGAAGTTACACCTGGGAATCAAACGGGAAAAGCCAGGCAGAGAGATATTTTGTAGCGTGTGGTTACTGCCCTATAATAGGTCAACTCCATATTCTCCCGTGTCTCCCATAGTCGTACGAGGCGATAAGTATCCTTGACAGATAGCCAATAACATTCCCAAAAATTCCCACGAACGACGGACTGGCGGCCGGTCCCTGAACTCTGGGCTTCGAGCGTTATAGCCAGGAATTAAACTAATTAGATATACAGATTGAGATCGAAAAACAAAATTAATATAAAACACGATTAACCAAATAAAATATAAGACAATCGAGCTGTTAATTGCCCCCTGGCAACAACCTGTGCTATTTGTACAATACTACAGTCCTGTCCCGGCTTCGCACGGGTAAAACACAATAAATTATATACCTAAACCTTCCTCAGGAATCACTCTATCTATTGGTGAAAACCGCATAAAAATCCGTGCAGTAGTTTTTGTTAACAGACAGACAGACGTAGTAGAGTTTTTCTCAGTCTACAGAAATATTATTCTAAATTACTATTTCCACACATGGTTTCTTAAAAAAATGCCTTCTTATCTATAGGTACTTTGTTTTATATCACTACTTCTACCCGTATATTGCTTGAATGTATCCTCTAAAACTATTGCTGGTCGACTTGAAGAGATCCCTTCATGGGATAAGTCCGCCATTACGTGTATGCGCAGTCAGCAGCACATCAAGTTACCCTGAATGAACTCTATAGCACGGTAACAGTGGCGTGTTTGCAATGAATTAGGGTAGGTTGACTATACCATCGCGTGTATGTAATTTTAATAGTGTTCTTTGTATAAAAAAGTGTACTCTGTATGACGTGGTAGTTCGTCTGTTTGTAATATTATACAAACTACCTTTGGACGTTTTAACAGATTCGAAGTTACTTAAAGGGAAAGTTGAGGGTATTGCGAAAGTAAGTACATATCGCTTTAAAAAAAAAGGTACGGCCATTGCATAAGTCGTGCAAGATATAAAAAATACATATAAAACCCATTATCACAATTCGCTTGGGTTGGTAAAGTTTATTTGGTGTGCTAAATCATCGAGATTGCTCAAGCCATACAATATACAATAGTGGCCTTTCACCCTTAGCTATGACAGACCGACAGACAGACACACGAGTGATCCTATAAGGGTTCCGTTTTTTGTACGTAACCCTAAACAAGATTTTCAAGTTCTGCCACAAGCTACTGTTGTTAGTGAGATCTTGTGGCATTTAACGCCTGACAAGAACCCATGTATGTGCTGTAAATTGGTTGAGGAGTTCCCTCGTTGGGAGCCGATCCTGGGTGCACCACCAGGTCATGCTTATCATTATAATGCATTGTCGTGGAAACTGAAGCGACGTGGGAGATTTGAACTCTGTAAGGACAACAGGAAGTAGGAGAAATTTAACTTGCAAGATTTGATTACAGACAGACATGGACAGGTGGAACTAAATGAAAGCTTATAAAATAAAGAAAATTGGTGAAGTGAACTTCGATTGTGTGACACGAGCGATGGCTGCCTTTCCAAGAAGTTGTAGATTTTTTAACCCCCGACGAAAAAAAGAAGGCTGTTACAAGTTGACCGCTAAGTGTGTCTGTCTGTCTGTGTACGTGGCACCGTAACTCATCAGCGGGTGAACCTATTTGGATGTGGTTTTGTTTATTTGATAGCAAATTTTTAAGCGGTATGGTCTCAGATATGTTCGATCAAAATCGCTTCAGCCGTTCAAAAGTTGCAGCGAAATGAATACGGAAAGTCGGGTTTTTTTAATATGTCTAACAAATAAACTTTTGTCTCTGTCTAAATCGTATTTTTCAACAACACACACACCCACATCGAATAAGTATACTGCCCCCGTTCAAATTACACTCGACCCAAAATTCCTGAGCTGTTTTTTGGGCCGGACACGTGCTTCTTAATTGATCGAAATTCCACAGAGTTTTTGTCCAATCGTGACGTAAGGATGAGTCATTTCTCTCGTACTAGCGGCCTGTCCCGGCTTCGGTCGGGTAAAAACATAGTTTATTATACACCTAAACCTTCCTCAGGAATCACACTATCATTTGGTGAAAACCGTGATAATCCGTGACGTCGTTTTCTAGTTTATCGGGAAAGGACATACACACAAACAGATGCGGCAGAAGACTTTGTTTAATAATATGTAAGGATTAAAATGTCCAAAAAAGAAGGGTAATCATTTCGAATTTGTGTTAAGTACCCTCAAGCGGTAGTGGTGTAATGGTTAAGACGCCCGGCTGTGGATCGAAAGGTCTCAGGTTGGTATCCTACTCGCGCCATATGAGTTTGTATACCAATCTGACTCATATATATAAGTATAGTAGTTTTCATCGAACTTCACTTGCTTCCGGTGAAGGAAAACATTGTTAGGAAACCTGCACACTAGTGGACAGCTTAGTTCCCTAGTGTGTATGCGACTACATGACGGTAGGTAGTCGTAAAAGTCATGTCAGATGCCTTTAGGTGACTTGAATAAAATCTGACGCCAGTGTTAGCAATAACACACTCGATATGATGAGGTACCCTAATTTAAGGAAAGGGAATAAGCTCTCACAAAATGACCAATGGCCATAATAACACTTCGTGCTGACAACTGAAGATACCGAAGACCACGATTTCATTCTTCTCCACTTCGCACGGGAAGAAACAGAAAGAAAAAGTAGGAAAATGGACCCTGGGCTCCGACGCTTAACGGCTCAGGAAGAAACAGGGAAGCACACAGTTGACATAGAGACCAGTTTCCATCTTCTAAATCCTAACTAATATTATAAATGCGAAACTATGTTTATTACCTATTCCAATCTTCCTGAAAATTTGTATACGTTTAGTTTGAAGTATGGAGAAGGACATAAGGTACAACGCGAAAAAATAACTGTTCCCGTGGGAAATTTACGCGGTCGAAGCCGCGGGCAAAGGCTAGTAACGTCATAAATTAAGTATTAAAATGGTTCCTATTAAACCTTGTAACGTTGTCAAAGTTGTTAATATTGAAACGGAAAGAGAAATTTCAGGTTCATGATAACAAACATTTCGAGCGAATATCGTATGTGATGCATCAAAGTAATGTACTAGGGAAATGTATATCATAAAATGGTCTACCGAAAAGTCCTTGATAGCATATATCTATCTCCTAAACTTGTCTTAAACTTTATCTAATTAGTTTATAAATATTACTTTAAAATGAATATTGAATGTTGACGATCCACTAATACAAAATCTCAGGACAGTTTACGATAAAACCTGTATCATCAATAAAATTAATAACGATGCAGTCACAAATGACACTCAGACCCGTGTATTTATGGTGTTGGATAGGCCAATAAATCTTGATAATATTTCCATATAAAGCAATGTTGCTTTGGCTAAAACAGTAGCTACAAATATTTATTTATTTCTATTTAGAATGAAGAACGAATAAACGAACCGGTGATGGTTCGAATTCAAAATTCTTTATTCAATATAGGATGACATACATCACTCATTGACGTCAGAAAAATTACTCAAACTAAGAAGCGGCGCAACAAACTTCACCGCGGCCTTTTATCCAAAGACGTCAATTAACAAATGTAGGTCTTATACATATGGTTGTAATGGTGGATCTATTTGTATTAGGTATAATGGTTAAGACCTTCTGTGGATCGAATGGTCCCATGTTCGAATCCTACTCGTGCCACATGAGTTTGTATACCTATCTGACTCATATATGGTAGTTTTCACCGACCATCACTTTCTTCCGGTGAAGAAGAATGCTAACAAACGCGTTTGATTTGACACCCCTAGGGACAACCCCGAAACATAAATCTCGTAGCACGTCATTAAGTCCACTCGTTCTCTCTCTTTTTACACGATGTTAATGACTGTTTAGCAAAGTTAATGAGAACAGAAGGTATTTATATAGAGATCCAACTAAACTTTATCATCCAATAACGCACTCAACATTATATAAAACAGGTTGCACTCCAGGAGCGCCGGCAGAAGTGAAAACTTGAATATTAACGTTGTGCATTTTTGACGTCTTACGAATTTTCGATCAGGTCACGTGTCCTGACGCGAGTTTAACATTTTTATAACCATCACAAAAAGTGCACAACGCCGCTAAAGATTTTTTCACTTCAAATATTTTTACGTTACGGTTATAAAAATACTCAACAAGATTCCAAAATTACGCCATTTAATCATACAAATAAATGGCTTTTTGACAAATGTTTTTACACAATCGAAGAGTTTACAATCATTGGATTACAATGACAATAATTAACATAAATGCAGATTGACAGTGAGAGTGACATTTTATTTTAATCAGATTTTTTATCTGATGTATTTTTAAATAATGTATTAACATTTGCATGCTGGTTCACAACGGCTACATAGGCTTGTTCTAAACTATTATGTAATTGTATTATTTAAGCCTATTTAAGTAAATAAAATGATTTGATTTGATGCTTACACTATGTGGGAAAGAGATACAATGTGGACGTTAGTAACATGCTATGTACTAGTATGTTTTGTATTTATTGTCACTTTTTTATACTACATAGCCACAAACTTATATGTACCTATCCTACCACAAAACATACTAGCACATATTTTTTTTAAGTTACGTTCACAGATCAGATTGGAAGCACAATAATAAATAATGATGTGGATAAAATGAATTTAAAAGCAATTTTTTCTTGTTTCAGATACTACATATGTTCAACAAGATGCTAGCAGATTGAACAAATAAAACAAAATGGCTTTAAGGACTACATTGTGTCTAGTGTTAGTGTGCGTGTGTGTGTTTAGTGACGTAAAGTGTGATGTTGAACTTAAACTGAACTATGATATAGATGAGGTTAAAGCGTCAGAACTACTAAGAGGTAGTGGAGAAAATGAAGAACTCAAAGATATACAAACACAAATAAAGACTTTAGAAGCTAATAAAGAAATCGTGGATGAAAATGAAGAAACAGATAAGGTAACAGAATCAACAACTGTTGATGACGCGCCATCGACAACAGAAAATCTCGAAGCATTACCATTAAGTGACATAATAGATGATGTTAAAGAAAACGAATCTATCACTACAACAGAAGTGGATGTAGATACAACATTGTCTATGATAGACAATAATGTTTATAAAGGCAGAGACAACATAGAGGATATTTATTCTAATGGCCGCTTCAATGTGAGGGTGAGTCACGTAAACATTTGCTATTGTTGTAGTTTTGGAATAGGAGTGCACACAAAAGTGATTGCATAATTCTAATCACGGCTGATAATCTTTTAAAACAAGGTGTAAAGTTTATGCGGCACGTGTCGATGTGCGCGAACACGTATGACTTTATTTATGATGTAATGGACTTTAAAATATGTCTCATTCAGCAATCATTGGCCCTAGATATATCTGTTGTAAATTCGACCGATAATACATCGATAGTACCGCCCTACACAAGCTATAATGTACATAATGAAAATTTGCATCAAATACCTTATACAAATTTCCTATAATCGTTCATTCTTTAATTTAAAAAAAACACATTTGATAATTTCCAATGCAAATAATTCATCTCTCTTTCCGATAGACATTTGTTGGCTCATAAATACTAAAAAAGAAGCTAATAATGTCCTTTTTAATAAGGTCTATGGCAGGTGTTAAACCTGAATGTGCTCTCAAACCACGTCGGGTTTTTGCACATCTGTACGCATTGTCGTGTAATTTTGTCATGTTTTAGTAAACAAATATCTGCTTACAGCCTGACACGACGGTGTTTCCTACTACCAGGTCTGTAGACACAGATGGAGTTGTGCCCAGGATAGCAGAGTTGGATGAAGAGATCGACATGGGACAGAGGAGTCCAAAGACTGAAAATTGTAAATATTAGATTGTTCATGTTTCTTTCTCATGCTTTCCCAATTATTAAATTATGTCTTCGGCAACGTTTTGACGACCTCTGTGGCGCAGTGGCAAAGTTCTTGCCACTGAACCGAGAGGTCTCGGGTTCCGATCCCCGGTCGGGTCATGATGGAAAATGATCTTTTTCTGATTGACCCGAGTCTTGGATGTTTATCTATATGCATTTGTTATATAATATAGTATCGTTGAGTTAGTATCCTATAACACAAGTCTCGAACTTACTTTGGGGCCAGCTCAATCTGTGTGATTTGTCCTAATGTATTTTATTTAATGTGATATTAACCACCACTCTCCACATATTTCTAAAGTGACATGCTGTGTGTGTTCTTGACTTCTTTGTTGGACCACTATATCTGTATCACGCTTATTGTTATCATCATGCAGCGCGATACGTTGTGGACGCACTTCGAACCTTTGGTTCGTTTGCGCTTGCGCCCGCAGCGGGATTTCTGAACGAACGCAGTGGTAAAGTTCTAGCCACTGAACCGAGAGGTCCTGGGTTCGATCCCCGGTCGGGTCATGATGGAAAATGATCTTTTTCTGATTGATCCGGGTCTTGGATGTTTATCTATATATATATGTATTTGTTATAAAATATAGTATCGTTGAGTTGGTATCCCATAACACAAGTCTCGAACTTACTTTGGGGCTAGCTCAATCTGTGTGATTTGTCCTAATATATATATTATATATATATATTTATTTATTTATGAACGACTATATAGCTTCATAATATCACCATGTCTAGCAGAAATAAATTAAATTCCTTGCGGTACTTATGGCTTTAACGTTTATATATGCAGTCTGGTTTCACCATCATAATTTATAACTTGTGTTTTTATTTAAAACTAAGTAAGTGCATAGGACACTTCTATTGCCAAGCAGACAAAACTACCAGGCAAACATATTAATCAAAAAGCTATTTCCAGCCGGACCTAAGCCGCCTGTCGAATTACGCAGCTACGAGAAGCCACACCCCCCTCCCGCCGTCAGCAAGAGCACAACATTAAGATCGTGGCTGGAAGACTCCTGGCTCCGACCGCCTGCTGGTATCCTGGTACCTCTCAGGCCTATGGCGCTGACCAGAGCGTTGGCTGTGTGGAATGATCTTGTCGTTGATGGGTTGAATTTAACGGATATTATCATAGTTGGATACGATTCTAATGGTAAGAATTTAGTTAATAAAAATGTTTGATCACAGCTAAGCGTTGTATGTTGACTACGCTTAGCAAACAACCTTTTTAGCAAGACTATTGAAGACCGTGCGAAGTGGAGAAGAAGTAGGATAGTCGACCATGGGCTCCGATACCCTATAACTGCTGAAGTAATCGGAGAAATGCCCAGAAACCGCAAAATTAGGAAGCGAATAAGCTGTGACAAATGTTGGTCCTGGTAATCGAACAGTCAAGTTAATTAAACTACATCTGTTAATCTGAATAGATGACTACATTACAATAGAATACAATGAGGGATTGTACATTTTTCTTAGGTTTTAATTAGTTAGACCATTGCAAGGCACTGATTGCGTAATTGTAAATCTATAAGAGGAAAACAGAACCTCAATCCCATTAATGGTGCTCTGGTATTACAAGGATTCTCTGACAGATTCATTAGGAACATAGTTTCGTAATTGGGGCTTTCACGAAATTACAAATCGCATTTCTCAAAAAGTACGGCAACGTACCAGTGACCCGTATTACGATCAAAAAAAATTTTTGTCATAATGAAATTAATACTTAACATCACCATTATCGAATAAGGGCAATCTGTTACCTGTAACAAAGAAAATAAATAATTATTAGATTTTGTGAATATATTTTTTTTTTAATTTTTGAATAGGCATAATGACAAATTTTTATTCTGATTATTCGAAGCTTTTTGGTTTTGATTAGGTGTTTCTAATAATATAAGGGATATTATTAGAAACACCCGTGAAAAAATTACTATGATAATGACAATACTTTCAAAAAAAATACAAAAATAAAATCACTTATTTTTGGACTCTAGATGATACTCTGACGTCCCGATTGAGTAATATCTCAGCGAAAATTGCTATGTTTGTTCGACAGCTACCTTAATTATGCTGATGGCTTCTAAATAAAACTTCAACTTTTGTTTCAAGATTTTAGTATTTTTACGATGATTGGATTTGTTTTTATAATTTTGGTTTAAATGTTTGTATAATGATCCGTGCATCATATTAAAGTTACAGTCTATGAATTATCACAATGATCTGAAATATATCTATCGTATCTAGAGCATACATATTTTTTTCAATTTTCTGACCTTGTCACCTACTCTATTCGTTACGAAAATTGGAGCACCTCATGCAACATCATAATAGAACAGCTCTAAGATATACAAAAGAGGCTCCAAAATCAAATCATTTATTCAGAAATTAGGCCTTCACGTCGCACTATTTCACGTCATATTCTAATTTAAATTATATTTACTAAAGCTACAAACTACTAGCATTTCGGAACGACCACTGCTGAGATGAAATGTCGAAAGAAACTCATTCAAACAGTGGTGGTCCCTATCATGCCAGAAGGGCTTACCATTTTTTTAATATAAGCATGTATCGTTGAACATGAGAAGCACCTTTTGTTCATGTATAAAAATCGACGATCTGGAACATTTAATGTGGAAATCTGAGAGACCAGCTCCACTATACCATACATACAAGAGGCGCCTTAACAAATATTGTAGCCGCCACAGAGTGCAAATGCGAATCGACATTTTCACCGCGAAATAAATGGACGTCCCTACCCTACTATTTCTCAAGTGTCAAATATTTCATTTCATTAAAAATCTATAATTAAAATACACTTGAATATAACTGGACCGTGACGTTACATAATGGCAAAGACATTCACACACAAGGCTAGGTTTAGCAATTTATTATAAAGTACAATCCGTAAGTAGTTTTTTATTGTATTGTTGTAAAAAGCGTACAAAGGAACAGAAGGTAAGGTTTTGTCCCGCCCGTGGTGGTCCAGTGGTTAAGACTCATGTGTCCCGAAAGGTTCCATGTTCAAATCCTACTCATGCTATGCGTCTGTATATAACTCGTTGTGTATTGTGGTTTTAATAGGCCACCACTTGTTTCTGGCGAAAGAAAATATCGTAAGGGGGAACCTGCACACACTGACTGAATCGACCATTTAAATCTTAGCGATATAAATAGTCGATTCAGTCTCAATAGATTGAAGATTTTTGCATTAAAATTGTGTTACAAGATTCCACCCGAATATACGCAGATACATACATTGCAAAAGCTTGTAATATTATCTATAAATTGTAAATGTCAAATCATAATTTCAGCGTAGAATGATAGATGTCGAGCAGAATATACGAAAATAATTTTAAAATAATTAAGTTTTAATAATACATCAGATGTTATTAGACTTAAAAGCTTAGAAGACTTATAAGCTTACAACACACATAGATACTTAACATTTAGGAATTTATAATTTTTAAAATATCACCAAATAGAGGTCCAAATCGGATAAAAATGTTTTGTTATCTGTCAATGTCAATCGGATAAATGACATTGACAGATTAAAATAATGTATTTTTCTTATAGGAGTAAATTGGCGTTCGAGGCACAGTCTCCAGCCGTCGACCAAAGGGATGGGTGACCGAACCGTTTCAGAGGCACTGTCCAAGCTTCTGCTCAAATATCAGGTAATCATTATTGCGAATTATTCTCTATGAATTCTAATATCGGAGGACGAGAACCTCTTTGGATCGCTAAGCTAGCAAAAGTGTACTAGCAAAAATACTCTATTGAACATTGTTACGAAAAAAAATAAAAATCTTTATTTAACGTAAAGACAAAAGAGTATATTAAAAAAAAATCTCATTGTAAGCAGAGATGAATGTGTTGTACACTGTACATAATATATTACCATAATAATACATATGTTATAGAAAATAATACACTTGTTTCCATGACTAACTGTACAGCCAAACACAAAAGTGTTCAATAAAAATAACTAAAGACATTGGAATACAAGTTGTAATATGTGACGTTGACGAACCACGAGAAAAGCTACCCGATGGAGGATACTGTGTGCGTGTGTGACTTTGCTATTTACATCTCAAGATCGAGTCGACTCGCAGTGAGACGCAGCTAACCAATCAGTGTGCCATTATGACGCAACGACAATCACACCGCAATGTGATTAGAGTTGGTTGCGTCTCACTTCGAATCGATTCGATAGTGAGAAGTTAAATGCTAACCCGTACTTTGCCCCCTGGTCTCCAACAATATAAATAGCGTAACGACTCGAAAAGAAGAAGAAGTACAAAATACGATTTGATACAATTATTTTTACCACAGAAAAGAACCACTGTGCGTTTTGTGTGTGTCAAAAAAATACGAGAGTATTATGGCCACTTACAAAACATCTATCCATAATCCTTACATATTATAAAATCCTCTCCTCTGCCGCGTCTATGTGTCTGTTCGCGATACATTTTGAAGTTTTTTGAAATAAATTAATACGAATATACTCAAAAATGCTGCACCAGTTTTCACCAATAGTGTGGACCTGAGGAAGGTCTAGGTGTATAACTTATTATGTTTTTACCCGAGCGAAGCCGCGACGGGCTGCTAGTGTATAAAAAGAACACAGAATTTATGCGGTGCTCGAACCTTAGTTTTGAAAATACTAAAATATTTCTAACAATATTATTCACGACAGTACCCGATGACAAATGAAATAATACCTGTAAAATTACATGCAAATTGACAACACCGCGAAGTACATACGTATTAAAAATATCAATTTTGTACAGAAACATTGGGCTTATATTGAAATATTTTTGAAGTAGTGCTCGATTAACACTTACATGAATCAGATTGATAGGTACCTATGAGATTCTTATACAAACTTATGTGGCAAGAGTAGGATTTGAACACGGTACCTTTCGGTCCACAGGCGGGCATCTTAACCATTACACTACGACCGCTTCATTTCATTTACTGAACTGTATACTTTTATTTACTGTGCTATTTAAAAACTCAATTATCTACAAGTCTACATCATATGTGTTTGTCCACAGGAAGTAAACACAGACGTGACAACTGACGGGACAATGCGAGCCCTGACATCTGCTGCTAAGCTGGTTCCGTATGATAGCGCTCTGTTCGTGGTCACTGACAAGGGTGCAGGTGACAGCCAGAGATTGCCACTTGCTCTGAGAGCTCTGGTCGAGAAGAGACTAAAGGTAAGTCTCAAAATAGATCTATCACAAGTAGATACAACAGTAGTCAATGAAATTGAGATGAAGGAGGCAGCTAATGTTAGTATAACATCTGCTAAGCCAGTTCCTTATGACGCTCTGTTCGTGTCACTGATAAGGGGGTAGGTGACAGACTTCCAGTGATGTCGAGAGCTCTGGTCGAGAAGAAACGTGTCCAAAGATTCATCAATGAAAACAAGAACAATAGAAAAGAGAATAATAATAGAGAGTAGATTCTTTGTAAAGCGTTAATCAATAAGGGGAAGTACTAGTGTGCTGATGATGGGTTTAATTAACTCATTGTCAAGAAAATCTATATGATATAACCCTAAAGCATTTATAATTTGAAAATTAAATTTCTATGCATTCTAATGAGCTAGTTCAATTTTCAGTGTTTATGCTGTGGGCCGCGTAACTGCCTTCCGTGGTGCCTATGAAGTATTTTAACTACTCATTGAAAAATGTTCCACAAGTTCATTCTAATTATGTTTCAGGTGTACACAATATGGACAGACCCGGGCCATCCCAGCCAGGAATCTGAAATGGAACTGCAGGTTCTTAGGAATGTCTCCAGACACACCGAGGGGGACGTGCTTCCTTACTCTTTGCAAGTCATGGTAAGAGCATAGCTGATTCTTTGCTTCTAGATTTCTGACTGAATGGCCATGGCCTATGAGAAGAATCCGAAATTTAAATCCCTGTCCTTATTGACGGAAACATACCTACCTCTTTTGATCTTATTTAGATAGTTTGAGAATCTAACTAACCGATGGGGAGAAGTATGCTCAAAAACTGCAATTTTTTTTGTGTTTTTTAAGGATATGGAAAGCTCCAGTAACCTGGCTTCGGACGTGGAACAGTGGGATCCAGTGGAAATGCTCGGAGGAAGAAAGGCTAGGCTCAACACACAGCTGGATGTCAATAAGTTTGAGGTATCCACTAAACTTCCTTTTTCCACACTCAGCTGTCCCCGTTGGTAAGTAAGATCGTCTGACTTAAAATATATTTTTTCGAAATCGCTTTTAAGTGACATTACGCGAATTCACCAACGATGGGCCGTTAGATGAAGACACATCTTGAAAGCATGTACATTTTTAACCCCCGACACAAAAAGAGGGGTGTTATAAGTTTAACGTGTCTGTCTATGTATCAGTCTGTGGCATCGTAGCTCCCAAACGGATGGACCGATTTTCGTTGAGTTTTTTTTTTGTGTCATAGAATTTTATTCCGAGTGTTTTTAGCCATGTTTCATGAAAATCTGTTCAGCCGTTCAAAAGTTCTAGCGAAATTAACATTGAAAGTCGGGGGTTTTCTATTTGTCTAACAGAGAAACTTGTCATTTATCCATTCAGTTTGAATGGATAAAAATAAAAATATAATCATAGCGTAGTAATATCTGAATTATTGTTGAGAAATATCGCGATAGCCTATAGATGACCACTGCAATAGAGATAATGACGAACTAGTCCACGTGACGTAAGACACTAAGGGTCACATCAAAGATATAACTTATTATGGAAATTCTAATAATATTCTAGTCATGTGAATCATGAGAACGCAGTGGAAAATTTTGTTTGGAGAAAGTCACTTCATCTCTTCTTCTATTTCATGTGAAATACGCAGAATTTCTCAATTTGGATTTCCACTAGTTCCAGATATTTATTTATTATTTATTTTTCTTTTTTGGAGTAATATCTAATGATAATATAAATAACATATCTAAAACAAAAGTAGTAAAAGGAGATACGGCCAATTATAAATTGCCGCTAATAAAAAGTTACAGTAACAAAACGATAACGTTGCTTATTTTGTACACTGCAGAACTGACTTCATCCAAGTCCAGAGTTAATTTGAGTGAGTAGATAGATATGTGAACTCTTTATTGCACCATTAACAGAAGAAATGGGTCTGCAACTGTTATAGTCAGAGATTAGCATCTATGAAAGAAGGAAGGCCAGGGGAATGTAAATAAATAAACAAATATAAATAAATAAATATATAAGGACAAATCACACAGATTGTGCTAGCCCCAAAGTAAGTTCGAGACTTGTGTTATGGGATACTAACTTAAGACAAGTGTAGCAATCTGTCATGATGATCATTAGACCATGGAGGTCGACAATAAATGTAAGCTAGAGCAGGTAATACTTAGTAGTTGAAGCTAGATATTCTAAACAAAGATCAGAAACTGCCATTGATCAAGAAATATATTTTCTACATCGGGGCTTTTAGGAAAATAGTCTATTACTTTCATAAAAACTCTGTAACGCTCGTTTGTCCACTGTACCATAAAAAAAGAGCAGTTTCTATAGCGGCCGAAGGAAAAGAGCATATAGGCGGACTTATCGCAAAAGCAATATCTCCTAGCCAACCTTTGTAGTATTTGAGGAGAGTAAGACACAGTTACTAATAATATTATTCTTCCAGACACTGTTAGTGAAGCGTGGAGGTGGCAAGGCCATATCTCTTGGAATGCCGGTGGAGAGTGGAGTGTCAGCGCTGAGGATCTACATAGAGGGCGCTGTCGAACACGCTGTGCTTTACCCTCCAAATGACGGTAGGTCGTTATTAGGGAACAAATGGCTTGTCATGCAGTCCTGGTGGAAGGGACAAACAGAGAAACTTCTGGCTCGATGCTGTCAAGGACGATATGCATGCCAATGACTTGACTACTAAGAATGCTGAGGATCGTGCGAAGTAAAGAAAAAAAGTAGGGAAACTGTCCTTGGACTCCGACGTTTTGCGGCTGAAGAAGACACCGGCAAAACGTTTAGATGAGAGAAAGAGAAAGATACGGTAGGTCGGTTAGTTAAAGGTCGTATTGATTTAAAGCAAATTTCAAGGTACACATTTTAAGATTCGAAATGGAAGCTTATGTCAGGGACCAATTTGAGTAGTTTTGTTAAGTTCCTTGTATTTTAAGGGACCAAAAGATCTAACACGAACCGACTTTAATTTACTGTTTTATTAAAAACTAGATGTTGCCCGGGACTTCGCTCATGTGAGAATTTTAATATAAAATATAGCTTATAGAAATCTTGGATAATGTACCGTTCTAACGGCGAAAGAATTTTTGAAATCGGTTCGATAGTTTCAGAGATTACCGGCCTCAAACATACAAACTCACATACGCTTACCTCTTTACAATAATAGTATAGATTGACTTGATCAAGCCCTGGATAGAATGGCAAATTAAATAACGAACTGAATCGTTTACAAAGACACAGTGTTTCCACGAGTCCTGTCAAATTGAAGATCACATACTGATGAAGATCTACATAAGATTATGTGATGTGCGTGGAGAAAGCTTATGGACATGTCAGTATGATCCTTCGATAATTGGACAACAGCTTTATGACCGCGGATGAGACCAGCTGATCTATCAGATAAGAGTGTGATATATATCTGTAAGCATCTTAGCAATATCCTTAGATTTGTGGGTAACGGGCATAGTTATTGCTTTTAATATATACTTTTCTATAACCTCCATCATGTCATGAACACCTTACACGACAATGACCTTGCAACCGTCCCAACATGGCAAATCATTGTAACGACGCAATTACTGTCATACACTTCCGATGGCAAAAATGAGATGAACGATCCGAGACCATTAGCGGCGACAGTGATTTTCCGACAAATTGTTAGCATCGTTATAAAGTTACAATGTAGGTACTAAGTTGGGTAGGTCATGTACTAGATTTACAACTCTTTGATCTCGCGTCGATGCCTTGACCCGGACCTATTTAATGTCATTATTTCATCAATAATGTTTTCGTCTCTTAATTACTTTTAATAAGAATATGATTGATTTCAATGTCACCATTTCCCATTGTAAACAGATTATTGATGTACTGGCTACGCTCCGGGACTTCGCTCCCGTAGGAATTTTGGGATAAAAAGTACCCTGTGTGTTATTCCAGGTTATATTCTGCCGTGTATCAAATGTCATAACAATCGGTTTTGCGTGAAACAGTAACAAACATAAATACACACAAACATCCTCACAAACTTTCTCATATATAATATTAGTAGGTTCAATAAGTCCAGTGTTCAAGAGTGGCGACAGAGACAGTATTAGTAACTATAGGCCAATTTCAGTTTTAAGCGTATTTTCTAAAATCATTGAAAAAATTATGAATAAGCGACTTGTTAGCTATCTTAATAAATACAATATTATATCTGAACGGCAATTTGGATTTAGACAAAATAAATCGACCGAAGATGCCATTTTAACCTTGTCAACGACTTTAGTAGAACAATTAGATAAAGGCAACAAATGCCTTACGGCATTTTTAGACTTGAAAAACGCATTTGATACTGTCTCTGTCCCCATACTTTTACAAAAACTGGAACAAATTGGCATTAGAGGAATCCCTCTAAAACTATTTACAGATTATCTAACTAAACGAAGCCAATGTGTTAAAGTTGGGTTGCACATTAGTGAATCCTCCAGTATTGACTTTGGAGTTCCACAGGGGAGTGTACTTGGACCCACGCTTTTCCTAATCTATATCAACGACTTACTCAACCTTCAATTGACAAATGCCAACATTATTTCATACGCCGATGACACCGCAATCATCTTTTCTGGCAAAACATGGCAATCGGTATCTGTCGATACTCATAAAGGTCTGACAAATGTTGACACATGGCTGAAACAAAACTTATTAACTCTAAATTCTCTTAAAACTAAGTACATGTGTTACACTATTAACAAATCTACTCAACCCCCGCAAGACTTTAGTATAAGCATTCATCACCCTAACTGCACTGATTCCAACATTTTCTCTTGTACGTGTCCTAAAATAGAAAAAACATCTTCTATCAAATATCTCGGTGTGATGTTGGATCAACATCTGACTTGGCATTCACATATAGAAACAACCGCAGGTAGACTACGTAGACTAATTTGGATATTTGTTAAGCTTCGCCATGTTGCATCCAAAAGTCTTCTCAATACGATTTACATAGCTCTTGCTCAATCGGTACTTACATACTGTATTACCGTTTGGGGAGGTGCCACTAAAACAAAATTCTTAGACGTTGAAATAGCCCAAAGGGCCCTGTTAAAGGTGGCTTACTTTAAACCTAAAATGCATCCTACCACAAAACTATACTTGGACTGTAACCTACTGACTGTGCGTAAACTTTACATCCTTCATTCAATTCTAAAACTTCACAAAACACTGACTCCCTATCCATCATATCTATTAAAACGAAGAAAAGTGGCCATAGTGACTACTGGTACGGGCGTCAGGACAGTGTTTGCAAGTAGACAGTATAACAATGAATCAAAACGTATATATAATTTAGTCAATAAAGAAATAGACTTTTATTTGTTACCTAAATTTACTTGTAAGAAACTGATAACTGCTTGGTTGAAGGAAAAGGACTACGAGGAGATCGAAAAATTATTTGAACGTGTTGTGTAATAGGTTTTTGTTAATCTTACTTCCTCTCCTTCTTCTTTGCATGTTCGACTTTCTTTAACTTATTTTTGTCAAAACATTTATTTCGTTAATAGGTACTTTACTATTACTGGCTATGGAAGAGCGTGACCTCCTGATACAGGTGTTTTTCACTTAATAGGAGGTCACAATAACATGTAATTGATGTACCAATTTTGTTAAAGAAATAAACATTTTTCATTTTTCATTTTTCAATAATCCGTTCTTATTGACCTTTGAGATGAACAAAGAGCGCTATTAAATGTTTATTACATGTGAAACTGAACTGTCCCGATGTTTTTTTGTCTGTAAACAAATCTTAGGTTTAAAGAACTTTAATTTACATTTCATTTAAAATTAGATGAGTAGGTATGTGAAAAATTAATGAGTGAAAAATATTGATAAATCACAAATTAATCAATTGGTATAAATTTCACCTACTTCCACGTCGCTTCAGTTTCAATGAAAATGCATTATTATAATACACATGAACTGACGACGGTCCACGCGAGATTGGCTCCGACAATGGATCTCCATAACGATTTACTGCACGGATATTTTTTGTCACGCGTTAAGTTCTCTCTGATGACAATAAAAGCTTATTGTGGCAAAAATTACTTTTGTGTAAAAGCAAATGTTGAAAAGCTTGTGGGCAAAATTTTTTTTTGTAAAAACAAATGTTTAAAAGCTTGTGGCAAAATTACTTTTTTGTAAAAACGAGTGTGTTATCCATTTATTGCAGGTCCTCAAATCGACTTGTACAACAGCACTTCCGTGGCTAGCTTCTCCCCGGCATCGAAGAGCGAGGGTCAATCCCCCAGGGACGTCTACTTGGTGTTCCCTGGAGCAGACCCTGATGAGGACATGTAAGTTTATAGGCCTTTCTCCACGAAAGAGAGACGATGTGTTGCCCGCCCCACGAAACGGCAATACGGCTGAGACGATGTCTTGCCCGTATCGGGTAAAAAAAAAATAGTACGCACGGACGCAATGACGTGCCACGTGGTTTATTGTTTCACTAAACCTTCCTCAGGAACCACACTATCTATTGGTGAAAACCGCATGAAAATCCGTGCAGTAGTGTTTGAGTTTATCGCGAACAGACAGACAGACGCGGGCGAGGATTTTGTTTTATAATATGTAAGGATGCGAAAGTCTGTGAATTTGTTAGTCTTTCACGCAAAATCTACTGTACCAATTGTTATGAAATTTGGCACACGGGTAGAATATAACCTGGAATAACACATATGGTACTTTCATCCCGAAATTCCCACGGTAGCGAAGCTCAGGGGCGCAGCTAGTAATATGTAAACAAAGATACTAGTCCCACAATTCTCCAATCTCTAAGATCTAATGGTGAATGTTCCCAGGCTGTCTGTAATCCCAGCCACCCCGACCAGCGCGGAGCCCGACCCGATGGTGGGCTTGTGGCACCTGAGCTTGCGGTGTGACACGTGCGACTTCCGTCTGTGTGTCGCGGCGAGGGCGAGGCTGCGTTTCGATGTGGAGACCGTTGCGTTAGGTAAGTTAGGACAATCAAAGGTTTTTTATTATTTTTTACCAGCGACCCGTCCCGACTTCGTTCGGGATAACAACACAATAAATTATACACCGCACCGTCGTCGGTATTCTTAGTTGTCAAATCATTGCATTGCATGCATTAATGATGATGAGCCAAAAGAGTTGCAAAATAGGCAACCCCACAGACTAAAGTGATTTTTATTTATTTCAAACAAACAAAACACTGTTATAAACACTATAAATAAAGTTGACATAAAAATACAGTGGACGAAGATTTGTTTGCTGTTAAATGCGGTCGGTAATAAAAAGGCAACCTATGGTGGCTTGTCAATTGGTCATAGACATTGATTTTGTGACACAACAATCTTGCAGGTATCATTAACACGAAATAATAATAAAAAAAACTCTTTTTCTGTTGGCCAATCAACCTTAATGTTGACCACAAAAACTCAGGTTCAGCGCCCGCTGAAGGCAAAATGTAATAATATCTATAATCAAAACGCTAATAAATAATGCTTAAGAAAAATAACATGACATTTGCAACTTATTTCTAAAATGCGAAGCAAATTATTCTTTAAAACTAGAAGGATTATCGACTGAAAATTACATTAAGTCTAACATCCATCATGTCCTAAAAATCAAGTAATTCAAATTCAACCTTAGAAATTAACCGAATAAAAAATCTTAATCGCGTCGTAGCGGTCGAAATATTAACAAAAAAATACCACACAAGTTGTCCAATCAAATATTGACTGAACACGAGACGAAATGTAAAAAAATCGATACAAAAAAGAAACAAATTAAGTTATTATAGTGCATGCAATCAAACCGCGTATCATTTGCGAAACAGATTGTTAGCAAAAACATAAAGCAAGACTTAATATTAACTTGTTAGAATGGGACCTTAAACATTGATTAATCGAGACACTGGCACATAACATGCAACCGTTAAAAAAACATAAATAAAAATAAATAATAACCTCGAGACGTCACGATGACAGCACGCGCATCTTCCAAAAATGGCGACGCACTTTTTCTAGGCCAAGGACACAAATGTTGCACTGCGTTTTAACACAATCTTGATTTGAATCAACAGGTTCAAATGTCGAATTTCTAAGCTTAATCTCAACGGACCATGACATCATAGGTAAGGTAGCCGGTTTTTTTTTAAAGTATTACGTGACTATGTTGAAACGGAGCGTTCAGCTTTAATAGCTGTCATCATAAATCGCGTGTGAGAAGTAGAGGAAACTATTAAAGAGAGGAAAATCGGCGGAAACAAGAATAATATTGCTGTAACATTACAAAGACGAATTACGAAATTTTGCCTATTTATTTCACAAGAAAAACGATAATAATTTCAAAATTTTAAAAAAAGAATTATTAATGCTGGCAGGAAAGAAATGTCAAAATAAAAACACAAACGTAGAAAATGCCGCGTAAAAATAATAGAACAGACACGAACAACTGTTTGAATAAAACTAATGTGTTATTACCGACAATTTGTAGGTTATTCCTTATCGATTCCTTGTTTGCTTCAGCGGAGTTTCTTTGAACGCGTAAATCCAAACGTGATTAGATTAATTCATTAAGACTTAATAACATTGTTATTACTTATGTTTAAAATAAAGATCTAGATTGCCAAAATATATTTCCATGACTTTGGTATTATATACTTTTACAGCACAGCCTTCCGATTTGTAAAAGTGGAAATTAAAAATGGAGGAGACCTTACGGAAACGATAACAATGTCGTCAAAATAAAATTTGTGTGTGACTATTACTAACCAGCTGATTTATCAATGCCCAAATATTAAAAAGATATCAATACTATAGCTAATTTATAAGTATTATCTAAGTTTTCTTTAAGCGAATCAATGTAACAAAATTTGCCGTTAACCGGATAGATAATCAGATCAAAACATGAATGAATTTGAAAAATGAGATATTAAAACTGTTTGTAAAGAAAGATGAAATTTCAGACTAGATCCATAATAGGTTAGTAAACTATACTTAAAATTGGATTACTATGTTACAATTTATTGTATAAGTTAATATTTATTTAACAACTTAGATTTTTTGATGTTTGTTTGAAATAACTTTGTAATAAAGGGAACTCAAGTCAACAGGTGAGCGAAAAAAGAAAATCATTGTTGTATTTACGCGGTAGATTTTTAAGAAAAATAGTTTATCTATGGATGCGGAAGACAATTGTCGTCAAACGTCGAGAGAGGAAACTATGATGCAGATATTGCAAAGTTCGCAGTTATCTCGGGGCGTAGCGGTCGTGACCCTAAGAGGAAATCAATCACATCATATATAGCTAAACGTCATACGATAAGAAAACTAAAATAAACAAAACTTGACAGAATAGATCATCATCAATTATCATCAATTAATATAAGGACTTCTGTTCTTGTCGGTGGAGAATTTTCTATGTAATTCTGCCCTCAGCCATTGGTTTCACCTCCCTATACGACACGACCTCTGCCTTCCCTTTTTTTTCATCTAGGAATGCCATTTCTTGGCTTTCCTTTTCCTCTTCTTGCTTCGATAGAAGAGATAGAATTCAGAAATTAAAACAGAATAAATAATATACACATCTGGGATGTAAGTTAAAATCTGGATTGGATTTACGCGCAGTATGATATATTTTGTAAAATCTTAGTCCTGTGACAGATGTCAAATAGTGTGAAAATAATACGCCTGTCTCTGTCGCTCTCATTTCGAGTCTATCGGTTCATCCTGTTATATTTTACAAAGTATAGTTTGTGATACGATTATTGAACGAAAAATGACTAAATTAATACAAGAAACATACTAGAGATTTAAATGGAGATTCTCATTGTTTTCTCTTACGATAGTTTTAATCAGAATATATTTAATATTGTCAATTCAATTGTTTTTCCATGAATATGATAATTAGAGGATGTTTTACAAATTAAGCCCTATATAACAATTTAACAAAGATATAGTCATGCACATTTTAAAAACATTATTCATAACTAGCGGCCCGTCCCTGTTGCGCTCGGGTAAAACCATAATAAATTATACATTTAAACCTAACTCAGGAATCACAAGATCTAATTGGTAAACACCATACAAAAATCTGTCCGGTAGTTTTTGAGTTTATCGCGTTCAGATTCAGACACATACTGGACTTCATTTTATTAACCGTCGACTACAGAAGGACGGGTGCTATAAGTTTAACGTGTTTGTGTATCTGCCTGTCTGTCCGTGGTATCGTTGCAGCCAAACAACTGAACCATCTATTGCGTGCGCGCAGCCGTTTGAAAGTGTGAGCTCTTGCAGTAGTTCTTGCAGTACGGAGAAGAACATAGGGTAAATTCGATAATAAGTTTGTTTGTTTGTTACCTCTTCACACGATACCTACTCAACCAATCTTCTTAAAATTTTCCATATATAAGTTTGAAGAACTTATAAGGACATAGGGTACCTTTCATCCCGGAAAAATAACTGCTCCCGCGGGAAATCACGCGGGCAGAAGCTGGTATTATTTATTATACGTACTTAAGGTACTGTTTGTTGCAGGGACGTTGAAGTTGAGGGTGTCTGGTCCAGTGGCTAGTGTCAGAGAGTCATCTCTTATCGACGAGTACGGGACAGAACTAGCTAAACTGCCATTCAGGTAAGTCTGTTTTTGTTCGAATTTGAAGCGATAGACTGAATATTATTACAATCAAATATCCTATCGTGTTAGGTTTATTACCTGTAGATAATAACAAATGTAAATATATATGTATATATTTATATAATATATATGTATATAAAAATTAAATTATTGTTAAATTGTTATATAGGGCTTAATTTGTAAAACATCCTCTAATTCATGGAAAAAAAAATGAATTGACAATATTAAATATATTCTGATTAAAACTATCGTATGAGACAACAATTTCGCTCTAATGTAATTACAAAAAAATATTGAATTGCGTCAATTAAAATCCTCCTAATCGTACTAATATTATAAATGCGAAAGTTTGTGAGGATGTGTGTATTTATGTTTGTTACTCTTTCACGCGAAATCTACTGGACCGATTGTTATGAAATTTGGTATACCTATGGATAGAATATAACCTGGAATAACACATAGGATACTTTTTATCCCGAAATACCCACGGGAGCGAAGCCCCGGGGCGCAGCTAATATAATCATAATCACAATTATGGTAGATACAACAGTGAAAACTCCATCAAGGTCCGTTCCGTTTAAAAGAAAAACACTTGGACACAGAAAGATGCGGTGGGCGACTTTGTACGACGCAAAATGAGGGGTGTTATAAGTTTGACCGCTAAGTGTGTCTGTCTGTCTGTGCACGTGGCACCGTAGCTCATCAACGGGTGAACCGATTTGGATCCGTTTTTTTTATTTGATAGCTAATTTTTATGCGGTGGTTCTTAGATGTGTTTGATCAAAATCGGTTCGGCCGTTCAAAAGTTGTAGCGAAAAGAATATTGAAAGTCGGGAGTTTTTTTTTATTTGTCTAACAAATAAACTCTTATTAATAGCATACTATATAACACGTTTGCAACTCGTTGAAGTCTCGACCGCTGAATGAATGATGAAATTGTATCTTGTATACTAAATGATTTGAAAGCAAACATTGGTCCAAACTGACGTGTAAACAATTTTCAGCTATCAACCAATGACAACAGACGGGCACGAAGCCAAAGACAATCCTGTGTCGGAGGTGGTGGCTGAAGTCAACCTGCCAGCTATCAAAGGCTCAAAGACCTACGTCAAGATTGTTGGCAGGGACGTGCAAGGTAAGCTTATGAACGAAATGCTGTGCAATCAAACAACCCACCCAAATTAATTGCAAACTCCCCGTAATTACTGCGCCGTAGAGGTTAATACTGAGTTACTTGATGTGCTGTTGACTGTACCAAATTCCTCTGTGCTGACGATTTATTTATTTTCCGTATTTGTTATGTATCTGACTTAATGCTATTTATTTATATACAACAGTTATATCAGGCACTGCAATGGGCGAGAGAGAGGGAGACAAGATTTTTACGATTGAACTACCACACTGATATATTACATGCTAGGGATCATTCATTAATCACGTGAGTCTTGATAGGGCTTGTTAAGCAAAAGTCTCGAAATATCGCTAAGGGCGGGGTGTTGTAAGATCTATCAAATCTTATTGACGATCTCCGTGGCCTAATGGTCTTCACGCCGGACTGCTGCACTGGAGGTCCCGGGTTCGACCTGGACCTGGGTCTTGGATGTTTATCTATATATGTATATGTTATAGAATATAGCATCTTTGAGTTAGTATCCCATAACACAAGTCTAGAACATACTTTAACTCAATATATGTGATTATTTATATATCTATCTATTATATAATACATAAAACTCTTGCGTTACTGAGTGACTGACAGACAACGTACACCCGAAACTACTGGGCGTAGAAAGCTGAAATTGTGCATGTAGGTATGGGGATCGTAGGTGAGCACTAAGAGAGGATTTTTGGAAATTCTACCCCGAAGGGGGTGAAAGGGGTGAAAAATGTTTATATGAAAGTTCTACACCGTTGAGGTTACTGACTTGAAATTTGGATTTTGGTTGTTTACAACAAATTAATGAATATGTATTTTATATACAGGGGTTGAAAGATTGTACAATTTTACAAGATAAAAAGCTAAATACAGAATACGCGATAAAAGAATGACCGAGATTTTACTATGAGATTCATGCGGGCGAAGCCGCGGCCCTAAGCTTGTATTTTATAAACATACATACATACATTGCAAGCTTTTCATCTATCCCAGGGGAACCCTTCGTCAGACTAGCTGGGCCTTTAAACCAGCAGTCAGAAATCAGAACCAGCAGATCAGCCTCCATAGTGTTCCCGGAGAACAATGTCAATGACCTGGAGCGAGCTGAAGAGGACGGCTGGAGGGTTTACAACGAGAAGCTGCTATACAACGACAGTAATGTGCTGCCGTTCAGCAGGGCTGTGTCGCAAGTGAGTGGCGATCACAATTTGTAGTTTTTCTAACCTAACCAATCACAGTGCGCGACGACAACCACACGCAATGTGATTGGTTCACGAAAACATTAAGACGAAAGGATTTTTGTAGAATAGCATAAGTACTAATTTTTGTTGAAAATTGTATTTTTCTTGGAAGACTTTTTTATTTTAGGGCATCTAAGTTATTTCAAGCACATTAAGGGATAGATTTCCACAGATGCAGACATCTCACAGGCTTTGACCCTATGATTTTCTGATATTGGTTATGTGAATCCCTACAGTTACAGCGACATATTGCAAAATAGCAAGTTACTACGCAAAACAAGCGCCTGATACAAATATATAAGCAAAATCACACGAACACGTATAAGTATAATTACATCAGGATTAGGTTTTCTATTTGTAAACATTGTTATTATGCTTAAGTTATGATAATTAACATTAGTTAATTCTCGATTGCGAAAAACAATCTGATTGTTAACTTTAGTTTAATTAATATTAAACTATTAATTAATATTAAACTATTAATTATTGTTAACTTTAGTTTAATTAATATTAAACTAAAGTTAACAATCAGATCGTGACAATGCATAGATCATTGGTATATATGAGTTTTTATGTCTATAAAAATGTTAATTTTCAGGTGGTCAACCAAAGAGGATCGCTTTTGACCGCCGTTCAAATAGGACTGAGTTCGCGACTGTATGGAGCGCCTGGCGACAGTCTACAGGTTAATTAATATTCTCAATGTTTATTTATATCGATTTTATATCATTATTTAAGTGGCTGTAAAAATGTGCTAGTGGCGCTATTTTGCACGTATGTGCAAAATAGCGCTTCTTCTTCGTTGTCAATCAAAGTAGTTTTTCTCATGTTGTTTACTCGTACATGTAATGTTCTAATATCTGTGGTTTAGTTTCGCGATAATGGCATATAGCTGGCATAAGGTGTAATTTTTTTTTGTCTGTAATTGTTATGTGTACATAAAACTATAAATAAATAAAACAATGATGTTCTTTCAGCTACATTTCGAAGTGACCAACTACAGGGAGCAAGCTGTCAATTTTCGCTTCGGAGCCGTTGGGGAACTACGATTTTTGAGAGGAATCAGCCCTACCAGGTAAGGCCTAAATATAGGAAAACATGCGGTAACTTATAGTGTGAGAAATCGAGGTTACAATGGCAAATCACCCAAATCACTCCATTAATATAGTTAGGGAAGCCGTTTTGTTCGCTGAAATGTTTGGTTTGGGTGACGATGCGTTATTAATATATGCATAATATGGTGGACTTAGATCTGCTCACGACGAGAGAACTTCGCAGTGTTCTACAGCACGGACATGATTTGTCATTTTTGTACGTCGAATGCAACAAGATTTCTACGACGACAATAAAAGCTTGTGTCAAAAATGACATTCTTGAAAAAAAAAACTTTTTCTTTCCAGTCAAACTATACCGTCAGGACAGACTGTCAACGTCATTGTCAACGTCGGCATCACGGGTTCCGCACAGCCTGGTGCGCGGGACCTGATCACGTTTACTGCTTATGGTGAGTGAATGCTTAACCTCAATTTAGGATAAGTATACTGAATCAACCGACAGCATGTGTGACGTTCCGTGAATAATAATTATATCTGTTACGTTGGTTTCACAATGACGTCGAACAGTTTGGCAAACTTTGGCGGATTCGATATACATTGCTGGTTTTTCTTTGCGGTAAATAAAAGCTCTCTACAAATTACGCAATATTAACGTATTCGCGTCGGCATGTGCCTGAGTTCGACAACAATAAGCCACAATAACTAGCAATCCTATTTATAATGACAGGTGGAGTTATTAAATAAATAATAAATAAATATATTAGGACAAATCACACAGATTGAGCTAGCCCCAAAGTAAGTTCGAGACTTGTGTTATGGGATACTAACTCAACGATACTATATTTTATAATAAATACATATATAGATAAACATCCAAGACCCGGGCCAATCAGAAAAAGATCATTTTCCATCATGACCCGACCGGGGATCGAACCCGGGACCTCTCGGTTCAGTGGCAAGAATCTTACCACTGCGCCACCGAGGTCGTCAATTATTCCCTGTTATTCATTAAAAACTTTAAGCTAAAATATGTTTTATCTCTTTCTGTCAATTTCAAATAAATTGCAAAATACGACAGTGACAAAACATTCGCACTTTGTAATTTTACCTTAGCGTTTTTTACTTTTTATGAATAACGAAGATTGTGGTTTAAAAGCATAACAGAAAGATAAAACAAGAGACAAATATTCCAAATGCCAGTAGTTTTTAGCTTGTGAGAAATTACTATTTTATATAAAATTTGACGTGAAAAACTGTCTGTGAAGTTTAATATCACGGATAAATGATTTAATTTGTTCACCGTCAGGCGCGAAGCCGAACCCCACTATCATGTCTTACATCTATATGATGGTGACATTTAGTGTTGTCAGATACCTTATGAACGGATTTTTATGTGTTTTCATTTTCGATGTGAATAGTTTTTGATAAGAATATTACAGAAATATTCATAACCTAAAATCGACTATAAGGTACATTTACACCCGTGGAACGTCACGTAATGAATGCTTATCAAACTTTAGATTTAAATATTGATATGATAATATTCAAGACTTTATGAAACTTTTAACATGTCTATTCTCTCTTTCTCTTTCGCCCAGGTCTAGAACAAGTGTCGATATCAGCGTACGTCTACGTCGTCAACACTGGCGACACCACCACTGATGTCTGGTCCCCGGATGTCCGTCACAACTTCCAAGGGTCATGTATCGGAAGGCAGGGGAATGACTGCGCTCAGCACGTGTGGTCTGCCACCGTTATAGCCAGAGACGCTAATGGAGGTAACATGGCCAGAGGAATGTAATAATTCAACATTTTGCGAAAATCGTCCGGGGTATGTGTATGAGAAGGCAGGAACCGATTCTGACGCAATCGAAGTTCATATCATCAATTTTCTCAATTTTTTTTCCGATGGTTTTAAGCAAAATTTACAATGGGAAAATTCGGTCGACTGATGCTGGAATATAAACTCTTTCAATTGTGATTTTTCGTAAGTCAAGAAACCGTGTTAAACCTTCTAAAAAATTTGGAGAAAACTGGGTGAAATGGACTTCGATTGCATGAGACCAGGTGAGTGATTGCGCTCAACACGTGTGCCAACGTTATAGC
The DNA here is from genome assembly GCF_027563975.2 of Plodia interpunctella. Lineage (NCBI taxonomy): Eukaryota > Metazoa > Arthropoda > Insecta > Lepidoptera > Pyralidae > Plodia > Plodia interpunctella. The sequence goes on from NC_071322.1 coordinate 2,754,925, forward strand.
CAGAGACGCTAATGGAGGAAGGACATTTTGCTAAAATCATTCAGGAGATCGTATGTCAGAAGACAGGGGACTGAATGCGCTCAGCACGTGTGGGTCTGCAACTGTTATAGTCAGAGATTAGCATCTCTGAAAGAAGGAAGGCCAGGGGAATGTATATAAATAAACAAATATAAATAAATAAATATATTAGGATAAATCACACAGATTGAGCTAGCCCCAAAGTAAGTTCGAGATTTGTGTTATGGGATACGATAACGATACAATATTTTATAACAAATACATATATAGATAAACATCCAAGACCCGGACCGATCAGAAAAAGATCATTTTCCATCATGACCCGACCAGGGTTCAAACCGGGACCTCTCGGTTCAGTGGCAAGAACTTTACCACTGCGCCACCGAGGTCGTCGAGGTATGTAAGAATTTAATAGTTTGGGGAATATAATAATTCAAATCAGATATTTTTTTGTCAATGTCAAAAACAATTTATATGGGAGCTTGTATGACAGTGATGTGGAATGACGTCACGATTTTGGAGTCCAAAAAGCATTACGTCACCATCCTTAAGCCAGGTATAAGCTTAAAGCCAAAGTTTAATAATGTCGTTATAGTGTCGTATTGTCTTTACATATTATAAAACAAAGTACTCTACCACTCTGTCTGTCTGTTCGCGATAAACTCAAAGACTACTGCATGGATTTTCATACGGTTACCAATAGATAGTGTGTTCCTGAGGAATGTTTAGGGGTATAATTTATTATGATTTTACCCGAGCGAAGCCGGGCCGGGCCGCTAGTATAGGTATATTTAGAAACGACTACAATGCTACAATGCAATTTTGCAGCAAAATAAATGTTTTTAATTTCATTATTTATATGCATCAGACTGTAACGTGTTACAATTGTTTTTATCAAGCAACCCATGCAAATGCTGCAAGTCACTGTATGATTCAGTATTTGCCATATATCTAATCTCAATATACACTTAAAGTACTTACGTAATAAGTCCCCAAGTCGCATCTGTCTGTCTCTATGAAAGCGATAAATAAAAATTACAGCAGCTCTTCACGCGAGTTCAACTCGCACTTGACCGGTTTTTTTTGACATCGACGTGAAAAGGCAATGGTCATATTTCCATAAAAATTCATTGGCGCTGTCGTCATATTCTTGGATTTCAGGGGTACCGAAATAATAAATATTGTATTTGAATTGTAAATCCATTAAAATTGAGTTTCGAGAATAAATAAAAAAAATAAAAATAATTATAACAGGACTTTTGTTCGGTTTTCACTGATAGTAATCCTAATAGTATTTTTCTCTCTAAATTTTTTGTATATTTCTCTCTAAATGCTTCGAAAGGCCCACGTGGTGGGTCATACTCATTATCCGTCCATAAGGAAAGCCTGTGCCCCAGCAGTGGGTACGTTTAAAAGGCTGATGATGATGATGATGTATAGAAAATCATAAAGCAAGCCAAACAGAGATAGACGCCGACGCGTGTCGATTTATTCTCAAAACGTCGGGTCCACTGAACTTTTTGGATGGATATTAGGAAGATATTTAATGTAAATCTTAATGCCATCGAGAATTATCTTCACTGTTGGATCACTGGTTGTGAGATAAGAGTTTACCTATATATACTCTTTCATCAGGTCTTCTACGACTGTCCTCGTCACCTACTGGCCTGGTTTACGATAGCAACTTCATATCTGGTTCGCGTGAAGAGGTCATAGCCACATACAGAGCGACCTGTTGCGCTCCGAGGGTCATGGTGACCGCTGTGGATGCCTTTGGGAACGCTAACAGCTACGTTGTGGACATATCTGGTGAGTATTTCAATGGTCTTTTAGATAGACCGTACGGTCTTTTGAGTAGACCGCTATGGTCTCTTGGATAGACCATATCGCGAGCGATATCTAAATAGCAAGTCTCTTTCTATGCTTATACGCCCTTATGGCTTGAAGCCCGCAATATGGTCTTTTGGATAGACCACGTATAGACTGACACTGCGGTCTATACGAAAGACCACTAAGGTCTTTTGAATAGACCATTACGCACTATTTAAAAGAGCGTTACGGTCTACTGGATACATCAAATATGGTCTTTTGAGTAGACCTCATATTTATTCAGCCTGTCATCTGAAGACCATTATATGGGATGATAAAAATAACGGGCTTGATATTAAGTTGTTGAAAAAATATATATTTTGACATTTCCAACTCAATGTCAATAAATTAACCAACTTCACAGGAATGGAGAGTACTACTGAACAAATTTGGGGACCACTTGTTGAAACTGTAGGTAAATATGCATGCATGAAATGATAAGTTTGCATGCATGCAATAGGCATGGAAAATTGGTTTTAAATAGTTTTCAAATAAACTGTGGCTTTTATGGGAATTATATAGTAATATTAAAATTTGGTACTAAAGGTTCACAATGCTTAAAATATTTGACATTTGACAAAACGATAAAATCAAAAAAGTATTATAGGCCGGGGCTCAACGAAAGGGAACTTCTGGGATATAAAATCTGAGTACAAAAAGACTTTTTTATAAATGGCTGGCTTTAAAGTGCAAACAATGTACAATGGGTGCTTTCATTTAACTTGCAACTCAGTAGTTTGTAACTTGTGAGAAATAACTATTTCATACAAAAATTGACGTGAAAAAATGCCTGTGAAGCTCTTAATTTCTGAATAAATGATTTTAATTTGAATTCAAATTAAATAAAACTTATACATTATCACATAGTGTTGATACTCTTCTCTTTATGGGTATTGGATCATGTTCAATTGCGCTCGGATCCCAATTCTGATGGCAACTAAAAATCAGCGGTTGCACAGTTTGTCTGAGCAACATCGAGCTGAGCTGCGACCATGCGTTTCTGTTGCAAATATTGCATGTTACACTTAAGTTAGTTTCTTATAAATTATAATATTTTTGAGCAATGTGCAACAGTTAGCAAATAAATACTTCTATGTTCGGGTGGAATCTTACGACACAATTTTAAAGCAGAATGATAATGATGGTCATAGGCTCGGCTCCCGACGTGGGAACTCCTAAACTGCAAGAAGCTTTTTTGTCACATGTTGAATGCATTTAGATCTCTGTGACAACATTAAAAGCTTGTGTCGAAAAAGTAATTTAAAAAAAGTTTATTTATTAAAAAAAAAAAAAACATTTTTGCAGGTTATTACACTGAAGCAGCAATAGCGGCTATAGTTCTAGGAGTGTTTCTAGTGATAGCACTGATCGCTTTGATAGTATTCCTAATTTATTGGTGCGTGAAGCGAAGGAGGGAGTCGAGGGAGCTGCCCAGTTACAGCACTTCATCTAGGAATGTTAGCTAAGTTTTAGTTTTACGAACAATGTTAACTCAGTAAGTATATATTGGTAAATTATTTTTTAAGAAACGTTTTTTCTTACATGTCTTTATATGTAAACAATCTGTAATCTATTTATGGGTGAATTTAACGAGAGTTTTGAACGCCGCCGTGGGCTATCATTATTGTTTATTAAATTGTACCATACACAACGTACAATGTTAATTTTATAAATGTTTAATTTAAATAAAACGATTCTTTATTCAAATAAAATATGCGACACTAATGAAACGCTACCGCGGTTTCGCTCACGTATATTTTGTGTGTCCGCTCATAACTCATTATAATGAGTTATGAGCGGACACACAAAATTATTGTTAATATCTCGGGTCCTAAACAAAGTATCGCGATGAATTCGTTATGCAACTGTGAAACCACTTCAAATTCTAGTTTAGTAATTTTTGCGTGATGCGAGAACAAACATACACAGGCAAAAATTCTAAGAAAAATTGTTTTGGCTTATATTAGTCCCATAAAGACCATAAACCTTTTACATACTTACAGATTTTGAACAAAATTTAACAATAAGTAGGTACTGTGAAGATTGTTTACATGTTACGACTCGTAAGAAAAACTGAGTGTTGTAATTAGTTACTGTACAGTCAACAGCACATCAACCTACCCAAATTCATAGCAAATTCGTCGCTATTACCACACCATAAAGGTTCATGCAGGGTAACTCGTATTGTAGGTTATTTTCTCTTTTTGGTAGCTTGATATTCCTTGTTTTTTCTCTAATAATTGCCTCTTAGCTAAATCGTTTTTAAATTTAAATTTTCTGTATATACATGTATTGAGTTGTTGCCTAGATTTACTAATTAGTGTCATATAAGTTGTGTAATTTTGGTGACAATTTGTTACGTGTATCTTAAAAAATAAATAAACTCGATGTGCTGTTGACTGTACACTGCAAACTACATTTTTTTTTAGTTTTTGTATATGACTATTTATTAATAATTAAATAGTTTTCACTTAATAAGAGAATATTCTAAAAAAAACAGTGTCCCTCCATAAAAAGCAATTAATTTTTATTATCATGATTTTTTTTTACACGAAAACGTTAATGAATTGTGGGAACAAATTGGGACCAATGATATAATTTTACTGTCAACTAGATGATTGTGATTAATTATTTTTTTCACACTTAAGATGTTAATTTTATGATAATTTTAAGTTACCTTTACATTTTAGAAGTAATGTTATTGAGATAGAAAGGTAATATTATATTTAAAGTGCATCTCGGCAACATAGTATAACAAGCACAACAGGACTGGGCTAGAGTACGAGAATTGTTAAAAATAAGCAGAGGTAAATAAAGCAAGTTCATTCAATGGGTAATGTCACCCCATAAAGGGCAGTAATGATTCGCCTCCAAGACATCCACGAGAGGATATGGAGTGGTCCTATTTGAGGGGGGAACCACAGGCGGTATCTTTATTATATACTAGCAGCTCATCCCGCTCAGGTAAAAATATAAGAAATAATACACCTAAACCTTCCTCTGGTATCATACTATCTATTGGTCAGAACCACATGAAAATCCTTGCAATAGTTTTTGATTGTACAGTGAACAGATAGATGCGGCAGACGACTTTGTGTTTAATATTAAGGATAAGGATGTAGAACTTATAGTTTCTTAGTTCAAACATAGCATAAAGAATGTGAATAATTTTTTTTATATTTTGGGAAATATTATTCTTACTAAAGTGATTCTTTCGCTAAAAAATGATATTCTTCAAGTTTTCAAATTAAAATTGTTGTTCTGTTACCTAATACTGTTGCCATTCAATATATATATATATATTAGAATGTCCATAACGATGAGCCAAGGTGCATGATAATAAATATAGGAGCCAAACTTTGCTTAATATTTAAAATGAATTAAATGTGTGGATGATGACAATTTTTTTATACATTCCATTTATACTAATACGGGTATATATATAGTAAGCACTAATGTTAAATACCATCTTAATTTACAAAAAGCCATAATTTTGTAAAAATTTTGATAATAAATGTATTTATTACAATATTTTTGTTCTTCTTATTAATAAACCTTCAATTCAAGATGTGATTTTCAATTGTTTTTTTATATATAGAAGAGCAAGCAAGTTAACACACTTTTTTAATGAAAATCTGACACATGTCAGTGTTCTTTATAACATATTGGCTTTTGCCCGCGGCTTCGCCCCCATGATTTCCCTTAGGAGCAATTATTTTACAAGATGAAAGGTACCCTATGTTCTTCTCCATACTTCAAACTATATGTATGCAAAATTTCAAGATGATTGGTTGAGTAGAGAGAGTGTAAAGAGTTAACAAACTTATTTTCACACTTATAATATTAGTTAGGGTTAGGATATATTAGTTAAGAGCAAAAATAAAATACAAAAAAATATATCATCACTACAAATAAAAGAGGTATCAACCTCTTCAAACCTCAAAAAAATCGGCCTGGTATTGTATTCATCATCAGATGAATACAATACCAGGCTGATTTTTTTTCTGTGCAAGTAAAAAAACAACCAACCAACACTGACCCAAATTATTTTTCTAACTGGGTTTCTATGTTATTTAGCCAACCCAAAGGACATAGTGTTTCAGCATACTGTTATATGATTAACCACAAATGATATCAATGTTTTGTCAAAGTCATGTGAGATGCCTTTAGGTGACTTGAATAAAATCTGTCACCAGTGTTAGCTATAACACACAAAAAGAAGACAAAGAATATCCATGCAAAAACTAATATCAATGCAAAAGCAGATATAAACGCAAAAGCTTGTAAGAATGCAAGGACTTGTTTACACATAACTTCCTAATCAGATTTCAATAAATTTTGCTACATTGGTAAGGGCAAGCCTGGAAAACTTTAAAGGCAAAGGTAACTTGTAATATGGAAAAAGCCTAAGGAGATAAACTCGACAAGTCACTCCAAAAGACCTTTTAATAAGTAGGTTACTTTGAAAATTCTCATGTTTTACTTACATGAAAAACATAGTCACGACCTTTCTGAACTTTTTTGTATTTAAGACTAGGATATACTGGAAAATCCGGTATGAAACCACTTTCAAATGGTGCATTTCTATAGGATTTGTACAAAAACGATGACATTTGTAACACTTCACTTGTACACTTGAAAACAATTATTGCTAGACGTTTTACGAGCACTTATGTAGCGAAAAGCTATAATTTACTTCACAAAACCCGATTACCCGATAACCCGTCTCTGAATCCGATCTGAATTTACGCAAAATTTTCGTAAAAACGAACGTTATTCGCGCGGCCTTCTTTGCGTTATGATTTTGGCATGTTTAAACTCTCCAAGGTCAGTCAAATGGAGTTTATGTGCGTAGATATGTTATAAAAATAAAGATTAAAACTCACCTCGGCTGGTAATCAAGTCCTGGCTTCGCACGACGGGCAGCAAGACAGCGTTGTGTGTCAAGTCCTCGATGGAAAGACCAGTCACTGCTGTTGAAAGCAATGGGTTTTTCAACACGCCCCGACCAGCTGGGTCACCGAAACCTTTATCGGACATATTGTCATTAAGCTATTTAGCGGTAGAAACACAAATTTTCAGTAATTTACACATTTGGAGGTCACAAAAATGAAATTTAATTAATTTATTGTGAAGTTACGTGTCACTTGAATATTTTGACAAATTCTTTCATGTGACAATTTGGTTTGACGTTTCGTCAAGTGTTTCGTTTTGATTTTGATCTTTTTTTAGTTTACAAAAAAATAGGACATGATCTTTTATGTGGGCTTATGTTAAAATTTTAATTTTTTTTACTCATTTTGTTAATTTAAATGGACACAGCGGATTATGATACCGAAATATGCGTTATTTATAAAACTATTTCAAAGATATAAATAAATATAAAAACGTTATCGAGCGAACTAAGCGATTTAAAAAGTACAATGTCAATCAGACAGATAATGTCAATGTCAAGCCACGGAAGAAAGAAGAAAATAGCATGTTTTCCAATATTTTCGAGCAAGCCGAAATAAACCTAAAATACGAAAGTAAGAGGTGCAATTTAGCAAAATTTAATCAATATTATTTATTGCACATGTATTGTTGTTGTTGATACATCAGTCGAAACTTGATAATTTGTTAGTGTGCATTTTTGTAAAAAGCGAACTGTAATTACAATGTCGGAGTCTCAACAGAAGCCTAACCCACCTATCAAGCGCTACAGACGCGAGGAGAAGTCTTCCGAATCCGAAGAAGACGTGGATAATTATGAACCCTACATTCCCATAAAAGAGAGGAAGAAGCAGCGTTTGATGAAGCTAGGAAGGCTTGGGCAACTCGCTGCTGAAGCCTCGGCCGAGACGAAGAGCTCCAGTGAAAATGATCCCGATGACGAGAGTAAGTTAGCTAATTTTAATGTGTATATTTGTTTGTATTACTCTCCCTGACCTATCAAGGCGAACTGGCAAACACGGCTGTTCGACCGGTCTGAATCATTATAGGCTAGCTGACAGGGCCTTGGTACAACCTGTACTTACAAACATACAAAATTAAAAACTAAAATAACACACTAAAAACTATGAAACATGGAATGCCGTGGTTAAAAATGTCTGACTCAAAAACTAGGTATAATGGGCTGATTCGGTTGAAGTAAGACATTCAAATTACATGAATTATGTTCTCAAAACTGTGAGTTATGTTTTTTAAGCTTCATATCATAAAATATAGTATCACAGATAATTTCAAATAGTATCCAAAGCAAATTAATCCTTAATCCATGTGTTATTGCTAACACTGGTGTCAGATTTTGACTTTTACAGACATATACCTAACTAGTGGTAAGTTAGCAAATTCAAAAGCCAACCTTTCCTTCATGGAAACAAATGGTTATAATTGAAAGTATAGGATTCCTGTTTTTCTGCTAGGAATCTGCTATAAACAGAAATATAACATTTCCTCTTCTCAACAGCATCTCAAGAAGAATGGGGTCGCCTCAACAATGTGTCACTGCTGGAGCAGCACAGCTCCCTGAAGCGGCTGGCGGAGGCCCGGGCTCTCTCCGCGGCCGAGAGGCAGGCTCGTGAAGAACAGCATATATTGGAGAGTGTTGCACAGAGCAAAGCTCTTATGGGAGTCGCTGAGTTGGCTAAAGGTATGTTTCAAATAATTTGGGTGAAATTGTCCTAATATTGTTCTAAATGAACCCTGGGCTGCGACACTCAACAGCTGAAGAAGAAACCAGGAATATGCTCAGATGAGGGAAAGAGACATTAAAAAAAATTAACAGTCCCAATATGTGAGGATGGATCATCTGTATTGGGCCTCAATTGTGTCCAATGATACATGTATGTAGCGAACTGTCCAGAAAGTACCTTATGGGCATAGGCTACGTTGTGGAGAGTTAGCTACAGACACTCTTACTCTATGTCAAAATACATTAATTAGTTAATTGCTCTGTCCTAACATGACAAATATCAAGTCTGTCTGTCATGCTTTCATGGTTAAACTCTTGGCCGATTTTGATAAAATTTGGAATAGATATAGTTAATGACCCGGGCTCAATAGACTACCGCGGCTCAGCTGGTTGCCACAACTAGTCATATATATGACCTTTTCTTTTTACGACCTCGGTGGCGCAGTGGTAATGTGCTTGCCTCTTAACCGAGATGTCCCGGGTTCGATCCCCGGTCGAGTCATGATGGAAAATTATCTTTTTCTGATTGGCCCGGGTCTTGGATGTTTATCTATATATATATTTGTTATAAAATAATATTGTATTGTTGAGTTAGTATCCCATAACACAAGTATAGAACTTACTTTGGGGCTAGCTCAATTTGTGTATGATTTGTCCTAATAATATAATATAATATATTTTCTCATGTAATGCCACGTATGTACTATCATCTACAATCGGATAAATACTACTTTATTTTAATGGTTTATTCACATCAATCTATATTTGGATATTCTGATCAATATTACTTTTCCCTCAGGTATCCAGTACGAAGACCCAATAAAAACGTCCTGGCGCCCGCCCCGCTGCATCCTTGCGCTGCCAGAGTCCCGTCACGAGAGAGTGAGACAGCAACTCAGAGTGTTAGTTGAGGGGGAAAACGTACCCCCTCCTATACAGACCTTCCAGCATATGAAGTTTCCTAAAGGTGAGCCACATTTCGATTTAAATAGAGTTAATATTCACTGATAAAATTGGTTCAGTATTTGTAGTCACTTGTGAACCATTTCATTCAAAAAAGCACATGCAAACACACATAATACAAAAGGTTCAACACAATGCCAAGCATTGTCTGTATATTGTATTTTCTTATTAATAAGACGTACACTCCTGTTATGAGGCTAACGAAGGCTACAAAATGATCGCAAGAGCCTGTCACTTTTCTTCATTTTTAAGTTGACAACTAATATGTCTAAGTGGAGAAGAAAAAGAAAAAAGCCGGGAAAGTGATGTAGGTGGCGTGTTGGATCAACAAAATTGTGTATGGGTGGCAAATTAGTTAGTGAATTAGTCACTAGGTTTTGCCCGCGTGTTTTCTAGCCGTTATTTTTCCAGAATTAAAAGTACCGTATGTTCTTCTCCCTAACCCATTACATGCATATGTTAATAATAAAATAACATATTTAAAAAAATATAAAATGATATCAGATTAAAATAAGATGAAATAAAATGTCACTTACTATCTTACATGTAAGCTAATTATTGTCATTGCGATCCAAAAACTCTTTGATTGTGTAAAAACGTTTATCAAGAAGAGATTTATTTAATTGGCTTTTTGAAAATGATTTAACGTGCATTAATATGGTACACACGTGCACTATATTAATGTATATTTCAGCTGGAGAATTTTCATTAACAGACCAATCATTATGCAGGCATAATCAGGGGCCTAGAAGCGAAAGGCATTAAAAATCCGACTCCTATACAAGTGCAAGGCATACCGTCAGTGCTGAGCGGACGGGACATGATCGGCATCGCGTTCACTGGCTCCGGGAAGACGCTGGTGTTTACACTACCGCTGATCATGTTCTGTCTTGAGCAGGAGCTTAACATGCCTTTTATAAGGTATGGTATATAAGTCTTAAATTGTGTTTTCGTTGTGATAAATCCTATTTTATGTTATAAATGCGAATGTGTTGTGTATGTTTATGTTCGTTACGTTTTCAAGCGATATCTACTGCACGGATTGTTATAAAATTTGGTGCACGGGTAGAATATAACCTGGAATAACACATAGGGTGCTTTTTATTCTGATATTCCCACGGAAGCGATGCCCCATTGGAAGTTAACGCAATCGAATATGACCAATTATGTTATACATATATTCTGATCGCGTTGACTTTCAAAATTTTTTTTCCCAGCTTCAAGGGACCCTTGACCTGGATATTTCATGTAAATTTCTAGTCCTGAGATAGTCTAGGCTTCAACAGACAGACAACAAAATACGATCACTTAATTGTGAGGGTTCCGTGTTTACCTTTTGAGGTGCGGACCGGATCTTTAAAAAAATGTGAAGGTGGCACGAAGCGCCCTCAAGAATAAAGCATCAGACGTGGCTTCCAATGAAACAACGTAATCGTTCAACAGAAATGAGGGTCCTTACGGCCTGATCATATGTCCGTCGCGCGAGCTCGCGAAACAGACGCACGACATCATACAACACTTCATTAAACACATCAAGATGACTGGCAGTCCTGAAATCAGAAGCTGTCTCGCTATTGGCGGTGAGTAATATAATATATATATTTCCCAACTAATATTATATCGTATGTTGTATGTTTGTTACTATTTCACGCAAAATCAAATGTTATCAAGTTACCCCTTTTTTTTTTTTTTTTGTTTACCCAGGGGAATGCTTGTTACGCACTGAGTGTGGGACTCCTGGGCCGCTAGTCGGCCCAGCCTACCCACTAAACCCCTGGGGCGTTTTCACGCTGCCGTTATGGGGGACGTCACGGGGTCGCTAGGCATTCGACCGCGACGCCCCCCCGGCCGGCCTTTCGGCCCCGACCTGGGCGGGCAGCAAGCACAAGTGCTAACCACCCGCCCCTTACGCCACGCGAGCGTGGCGCGGACCATCAAGCCCACTCCGCACACCAGTCAGAAAGCTGACGGGGGGAGCGGGCATCACCGACCGCTGGTCCTGAAGGGACCAGCGATCACAACACACACAACACACACACAAAATCTTGGGTGCCACAGGGCACCCAAGTCTGCCTCTGTACGGGCGCAAGAGGTGATAGGCAGGTGACACCCACACATTGCACCCGATACAGAGGCAGCCACCCTTCGGCCGCAGAGGACAGGGGGATCGTCGAGAGACATACCGACTCTCCTCTTCCCCTGCGGCCCCACCGCACCGTGTTCAGCGCCACGGCCGCGCTGTGGTCGCGGAGGACAAACCCCCGCGACCCCACCTCTGGTCCCCTCTAGTTTCCACATCCAAAGGCTGGTGGCGGGTCACCAGCCAATGGCAGTACTACTGAGGGGACCGTCCACCAGGCCCAGAGCACCCACCAAAGTCTCTGGGCCTTGGGTTCCTCTTGGTTCACCGGGGTGGCTGGTTGTGTCAGACCAGCCCCCCCGGTTACTAAGCCCCACCATCGCGACAAGATGGGAACCCGTCGGGGGGTTATCAAGTTACCCTGCATGAACCTCTGGCGTGGTAATTGCGGCGAGTTCACAATGAATTTTGGTGGGTTGATGTGTTGTTGACTGTACACGGGTAGAATATAACCTGGAATAACACATAGGGTACTTTTTATCCCGAAATTACATGTTATAATATAAATATTGAAACACGGTTTTCAGGCGGACATTTTATTGGTCATCTTTTTCATGACATTATAAAATGAATTAGGTACTAGGAACATACAAGTTTTTTTTTACAAAAATTATATTTTTGCCACATGCTTTTATCGTCGTCAGAGAGATCTTGTGGCATTTAACGCCTGCCAAAAAACCCCTTACACGATGAGACTTTTAGAAAATGACTTTGCATGAAATCTTTAGTAAACTGATGAAATCTTTAGAAAATAACTTTCCTTTACACTATGTAGTGACGAGATCTTTAGAAAATGACTGATTTTCACTATGTAGTAATGAGATCTTTAGAAAATGATTTTGATTGACACTATGTAGTGACGAGATCTTTAGAAAATGACTGATTTTCACTATGTAGTAATGAGATCTTTAGAAAATGATTTTGATTGACACTATGTAGTGACGAGATCTTTAGAAAATGACTGATTTTCACTATGTAGTAATGAGATCTTTAGAAAATGATTTTGATTGACACTATGTAGTGACGAGATCTTTAGAAAATGACTGATTTTCACTATGCAGTAATGAGATCTTTAGAAAATTATTTTGATTGACACTATGTAGTGACGAGATCTTTAGAAAATGACTGATTTTCACTATGCAGTAATGAGATCTTTAGAAAATGATTTTGATTGACACTATGTAGTGATGAGATATTTATTATATGATTATTGTAACGTGGTTGTAACGCTTTTCAGGGGTGGCTGTGTCCGAGTGTATGGAGGTGGTTCAAAGAGGTGTTCACATCATGGTCGCCACGCCCGGCCGGCTCATGGACATGCTGGATAAGAAGATGGTAACGTTATCCCGTTATCCTACTAATCATAATTCTAAATAATATTACAAATGCGAGAGTAAGTTTGTTTGTTACCTCTTCACCGCATTACCTACTTGACCGATTGTTATTAAATTTGGTAATATATTATAATAGATAAGTAAATATCAAATGTGTGTTGTTTTGTTTACAGGTACGCCTCAACGTGTGCCGTTATCTGTGCATGGACGAAGCTGACCGCATGATAGACATGGGTTTTGAGGAGGACGTGCGTACTATATTCTCGTATTTCGCTGGACAGAGACAGACGCTGTTGTTCAGTGCCACTATGCCGAGGAAGATTCAGAATTTTGCACGGTAAGCTCAGAAAAAAAAGATATATTTTTTAATAATATGTGTTCAGGATCGATGTTGCACTGGCAACCAACAAAATAAGTTTATTTGCATTCCTTAATTTAAAATATTTCTTCACAATGATGGTGGCACGGTGGCGCAGTGGTAATGTGCTTGCCTCTGAACCGAGAGGTCCCGGGTTCGATACCGGTCGAGTCATGATTTAAAATTATCCGGGTCTTGGATGTTTATCTATATATATTTACTTCAAGGTCAGCGTTAGTGAAACCGGTGACGGTGAACGTCGGCCGCGCAGGCGCAGCGTCGCTCAACGTCCGGCAAGAACTCGAGCCCGTAAAAGCCGAGGCCAGGACAGTACATCTACTGCAGTGCCTTCAGAAAACACCTCCACCTGTCTTGGTCTTTGCCGAGAGGAAGCAGGATGTTGACGCGATTCACGAGTACCTACTGCTTAAAGGTGAGCTCATGGTAAGCAGTCAGTGGTATGGTCTGACTGGGATGGGTCGCCAAGTTTTGCCTGTATGATGGGAAAAGACGACAGGGAAATGCGTGAAAGATATTGGAAATGACTTTTGCCCAGCAGTGGGACATAAATTACTTCATAGGATTATTTTGTGTTGGATCAATCCGTATTCTCCCGTGGATATCGTATAGGATGACAAATTAACAATTAGTCTTAATAGCATTCCAAAGTAAGATCAATTTGACCTTACTTTGTAACATAACTAGCGATCCGTCCCGGTTTCACTCGGGTAAATTCATAATTTACACCTGATATATTTAAAAAAACCATATCAAAATCCGTGCGTACTTTCAAAGATCTAAGCATATATAGACAGACAGCGGGAAGCGACTTTGTTTTATACTATGTAATGATTATAATTTTACTAGCACCTTCGACTTCGCTCGGGTAAAAATATAATAAACTAGATGTTGCCCGGGACTTCGCTCTCGTGGGAATTTTGAAATAAAATATAGCCTATAGCAATTTTGGATAATGTACCTTTCTAATGGTGAAAGAATTTTTGAAATCGATTCGGTAGTTTCGGAGTTTACCCGCCTCAAACATACAAACTCACAAACGCTTACCTCTTTATAATAATAGTATAGTACATAATCTAAACCTTTATTAGGAATGACACTATCCACTGGTGAAATTCGTGCACTATTTTTTGAGTTTAACACGAACAGACAGACAGACGGACGCGGCAGAGGACTATGTTTTATATTATGAATGCCTTGCGTTGGCAGGCGTGGAAGCCGTGGCCATTCACGGTGGGAAGGATCAGGAGGAGAGGTCGAGAGCCGTGGAGGCGTTCCGAAGGGGGGAGAAGGACGTGCTGGTCGCTACCGACGTCGCTAGCAAAGGTATGTTTTTATTCGTTTTTATTTTTCATTTATTAACCCCCGACGCAGAAAGAGGGGTGTTAAAAGTTTAACGTGTAACGGTATACAGACAGTTTGTTCATCCGTTTGGGAGTTACGATGCCACAGACACACAAACTTTCGCATTTATAATAATAGTAGTAGGGGGATACTAAAAAAATAAATTATAATTTCAGGACTCGACTTCGCGAATATCCAACACGTGATAAACTATGATATGCCAGAAGACATAGAGAACTACGTGCACAGGATAGGGCGCACGGGACGCGCGGGGGGCGAGGGCGTAGCCACAACACTGTTAGGGAGGGCAGCCGACGATTCTGTGTTGAGAGACTTGGCGCATTTGCTCAGAGAAGCGGGACAAAAGGTAAAAAATTATACATAAACAATTTAAGTAAATATAAAAAAATAAACATGTTTTCGTATAATTCGATATATTTTGTAAGTTATCGCTTGAATTCACTTCAAAAATGTTTTAAATTTTCTGCGATGGAAACGGATTGAAATTATATAAAATGTGGATAAAAATTTTATTGCTCTCCTGTAACACACGCTATACAAAAATATATTAAAACAAACTTAAAACTAAACATGGATTATGTGTGCCACAGAAACACCACAAAATGAACAACTTCCGCCATTTTGTTTATTTATTTATTTCTTTATTTATATACCTAGATTATTTTTAAGTTTTCGCTAATTATAATAATAATTGTTAACGCGAGGGTGGCACTAGTGTAAGAGTTTGCTTACAACTTAGCATAGTTTGCATGAGATAGATATCTATCTATAAGCTAGCGATATACATATGTATATCGCTAGCTTTTGTGCACATCTACGTATGCGAGTAAAAAAAATTTTTTACTTTACTTTTAATCTTTAACCTTTTTTTTTTAGTTTTAATCACTTTTTAGTGCTCTCCTACACTGTCCCAGGAACCAAATTTCAGCTTCCTACGCCCATTAGTTTCGGCTGTGCGTTGTCTGTCACTCACTCAATAACGCATAAGTTTTATATACCTATATACAGATTATTATATAGTATAAAACAAAGTTGCTTTCCGCTGTCTGTCCCTATGTATGCTTAGATCTATAAAACTACTGAACAGATTTTGAAGAGGGTTTTTTTAATAGACAGTGATTCAAGAGGAAGGTGATGATAGTAATACGATAAAATCGCGGATAATAGACACAGTTTTATAATTTGCCTTCGTGAGCAAATGGTCATCGCACTGGAGGTCCCGGGTTCGAACCCCGGTCAGTTCAAAATGGAAAATGAAATTTTTCAGATTGACTTGGGTCTTGGATGTTTATCTACATATGTATATGTTATAGAATATAGCATCGTTGAGTTAGTATCCCATAACACAAGTTTCGAACTTTGGGGCTAACTCATGTGATTTGTCCATATATATATTTATTTATAATATTTTCAGGTGCCATCCTTCCTGTTGGACATGATCGGGGAGCCAGATATCCCGGTGGCCGACGGACAAGGGTGCTCGTATTGTGGAGGCCTGGGACATCGGATCACTGGTAAGGATATTTTATTTATTTTATCAAACTTTATTGTTCGTTGAATCAAACATTTCGTGTTGTTTTATCATCGTTTCAACATGTTTTTCATACAAACTTTAAACCCCCCCCCCCACACCTATACGGGTACGTATTTTAGGGGTTGGTTTTGAAAAAAAACGTACCTTATGTTTGAACGGGGGTCTTTAGTCTATATGCGTACCAAATTTTATTTTAGTGATTTAGTCATGAAAGCTAAACAGACGGACTTACGCATGTATAATATTCCTCTTATCACCATATTCAAGGATATTTTATTGATTTTATCATAAAAATTTCCAGAATGTCCTAAACTGGAGGCGGTGCAAAACAAGCAGGCGTCTAACATCGGGAGACGAGACTACTTGGCTAACACTGCTGCGGATTATTAAAGCACGCAACTTCGCCCGCGTGAATTTCCCACGGGACCATTTATTTATTTTAATCACAAAACAGAACTAACAATACATACAAAATTATATTAGTTTAAACTAAACTATTTAACTCAAAAATATTTTTTTAATACTTATGTATACTATTATTATTATGATTCGGGTAATCTCCGAAACTACCGAACCGATTTCAAAAATTCTTTCACAATTAGAAAGGTACATTGTTCAAGATTGCTATAGGCTATATTTTATCACAAAATTCCCACGGGAGCGAAGCCGCGGGCAACATCTAGTATGTTATAGTTAGGGTTAGTTATAGTTAATGACTAAGTGATAAGTAATGTAAATATGTGACGAATGTAAAATTATTTTAAGTGAAATGTTTTTACATGGCTTTTAATTTTATTTAGGGCTATTCGAAATAAAATAATTTATAAGCTGATAATAAATGTTTATTTATTCATGTCTCAAGTATCGACATTCGCAACAATAACATTTAGAGTACATTTATATTTACACCTTTTGTAAATTATAAATTCATACATATTCCAAAAATATATTTTCCCAATGACATGCTCGTCGCATAAAATCACGCCTGGCGTAGTCCTTTCGGAAAGTGCGCGACACGCGCGGCGCATTTGCGTGAATACAAATTCGACATACAATTAAAATTAGCACCGGCGAAGCGTCATACCGATATCAAGCTGACGCTAACGGTTCAGATACTTCAGACTTAATAATGACAGCGCAAGTCAATATAATAAAACAAATTATTAGTGAAAAGGTACCTTATGGAGGGAGGTCGCTTACGACATGTCACTTGTTCATTTTTATTATAGATGTGCAAAAGCAAAAGAACCTTCGGGTCCTTGCTATGAAAATAAATATATAAGCAGTGTTTTTTTGTGTTTACAAAGTTTGACAGCACGCTAATGGGCTAGTTGCCAATTTTTTGTTTTGATGACTATTCGAAGGCTCTCATATCATTAGAAGCACCAGTGAAAAAAATACTGTGATAATGACAATGCTTTCAAAGATATGACAAAAAATAATTTTCGGACTCGTCCAAACGCGAAAATGTTCGCGAAGAATGATATGTTTGTTCGACAGCTACATCAAATATTACGTTTATGATGAAGATTTCTTAATAAAAGTTGTTACAAAATTTTTGTTATTAATGATGGTTTTATAACTTCATATTTTTTGAAAATGGACTTTTTAAAAGTTTAAATCTTCGTATTTAGATCCAGCTGCATTGTTACAGTCTATAGAATTATCATAATGATCCTAAATATATATCTTCATCTAGATTATACATAATTTTTACTATTCTGACCTTGGCAACTACCCTATTCTGGAGTAAGATTGCAAAATCATCGTTTGGCTAAAGATAAAATTAAAAAGTGAAGTGACTCGCGGTAATATTTGTTTGTTTGTAAATATCTTTATGACACAAATAAATTTTAAAAATATATACATAACAAGAAAGTAAATACACAATGGCGGACTTGTTCCATGGAGGGATCTCTTCAAGTCGACCAGCAATAGTTTGAGAGGATACATTCAAGCAATATACGGGTAGAAGTAATGTTGTACGAATAGAAGTAACAGTAAAAATAAATTATATTCATATGTATTACACTATGATACATAGTTATATATACATTATATATATATTGCTTATATCATACTAAGTCAAAATGTTACGTATATTTGGTCATCTGAATAAAAATTTTGTTATTCTTTTAATATGTCGTAATAGTTACTGCCCTCCATAAGTCACTTATATCCATAGAACGTCACATTTATCAATATTAGACCAATTCACTTAATCTACACTTACATAAATTATCATAATTTAACAATATAACAATAATCAATTGACGGATTTTAACGATAAAATTATTTTATTTCTTCTTATTAAAAAAGTGAACATTGTATAAACAAAATCATAACTATATAATTAAGCAATAAAATTTAACGATAGATTAGTAGATAAGCATGCGTTTATCCCAAAATATCCTACCGATTGACAGCTGGTCAGCAGCAACAGCATTCCCAGAGAGAGTTCACGTCGGACAGGCGAACGGTTGTAAAATTTATACACTGAATTTTCCCAATTCCGAAAGTAACCAGGAACACGCGAGGAATATATAGTCGGCCAGTAACTAAACATTAGCAATGAAGGGAGTGTCATTACTGTACTAGCAATTTTTATAAAAAATTGTGTGCTTTCACTGTTACACTATTGTTTTTCTCTTTTGTTGTCACATTTTAAATTAAATTTTCACCGTTTCACTGCGACACTGCGCTAGAGAGCTGTTTCCTCACATCGTTCACCATCCTGACAATAACATTTTCAAATTTCACTTTTATTTATTACTAACACTGTGCACTAGAGCGAGGTGCTTCCTCACATCGGTCACCTTCCTGAACTTCTCCCCGCACTCCGGACAGTCCGCTATCTGGCTCCTCATCTTGTGCTCCTCCCACTGATGGTCCCACTTCTCTTTGACGCTGGAGAACCTTTTCCTGCACATGTTGCACGTATAGTAGCTGACCTTATCGTGGTAGGTCCTAACGTGACGACGGTACATTGATTCGCTGTAGAAGGATCTGTCTGGACAGCGAATGCAGATGATTGGTTCGGGGCTGTGTGTCTGAAAATATAGATTGGTTTTAGTTAAATTAATAATATATAATAATAAAACCTATTTTAAGTGTCTTTATATCACATTAGCTGTAGCCCGCGACTTCGCCCGCGTGAGTTTTCCACGGGAACAGTTCCGGTATGTAAAGTGCCCTATGTCCTTCTCCATACTATAAACTACATTTATGCGAAATTCCAAGAAGATTGGTTGAGTATATAAAGCGTGGAGATTATAATATTAATCGGGATAGGATTTTACATATAGTTATATATGTATTTGACATGAGATTTAATTCTATGTTTATGATAAACACAAATTAACCTAATATTACCTAGGTTGAGCCGAAGATAAGCACGATACATTTAGGTAAGTACCTATATTTGTGTAGACGATTTTGTTGCAACAAGTATACCCGCTTTGGACCCGGTCAAACATAATGTCAAAATCAAATCATTTATTCAGAAATTAGGCATTCACAGGCACTTTTTCACGTCGTAACTAACCAAATAAAAAACTTTTAATAAAAGATCGAGCTGACCAGTTCTCCCCGGCGGCACCCGTTCACGAGTTGACGCGTGAGTCAGCCATTGCGAAGCTCAACCACAATAGAGGGAACCTCCCGACCCGAACCACGACGCCGCCACCGGTTTGACCATGTGTCTTGCCCAATATATCCCCAGTATTGTCATAACCTATACATACTTACAGCTATATGCGCGACGAGCGAAGACTTAGCCACGAACTTCTTGTTGCAAACATCGCAGACATACGTTTCCAAGTTGTGAACTTTTTTGTGCTTCACAAAATTTGACGAATCACTGAATGTTTTGTCGCATAATTCGCAGTGGTACACGGGCAGGCCCGCGTGATCGCGCATGTGGCGCCGGAACCTGGAAAGAGGGGGTTTGCTTAAGTGCTAGTAGTTTGTAGCTTTCAAAATCATTTTCATACTATTTATTCGCCAATCAAGTGTTACAAATTACAATTAGTGCTTATAACTTAGTCACATTTTACAGGTATTGCGAATTTAATGTGTTTGAGCGGCGAAACACTCTGAGAAGGTTCCCTGTTTATATGCATACAATTTTATGTCATAATTTAACATGGCATAATGATTTTTAAGCGTAACGTTGTGTTGTTATGTGTAAACCATGTTCTTACGCATAATGTTTTACGCAAAACAATTTGAACCATAACTAACCTAAAAGTTAATTATGCCACATTTTTCCGTATGCCAAAAAACAATTATGCCAAAGAACAATAAGACAAAATAGTTCATGCGACAAAAAGTGGTCCCCTCTGGGAAACCATATTTATTTAAACAATGCATATGTATTTATACACTTGTGTATATGTGTAGTAGACAGTATAATTATACAATCAGCGATTGAAACCATACTCACTGGTCAGTCTTTTCGAAGCCGGCGCTGCAGATCTGGCAGCGCAGCGAGCGATTGCGGCCGCGGTCCTCGGCCGCCGCCTCCAGCAGGTGCTCCACCAGGTGCCGCTTCTTCTCGTTCATGCGGGCGAACTCGCGGCCGCAGACCACACACACCTTCGGTATGTTACGCGTCACTGACGCTTGGAATATATCTATAAATAACGTGTCAATCTCAACGTTGACGTTGGCAAAATCGTGGTTTTGTCAAACGATGGACCCATGACACTTAAAAAATAAAATTACAAAAATTAATATTTTGCCAGAAGCTTTTATTGTCGTCACGAGAGATCTTATGGCATTCGACACTTGACAAAAAACCCATGTCCGTGCTGTAAACGGTTGAGGAGTTCCCACGTTTGGAGCCTATCCAAAGGGCTGCACCATCAGGTCATGCTTATCATAAAGCCACAAATACATTAGGAAAATAATTTTAAAGATCTAAGCATACATAGGGATAGACAGACAACAGGGAGCGACTTCATTTTATACTAATGAACGTGATTATAAAGGCAAAGCTTGTATGTTTGTTACTTCTTCACGCTCTAAATGGCTGGGCCAATTTTTATGAAATTCGGTATTGGGGCAGCAGATACCTTCTATTCATTTATCATTTATCCCTTGCTTTCATGTACAGATTCACATTGGTCGTCACTTGGATTAACGCATATCTCGTACGAGAATCTCGTAGGATTTGTTCAAGAAATCTATGTACGGTTTATAAAGTAGAGATAGACAACTACTGGGCATAAAATTAAAAACGTTCTTTTTAATAATTACGTTTATTATTTTTTATTGTTACAATGAATCATGAACCACAACCACGGCTCACACCGCGGGATGCAACTAGTAATATTTTTGATTCGCTATCTGGCTTAACCACGCAATACAGACAATCCACAAATGCACAAAATAAATGTGAATGTATAATGATTGGTTGTTACAATTGATTGGTTGCTATCTTCAACCCAACATAGCCCAAAACAAACAGACTGCTAAGCTAAAATACGCCTTTACTATGTACCAAAGAGTTTATTTTGCTGTAGCATACAAGGTCCGATACCGAAGTTTAGCTACTCCACGCTAGATGGCGGTGGTAATAAAAAAATTTGCCACAATTTTCAAGGTAAGTCATATGCTTATTTCCCGGTTGTATAAAACAACTCCATTCTTAATATGTCTTCTTATATTATCATTTTCGCACTTTTTAATTTTTTCTGTGTTCGGTGGGCTCAACAACATACATATAACAATGTTACTATCAAATATTTTAGACCCATATTCGTTAATTGACATCTTCGAAGAAAAGGTTGCGTTGAAGTTTGTTGCGCCGTCGTATCTTACACGGAAGTAAAGCTTTGCTAACCTATGGCAAGGAACAGAGTATAATGGAATACACTCTCATCGCAAAGAACCTGCTTCTCATGCCAGCTCCACACTTTCGACGTACGACACGAATGCATGAACTGAAATGCGTTGTTTGTGTTTATTTACCTGCAATGAAAAATCAGCAATGTATCCGGTCCATCAAATTTCGACGAACATTTGCGCGATAGCGTGGAGCCGGCATTAAATAGTTTCATTGAAATTATGTTTATCATCCAAGTTCATTACAGAATTAGCCAACTAGCTGCGCTTGGCTAATTCTGTTGCTCCCGTGAAAATTTCGGGATAAAAAGTACCCCATGTGTTATTTCCGCTTATATTCTACCCGTGTACCAAATTTCATAACGATCCATCCAGTAGATTTCGCGTGAAAGAGTGACAAACACATATACACCTTCACAAGCTATAGCATATATAATAGTAAGGATTTTGAACTTACCAAGAATGACTTCGAGTAACTTTCTAGATATGATCCCATCAGACTTGTAATGCACAGCCACACTTATATCTTGATGTATATGCACCTCCCAATGCTTGAAAAACATATTCCTATGCACTATATCCCTACAAATTTTACAGATAAACACTGGCGAATCACTTGACAACAACTTAACACGTGCAAATGACCTGTTTATATGCGAATTTATGTGTAATATCCAACTTGACAAGCTCGGGAATTCCAAATTGCATTCCTTACAGCGGCACATAGTGTATCCATGAACGCGTAGATGTTTCACATATTCTTTCATTGTATTAAATATCTTTTCGCATTTCGTACACTCCCTTTTCTCATGTTCAAGTTCGTTTTTAAACGATTTACACATATGTACCTTATATTCCCTTGATGTGCCTTCAAAATCGCAACTAGAACATACACACAAGTCATCTATTCCATTCTGACTTGTAGCTTCATAATCTAGAAAATTCTGGATCTGCTCGGAAAATTGTTCCGCTGAGCTCTTCGAGGTTTCACCTACATCATTTATCTCCTGTTTCACTGGCATTTCTTCAAACTCCAAGAGTTCTGACACGTTGATTGCCGCGCCAACGTCATCCACTTCCATTTTGATTGATGCAACCGAAACGGGCAGTATTGGTTTTATATTGATTTCTGTATCTTTCGGTGATTCTTGTTCGCAACAATCGTCTGATACGTTTTTGATTTTTATCGTTGGCTTAACATCAATGTCTGTTGTCTCTGTAGTTTCTTGAATTGTTGATTCTGTTGTATCATCTGCTACTGAGTCCAGTTTTGGAGCTTTTATTGTATCTTCTGCTACTGAGTCCGGTTTTGGAGCTTTTATTGTATCTTCTGCTACTGAGTCCGGTTTTGGAGCTTTTATTGTATCTTCTGCTACTGAGTCCGGTTTTGGAGCTTTTATTGTATCTTCTGCTACTGAGTCCGGTTTTGGAGCTTTTATTTTATCTTCTGCTACTGAGTCCAGTTTTAAAGTTTCTGGTGTATCTTCTGCTTCCAATTCTAGAGTTTCTGTTGCAATTTCTGGTATTATAAATTCTACATCTGAAGCTGAGTCTTCATCATCTCGTGTATCACCATTTTTATCGTCATTATAATCATTACTTGGTCCAGTTGCATTTGGGTCTTGATTATCTGTACTTGTTATAACCTCTGCTCCATCTTCACTATCATTTGGGTCGTCCGTAGTGGAAGATTTGCGAATCCTTTTCTTTTTATCTGAAAGTATTAAATCATTATAATACACTATTTTACAAGTATTAAGACATATTAAATAAAATTGCGATTTAAACAAAACACAAATTTGTAACAGTGTTATAGCTTGCTTGTTTGCTTGCTTGCTTATAAATATTCTATAATATAACACATAGATCAACAAAACAGAAAAACATCCCTAAATCAACAGACGTAGCAAACTCGCAGCGAATTTCCATTGCAATTCGGCGCTGAAATGCTGCCTGTGTGCTGGGCACCTTGTATTTTTTTTTACATTAGTTGTATTATGTAATTGCACAAAAGTTGGATTAGACTGTAAAGTAACTAGCAATTGTAACCTGAAAATTCACTACCAAGAGTGTAACTCAAACTCTCTGAACAGGTTACATTAGGATTGGTGTGCTAAATGGCATGGAAAGTCCCTCCCTGTTTCAAACCGAACTGAACTGACCTGTTGTATTGTTTGACTTGTATTCTATTACACGCTTGTGGTCCTTGTACAAACTTGTTGGAATAATCATCTGGAAAATAAACGTGAATTTGAAATAAGATGGTTAGAAAAAGTTTATCAATTTGTTGGGAGCTAAACATAAAATTTAAAAAGTTACGAAACACTCTGTGTGACCCATTTCGGCCTGGAATAACACAATCTATTGGTAAAAACCTACAAAAATGATACGATTCTTTTTTAAACTTGTTACAATATATTTCTTCCCACAAAAGTATCAGTTTTTTTTACTCAAAGTTTCGAAATCGCCGCTTTGTCTAAAAATAAAACTGGCCATGCGATTAAGATAAGATAAGACTCACCTTTGCACATCGCCACGCCAGTTTCGACGCCTTGTGTACTAGCGCTACGTGCCGCTGCACCATCACAAAATTCTCTAGCAGCACATTACTCGGGCAAGCCAAGCATTTATACACCAACACAAACTTGTCCGTGTGCTTCAACACATGCTCCATCATATAACAGTCCCTCTCCACTACCTCATTACAAAATTTACACTTCACATTCAATTTCGACACCCTATTTGTATCCTCCAAATGTAAATTCAATGCGGTCCCCGATGGAAAATGCCTCATACAGAATTTGCATATGTGTCTCTGTAGATTGGTCCGACGGCAGTAGTGGAACGTATATAGCAAATAGTTTTGATTGCAATACGAACACTGACGCACTGACACCAACATAGGATAATCCGAACGTGGCACGTGATATTGATACTGGTGTTTGTGTAGTGCGGCTTCTTCGAAGAATATCTGCGGACAAATCTTGCATTTGTATGCCTTTATATCTTTCGTTGCTTGCAATGTCATTTGCTTTTTCCATACACTGAGACATACACCCATGTGTTCTTTGAGCCCTAAACATGTGTACAACGAACTGTCACAAGCTGGACACTTGTATGCAGTTTGATCCAGTCCAACATGAAAAGCATAGCTTTTACCACACCTCCAGCATTCGTTGTCAATAGGAAACATCCTGAATTTAAATGGTTTCGCATCGTGAGCTATTATACTACATTCCTGGTTATGCTTTTCTAGCGCAACTACCACATACGTATGCTTCTTTATATGGTTCCGGAACGGTTCCAAGTGCCACCAACCATCGTTACATATATAACATTTGTATAGTAATGGAACAGTCCTGGCTTTAGCCGATCCCTGATAAGCGAACCATTGACGGAAAGCATAATCCACTAAGGCATCCTCTCTGGATATTTCCAAAGTCTCAAATCTGGCACTACCTAGTCTATTCCGTAACTCAATATTTAACAGTTTTGCCACTTCATCATCTTGTTGGGCTAAACCATCTGCTACAGATAGGATTTCATCTTCATTGACCACAATGTGTTCAAGTATATGATCATCATTGATTGTTTTTTTCAAAACAGATTTATAAGCCATATTGCGGAGTTGGGATTTGTTGATTTTCTCGGCTGCCTTGTTCACTTCAATGAAATAAATTGGTCTTGCAAGTAATTCCTCAACATTTTCAAATTCCTCATCATTTTCAACATGTGAGGTTGTAGCTTTAGTTTTCTCTGTACAATCTGTATTTTTGTCGGCTATAGCTTTTGGGACAGCTTTATCACCAATTATATATATTGGTCTTATATCTTTTGGAGTCAATGTTGTTGTTTTTGGAGTCAATTTTGTTGTTTTTGGAGTCAATGCATCAGCTCTCACTGGTTTCTTTTTACTTGATTTATCTACATCCACAGGCTTTTCGGGCACAGGGTCATCAAAAACGATGTTGATTTTTAATTTCGGTTGCAAATTAACATTTGACACATGTTTCACTGGTTCATTCTTTTTCTGTTTGTCTGTCTTTTTGGCAGGTTTGACATATTTAACTCTCAAATTCGGTTTGGGAATGTTAGGAATTGGTGTTGGTTTATTCTGATCTCCTTTATTAGATTTTTTATTATCTAATTTAGCTTTTTTCGGTTCAGGTTCAGCTTTCGAAGGGCCTACTATCAGTCTTGGGTCAACCTGGTTTTTGATTATCTTTTCATACTCATTTAGAGGTCTGTCCTCAACTTCTTCGTCACTGGCCGCGTCTGCCCAAAACTTGCCGTATTCATCTTTAGTCCAGTCGACTTCTTCTTTAATTTCCTTCTCTAATGCCTCTGACAGCTTCTCTGATTGCATTTTAGCGAAGTTTTCCTGAAATTGGAATAAGAAAATAATTATTTTTTAATCGAAATATGGATTTATTACCAGATACATCTTGTAGGTATGTGTGTTGGATTGGAAAATCTTCTGTTACTTTCTTTCTCATGGCTGACCGTCGATTTGTGAACACTGCTGCCAGGGAATTGTTTAATTAATCGTTTTTTAAATCAGCTATATTTTTTAACAGGATCCGATCACAATTACAATATGTTTTAGAATACCATATACCATATACCCATGTATTTTGTTAGTGGAGACGAAAAAGTAGTAAAGCGGAGGCTCCGATGCTCAACGGCTGAGGAAGTAACCGGCAAAAGGGTCAGATGTGCCTTACCTCGATAAAGAGTTCATCATCTATCCATTCCTCGACTTCTATATCAACTTTAAACTGTAAAGATTCATTCTTCTTCGCTGGCTGCGACGTCGATGGCCGGGGTGACGACAAACTCTTTGTATTCATAATTCTTATTTGCCGTTTCTGAAATTATATTAATTAATTGAAAAAGTTGCATTACATAAAAATAATATTGTCCTAGCTGAAGGATCTGTATGACGTCACAGTTACTGATGTATCAGCGGCGTCAACTGGTCTTCACAAATATGATTCGCCGAATCGACGCATGCTAAGAAGATTATATAAAGGGTGACGTTTTTATACATTGGCAATATTTTGTCTACATGCTCAGTTTATGATTCTAAACAACTTTTAGTATGGGAGTAACTCCGATCAGCTGTTCTATACAAAATTAAATATAACTAAATTGTGGAAAATGTACGGATCGGCTGAATTTTTTTCGCGATTTCGGGGTTGCTTCCATACTAAAAGTTGTTCAGTATCATCGACAGAGCATGTAGATAAAATAATGCCAATATATAAGAAATCACCTGTATCACACCTATATTAATACAAAGTGGTAAAATTTATTTATTTACCATAACAGTTTTTACACGACTGGCCTAATTTATAGTAGTGTAACTACTATACCTATTCTACATCCTATTTAACTTATAAAAAGTGCTATTAATTATAAAAAGTGCTAAATTTGTGAATTCACCAAGAGAACAGGAAAATAAATCTAATTAGATTCATATTTGGTTTACATAAATATGATCATGTTTCATCTTTTCGCAGTCAACTCTAGTGGCTCCCTATTAGATACCGTCGTAATCTACATATCCTTTCACTTCTGTAACTCGGTTCTTTACAACCCTTATACTCCTCTTTACCTCAAAGAACGTTTCAATTTTCTCAGTGAGGTCAATAATCGCGAGGTACGACATAGCGTTAACTCCTTTCGCCTAGTTATTCCCGTTCACGTGTCCCAGTTCTATTCCCACTCCTTTACTGTCCAGGCTGCTTGTTTGTGGAATGCATTGCCGGCTGAAATTCGCAACGCCCAAACCTTGTCATCTTTTAGGAAGCAAGTAAAGTCTCATTATATTAGTCTTCTTTAATCTGTTATATATTTATTCATTGTTCTATAACAACACTTGTCTGTATGTTTATATATTTCTTCTATATCTTTTTATTTTAATATTTTATTTTTTTGTCTAATTATAAGTTTACTGCACCCTCTTAGTTTACTCGTGTCTCTTTCCATCCAAAGGTTGGCTGGAAGAAATTGCATTAGCGATAAGTCCGCCTTTGCACTCATTATGTTTGAATATCTTGTTGTAACTGTACTCCTTTGTAAATGGTGCAATAAAGAGTTTATCTATAAATCTATTGAGGCAGCTACTTGGTTGAGTGTTCGCAGCGCTTGAGTTAACGGCGCCTTGTTGAGCAAGTTAGCGCGTCAGCGCGGCACGGCCAACATCTGCGGCCGACGGCGACGCCATACGTACTTGTTTGGGATAAAGAGACTCACACATCCTAACACCTCACTATTTGTTAGCTTTCCTCACATAGGATGCCAGGTGCAACTCGCTACGAACTTGCAGTTCATCATACCCCACCATACCCAGTACAAATAATGTTGGTAAAACCCAGTAAAATATGGTACATTGTGTATGGTACCTTGGATCCTTTATGCATACCTAGTTATTATAATTTCAAGTTAATATTAATAAAAGTGTGTCCGAAAGGAGGTTTTCAGATTTGTTACAGTGAAACTTATTGTCTTCAGAGAGAGCTAGTTTTATCAAATGTGACAATAAACTCATGCAGCGCAGTAAACAATCCCCCCATCTGGAGCAGATCTTGGATGCACATCGGGTCTTACATTATCACTACATAGTAAATTAAATATAATGCAGACCAATGTCATTGTTATATATTGGTAATAAAATATTATGATTGGGTATTAAAAAGTTTTAATTTAAGGCTCAAATGCTTAGCTTTCCACACAGATATAAGTGTATATCTGTGGCTTTCAACTATACATATAGATGACCTCCATGGCCTAATGGTCATCACGCCAGACTGCTACACTAGAGATCCCTGTTTCGACCCCCGGTCAGGTCAACATGAAAAATTATTATTTTTCAGATTGACTTTGCCTTGGATGTTTATTTATATAGGTTATACTTATGTGTTATGAATTATACCTAGTAAACATTCCAAGAAGTTTTGAAGACAATTTTTTATCACTATACCTACATACAGGCCAGTTGCCTGTAATACAGATTTACAAGTTCCTGGCAAGTTGTACGAATAGAAATAAAAAAATAATAAAGAATAAAGCTAAGCTTCTTATTACATAAGTACCTACAATCTCTTCAATAAATGACATTACCAAAATAATAATATTAGATACCTACCTATATAAGTATCTGGGACACAATTTAGTTCTAATTTTATATCTATACATTTTTAATTTGTAGTAAAAATTTTATACTGCCAATACTTTTTTTTTTTTCAAATATCATAGTATATAACCTAAAAACTTTTGTGGACATTAAACGCCTATATCGATGTAGGTATACAGAGTTTGATTTCATTATTACACATGTAAATATATAGATTGTCTGTAATAAACACCTATAGCATAAAAATAGAGGTGCTATGAAAATACGCAATGTCCACGAAAGTTGACAGGTCGAGGGTAGAAATAAGAACGACGTTAAAATAGCACAAATACCCTCAAACAATTTCCGTCTCGACATAATAAGATCAATTTTTGAAGATAGAATGAAATACTACCTACAATTTAATTGATTATTAATGATTTTTTTAAGTGGGTAGATATTTTGTTTTGATTGAGAATGATCTATTATAAAGTTCAATATGGTGGGTGGACCTACCTTCTCTTCGATGACTTCCTCAATCTCAGGCTCTCCTCCTTCTGTACATCGTGGCACTAATCTTGTTTTTCTAGACCTGCGTTGTGGCTGCGACATGGTGGTGTTTAATTTTTTAACTACCTAAATAGAAGTAAAAACAAAAAGCTTTTTGTTTGAGGGTACTAAAAAGTAATATAACATACTCATCACTCACGGCACTGCCTACGAAAGTTTTTTGTTAATTTGGTTGGCATTACCTAAATCATTCGTTCCCTTTCAAATTTCCATTCATTAGGCTAGTGATACACTTAGGTTAAGGGATACATTGTCCTGTCATACATCACTCCATACACTACCCAAAGATTTGATTTAAATGAATTTCATAAAGTTTGTCTTACTTATAATACACACTGAACCGTGTTTCATATATCATTATAACATATTATATTCCGTGTCAATCTCAACCTTGACGTTGGTAAAATCATCGTTTTGACGCACGATGGAGCCATGAAATTAAAAAAAAAAGTTCTTATATCTTTGTTGT
The DNA here is from genome assembly GCF_027563975.2 of Plodia interpunctella. Taxonomy (NCBI): domain Eukaryota; kingdom Metazoa; phylum Arthropoda; class Insecta; order Lepidoptera; family Pyralidae; genus Plodia; species Plodia interpunctella. The sequence goes on from NC_071322.1 coordinate 2,785,200, forward strand.
CACCTTTCTCGCGAAATCAAGGAGCGAGATAGAGAGGGTGCGGATAGAATAAGTAAACGTTCGTTTCGCGCGGGGCCCTTCTAAATCTATAGCTCGTTTGATAAAAAAACTGAAATGCTGTAATGAAACGTACATGTCTATGTACAAGTCAAACTAAAGACCTAAATACATACTCCTTCGCTGACCAATCGACAGATTGCTTTCTAATTATTATATTAATATTACATTACTGTTCATATATATTTGTGGCTTTCTGCTAGCTAAACATTAGCAAATCAAAAGCAATATTGGCATATTATATTGGACAATAATTTGATAAGTGGAATACCGCCATAATAAACCACGTTTTTAAAAAAATGCTCTTTAGTTTATGTTGGTCTACAAGCTCTATGGACAAATATGGAATAAACAAAAATACTGGCAACATCAACATTAATATCGATTGACTCACTGAAATAAAAGAATCGATGTAAATGAAATATATTTTCGAAGATTTCATTTTACTTGCAAGTTTATTTCAAGATCTGGGGACATGTCTTCCCTATGTCTAACAGAAAATATTAAGCCTCAGCACTGAGTAATTGGGTATACTCAGGGTTTTTGGTAATTTTTCCATATTTAGCAGTTGTAAAAATGAATCGTATGTAAAAAAATCGTATGTCCATATATAACAAAAATTAACAGAATAAGAAATAATAAACTGATTGCATATATAAAATACAACTAAGTAGTTACAATAAATTCAAATAATATTGAATATCTATTCCTTGACCATGCAAAGAACATTGCTTTGAATGGCGAGGCTAATCCTCTGAGCGAAAAACCAGCCAGCTATTTAGTCACCAGCGATGAAGATCAATCTAACTTGGTGAGATTTATTTAAAGAAACCTATTGCACAAGGTCCAAAAATCTACAAGGACCAAACATAATGTATATGAAAAGGTGTGGGTGTTTGCGCCTCTTGGCATCCTCGGCGCTCTCAGCAGCCTTCACTCGAAACTGATTCTAAGGAATCAATCGTGAGAGTAAAAGTTTGGAAACGCATTTAGCGTCCAACACGGAATCCATACAAGTTCCTAATATTTATTTTTTATCGAGTTATCAAGTTCACTGTAAACTCGATTATAGTGTTTAATCGATTATTATTTTATTTAACAGTGTTGCCAGTAAAAAATAAAGATAAAAATTACATCACCAATGACACCATTTCATGGCATCGCTCGGGTTGACTTGACGGCATTTGTTAATTTTTCGACTTTTCGTGACAGCACGTCATTTTCGACATTTGATTGATAATTTTCCAAAGATCCATCAAATTAGTTTGTTTGAAAGTTAGTTTGGGCGCTAAATGTTTACGGCATATAAATAAGCATTTGTGATAGATATGTGAGGAAGCGTAGGCCATATTTGGTTGGGTCCCCACAAGCTTCACAATGAGTGTTCAGAAATGCGTCGTGGAAGGTTGCGACTTGGAGTACGATGTGGTTTGCAGCTTCTCCTTCTACAAGTAAGTTGTATACATGCAGTATTTCGTAAGGGAACCCGCGTTTTCACACCTAGGGTCACCAACGATGGACGCGCGTCAGCGACCTTCTGCGCGGGAGATTTAGGTAAAGAGGTTGGTTGGCATATTGCATGCATATCAAAAGTCATATCATATCAAATTCTTATTGGACGCCTAAAACATCTCATTATGCATTATACTCCCTTGTTATTTATATCAATGTGTAATTTTATGTTGTTAATTAAAAACAAATAATTATGTTTGGGTTGGTTATCATCTTAAATATATGAGGTTACCAATAAAAACAACCTAGTTTAAATTATTTTAATTAAAAACTAAGTTATTGAGATCAAAATCAATGTTTTGTTTTTATTAATTTCTATCTGAATTTTAAACAATAGTGGCTTTTTTGTATGTATACCTGTGCAGTATAGTTGCCTAGTTAATTATCCTCTTGCTGTTAACATACACTTGTATAAAAACCCCATTTTTTTACTCATTACTGACAGTTATCATCATTGCATGAATAATTCCAAAAATATGATTCTAACCTATAAATTCTTCGTTGTTAGATTTATGATTGTATATTTGAACTCTTTTGATAAGTGATTTACTCATAACATAAATGTTCTAACCTAAATCTGTTGTAATGTATGGAAATCTTTGCCACAGTATGTTAACTCCTTCCCTTTGCTCTGTCACTTTCCATTTTACTTAACACTCCCTACCTATTCATACTTTATTTAACACAATCCTCCGAACAACATCTCATGATTTTCTGTAATGTAAGAAAGTGTCTCCATAATAATATTATAAATATGAGAAATGTATCACACATTCTACTGGACAGATTATAATAAAATCCATCCAGTATACAAATTAATTGGTACACATGTCGAATATAACCAAAAATAGCACACAGGTTGTTTTTTTTTACCTCAAAATGTGTACTGCAGTGTAGTCCAGAATTCTCCTACAGTTTGTTTTTTTATCTTATAAACCCTAGCATGTACATTCTGTCAAGAAAGAGAGGAATATGGATTTTTAACAATCTACATTTTTTCGACATTGCCATACCAAATAGTATGGTCAAGATTGATTGATAAACACCTAGTGTTGCTATCCAACAGGAGACAGCGCCCTCATTTAAAATAAAATCACATTCAGACACTTCCAAGTTTTTGACAGACTGTAAACAATATTCACAGTACTTACTGTTGAATGTTGTTGATAATAAATCAAATATTAGCTTAAAAGTATACATAAATGTAATTTTTTTACTTTAATATTAAGTAAATATTTATTAGCCACTAAAATAATTTCCTAAAATGTCTTATTGTCAATAAATATTATATATTGATGTAAAATCATAAAAAGACATGATAAGATTGCTCATGAAGACTTGTAAGAAAATCAGTGTAGTTTAACATATTTTCATGGTAAATTTATTTTTGTAATTCCCCCGCCATTGTACTATAACTCTAAAATAAGCTGTAAGATGTTTCATATCATGTAGTATGGAACATACAAAAAGTTTAACATATTATGAATAGCAATATGTCACATAATATAATCATTATCATATATTCACCAAGGTTGTATTGTATATAAGTGACAAATGTATACAAAAATTGCCTAAACATATATAGAATTATTCTAAACTTCATTTTAATGCATGTACGTACATACAATGCGATTAAAGAATATTTGTCTGTTTCAAACCATTTTTGCGCCTATAGTCGTCCAACGGTTAAGACCATTTGCCTATGATCGAAAGATCTCAGGTTTGAATCCTACTCATGCCACATACAGTTTGTATACCTACCTGACTCAGGTTTGTTTGTTTACTAAACCACCACTAGATTCCGCTGAAGGAAAACATTGTGAGGAAACCTGCACACTGGTTGATTATTATTAACTTGTGTGTGAAATGGAGAAGGCTATGGCAAACCACTCCATTAATAATGCCATGAGAGTTGTTGTGTGTGTTTCATTCCACATAATTACCACGACCCTCAACAATGAGGAATACGGCTATGAAGAAGTTTATCCAGAAATGCAACTGGTTGACAGTTTACTTCAATAGTGTGTATGCAACTTCTTGCCGCTGTCAATAGGTACCTAGTCATAAAAGTCATGATGCCTTTAGCCCACATAAATTAAATCTGACGTTTTAGCATTAACACACTTGAAAAGAAAGAATGAAGGATTTTAAGTCACAAAAAGTTTTATATAACTCTGTGGTTGTTTCATAGATTTGGTTTGAAGGGTCTGACCTTCTCTGCTACTTTTAGAAGGATGTTGAATAAAAAATATACTTAATATTCTTAGATACTTTTTTATTTAATTAACTGAGACACTCCACACGTTTTTCCACCATGACATTTTTTTCAGAGAGAGAGAGAGAGATAGCAATACAAACTTAATCGTTTTTGTCTCATCTATTACATTGTCTGCGATAAATATGTTTCATTTCATTCTACATTTTTAATGATAATATCATTGTAACATTCTTAATAAGGCAAAAATCAGCCAAAAAATAAACCATACAATTTTTAAGGTTTTTACACCCTGAAACCAACCCTCTTTAAATAGTATATGAGCAGCATACGGAAAGGTCAATGTGAAATGGTTCTAGATGTTCTAGGTCCATACACACATCATATAGAAACATAGATAGAGTTGTAAAATATTTCACTCGCGTGAATTTTTCTCACTTTCACCCCCATTATAATCATTTGGGGGTTGAAAAAAGTTTAGCCTATATTTGAATATGGGTCTTTAACTACATGCATAGCAAATTTCATCAAAATGAGTTTCGCAAAACCGCATTTATAACATTAGTATGGAAGTATGGACATTAGTATGGATTATTTTTATTTCCAGATCAAACATATGCACGGATCAGGACACAAAACGCCAGGAATGGATCGAGGGAGCAATGCACGAAGACAGCGAGTGTCTGTGGCGGCATGTTAGCCTTCATCTATGCGGGTAATTGGAATTTATGTATAACTAGTTGTAGCTCGCGGCTTCGCCCGCGTAATCTTAAATTTAATAAAAAAAATGAACTTTGATTTAGATGAATGGCGAAGTGGTTAGCGCGTTTGGCCTGCGATAGTGGCGGTTAAGTCACTATCACAATGGTCTGTCATTGGATGGGTGAATAATAAAAGCTATATACTCAACAGGTACCACTTTGAATTGGACAATCAGGGATTATGGATAGACTCGCCGATGCTGCCCGAGCTCCTCACTCCTCAGGGGAAGGAGGCGCATGTACCTACCGAGGAGGAAAAGAAAGGTATGTACGTATATTTTAGTTATTTGTTAATGAAAATACGGATTTTTTTATATATGAGGAATTTTATTATAATTTTAAACTTATGATGGAATAAATCAGGAATCGAGCGGAAATCGAACCTACGCTCATGCCTACCGGGTCAGTGCTCTTAACCACTGACCTATCGAGACCGTGCCAGTTTTCATCTTTTTATATTTTTCAAAATAGTTTCCAAGCGTTTAAAAGCGTTCAAGAGGAATGTTGAACTACTATTGAATGAAAAACTATAAATTGTATTATTAAACAAGAATTTCATTTAAACCACTTATTTTAGACAAAATGAACAATCTTGTTCCGGGGTTCGCACAGAACATATACAAAAATATGTTGCCATATGAAAATGTTATTGATGGTGAACTTTAATTGAACAACTACTCGCCCATACAAAAACTTAAAAAAAAAAACTTTTTTCTACCCCTAAAATATTAACCAATCTCAATGCTTTTTTTTTAGTGTAAGTGTAAATATTTGGTTTATATTTTGTTTTTTTTTCTTCTAAATTGCATCAGATTCAAATTTATTTGCACCTGAAATCAATAATTTGTGATTAAAACTTCGTCGAAGTTAACGTTTGTATGATTAAATCTAAATATTTTAAAAAAGAGACCTGCAAACCTCGCACACAGTGTGTTGAAACGATGGACACCAAATTCAAATAGATTCGTCGTTATTGAGATTATGTTTTATAGGATTTTTTTTTACAAATCAAATCATATAATTTAAACTCTAAATTATAGGTTTTGTAGGATTTTTTTACAAAATAATAAACGCAAACTCGCTCTCTATCGCTATATAGGCATTGGACATTAGAACCGTGATCATGTGATGTGTTTTTCTAATTACCTAATACCTACTTCGTAAAAACCTGATCTCTAGACTCTAGTCTTAAAAATACGAATTTAATATAGTCGTTGTGGATAAATACACGTGAGTGACCCGTATTTTCATTAACAATGTCATTTTCTCACTTAATTAAATATTTTTTAAATTTATTTAACGCAGTCGCATTTGCCGCAGTCGCCATGGTTGCGCTAGTGTCGCAATGTCGCCAGCGCGCAATTTCTTTATAGTATGTACTGCTTAAAAAGTGTGTTTAGTAAAAAGTCGCCCGTCTGCTTGCAGGGGCAAAAAAGTCGCGCGACGACAGCTACCAAGGATTATTTGAGAAATTTGTCGAAGCCAAACCCAAAGGTATACTTTGGTTTACCTCTATCTCTCATCCTCGCGTGTCCCCCTTAGCTTCGGGGCCATGAAGCCCGCCCGGGGTCAGCGTAAATAATACACTTTAAAATAGTGAAAATTCGGCCGCCTGCCGTCATCCCTCCTTGGGTCTACTATTGTTGCCTGTCAGCTGCTAATGCTGTATGTCACTTACTCGCTTCGTACGACATCCACGTGACGACATGGTGTGGTCATATTTTATTCACACTTGGACTTTTTCTCTGAAAACTTGGCCGCGTCATCAAACAGAATGAGCGTTACTCCCAAGACGGATATTGGAATACAGACACAAAAGATTTTTGAATGCATGGTATGTTAGGGGACTAATGCTGACCTATTTTGGGAAACTGATCAAAGAATGTATAAATAAGGAATAAAATCATTCAGTCAATCAAACGGAACATTTCGTTTTTAAATTTAATCTATAAAAATATTTTGCAAAGCAGATGTGACAGATTTTTCATAATTCTATCTTTGCACTATAAAAAATTACAATAGTATAATAACCGTATAATGTAGTGTTATCATTTCCATAAAAGCCTAATACCAAAATAAGCTTGAATATTCCAAAATAAATTTTCTGTGCACACACAGGGTGTAAACTGGAAGTGACAATTATCGAAAGTTTCCGTAACTTTGAAAGTTTCCAGGAATGTTTCGAGAAATATCCGCGAAAACTTCCAATGTTACGGTAATTTTGGAAGTTTTCATAATCGTTTATTTTGTTTACAATAACATCGATGAGGGTTTTAAATGGTAACAAGCGATTGTCGAAGATATATGTATTTTTTGTAAATTTCAGCAATTTTTCAATGTAATAATATATAAAATATATAAATATATAAGGACAAATCACACATATTGAGCTAGCTCCAAAGTAAGTTCGAGACTTGTGTTATGGGATACTAACTCAACGATGCTATATTTATAACAAATACATATATAGATAAACATTCAACACCCGGGTCAATCAGAAAAAGATCATTTTCCATCATCACCGACAGGGTATCGAACTCGGGACCTCCAGTGTAGCAGTCCGGCGTGATGATCATTAGGCCACGGAGGTCGTCATTGTATATAGTTTTAATAAATATATATAGTTCTAATGTTCGTATTGTTAGTAACATAAAAAGACCATAAAAGCTACAGACAATATAATTATACAATAATAAATTAAAGCTGCTGTGTTCGGTAAGGCCTATGCATATAAATATTGTTAGATTGAGTAAAAAATATTATTTGAAAACTTCCAAAGTTGCCGGCAGTTTTGGAAGTTTTCCCGAAACTTTCCTTGGATTAGGAAATATTCCTGGCAATTTTCATCTCTAGTGTAAACACCCACAACACTTGATATTATAGAATGGTCAATATTGGTGGAATATAATTTTAAAAACATTAAAAATCGGTTTTGTGTGAATTTCACGAGCGTTTTAAACTCCGCCCAGGGCCGAGTGTTTATTAAATTGTACCATACACAGTAATCATTGTAATTATTCTATTTTATAAATAAATAAAGTACTGGTACAATGTTAATTTTATAAATGTTTAATTTGAATAAAATTATTCTTTATTCAAAAAAAATGTCGGACACTAATGAAACCTACACGCCGCGTTCAAACGCTTGTAAAATTTACCCTTTTCCACTCTTTAAGACAGATTATGATTAGGTATAAAGAAGTACCTACGAACAAAACCTCAACATTTTTGAGTGGGTTAAAAATTTGAAAAAAAATTGTTTAAATTTAATTCTATTTTAATTAATACTGTCTTTATATAACAGGATATCTGTTGTATAAAGACAGTATTAAGTCGTGCTTAGAAAATTATTTTAATTAATTATTTTAAATCCATCCAGCGCCTCTTGAAAAAATTATATAAATTAATAAAACTTATTTGTCCACAGCGTTGGAACTGATCCACATTGAGCATAACTACAGCGTGGAGATGAAGGAAGACAAGCCTGAGAGCGTGTCGCGACTCAACGTGAGACAGCTGGTGGACACTCTCGGTTATCTGTGAGTAGATTTGTGATGAAAATTGTAATAACTTGTTGTTCGCCGTGAACTTGAGCACAATATTTTTTTTACATAATTGTGAATATTTCAAAAATGACTTCACCTATTTTGTTGCCCCACGAACTTAAAAATTCTATTGACAGATCCTAAATACCTTTTAAATTTCATCAAAATCAGACCGACGGTTCGAAAGTTATCGCGTTACAAACATACATAACATACAAAAAAATATTATTTTTGTCCCAAGTTGATTTGTAGGCCTCGCGCGCTTCGTTCGCTCGTTAATTATTTATTTCGCATGGAATCTAATGACGAAACTGATAATTAGTTTAATTGCTGATTTTCAAGTGGAATTTCGGTAGCACGATACAGAGCGGGAAAAGCAAGACTTGACGTTTGACAGTTCCCTTATGTCAGAATAGGGTGTGTTCTATATTTGAACAGAATCCATTATCACTATAATTCCCTGGTTGGGGACGCCAGCGCAGGCAACAGCCGTGTGATCGATACCCATTCTAGGACCATTTCATATATTTCTCCGAACAGAATCCATAGTAATTCCACTATCAATATTTCCATCAAAGGAATCATTTTCCAAAATTAATCTATTATAAGCTAATTCGTAACATCGAGTTAATTTTTAATATGAATGCGATTCATTTTAGGTGCCTAAATTGAACTGAGTTGCATTGGAATCGTTCGGTAAAAGTTGATGGTAACCGTGCAGGTACTGCAGACAGGTTAATTATTTTAAAATCAGATAGTAAAATTAATGATTCACAGCGCGGCCCCGTAGCGGTCTGCGAACCACTCAAAAGTGCCATTGTAGATTTAATTTCTGGATAAACTTCTTCGTAGGCGTATTCCTCATTGCTGAGTCGTGGTCATTACGTGGAATGAAACACACACAACAACTCTCTTGGCATTATTAATGGAGTGGTTTGCCATTGCCTTCTCCATTTCACACACAAGTTAATAATAATCAACCAGTGTGCAGGTTTCTTTACGATGTTTTCCTTCACCAAGTAGCAACAAGGAAGCAAGTGATGGTCGATGAAAACTACTATACATGAGTCAGATTGGTCTACAAACTCATATAGCACGAGTAGGATTCAAACCTTGGGACCTTTCGGTCTTAACCATTAAACCACCACCGCTTCTGGATAAACATTAGATTTAAATCGGTTAGATAACACTAGATATTTGTACGCCTATAAGACAGAATGCATGTTCTATCTATATCATGACCACCTGATTGTAATTCTGTATTCTGACAAATAAATGATTTGATTTGATCGTCCGTAACACAGGTCTCTGAAGAACTTGCAGCGTAAACAGCTGTGGGTGGTGAAGGTGGAGACGGAGAAGGCTGAAGCCTCCATCACTCAGTCGGAACAGGTCATCACCAAGATGCAGGACCCCAAGCAGATCATTGAGGTATAACTTGATATTATTTATCTTATTGATTGTGTTAGTAAATAAAATCATTTTAATTCAGATTGAAGATCGAAATATTGCAATAATTTGACTTAGTGTGATATTGTACCGCGTCTGTCTGTCTGTTCGCGATAAACTCAAAAACTACTGCACGGATTTTCATGCGGTTATCACCAATAAATAGAGGGATTCCTGAGGAAGGTGAAGGGGTATAATTTATTATGTTTTTACCCGAGTATGTATATAAAATTTAAAAGTAGCTAGGGTGTGTTATTGTTAATGTTAGATTTTATGAGAGTATGAGAGGCATTAACACACGCGAATGTGTTATTGTTAATTTTAGATTTTATATACAACTAGCGGCTCATCCTGGCTTCGCTCGGATAAAAACATAATAAATTATACCCCTAAATCTTCCTCAGGAATCACACTATCTGTTGGCGAAAACCGCATGCAAGTCCGTGCTGTAGTCTTTGAGTCTAATTAAGTCAAATTATTGCAATATTTCAAACAATCTTCAGTCGTCGCAACAGATTTTATTAATAACACGCTATTTATTTTCAAAAAGTAGTCTATTGTAACGGGATTGAATAAACACGAGTGGGTGGTCTGTGTATCAGATAATCCCGCAGTCGTCGAGCGCTGGGGCGGAGGCCGGGGCGGGGTCGGGGGCGGGGGCGGGGGCGGGGGCCGGGGCCGCGGCGGGGGCGCACAGCGAGGTGCTGCACATGCTGGAGGACGGCACCATCCCCGACACCTTCATCTACGAGATCGCGGAGGAGCAGGAGATCCCCATGGAGGAGGTACCGCGTCACACACTACACACTACACACTACACACCACACTACTTACACTCTATATATACATAACATCGATGTTTATCTATATATGTATCCATAACACAAGTCTCGAACTTACTTTGGGGCTAGCTCAATCTGTGTGATTTGTCCTAATCTTATTATATTTATTATGTGGTCTAGGGCACTAAGGATTTTTCAAAATTCATCCTCTAAGGGGGTAAAAAGAGGTTTAAAGTTTATATGAGGAAACCAGATAAGTTAAAGAGTCTAAATATCGGCCGAAACCGCTAGCAAAAGCTAGTTAAAAATGTATATCTACTTACTTTTAGTTAACTTTTTCACTTATAGAATACATAACATAAGTTTAACCAAAATCAACCGTCGATGTTTAATTCGAGATAAAAATGCTTAAAGGAATTTTTCTTGTTACCCAGGATTTTCATAATGTACCATTACTTTTTTTTTTTATAAATAAATAATCGCGAATAAAATCCTTAACATTTTTGTCTCTGATTAAACCTGCGCTGCCGACCGCCATTTTGAGTCCAACTTGTGTGTAATTTCATTGCAATATTATAAAAATACGTAAAACTTTTTATTGTTGCCATTTAAAATATTAATTGTATTTAAATTTTGGGCATTGTCCTATTAAGTGTAAATTTAGTTTCATAAAAAATAAATTTTGTATAAAAAATTTGTATTGCACAGGTAAAAGAAATCCCGGCAGCGGGCAACACAGAATGGATGGTCAACATTATACCCGAAGAGACGACGAAGCCCAAATACGCTTACATCAAGCATTGCAACTCGGGCAAGAAGAAACGTCACTTCACAGCCGAAATGAACGAGATCACCTTACAGGGTGACTTCGAGAACTACTACATTCTCCCCGATGATGTGGACCCATCGTCCGGAGTGGAAATCACAACGAGCTACGAGCCAGAAAACTATATCGTTGAGGAATACCAACATTTGGTCCTCGAAGACAGACCGAGGAAACGCAAGGAGCCAACGGAGTCCGGCAAAAAGAAACGGAAGAAGTTCTCTGCGGTCCGTGATCAAGTCAAACAGCTGCAGATCAAAAGTGAGGATGGAGACTGGGTGATCGAGAACACTGTGGCTTTCGAACAGCCCGGGGAAGAATATGAAGATCCAAAGAAGACGCCGAGAGTGCGGAGAAAAAATAAAAAGTATTTAGGTTATGATCTTGGTACTTTCTTGTAATGTTTTTTGGTTTTGGTGATGGATGGTTTGCATGAATTATAGTTATAGAAAAGTCGCCTAAAGGTATCTTAATACTTAACTACACAGTCAGATATCTGACAGAGGTATTGCATGATAAAAAGTATTTTTTTCAACAAGGTCAAGTTCAAATGGTTTTGTTAAATATCTAACACAAGATTTTTTTAAATAATAATTTCGAACTGGCCTAGTCTCCTGAGTTCAGTAGTTAAGAGCACTGTCCCGGATAGACAGGGGCGTGGGTTCAAATCTCGCTCGATCACAGGATTTTTAAAATATGATCAAGCTTTTCTGTTATACATTTCTTTGTGTAATATATGTCTACTAACAAAATCTCATATGACATCGTTAAGTCTTGAAACACGGAATCAATACATTATTTTGAAAGGAATAATAGAAGTAGTAAATATTTAGTTTATCTTTAACAAATTGTAAATAAAATCTCAACGAAACTTGAAGACCCATACAAAATCAATTTGCAATGTGCAATATTATTTAATAACCTAACAAGTGTGAAAGTATTTTAAATATATATTTTTTTAATCCGTGATTGTTAATTTCTCTGATATTATTCTTTACAGACTGAAACCTGGTATGGCGGGGGTCGCGTGCGAAGTAGTGTACGAATGAGCCACGCGGACAGCCAATCAGAGACGAGGATTCAAACTGCCGGCTTGCTCTGTAAATACGTTCCATTCTCTCTCTTCATAATCTTTTTTAATTGTAACTGGCCACGTTGAAAAGTTTAAATCGTTTATAGCGATTGTAATGTCTGATATAATTGATGTTTCTAATCGATTTCGATCGTGAAGTTTTATCGATAATTCAATATCAATTTCCAATAAAGAGTTATTTTGAACTTTGATATTATTGTAACATTTTTTTAACACTACACATACATTACAAACTACATACATTACAAATGACATTAATTCGAGGTGAATCAACATTATTTATACTGACCAATCGAAACTTGAAGAGTTATGGATTTTCAAAGACTACACCAAATTACGAGTTGTCGATATTTCACGGCGTGTAAGCGAAAAATTCGGTTAAAAAACGCTTGATCAAATGTCGCTTGAGGAATTTTCCATCTAACTTCGTCTTTTCTTACAAGCCTTATTAATATTAACAATCTTACCATATATTTCTATGATACAGCACAATGTAAATTAAAATTGATTTTTCAGGAGATCACTTTTGTGGTTAATAAATGTTTTACTTTAGAATGTATAGGTTTCAAGTGATATTTGATCCAACAAAACTCAACAATAAGTATTGTGAAAATTAATCACACTGGCGAGAAAAACAATTCTCATGTCTAAAGTGATATACGAAATATTATCAAGGACATGTTCTCTTTAAACAAAAATATTAATAGTTAAGCATTGTTTATGCATTCATAATAATTTAAGTTTAAATATATCAATAAAAATATTAATATTTTGTTTGATAAAATATAATTTTGATCACATCAGTCGAGGATGGAAAGCAATATGAAAACAAAAGGTACTAATTCGCTTTACGTGTTCACATGCTACTTATCAGGTGGGCCGTATGCATGTTTGTTAGTATAAAAAAAAACATAGCTTATCGTCTCTTTGTACAGTCGACTGCATATTAAAATGTCCTGTTTAGACCCTTCAAGCTGTTAATAACGTCGAGATTGCAATGAATTTGGTTAGTTTGATATATTCACTTAATTAATGACCAGTGGGGTTGGTGCGGGTTTGCATTTCACTAGCACACACGCAGCGAACCAATCACATTGCAGTGTGGTTGTCGTTGCGTCACAATGACGCAATGTGATTGGTTCGCTGCGTCTCACTTCGAATAGATTCGATGGTGAGAAATGAAATTTGGTTTCACAGTTTTGGTATTATTTACTGAATAATCTGTAAAACTGCTTTCAAATGCACTGCTGTAAATTTACTTTCAATAATCATATTCTATAGTCATTTAAATCAACAGACATTTTGAAGTCATTATAAACGGTTTAGTGTATGTGATTGGTTAAAAAAGGCGCGATAATTTCCTATTCTTTCTTAAACACTTGTAAGCGCCGCAATGTCGATAAACGAATAATTATTATGAATTCGAGTTTGCAGAGTAAACCTGCAGATGTTAGGGATTACAGAGTGGTGCCTAAATCCGTTTCTAAAGCAGACGGGAAAACGGTCAACGACCCCTAATTATCTCTTTTTTTGAACAACGCACACACACACACACTTCAGTGGACTTCGTGTGAATTTTGCTATTAACTTGTCATTATGGAATCTTTTCGCTGTTAGAGTCAACCAATCAGTGTGGCGTTGTGTTGTGACGCGACGATGACAACCATACTAAACTTGATTGGCGACGTCTCACTGCGTAATGATTCGATAGCGGTGTATCGCTGGCCAATGTTAATAAAATTTAGAAAAAAAAGCAAGATTTAAAAATTATCGTTGTCATTTTTTCCGTTTGATGCGAAAACGGACTCGGAATGGTGTAATATAACTATTAAAAAATCTTTGTTTTTATTTGTAAAATAAATATTATTATGTATTATCTCGCAAATAAATGGATATTAGGTTCATTGGGAATGTATGCGAGTGAAATATTTAAGTCCGCTTCTTAGTCGGGCGGAAACACGGTCAATGAACTGTGGGGCCGGCACGAATTTTTGCGAGGACGCAACGCCGGCTATACACTAAAAAAGTAATAGAAAAACAAATCAATTGTCGTATATTTTCGTCCGATTCAGAATTCGATTTATTTGCACACATTCTCAGTGCAATTTTTTAGTGTGCGTTGCTTTTTTTTTTTTTGAGATATATGAGCAATATGAAACTTGTTCTTATACGAAACTAGCGGCTCGTCCCGGCTTCGCTCGGGTAAAATAATAATAAATAATACACCCAAACCTTCCTCAAGAATCACAGTATCTATTAATGAAATCCACATCAAAATCCGTTGTGTAGTTTTAAAGATCTAAGCATACATATGGACAGATAGACAGCGGGAAGCGACATTGTTTTTCATATGGGTTTTCACCGATAGATAGTGGGATTCTTGAGGAAGGTTTAGGCGTATGGTTTTACGAGCGACGCCGGGACGAGCCGCTAGTGTAATATAAAATGAATTGAGGACTTTTTGACCTAGGATAAACTGCTATACGAAATGATTTAACAAAACTATACCACATATGTACATACATACATATATAGTGAATTGTACACAATACTTTTTTTTTCATTGAAATAAAAAAAATAATCCCAATATTCATTAAAAAGTCGAAGTAAACTTTAAGCTAAAGCATGTTTTCTCTCGTTCTGTCAACGTAAGGTGTGATAGTGACAAAATATACTTAAGCATGATTTTTTATGAATAATCGTTAATATTTTAGCACATTTCAAGAAAATATATAATATCTTTGCGCGTATTGTAATAAATCAATTTTACCCAAAGATATTTCTGTAAGTTCAAGTTTCATATTGATTTAAGTTAATTTCATACAATATTTTCGGTGTCAGAATATTTTTTTATGTGCAAACGATGTATGTTTCTGTAAAATTAATATAAAATACTTTCTTTTTGTCAAATTAAATATAACTGTATGATAAGCACATTATGTGTATAGTAATTAGAAGATACATATATTGAAAAACCATGTTCATTTTGTTTGAATCACTATAGTTAAGTACGTCTGTACGCTTAGATCTCTAAACCACTCTAGATTTTAATAAGAATTGTACAATCGACAACATATTTATGTATCCAGGTCACACAACAATGTTTGTCTAGATATTTTATATGTGACAGATTATTTTCCGTCCCAGAGGTAAATAATTCGCTTATTGTCGCAAAATTAGTACTAGTCGTGAAATGCCATCGCGTAATGTCAGTCGCAAAATGTCGTCAGAATTTACAATAACATTTCTGATTTTGGGCTATACTCTGTATTTTTTTATTCATCCAAATTGTATTCTGTCTATTTTGTGACATTTTGCGAATGAAACATTCTGCGACCGTAATGATTGAACGACGCTGTATCAGTATAAAAATCATATGTTATATCGTCCTGTATACCTGAATGTTTTGTCGACTGTACTGTCATTAAATGGTTACGTGTATATTTTTCAATGATATGTGTAATTTTAACACTTGAATTGTCATAAATAAGCTGAAATAAACACAAATCTAAACTAAATAATGGATCCTTTTCGACTGATTACTTTTTTTTTAATGTATAAAGCCTATTTTAATGGGTTTGTTAATTTTAAGTCATTTACTAAAATATAATATAGTCAGTTTAAAATGGGTATTATGTAAACATAGGTATATGGAAATTCATCCGATGGAAATCTTAAAGGCAATCTGTTTTCATTCTTTCCAATTGTCAAATAAAAAAATCAAATATAAAAAAAAAAGTTGTAGGTCAAATATAAAAAAAATATTCAGTAATCCAAGCGGTTGAAAAGTGTTTCATAAGGCACAGGCAAAATTCCATGTTTTATTTTTCTTGTAAAGTTTATGTTGAACTATGTGTATGAAATTATACGGTCTGTCAAAAATCGACGTATATTATTATGGAAACGCTTCCACGTGACCATTTGCTCCTGTTTACTATACCCTGGCTGGTCTTTGACGAAGAATGTCACTTGCGCAAAATGTCATGAATTTCTGCTCCTTGTCCTCGAAAAATGTCATTTTTC
Organism: Plodia interpunctella; assembly: GCF_027563975.2. NCBI lineage: Eukaryota > Metazoa > Arthropoda > Insecta > Lepidoptera > Pyralidae > Plodia > Plodia interpunctella. The sequence continues at coordinate 2,801,460 of NC_071322.1, forward strand.
GAGCAGCAAGAAATTGAGTCCACGAAAGGTTTTATTCTGTCATTCTGCGAAAGTGAAATGTGTATTTTACGTTGTCGTCTTGCGAAAGCGACATTTTGCGTCAATACCTGGTTTTGCTGTGAATGGCTTAAAGTGGCTGATTGTTCCTGTCCTAAATAGTTTTAATATAAAAATATCTAATGGATTTGAAACTCATGATAATAAATTATTCAAATTGTTTACCGATTCTACATACGTTTTGACGTTGTCGATACGATTTTGCAAAAACTTGTGCTAGCACAACTGTTTAAAATATGACTTATATGTATATAAGTAAATTATATATTTTAAATGTAATTTAACTGCTCTTGGGCCGACAGTGCATAGGTATGCTTTAGCACGGGCTTATCAAACGGCAGTTTGACGTGACCTCCTACATATGTACTTAGGAAGAAGAGTGATTTTACTAAATAATCCTAACTAATATTAAAATGCGAAAGTAGGTTTGTTTGTTATCATTTCACGTTCTATCTACTCAACCAATATTCTTGGTGTTACATGTAGTTTGAAGTATGAAGAAGGACGTAGGGTACGTTTTATCCCGGAAAAATAAGGCGAGCAAAAGCTAGTATGGAATATTGCGCTGTTATCCCGCCAGAGTGCAGCACTGGAGTAAATGTAAACAATAGCGTATTTTGACGATGACACTTCTAAAGCTTGACAAATGTCATGCCTTGTGCGCCATGGCAACGGGTGGTTTTGCGTTGGTGCTGCCCTCTGTAACACTGCGTAATATTCCTTATTCTGTGAACTAGGCCTAAATTTATAAAAATGTATTAATAAAAAATTACTTTTACGCTATAAATTTGCATAAGGAGTTATTTGTAAAATGCCACAGGATGAGCAACATATAATTTTGCAAGCCTTCTCTCGATAGTTTCTCTAGTTTACACTGATCGTAAACAGGACACTTACCTATGTTTTAACTTTTTTTACATTTCGTCGACAGAATGTTTCAATTTCTAGATTCTTCCTCAGAATAAGTTCTAAAGAGAAAAATTTCGGCGAAGGCTTGCAGAAATCTTATATTGTATGAATTTGTGCTATGTATACCGACTGCAGTGCATATTAGTCAAAGTATATAAAGGCAAGACAAAAGTGATTCTTTTTATTGATTATGTAATTATTAAATAAGTCAGTTTAATTTCATTCAGTTTATTGAAATGTAGCTGGATTTGCGTCCGATTCTGGCTTATTTCTTTTAATGTACTTGCTCCAGTCAATTTTATATATTTATTTGTCATATAAAAATATATGTCGCACCACTTCTTTATGTTAAGTTTTTACATGTATAATAAGATATCGACAATTTAGTTCCAGCTTAACTTTAAACGTTAGGTTATATAATAACGTGCACTAGGAATCGCCTTTTCGACACCGCTCCAACCCCGTAAAATTGTGTTCATTGAAATGTAAGCTTTATAGCGTCCGCAGAAGACATACTTTGCATTGTCAACAAATTAGCGTACTTTTCGCTGTCATCTCTCGTGTTGTCAATGTAAAATATGTCGACTGTAGACGATTTAAAGACCACTTTTCAATGAAACTTTTTTAGGGTGGAGGAATAGTGTGATATAAAGGGCGGTGCAGATCTAATGCATATGCTACACGTATGCATAGCAGAGTGTGCTGCGTACGCACTCGGTCTGCCCCGGTCTTAGTCGGCTATGACTTATATAGTTTCCAATCGTGGTGTATATTGCCCTGTAATTAACTACCATTAAATATATTGTGTTTTATTTTATTAATGGATTTTTATTTATCTCCGCTTTTCGCTGCCGAACCCTTCATAATGAACAAAGACTAAAGATAAGCTATTAAGTTGCTTGTTATTAAAATATAAATTTTGTTATTAAAAAATAGTTATTATATATATATTATCACTATTAACTACTATGTATATTTGTGAGATAATGGGACATCTCTGACACTGCTCTAATAGATAACATATCTCTGACACTACTAAATAATTCTGTAATATCAGAGTTATGTTAGTAGTGTCAGAGTTATGTTATTATAACAGAGTTATATTAACAATATCATAGTTATGTTAATCATTTTAGAGTTAACTACAGCTGCTATTAATTACTAGCTGTTAAACATATGTTAGATAATATAACTCTGAAATGGCTAACATAACTCTGGTATAGCTAAGATAACTCTTTAGCTAACATAACTCTGGTGCATCTAACATAATTCTGACACTGCTAACATAACTCTGGTACAGCTAACTCTCAAATGGCTAACATATCTCTGACGTTGCTAACATAACTCTGGTATTGCTAACATAACTCTGATATGGTTAATCCTCCAATTGCCACACTCAATTGTACGCATTTCTTTACTCGGATCCCACCCGACACGTGTTCACTACAGGAGAGGTGTACGATGCTTTGAAGGCAAGACAAGGACCCAGGATTGAACGATGTAACAACAGAAGACTAAGATTATAAAATCAGTTTTAAGAAATTTATTAAAATGCAGTTTGGCTTAGTCACCTTGTCTTCATACGGGTTATCTCAAAACAAATGGCCGTACATTGCAGAACATCTAAATCTTATTATGAATTCATCACTAAGGTGTCTAATCTAAGGCCGATAAATAAAATACCATATGACTTTTATTATTAATTTATTTATCAATATAATATGTATATAGTGTAAACTTACAGCCACAACAGTCGTGGGCGCGGCGGGTCGCGGTAGTTAGCGAAAACTATAAGAAAACATACATCGATGGTCTCATCGGCCGGCCGGCCCACGACAAGCACGCTTATAAAACATATTTATTAACCTATATTTTACTGACTAATACTATTTAAACACCTACGCATACTATAATTACAACAACCAATTTTTTTTAATAATTTCCAAATTACTTTCAAATTATAAAACGAAAAAAAAAAAACAAACTCCGTTGGAAAGTAATGTGTCCGCTTTTACTAAAAATCCTTAATATTATACAGCACTTAAAATAGTAACATCGAGTTTTTTTTTTAGTTTTTTTACACTGGTCATATTTTTTATATTTCCGTCTAGGTTTTTGTCTCCTTTGGCGTGACTTATGATAGAAGTTGTAACAATCGCAAGAACTTAAAAAAACTTAACAAATACATAACGCATCATAAGTAATCCGAAATAGACGTGGCAGTTTTGAAAATGTTCAAATATTTCATTTTATGATGAGAAACAAAAGCATTTTATTATCAACACTACGCACTTAGATCTACTAAGTTCTCGAATCAAATCACTTATGCTAATTATTAGAAGTAAACCATAAACTTCTTGTATTTTATACAAAAAAATATCAAGGGAATGGCAAGAGAAAATAACAAAAGTCAAAATCGAAAAATGTAATAAAAAATATATGTCCAATAAAAATTTACGATGTCAACCAATACGCTGCCCAAACATACAAAATATACTGCATATTGTCACTAAATAGTGATTTTTATTTACTTCTGTTATTTTAAACATTTCTTTAGCAAGATGGCTTAGAAAATAATTTCTTAGCAGCATAATGTAATCACATTTCAATAATATCCCTACGTACTGCCGTCATATAAAAAAAAAAACTTAAAAAAAAAGAATAGTATACATATTCGTAATTGGCATAAAAGACAATCCGAATATGTATTTTAGTCAATTTCCTAAAAAAATGATCTTTTTTTCTATATGACGGAAGTATAAAATGGTATCAAAAAAATTGGTAGGAATATTCTCAAAACTGCTACGCCGTCGCTAAAGACCGCTTCACACTATGGTTAACTTCAAATGCTAAGTAAAGGACGGCTAAACACAAAACTATATTGCTGACTGCCAACCTGCGCGCACGACCTATATTACTATATCTAAAAACCAGCTTAAGATTCAAGTTTTAGTTTTAAAACAATTTACAATTTTTATCTGTAACTGGCGAATGAAAGAATATGTAAATTTAGAATATTTAATTGTTGGCATGATTGAATATTTACTTCAATTTAATGTCACTGACAATAGATTTTATCCGATTTTATTTGGCTCTCGCTCACGCCATATTGTCTTAGACCCGTACAATTTTATACCCTGAATACGAAAAAAAATTAAGCCTATTTTAGTCAAAATATACTTTGTCTTCACTTTACAAAATTTGACATTGAAATAGCGAGACTAAACGTATATGTGACTATAATAGATTTAAACTTTTTATGGGGGCTTTTAAAGCGACAAGTAAATATGGAATTACTGAGAAATATTACAGTCGAATAAGAAAATAAGAGAAACATACCCGAATATAATTATTCTACGCGAGTCATAATTATGTAAACACAGAAAACCTTACGTTTGTATTGCATTAATTTTAATAGTATACTTATTGTGAATATCATTACTTTTTAAAAGCAATCCTTTAAATTCTAAAGTGGTTATGGTGACCCCTTTATATGGGGAAGATTCCTTTTTACATAAGCTAAGTTATTTTTTGAAATAAACGTAACATAGGAACTATAATGATTTTGAAGCGATCCAAGCATTAGTTATCTAGACATTATAATATTAACTCTATAGTACGAATTAATAGCCTTCACGTCAATTTACACTGTTATATATGTTCGAATGTGATTATTTATATTTTTATGTGTTTTCTACTAATATCTATGAATTTATGAAGTTATTTTTAAGTTAAATTCGGTATCAGATTACAGACTAGCGTCGTAAATATATATTTCAAACATATCTAACAGTGTATCAAAGTATCCAGCGTTTTAAAAATAAAAAGCACACTTAAGAACTAAAAAAAAAAATGTGTATATTAGCGGCACTCCTATAGTATGTCCCTAAGTATATATTTCGTGCAATATACAGGTTACAATCACTCCGACATAGTTATCCAATTTGACATGTTTAGAAAATTAAAGGTAAATTTTAGAAATTTACTATATTACTTAAATCAGCGTCATGTCAGTTTTTAATCTCATTTCGCAATGAAACTTGAATTGAATTTGTCACCCATCATGATCGAAAAGGCAGTGAGTGTTTCGTATTCAATGTATTGATAGAATATAATTATGCTTTTAAATACTTCAAATTGGATCGCCATGTCGCAGTATCGAGTTTTCACGTAAAAAAAACACTTATCTCCGTACACAAAATTAAATTGAGCAAATCAGCTTCTATCATGAACCAGTAGACCAATCATTAAAAGCCTTTTTTTATATAATATCATTCGGTTCGGTACATGTTCAATTTCGGTCAGATTTCTATTGATTCGATCGATACTAAAGGCTAACGCAACGTCCACATCTTAAAATCAAAATTTGTAATCGTAAAATTTAGTCTTTCGCACAGTCTTTTTTTGCAAAATATCTAAATAATAATATTACTTATTTAATCAATTGACGTATTTTTAGTAACATGACGGTATGATCATATTGTTACTAATATTACGTAATTAACAAATCCCTCGTGATATATTGAGAAGACCCATTTTGCGACAGCGATCTTTTGCGATAGACTTTTTACGACTAGACATTTTAAGAAATGGTCGTTCTGCGTATAAGCCATAATTAATTAGAGTACATATCTCAGGGGGCATAATACCTAAGCCATATCTTTAAAGAGTAGGATTTTCGTTCCAACATGATAGACGAAATGACTTCATAAACTAAATCTTTATGCAAAAAAGACACTAATCAATGTTGAACGCAAATGTCTCAATATATAATCAAGAAATCTAAACTTTATTGAACGCGCACAATCACCATATTTACAGAATCAATGCGTCTCGCTCACATACCGTGCGAGCGAGACAGCAGTACCGCTTATGCATTCTAACAATTGCTTCTACACAAACTCATGCATATGAAATGTAAGACAGGAACGGAGAATTTCGCGTTGACAATTTCAGGTCGTCCTGCTCGCACTTTTGACTGTGAGAGCGGGATAGAGCATGGACAAATATCATAGTACATTTTCGTATGTCCAAAATTTTAAAATTTTTGAAAACTTTTTTTATTTACTTCATAGAAAGAAATGTGTTTGTGTGGTGAGTCTCCGCAACTATCTACACATTCAGCATTCTACCCGATGCTCAATTGACAGACACCGTGGCAGTATAACGACCGAAGACCCCGGGCAATGATAATCGCTAATTTCCCATTAATCAATATATATTATTTTTGTCATTGTTTCATTTTTACAGTTGAGAGCTTGAACTAATGTACTGAAGAATTTAATATATTCCGCTTCTGTTTTTTGCGGGACCCGGCTTCTGGGCACCGCAGCCGATAGTGAAACTGGGAAGACGCGAGAATGAAAGGTATTAAAAATATTGGTATTTCAAAATTTATTTTAGACATTTATTTTTTAAAAGGTCAAAGAAAATAAATGAAAAATACTCTGTTGAAAATGCTGTGGAATTATTAGATAAATATATATATATTATATTAAACAAAAGGTAAAAGTCGAAGTTCGATTTTTTGAAGAGAGAAATAAAGAATTATTATTATTTTCCTTATATTTAATAAATATAAATAAGTAGTCGTGAAAAATCTTATCAGAGGCCTTTAAGCGGCGCAAATAAACTCGTAACAGTAATAAAACATTCTGATAGGAAAAAAGGAAAGATGCAATATTAAAATCTAATTTACCATCAAATTCTTCCGATGGTCTCACAACCTATGGTACACTGATCTGCAAAATTATATTTTTTTCATAAATATAATCCATCGCCCGGGGCCGGCTTAAAGAAACAAGTCGTCACACTAACTGTACACGCATTCACGTTTACACACCACGCCTAAACAGAGTCTTGGAAATATCAACATCTGTACATATAACAATTTTGACACTAAAAAAATTAGGTTGGACATACCTCACCCGTTTTTTATGGGTCATATATTTTTTATGGAACGAGATTATATTTTTTCTGATGCTTTTTCACACGAGCCGTTGTTATCATGGATTGCCATCCAAATTATACATGTATTGAAATTTTTCAAAATTGCATTGATTCTACTCTGATAAATTCAATTACATTCCAAGTTAAAAAGCTAGCTTTGTAACAGATAATGCGTAAGAAATAGTCTAAATGGTAATGAAAACTTCGAAATCATTTGCGTTAGAAAACATCTCAGCGGAAAGTGACTTATATTATCTCCGATATCCGGTATTGGTTCTAGTCGATTGATACCAACTACAGACATAATCTACCGTCCTATGTCCATATATATTTTTGGATAATTTTTATGACATTTTTATATAATTTATGTTATTTTTTTCTGAAAACAGTGTAATACAAAAGAATCCAATTTTTTTATCAATAAAACTAAACACCTATAAAAAAATATATGACCCAATGTTATATAGTAAATATATATGTATATGTATGACTGTCAACTTTTATTATTCATGTGTTCCATTAAAATAACTTACCGATACAAGTTCAGTATTATTAGTTTTATTACATTAAAATTAGTGATTTCATAATATTATACAGGCTCCTTAAATTATTTCGTCTACGAAATACTAATTAATAATAAAACCATGACAGATTTTACACGACTGCCAAGAATACGGTGTAATGCTTTGCAGATTATATAATTCTAAATGCTGTAACAGGTTAACATGTGAAGATATCATTTAGTATATAATGTAAGCTATGTATATCGCTCTCATACTATAGATACCTATATATTTTCAAAATGAGTTGTAGACCCATAAATACAAAACTTATTTTCTTTAAGCTTAACGTTTGACGGCAGTGTATAAAAAATGGCAGTCGTGTTTTTTTTTGTTATTAATCCATAATCAGACTGAATATGACTTGGCATATCGACTATTGTTAAAAAAAAATTGTATGCATATTTAAAAAATGCTCATTTGTGTTATATCATACTACGAAAAAAGATTATATTGAAAACAATGACTTCAGATCTCGTAAACCGCGTATACCTATTCCAATTATATTTTTATCGTTAGATAAATGATCTATGGAGTTCAGTTTAGCCAGTCCAAGTCTACCATCAAATACACACAATTGATTGTAATATTGTGTCGTTGAATAAGTAGACTTAGAGATTTGATATTACGAAATCTTGAAGTCATACTTTTTTATACATCTCCATCTTAGTATAACATTAAGTTTAGGCAGTATGACTGAACAGACAGACAGACAGACAGACACCGGCTGGCCGGACGAGCGGATAACCGCTTAGCACCGCGAGTGCTCACTTAACCTACGAAAGCGATACAAGCTAAGAAAAAAATAAGTTTTTTTTTATTAATCTCGTTGCGACCGAATTTGATAATTGCAAAATTCATAAAAATTATAACATTCGATTATGTTATAATTTTTATGAAATCGAACGAAATATTTTGATAATTTATAAATCCATAAAAATCGTTAGAAAAAAATAGTTCATAGTTTTGGAGATCAATACCTATCACAAAAAAAAAAAATATTTTCAAATATTAAGGTCTATCAGCGCTCTAAATTAAAAAAAAAAGTTCTGCCCCTTACCTTTTCCAATATTTGACATTGCGCGAGCGAGACAGAACACTTTTTCACTGAAATATATATATATATTTTAATTAAAAAATCCCGCCGCAACGACAGACCAATTTATATATTACCAATTATATGCTATTACGAAAAAAAATCTAATAGTATGACTGCTGTTAATGTACATTGTCAAAAATATATATAGACATATGTTTACATAGTAGCGGTAATATCGCCGGTGGCTTGCGTAGCGCTGCTTATTGTCGTTGCATACAAGCTGAAATGAAAAAATAACACATCTTACATCTGGATAATTTATTCCACTAATATTAGTTTGTATGTTTGTTACTTACTCACGCGCTAATGGCTGGGCAATTTTTTATGAAATTTGGTATTGAGATAGGGTTTGAAGGCGGCGTGTAGCGTTTCATCAGTGTCCGACATTTTTTTTTTTAAATTAAACATTTATAAAACTAACATTGTCCCAGTACTTTACTTATTTATAAAATAGATCGAAAGGTCCCAGGTTCGAATCCATTGTGTTACATTCATTTTCATCGACCACCACCTACTTCCGGTGAAGTAAAACATCGTGAGGAAACCTGCACAATGGTTGATTATTAACTTGCGTGTGAAATGGAGAAGGCAATGGGGAACCACTCCATTAATAGTGCCAAGAAAGTCATGTGTTCCTGTCCTGTGCCTCAGCCATGAGGCAATACGACAATAAAGATGTATGTATGTGTGTGTGATGATGATGTAGGGGTATGTATGACTCACCTAGGCCCCGTCCGCGTCCAGCCCGCACCGTCACGATAGAACACAACAACCGACACTGTCACTTCACTATTTAGGTATATTTTTATAGTTTTTTTTATTTATAAAAATGCATCGTTACATCTAATTTAAGAACAGTCCGCGGATCACTGCTTCGCCGCCACTTGCTTCGGGTCGCAACCGGCTTTCGGCTTCGGCGTCGCTGGAATGGAAAGGAATATTGTGGTACAAATTCATCTTTTTTCTCATATCAATAAATAACATAGAAACAAAATCTTTTAAATTTTGTAGTATACTAACTGCCCGTCCCGGCCCCGCTCGGATAGAAACGTAGCGAATTATACACATTTAAACCTTTCTCAGGAATCACACTATCTTTTGGTGAAAACCGCATGAAAAAAGACTAGAAAATTGATGAACAGAAATAATTTATTTAAATATTTCTAATATAAATTCTCTATCTCGTATGAGCGAAACGAAAGATAATAAAGTATAGCTTTCTCCGTCTACGACGTTACAATCTTTAATTTTTTTCGTGTGTTATTATTAAAATTGGTGTCAGATTCAAGTCGCCTAAAGGCATCTGACATGACTTTTATGACTATAGTTCATATAGTGGTAGAAATGACAACAAGACAAGAGAGAGAAAGTGAGAGAATACTAACGGCTGGGTCTGTTGGAGGCGACGACGCTCTGCGCGCCGCACGAGCCGGCGCGGCCGCGTTGTTCCGCTCGGCTCGACTGCGCCTGCGCGCCGCGGCTGCAAACAATCACACACTTTATATAGAACTCGCGCACGTAATAAATTATATACCTTCCTCTTGAATCGCTCTATCTATTGAAATAATCTGCATAAAAATCCGTTGCGTAGTTGTAAAGATTTTTACTATACATAGTTACAGACAGACAGCGGGAAGCTTTGTTTTTGTACTGTAGTAACTAGCGGCCCGTCTAGAGCGAGAGGGGGAGAGAGAGAGGGAGAGAGAGTGGTGTACCTGAAGTTGACCCTGTGTATCTGGCGCTCGCTCTCGGACACGGAGCGGTGGCGGTCGTAGGGGCGCGCGTGCGGGGAGAGAGAGAGAGAGAGAGAGAGAGAGAGAGTGGTGTACCTGAAGTTGACCCTGTGTATCTGGCGCTCGCTCTCGGACACGGAGCGGTGGCGGTCGTAGGGGCGCGCGTGCGGAGAGAGAGGGAGAGAGAGAGAGTGGTGTACCTGAAGTTGACCCTGTGTATCTGGCGCTCGCTCTCGGACACGGAGCGGTGGCGGTCGTAGGGGCGCGCGTGCGGGGAGAGAGAGAGAGAGAGAGAGAGAGAGTGGTGTACCTGAAGTTGACCCTGTGTATCTGGCGCTCGCTCTCGGACACGGAGCGGTGGCGGTCGTAGGGGCGCGCGTGCGGGGAGAGAGAGAGAGAGAGAGAGAGAGAGTGGTGTACCTGAAGTTGACCCTGTGTATCTGGCGCTCGCTCTCGGACACGGAGCGGTGGCGGTCGTAGGGGCGCGCGTGCGGAGAGAGAGGGAGAGAGAGAGAGTGGTGTACCTGAAGTTGACCCTGTGTATCTGGCGCTCGCTCTCGGACACGGAGCGGTGGCGGTCGTAGGGGCGCGCGTGCGGAGAGAGAGGGAGAGAGAGAGAGTGGTGTACCTGAAGTTGACCCTGTGTATCTGGCGCTCGCTCTCGGACACGGAGCGGTGGCGGTCGTAGGGGCGCGCGTGCGGGGAGAGAGAGAGAGAGAGAGAGTGGTGTACCTGAAGTTGACCCTGTGTATCTGGCGCTCGCTCTCGGACACGGAGCGGTGGCGGTCGTAGGGGCGCGCGTGCGGAGAGAGAGGGAGAGAGAGAGAGTGGTGTACCTGAAGTTGACCCTGTGTATCTGGCGCTCGCTCTCGGACACGGAGCGGTGGCGGTCGTAGGGGCGCGCGTGCGGGGAGAGAGAGAGAGAGAGAGAGAGAGTGGTGTACCTGAAGTTGACCCTGTGTATCTGGCGCTCGCTCTCGGACACGGAGCGGTGGCGGTCGTAGGGGCGCGCGTGCGGGGAGAGAGAGAGAGAGAGAGAGAGAGAGTGGTGTACCTGAAGTTGACCCTGTGTATCTGGCGCTCGCTCTCGGACACGGAGCGGTGGCGGTCGTAGGGGCGCGCGTGCGGAGAGAGAGGGAGAGAGAGAGAGTGGTGTACCTGAAGTTGACCCTGTGTATCTGGCGCTCGCTCTCGGACACGGAGCGGTGGCGGTCGTAGGGGCGCGCGTGCGGAGAGAGAGGGAGAGAGAGAGAGTGGTGTACCTGAAGTTGACCCTGTGTATCTGGCGCTCGCTCTCGGACACGGAGCGGTGGCGGTCGTAGGGGCGCGCGTGCGGAGAGAGAGGGAGAGAGAGAGAGTGGTGTACCTGAAGTTGACCCTGTGTATCTGGCGCTCGCTCTCGGACACGGAGCGGTGGCGGTCGTAGGGGCGCGCGTGCGGAGAGAGAGGGAGAGAGAGAGAGAGTGGTGTACCTGAAGTTGACCCTGTGTATCTGGCGCTCGCTCTCGGACACGGAGCGGTGGCGGTCGTAGGGGCGCGCGTGCGGGGAGAGAGAGAGAGAGAGAGAGAGAGAGTGGTGTACCTGAAGTTGACCCTGTGTATCTGGCGCTCGCTCTCGGACACGGAGCGGTGGCGGTCGTAGGGGCGCGCGTGCGGGGAGAGAGAGAGAGAGAGAGAGAGAGAGTGGTGTACCTGAAGTTGACCCTGTGTATCTGGCGCTCGCTCTCGGACACGGAGCGGTGGCGGTCGTAGGGGCGCGCGTGCGGAGAGAGAGGGAGAGAGAGAGAGTGGTGTACCTGAAGTTGACCCTGTGTATCTGGCGCTCGCTCTCGGACACGGAGCGGTGGCGGTCGTAGGGGCGCGCGTGCGGAGAGAGAGGGAGAGAGAGAGAGTGGTGTACCTGAAGTTGACCCTGTGTATCTGGCGCTCGCTCTCGGACACGGAGCGGTGGCGGTCGTAGGGGCGCGCGTGCGGAGAGAGAGGGAGAGAGAGAGAGTGGTGTACCTGAAGTTGACCCTGTGTATCTGGCGCTCGCTCTCGGACACGGAGCGGTGGCGGTCGTAGGGGCGCGCGTGCGGAGAGAGAGGGAGAGAGAGAGAGTGGTGTACCTGAAGTTGACCCTGTGTATCTGGCGCTCGCTCTCGGACACGGAGCGGTGGCGGTCGTAGGGGCGCGCGTGCGGAGAGAGAGGGAGAGAGAGAGAGTGGTGTACCTGAAGTTGACCCTGTGTATCTGGCGCTCGCTCTCGGACACGGAGCGGTGGCGGTCGTAGGGGCGCGCGTGCGGAGAGAGAGGGAGAGAGAGAGAGTGGTGTACCTGAAGTTGACCCTGTGTATCTGGCGCTCGCTCTCGGACACGGAGCGGTGGCGGTCGTAGGGGCGCGCGTGCGGAGAGAGAGGGAGAGAGAGAGAGTGGTGTACCTGAAGTTGACCCTGTGTATCTGGCGCTCGCTCTCGGACACGGAGCGGTGGCGGTCGTAGGGGCGCGCGTGCGGAGAGAGAGGGAGAGAGAGAGAGTGGTGTACCTGAAGTTGACCCTGTGTATCTGGCGCTCGCTCTCGGACACGGAGCGGTGGCGGTCGTAGGGGCGCGCGTGCGGGCCGCGGCCCGGGGCGCGGGCGCCCTGTGACGCCAGCAACTCGTTCAGTTGGGGCTGCACACGTTATTCATTCATTTATTTATTTATTTTATTCATTGACCGAACGAGCGAGGTCTACAAATCTTGGGGCGAAAATAATTTTTTTGTATATGTAGTTTTGTAACGCGATAACTTTCGAACTTTCGTCGGTCTGATTTTGATGAAATGTAAAAGGTAAATAGGATCTGTCAATAGAATTTTTAAGTTCGTGAGGTATCAAAATCGGTTAAGTCGTTTTGAAATATACACAATTTTCTAAAAAAATATTGTGTTCGCAAGGTCTAAGTTCGCGGCGAACAACTAGATATTTTATGGCGTATTTCCACATTCGACACGTGAGCGATGCGGTACCATCTAGGAAGGATAGCTCACAGATTTATAGATTATTAGCTGCGCCCCGGGGCTTCGCTCCCGTGGGAATTTCAGATAAAAACTATGTGTTATTCCAGGTTATATTCTACCCGTGCACCAATTTAATACACTACACTATACTCGATTCTATACAATAGCTATTGTATAGAATACGTGTATTATATAAATATGTGTGTTACATATGTATGTTATCGGCAATCTATATAATCCAGGTATTCTATACGAGATAACAGTGTAAATATAAAATTGACAAATAGGAAACTAAGAACAGATGTCCTACTTATTTTTCTAAAAATTTCTTCCTTTCGTGAGTTTCGTAAAAAAAGATAAAAGTGTAATTTAAGTCAATTTGGCATCAACAGAACGATATAAAACCTTATATTTTCTATTTTTTTTTAAATAAACAGGGACACATGACACATATTACAATTGAAAGCAAGAAAAAATATATATATCTAGTCTAGTAGTAATATAATTGTAGCTAACGACAGATGACAAGGTAATGAAGAAAAAGTAATGAAAAAATTTTAAGAAATATGTACGCTCTAAATAAAATAGATATATTTAAGAGCATTGACATAATTCATACACTGTAACAATGGCGCTAGATCATTAAACGAACATTTAAAGTTCATTGGAGAGTCCATTAAAAAAAAATCATCACCGTGAATGCAATATTTGAACATAGAATTTTCACAAAGATATTACTCAATCGTAGAATAAATTCGGTGATCGAGAAGCGGTGGTGGTGTAATGGTTAAGCGCCTGTCTGAATCCCACTCGTGTCACATGAGTTTGTATACCACTCTGAAAATTACTATACATGAGGTATAGTAGTTTTCATCGACCACCGCTTCCGGTGAAGGAAAACATCGTGAGGAACCTGCACACTGGTTGATTCTTATTAACTTGTGTGTGAAATGGAGAAGGCAATGGCAAACCACTCCATTAATAATGACAAGATCTTATAATAATGATCCACAGCCTGAGGAATACGACTATGAAAAAAAAAAGATCAAAACTAAATCACGCCAAATATAAAAATGCACTCCTCACCTCGAGCACTCGGAAGTCCTCAATGCTCTTGAACATGGAGAGGTAGCCCTGCAGCTTCGGCTCCACTTGCAGTTGGCCGGCGTGTTTGTAGTACTTGAGGAACGCCCAGAACTTCTCCAAGCCGTACAGCTGACCTGTGTGTGATGTTTTCGAGTTAAAATATACGATTTTTGAAGTGAAAACTTCTTTAGCGGCGTTGTGCACTTTTTGTGATGGGTAAAATATGTTAAACTCGCGTCAGGACACGTGACCCTGATCGAAAATTCGTAAGATGTAAAAAGTGCACAACGTTAATATTCAAGTTTTCACTTCTGCCGGCGCTCGCGGAGTGCAACACGTTTTTTTTTTCAATTCAAGTTTTTAAGCATTTATTTCACTATATTAGTATTATTTAATTAAATTTCGATTATAATTATAATGCATGTATGTTTTTATATTAGAGATCTGGAAGTTTGTCCGTAAATATCCAGAGCTATACACAAAACGTCAACTCTAAATATCCTTCCCGACATGAAAACAGGTTACTCTTACCTATTAGTCGTCTAAAATTAAACTCTAATAGTACGTTAATAATGTCTATAAAAATATACAACAATTTGCCTAAAGACGACAAGATGAGGTTTATGATATACTATTCTACAAAAATGTTATTAAGCAAAGCTTATCATAGTATTGACAACTATCTCGAAATAAATTTTAATTACATATAATGGAAATATAAATAAATACGAAAATTACACAATTATTAACAAATTATACTTAAATACAGTATGCAAATATAAACAGATATGAAAATTAAATTATTATTCATAAATTGTAATTAAGTTGACTATGTAAGTATATACATTAAACATATATTTTAAATACTAATAATATAAATAGTAACTTTTAACTGATTGATTTACGAATTTATATTGAATGGAGTCCGTAATTTACAATTTACTTATAAACAATTATTTTGAGCGCGACCTCCTCTCATCTATTCATGATGCTGTGCCCGCCAGGGTCCATAAATATGTGTTTTTTTAATATAATTTATAACACCATGTCAACTTTATGGTATTCAATAAAAATATTGAGTATTAAATTGATTGATACATGTCACAAATGCTTTTAAACTTATTTTTGACAATAATAAT
The DNA here is from genome assembly GCF_027563975.2 of Plodia interpunctella. Classification (NCBI taxonomy): domain Eukaryota; kingdom Metazoa; phylum Arthropoda; class Insecta; order Lepidoptera; family Pyralidae; genus Plodia; species Plodia interpunctella. The sequence goes on from NC_071322.1 coordinate 2,816,971, forward strand.
GAGAAGAAAAAATCTGGAATCGAGCGGGAATTGAACCCACGCCCCTGTCTATTCGGGACAGTGCCCTTGACCACTAAGTGACTGACTATCGAGACCATGCCAGTTCGGCTCAATTAATTCATCTCTTTACGTCTTAAGCCTACGTACAGTCAATCTTCAAAAGTTTCCAGTTTATTTATTACGCTGAGCTCCGAACGAACCGGAAAAAATTAAGGATTTTTCTTTAAACGTAAAAAATGACAATGTGTCTCTTTCGACATAGTTCGGAGCGATATTCACTCCGTATTAAATGTCGTCGGAGAGTTAATATCCCCGCGTTGCGTAACCACTAGCTTCCAATGGGAAACGAGGGGCCTAAAATGCGGGACTCGACACAGAAACTATGTAGCGTTTAGTAAAACAGTTCAAGTAAATAAAATGAATTTAGTAAGTAACTATGTACCCATAGATAAAGCATTTTTTATCAGCATGTTAAAAAATAAAGTAAAAAATACTATGCTTTAACTATTTTCGCTAGTGACTGTATTCTCAAAGAATTATTATTTTTGAAATCAAGTGTGTTTTCAGATAAGGATGTATGTATGCACTGGTAACCATCAAAAAAGTAATTTTGCATTCCTTAATTTAAAATATTTTTTCACAATGACTATGCACTCATTATGTTTGAATATCTTGTTGTAACTTATAACTCCTTTGTGAATGGTGCAATAGTTTATCTATCTATCTATGACTAATAGATTGGGGTTCCTCAAGGCTCACACCTAGGATCTCTCCAATATATTTGTAAGGAGGTCCTCAAGGCTCAGTCTTAGGACACATCCAATTTATTTCTGGTGTTCCCCAAGGTTGACTCCTAGGTACTTTGCATTTTATTTTTTATTTAAAAAGCTCACCATTCTCATAGTCAGCCATGGTCTCCTGCTGGAAGTGCTGGTACAGCTCGGGCCGGAACTTCCTCTCGAGCCCGTACGAGTAGAATCTGAACAGGCACTCCAGGCCGTAGCGGAAACCGGCCGCCGCATCTTCGTTCGCTAGCGTTCTGTTTCCAAATATACACGTTAGCGTCATTTGTTTTTTTATACATGTTTGGAGGATGCCGAATTGTTCCAGGTCATAAGGAATGAAACATTTGGTCAGAAAATAAACAATATTCTTTTTTTCGTTATTGTACAGTCAACAGCACACCAACCTATACAAATTCATTGCAAACTCGCCGCTATTACTGCACCATAAAAGTTAATGCAGGGTAACTTGATGTGCTGCTGACTGTACATTCCAGCTTTAGTGCATGTGTAGTGTAAATTAATGTACCTTTAATAACGAGAGATTAAGCTGTATACGTAGGCACATGATTTGTACCCATATGCGCAAATCAATAATTTGATTGATTGATTGATTGATTCACCTGAACTCGTTGTACATGGTGCGGTTGAAGTGGTCCCGGAGGAAGAAGGACCAGAACCGGAACAGCGTGTTCATCTCCTGCGACTGCCCGATGCCTAGCTTCTTACGCTCTGTACAGACAGAAAGACAAATATTATATCATCACTACACATAGTATAAAACAAAGTCGCTTTCCGCTGTCTGTCCCTATGTATGCTTATAACTTTTAACTATACAAAGGACGCAGGTTTTTTTTTAATAGATAGTGTGATTTCCGAGGAAGTGTTTGGTGTATAATTTATTATGGCTTCAACCGAGTGAAGCCTAAGCGTAATAAATGTAATTTTTTTCTTTGTGAATTCTATTCTTTCTTCTTTATTTTCGAATGTGTTAATTTCTAACACCAGTGTCACATTATATTCAAGTCGATTAGCGTGTGTTCAAATGTTGGTCCAGTGGTTAAGACCGTCCGCCTGTGATCGAAAGGTCGCAGGTTCGAATCCTACACGTGCTACATGAGTTTGTATACCAATCTGAATCATGTAGTTTTCATATACCACTACAATGTTACCGTGACCGTACTACAGTGAGACCGGTGAATAAATTACATCTTTATTTTACTTAAATTTAATAAATAATAATAATAATAAATAAATAAATATATTAGGACAAATCACACAGATTGAGCTAGCCCCAAAGTAAGTTCGAGACTGGTGTCATGGGATACTAACTCAACGATACTATATTTTATAACAAATACATATATAGATAAACATCCAAGACCCGGGCCAATCAGAAAAAGATCATTTTCCATCAAGACCCGACCGGGGATCGAAACCGGGACCTCTCGGTTCAGTGGCAAGAACCCTACCACTGAGCCACCAAAGTCGTCAATTTAGCTTATATACTATTAATAATTATGACGTTGTTTCATCGACCCTGTAGTCACACGTTTCTCTTGTACGTGATGTGTATGTACAACGTTACAGGAAAATAGGATTGACGTAAATTATTTTATTTCCTCTAACACATCACATCCAGGTTCGCAACACTATAAATAGTATGTTTATTAGATCGATAACATACCTTTGAGACACCTGGAGTGGTACTTGTGGTACGCCTGCTGCGTGAAGTGGTTCTCGCGTAGTAACCCATGGCTGGGGTGGTGGAACGTGGGCAACGACTGGGGCATTGACCCACAAGAAGAGCCCAGAGTGGGCGATGTGCCCAGCGATGATCTGTTCGTGGGAAATATATTGATTAGTCAAAAAAAAAGTGGTACAGGAAAAATGTTTGATATTCTGCGATTTCTCTACATTTTCTCTACGAATATAGTGCACTATAAATTATAAATTATAAATTATAAATTATAAATTATAAATTATAAATTATAAATTATAAATTATAAATTATAAATTATAAATTATAAATTATAAATTATAAATTATAAATTATAAATTATAAATTATAAATTATAAATTATAAATTATAAATTATAAATTATAAATTATAAATTATAAATTATAAATTATAAATTATAAATTATAAATTATAAATTATAAATTATAAATTATAAATTATAAATTATAAATTATAAATTATAAATTATAAATTATAAATTATAAATTATAAATTATAAATTATAAATTATAAATTATAAATTATAAATTATAAATTATAAATTATAAATTATAAATTATAAATTATAAATTATAAATTATAAATTATAAATTATAAATTATAAATTATAAATTATAAATTATAAATTATAAATTATAAATTATAAATTATAAATTATAAATTATAAATTATAAATTATAAATTATAAATTATAAATTATAAATTATAAATTATAAATTATAAATTATAAATTATAAATTATAAATTATAAATTATAAATTATAAATTATAAATTATAAATTATAAATTATAAATTATAAATTATAAATTATAAATTATAAATTATCAATTATCATTATCTTGCTATGCTAGACTAGATGTTCGCGCATGTGCAGCTGGATAGCTGTGGCACATCTTATATATGCTATATACAAAGTACATTAATGTATGAATTATGAATAATTACCCGGTGCTCTGAGTCCTAGGGCGGTGTTCGCGGATGTCCATGATCCAGCCGACGTGGTGTTCTATCGGCGGGTTCAAGCTATGCCGCGTTTTGTTTTTCCTGCTTGTACTGAAAACGTTAGTCAATTACATGGTGGTGCAACCGCCATGCGGGATAAGATCATGAATGATAACATAATGCAATGAAAAAAAAAATTACACAAGCTTTTTGACACGGATCTCGTCGCATTTAATGTGTGACAATAAATTATGACAGTACAGTTAACCGTTGTGGAGTTCCCTCGTCGGGAATCGATCAGCACATCATATTATTGCATTGTCATAGAATCTAATGTGACGCACATGTGAAAGTTTCAACGCTGTAGGACAAGTCGAAATAAGCTTGAAAATCTTATTTTGAACTTGTCGTGTGGTTGCGCCCTAAAATAAGACCGCTCCATATCCTCCCGTGGATGTCGTACGAGAAATTTTGTACAGTCTGCCACAGAGAAATCTGACCCCCTAAGAGATGGTGTTAAAATCGCTGGTCAGACGCATGAAAATCCGTACATTCGTTTTGTGACTTTTATCGCAAACAGACAAACGCGACATAGGACTTAGTTTTATAATATTGTATACGTAAGGATTTTCACACGACAAAGTTACAAACAAATCAAAACAATAGTAGAATGGTTAATTCCGCTTCATATATAGGGTATCCCGGGCAAAGCTGCCGGCGTCAGCTAGTCTCGAATGTAGTGATGAAGACTCACATAACGTCAGTGGCGTGGGGATCCTTGTTCGCGGCGTAGAACCGCGCCGTGCGGCGGCGGCCCGCCTTGCCTCCACCATGTTCGGGTTCCGCCTGTGTTCGTTACGTAATTTCAAATCAATAAAATCAAAATCAAATCATTTATTCAGAAATTAGGCCTCCACAGGCACTTTTTCACGTCATATTAAATTATATTTACCAAAGCTACAAACTACTAGCATTTCGGAACGAGCACTGCTGAGAAGAAATGTCGAAAGAAACTCATTCAAACAGTGTTGGTCCCTATGATGCCAGAAGGGCTTACCATTTTATAAATATAAATTTATGTATAATTTTTTATCAGCAATATAACAATGTAAGTACACAATAAAGTACAGCTAGTCAGAAGGTATACTGAAACATGATTGTGATCAAGTGCTGACGAAAGCAAATATATATAAATAACTAACCAAACAAAAAAAACTTTTAATAAAAGATCGAGCTGACCAGTTCCCGACCCACGGAGTACACACAGTGTCACAATACGGAGAGTTAACGTTTTATATGTAGCTCCCCAAACCCAAACTCATTGCAAACTCGCCCCTATTGCCGTGGCGTAAAGATGCAGGTGACTTGATTTGCGGTCGACTGTACAGTAGAAGAATGTTTATGCAAATAAATATACAGGGTTCATACACATTGATATTATTCTGTCTACATATGCTGGGTCCATGATAGAATGGGAATTATGCCGAATTTGCGGAAAATATCTTAGTTGTTCCATACAGATTCTTGACGTTCCGAACGGTTACAGAACGTGACTTGAGGAAAATGTATGTATGTATTTAATGTGACAATAAATGGACAATGCAGTAAACTGCATTTTATGTAACAGCTGATTTTTATTCGCGATTTCGGTGTTGCTCCCATACGAAAAGTTGGACAGTATCATTAATTGAGCATATAGAATAATGTCGGTGTAGTCACTTTGTCTGTATATTATATATATACATAACTGCATAAACACCCTTTTAATGTACAGTCGAACGCAAGTTACCTAGATCTTTGTGCCACGGTAATAGGGGCGCGTTTGCAATGAATTTGAATAGCTTCATAATCTATTGACTGTCCACTGCAATTTTGCTGCACTTTTGTATGGAATTGTAATGCTTGTAATGTAATCTCCATGCAATTTTGCTGTGTACATGCTGGATAAGCATTAGGTAGGCACGTAGGATATAGAATAAATAAATATATAGGCACAAATCACACACTAAATTAGCCCCAAAGTAAATTCGAGACTTGTGTTATGATGGGATACTAACTCAACGATACTATATTCTATAACATACATATATAGATAAACATCCAAGACCCAGATAAATCTGAAAAATATTATTTTCCATTCAACACCTGACCGGGAATCGAACCCGGAACCTCCAGAGTAGCAGTCCGGCGTGATGCCCTTTAGGCCACCGAGGCCGTCAAGAATAGGTGTTAAATTATTACTACATATCCCTCATATATTTCACTTCTTATATAAATAATGCTATGCAATATGATAATAGCCTCTATATCACAATACATAAAGATCAGTTTAGTATAATGCCACAATTTTTTAATTTTAGATAATGTTATGCGATATCGCATAACATTATCTATAAATGAAGTTAATAATAATAGCCTCCATTTCACAAGACATGAAGGCCAGTTTAGTGTAATACTCACCCTCTTAGGTCTGGGGGGCGGGGGAGGGGGCTCGGCGGGGTTGTTATGCCTCTCATTAGGCACCGCTGCCTCGAACTGTTCCCGAGATATGAGCGACACAGTGCGGTATTGGTTTTGGCTGCCGTATGACTGTAGGAATAATAGTAGATTAGTAGCCAAGGGCTGTAAGCATCAATTGCAGCCAGAGATATTTTGGCGCACGAGGGCGCCTATAGGTCGAGGCTTTGATTGATGCTTACACCCGAGCTGACTACTCTGCTTCACATCTCGATTGTGAGGTAAGTAGAAAAAAAAACGTAATTATAAAAAAAATCCCAAAAACAAACAATATTTAAAGTAAAAGTTTCCTATTCCCGGCTTTTTTCATTAAAAAGAACCAAGTAAAGAACGAAATTGAGCGTCGCCGCTCGATACCTATTTAAAATTTATTACTATTATATTTTTACGAAGACAAGGCTGAATAGCGAAGCGACCTCTTTGGTCATTGGGCTGAATGCATGATGTCTATTGCCGGTATGATGGTTAGATGTACGCGAACTTTTTGAAAGAGTTAAGTGGTTCTTTTTTTAATTACTTACCGACCTAGGGCTTTTCTAGCTACATTATTACCCTAGAGCGCTCATTGGTCACTTACACGCCGCATTTGGGGGTAATAAGGACATACTTACCGAACATGAGGGATGTAAATTATGTTTTAGCTTTTAAACTTTTGAAACACAGCGTGATTTTCACCCTAGCTCAGGCAACATTTATATTCATACTTTTTGTACATGTGTTATATTGTAACATAGCTATTAAGATACTTGAATTATGATATTATATATTTTGTTAGTTAGACAAATAAAAAAAAAATCATGGCCGTGCAGTATACCGTTGAGGAGTTCCCTCGTCGGGAGCCGTTACTGAGTGCACCAGCCGGTCATGCTTATCAAACACTACGCTAAGCATAGACAGTAGAGAGTCGTAGTATTTGTCAATTTGCACGGGAAATAGACACAAAAAAATAAGCTCAATATGAGTCTACGATTCAGATTGATATACAAACTCATATGGCACAAGTAGGATTCGAACCCGGGACCTGTCGATCACAGGCGGGTCTTAACCACTGAACCACCACCACCGCTTAATTAATTAATTTAATATATATATTTTGTGAAACTCACCGACGTGTATTCAGAGTCGTTCCACAAGTCTTCCTCGTATCGCCTCAGTCCATCTGTTATCACCTGTAAAAGAAAACTCATTTTTTACTCGTCCATTGGCGGCGTTTATTATATATAAACTGAGAACAGGCATTTGTATACGGAACTACGTACGACACAATGTCCCCCGAATATGGATATCTGTTCTTGTAATCTATTCTTGTACCAGTTCCTGAACTTTTCTTAAAGCATATTTCAGAAGCTATTCCAATACCTAATCTCGAATCAATTTTTTGAAACTGTTCCAGAATATGTCCCGGAACCTGCTTCAGTACCTAATACCGAATCAGTTTTTAAAACTGTTCCAGAACTTGTTCCATAACATGCTCCAATACCTAATACTGAATCAGTGTTTGAAACTGTTCCAGAATCTGTTCCGGAACCTGCTGCAGTACCTAATCCCGAATCAGTTCCTGAAACTGTTCCAGAACTTGTTCCATAATATGCTCCAATAACTAATCTCGAATCAGTTTTTGAAACTGTTCCGGAATCTGCTCCAGTGCCTAATCCCGAATCAGTTCCTGAAACTGAACTTGTTCCATAATATGCTCCAATAATTAATCTCGAATCAGTTCCTGAAACTGTTCCACAAGGTGTTCCGATACCTGTTCCAGGTCCTGCGTGATCTTGGTCCTGGTGCTCCAGTCCCCCTGGCGGTCGTGGTCGTGCTTGTGTTGCCGCACGGGCGTCTGCGTCACGATCAGCAGCCGCCCGACGTCGCGGTCCGTGAACTCCGCATCGGATTCCTCGTCAGACCTGATGGGGAATCATCATGATTTTAAATTATTTATTTATAAATAAATAAATATATTAGAACGAATCACACATATTGAGCTAGCCCCAAAGTAAGTTCGAGACTTGTGTTATGGGATACTAATTCAACGATACTATATTTTATAACAAATACATATATAGATAAACATTCAAGACACGGGCCAATCAGTAAAAGATCATTTTCCATCAAGACCCAAGACCGGGGATCGAACTCGGGACCTCTCGGTTCAGTGGCAAGAACCTTACCACTGCGCCACCGAGGTCGTCAAATATATTTTTGAAAATAATAATGAGATGAAAAAATTCTGGAGTTCTAGACAGATTGACAGGTCAAATTTCGAATTGAATAACAAAATGTTAATAAGGATTGTAAATAACAATAATAATGATAATAATAACAAAAGTCTTTGAATAAATCAACATACATTTTCAAAAACTGAAATCAACAGTAAAACGGTGGACGATGAAGTCCTTTTAAAAATACATAATACAAAAAAATACAAATATTACTTATTATAATGCGAAACTAACTCTGCTAATACCTGACGACTTGTCATTCTGTCATATTTGCATTCTGACGTTCCTGGCCCAAACCTCGACTTACCAAGTATCGGTGAATGTGTTGAGCCTCGGCGGCGGCAGCTCTAGTTCCTCATCGAGCTGGAAGTGTAGTTCCTCGCGAGGTTCCTCGGCGCGATCTTCTTCGGGCGGAGGGACGCGTTCGCGAGAACCCGCCTTTGTGCGGCGTTTCACCTGGGGTTACAATCGTGTTGACATTACATCGGTACAGTACAGACGCAGGGTTAACTTGGGCACCATCTTTTTTCTAACATTTTAGAATATACATTAAATACAAATTAAATATTTCGTTTAGCGCAATTTTTGAAGATTTTTGACCCCGTCTCCCCCAAATTTGGTTAAATAATACTTAATCGGCCTGTTTACCCTTAATTGACTTTTACAATCAGTGCGATAACAGCGCCTGGTATATGTATATTTTACGTGTAAATATGGAACATCAATTAAACTAATAAGAATTGCATACAGAAATAAGTTTTAACTTAACTGTGTATTAGACGAAATGTTATTTAAAGAATAAACATGAATTTTTTTCACACGAAAATAGTAAAATTATTGGTGTTAATTGTAGCGCCACTTATGATCCGATCTGCGTGTACGCAGTCAGTTCGGTCGTGTCGCGTCGCTGTCACCTCCCACTTACGCGGCCGCCACAATTTGCTGCGCGACCGCTGAACAATACGGAGGTCATTTTGTATATAAATACATTTTGGATAGAAAATGAATGGATTTTTGGGTTATTGTTCGTGTCGCTTGGCTCCCGTGGGGGCTAATAACAATTTTTTTCTTATTGTCCTCCATAGACGACAGAAATAATATTTTACATGATTATTTATTCTCAATCATCTTCATAGTAGTATTCCTCATGGCTGAGGGTCGTGGTCATTACGTGGAATGAAACACACACAACAACTTTCTTGGCATTATTAATGGAGTAGTTTGCCATTGCCTTTTACATTTCACACACAAGTTAATAAGAATCAACCAGTGTGCAGGTTTCCTCACCATGTTTTCCTTCACCGGAAGCAAGTGGTGGACGATAAAAACTACTATACATGAGTCAGATTGATATACAAACTCATGTGGCACGAGTGGGATTCGAACCTGGGACCTTTCGATCCACAGGCGGGCGTCTTAACCATTACACCTAAATAATGCCTAAATATAATTAAAGGCTATATACACTGTCATTTTGTCGCGAGGACAATGCCCCCAAGAAATGAGGAATTTATTGAGTAAATAAATTCCTTCATAAGCTTAAATCTATCTTTACAGTTCTCTCCAACGCGAATAACCGATAACAGGTATCCGGTGATCCGGCCGTCAAGAGTATTATAGTGGGGGACAATATTTTTTTCCTGTTGGCCCGCCCCCATGGGAGCCAAAACGTTGGGGACAAACAATAACCCGATATTTGTGTGTGTGAGGACTGAACCTGTACTTTTGGTCTTTCTCTGTCCCTAAGGGTGTTCCACACGGACGTGTATCCCTGATCCACAGCTCGAGGGACCAGTTGGGCTCGTATACGAGATTCGTTTGAATTAGATAATTTATTTATATAATCAGATTATATTCGATTGAGATAGATAATTTACTTAAAACAAAAGATGTGTGGCTGTCGCGCCAGGAAGCGAAAACCAAGCAATTCTAGCATACAAGTCAGTACGGGGAATACGATACTTGAAAGTAATATACGAGTATGAGCAGGACGGATATAGGTGTTGATAGGATAATTATTAGATGTACATACATATGTATATCATACATTACATACCTCGGTCCATACATCCTGTCTATCTGAAGCGGGGCTGACAGCGGCTTGGACTTCATTAGTCTCTTCTGCACAACAAATGATATTCGTTAACATGAAATTAAATAAATAAATAAAATATATGGTAACAAATCACACAGATTGAGCTAGCCTCAAAGTAAGTTCGAGACTTGTGTTATGGGATACTAACTCAACGATTCTATATTCTATAACATGTACGTATATAGATAAACATCCAAGACCCAGGTCAATCTGAAAAAGATCATTTTCCATGTTGAGCTGACCGGGGATCGAACCCGGGACCTTCGGTGTAGCGTCCGCCGTGATCACCATTAGGCCATGGAGGTCGTTATTATACACTTAGGAGATTATAGGACACTTTTTACCTTTTTTTAAAGCATGATGTGCTTTGACAGTACAATTTTTTTTGCGAATGGTTTCACATGCAACAAAATAATTCTGGTCATAAAAGAATCCTCACAAACTTTCGCATTTATAAGTAGGATTATCATGGATGAATGAGTAAATGAATGAATGGACGATCGAATGAGTGAGTGATGGATGGATGAATGAATGGATGAATGAATGAATGGATGGAAGGATGAATGAATGAATGGAAGGATGAATGAATGAATGAATATGAAAATAATATTGATGGCAGGGGCAAGAGCGCTGTCCTGGATAGACAGGGGCGCGGATTCAATTCCCGCTCGTTTCCAGAATTTTTTCATTTCATTATTTTCAAAAATAAGTTAAAACGTTTGTGTGATATGTATAACAAACCATTTGAACGAATATATATGAACGAATGAGATAATGAACGAACGAATTAAAAAATAGTAATAAAGTATGAAAAATGTATTTGCATCGTTGACAGGGGATCGTTGACCGAACGATCGAATGAAAAAAAAAATAACAAAACAACGAACGAAAATGCATTTGCATGGATGACAGACAAAATGTAGAGTATGTGCAGTATGTGATAGTTACCGGGGCGTCTTAGCAGCGGCACGAACTCGGGCACGTCGGGGTTGAGCGGGTCCGGCGCGCCGCGGCCCGTGCGGAACATCCTGCGGCACACCGACGCTACTTACTCAGGCGCCTTTACCCCACTTCTATACTAACTGACACCAGTGGTTGCCGCGTTGCAATAACACGCCCGATATTAACGAAACTACGTTACTACTACTACTACTTGCCACTAGGTGGCCGGTGGGTGGTCATGTTAGACGTCTTTAGGCGATTTTGAATAGAATCTGACACCAGTGGTTCCAATAACACGCTCGATATGAATGAACGAACAACACTACTACACCTACTTGCCGATAGATGGCAGTAACGTCTTTAGGAGACTTAAATACAATCTGATACCAGCGTTAGCTATAACACTGTCCGTATATCTGTTCGCGCTAAACTCAAAAACTAGTGCGCTCAGCGTAAATTTTGTACCTAAATCTTCCCCAGGAATCGTATCTATTAGTGGGAACCGTACAAAAATCCGTCCGGTAGTTTTTGAATTTATCACGTTTCTAATCCTACAAACAGACGCGACTTCTTTCTATAACATGTAAAATTAATATATTTTTATACTAGATGTTGCCCGGGGCTTCGCTCCCATGGGAGTTTTGAGATAAAACATATAACTTTCGGTAGTTCCGGAGATTACCCGCCTCAAACATACAAACTCACGAACGCTCTTTATAATTATAGTATAGATTATAAGGATAGGCGGCGAAGTATACCACACGCTGTTAAAAAAGATTTCTTTTTATACCTGGGCAATGGTGGTGGGGGCACAGCCCTCAGCAAATGGGAGACCGGGGCGACCAGGGGACCCCCCATCGTGGCCAGGGGGAATATTCCAACCATCTGTTTTTTACGTCTGCAAGTATAAAAAAAAATGTATTATTAATATTTTGCACTTGCATTTGACTAGTGAATTCAGATACTATTTTCTAATGTAAAAAAACAAAATTTTATATGGAGCTTGTGTGACAGTAATGTATTGTGAAGTCACAGATCTTGGAGTAAATAGTATTCTACTATTTATCATAAATGCGATAGTTTATGTATGTAAATTTGTTTGTTACTCTTTCACACAACATATACTGGACCGATTGTTTTGAAATTGAGAACCCGGGTAGAATATAACCTGTAACAACACACAGGGTACTTTTTATCCCTAAATTCCCACGGGAGCGAAGTCCCAGGGCATAGCTATTTTCTATATACTTTCTTTATATTCGTATTCCTGATGGTTGAGGGTCATAATAGTTACGTGGAATAAAACACATCCAATGACTTTCTTGGCATTATCAATGGAGTGGCTTGCCATTGCCTTCTCCATTTCACGCACAAGTTAATAATCCACCAGTGTGCAGGTTTCCTCACGATGTTTTCCGTCATCGGAAGCAAGTGGTGGACGATGAAAACTACTATACATGAGTCAGATTTGTATACAAACTTATGTGGCACGAGTAGGATTCGAACCTTCGAATTTTCGGTTCCTAGACGGGCGTCTTAACCATTACACCACCACCGCTTCGCTTACTAATCAATTAAAGTGACATTTAATTATCGTGTTTGATTTGATTATATAGATAACTTTGTAAATTTTCCAAAATCCGTTTTGTTCACTTTCTTGACAGACTGTACATAATTTAAACACTTTTTAAACGGGCTTCAGACTTCCCAGCCTAGTATAGAACCTAACACACGAGGGTGAGTAAGAGAAGCAAATTAATGTACATGTAGCGCCACTTATGATCCGATCTGCGTGTACGCAGTCAGTTCGGTCGTGTCGCGTCGCTATCACCTCCCACTTACGCGGCCGCCACAATTTGCTGCGCGACCGCTGAACAATAAGAAGGTACTTAGTTTTCTTTTATACTTATAAATACTACTAGTATTGTACCTGTACATTGGTGGACAGTCAGTTCAGGCGGTAGGTAGTCGTAAAAGTAATGTCAGATGCCTTGTAGCGACTTGAATTAGATCTGACACCATTTTTAGCAATAACATACATATAACACTCGATATAAATAAAAAAATCCAGTATTATAAAACAACTTTTTTTTTTAATTTATTGAAAGGTATTTTAGGTAGAAGCTGTGCCTCGAGGCTGCGTTCCCGTGGGAATTTCGGGATATAAAGTACCCTATGTGTTATGATTCCAGTCCTAGGTATTCCAGGTTATATTCTACCCGTGTACCAAATTTCACAACAATTCGACAATAGATTTTGCGTGAGCGAGTAACAAACATAAATACATACATCCTCTCAAACTTTCTCATTGATATTATTAGTGGGACAGGATAACACCGTCAACATTATGTTTACTTTTATTACAAAGAACACGACCATTACACATTTCTCATCATAAGCAAAATGGCGGCCATTTACATAATATGTCATTTTTGAAGTGAAAACTTCTTTAGCGCCGTTTAAATGGTAATGGGTAAAAAATGTTCAACTCGCGTCAGGACACGTGACCTGATCGAAAATTCGTAAGACATCAATGTGTTTAACTTTTCACCTCTGCCGGCACTCCCGGAGTGCACAGTTTCTTTTTTAGTACCAAAGACGCTCGATGGGGGCGCTTTGGATCGGCACAAGAAAACAGCTGTCATATTGAGTACAATACTTGTTTTCTTTCCAAGCCCACCTGATGGTAAGTGGTCACCGCAGCCTATGCATGCCTGCAACACCTGTCTGTCACAATGTTACACCGTGCCTTCTCAGTACTCGTAATATTGAGATATCAATAAGACTGATTGAGCATGCGATGTTGTAAAAACAAATACTATATATATATATACCTTTTTTCCCCCGGTTTGTCTTCTTCGGACTGAAGCGGCGGGTCTTCGTTGGAGTCTTTCTTGTTATCGTCTGCTTGCTTGTCCGTCTGTTGGCTTGGCACTTCAGACGGCTCATTCTCTTGTTGCTGTGGCTGGGATTAAATGATTTGTTTAATCCCTTTTTGTCTTTTATTACATAGTAATATACGAACGGCGGTGAAAAAAATAGAGTAAGAATATTTACGTACAATAAATAATACATGTCTTTTAATTCTAAAAATACACAATTCAAGGAAGCAACAAATAATTGTTGAATTTTATTTATTTTTATGCAGTCTACAGACTATGCATGAAAAATATTACCTACTAGATGTTGCCCGGGGCTTTGGTGCCGTGGGAATTTTGTGATAAAATATGCCTATAGCCTACAGCAATCTTGGATAATGTACCTTTCCAATGGTGAAAGAATTTTTGAAATCGGTTCGGTAGTTTCGGAGATTATATAGTTCGGTAGTATTATATAGTACAGATAACTATGGAAATAAGGGAGATGGACCCTGGGCTTCGGGGCGTTAAAGACGTGAAAGAAACCAGGAACATTAAAGAATGAGAGTAAAATTTCAAGAATGAGAGTAAATTTTAATAATCCCCTTGACACAAATAAGCATAAGGATAAACACAAACTTATAATATTTTTATTAAGACAAAATGACTGATTATCATATATATCATATCATAGCTTATAAGTAAGCACTTACTTCGTTGTTCTCAACAGCGACCACTTCCTCGTGCTTCGGCGTCTCGACCTCCTGCTTCGTCTCTATACTGGGCGCTTCGTCTTGCTTCGCTTCGCTCGGGGGCGTCTCTGGAAGCTTCTCGGGCTGTGGTTGGGGTTCAGCCTCTTTTAGTTTTTCTTCTGGTGCCTGTAAAAAAACGTTAATAATTAGATACGTACTTTCTTCTAATGTCAAAATCAAAAAATATAGAAAGCTAGTAAAAAACATAAAAAAATTATGGGCTATGATTTTGAAGTCAAAAAGCATAAAACTTTAAAAATAATAGTAAATTACGTAATCAATAAAACTGATAATTTAAAGTAACAATTAATTATGTTTTTAGGTCATTTAAATACCAACATGAATTTTAGTTCCGATGATTCCATTTCTGTAATATTTTGCAAAGATCTTAAATCATATCCATAGCTATAACTAGCTTTTGGCCGCGGCTTCGCTCGTGCTAATTTCCCGCGGAACAGTTAGATTCTACGTACTTCAGACTACAAGTATGCAAAATTTCAAGAAAATTGGTTGAGTAGATAAAGCGTGAAGATGTAACAAACTTAATTTCGCATTTATAATATCAGTTAATATACCTTGGCTACCTCAGCGGGTTTCGACTTTTCCTCCGTATGTTTCCTCTCGTCATGTCCATCATTGATATTCGTGAGGTCAAGGATCGGCCATTTTGTCGGCTCGAATGCTGTCCGCACCTGACAAAAGATTATATACCTATATTAGTTAAAAATAAAGCACACAATATGTATCAAATTTACGTCTACATTCTTAACGGGGTGGACGTAACTGCTCTACGGAGCACTGGTTCTGCTGAACTAAAGGTACCAGGAGAACAGAAAATAATAAGACGCTCGCACTAATATCAATCTGTTTAAAAATGCTAAATGCGCTCAAAAGTACTAGGAGAACATGAATTCCAAAGAGTTTACCTTGAAGCCGTCAATGAGCTGCAGTTTTTCCGAATCCCGTATAGCGGTAAGCACGAGCTGCACATCCTGGGTCAACGCCCTCACGCGGTGGAAGGAAGCTATCAGGGTCACAGGTATGGTTCCGTCGGCTTCCATCTTGCGGCGGAGGAAGAAGTCGCGGGCAAGGTTGTCCGCGCTGAAGTAGTACTCACTGGGGGAAATTGAATAAAATTTTATTTTTCTTAAATTTTCGCAGATTTGGTCAGTTCACCAAATTTTGGGCGGATTCTGTACACATTGCTGGTTTTTCATTGTGGTAAATAAAGTTCACGTACAAACGACGCATTGTTGTTCATTCACTCGCTTCGCAACTGTCTGTGTTCGTCGACAGCGTATAGCCGGCATAAAGAAACACAATCGGTTGGTTTCTTCTAATGCTAATGGATGGATGAAATAAGAACATGATGAAAAAGTTCTAGCAAAAATTAAATATGCCTATACAATAGTCACTCACATCATAATCTAGATTCTAAATACTCCGCGGTGGTTAGCGGTAGGTAGTAGTAGTACTGTAGCACCAGAGTACCAGGATAACACAAAACAGAAAGAGACTCTGCATATGAGTCTTACACCATAGGGAAAAGTATTCGTAGTAGTATTTATAAGTAGCCCCCCGACAACAGTCCTTCTACTACAGCACCAGACAAAAGTACCAGGAGAACATAAAACACAAAGAAACTCAACTCTGCTCCTTGATAAGGTCTTTCAGCGTGGCCGGATCGAGCCCCATTCCATAAGGCGCGGTAGTCGCCGCCACAGCACCATATTAGAGGGCTTGAGCCAGCTGTGCCCCCAGAGTACCACAGCACCAGGCAAAAGTACCAGGAGAACATAAAACACAGAGAGACTCACATCTGCTTCTTGATAAGGTCCTTCAGCGTGGCCGGGTCGAGACCCACGCCGTAGGGCGCGGCTGTGGCGGCCGCAGCGCCGTAGTAGAAGGCCTGCGCCAGCGGCGCCCCCAGCGGCGCCCCCAGCGGCAGCCCCGAGTACTGCAGCACCAGCCCCTGCGCGACTCCGGCTTGAGCGACTCGCAGCTGGGAGGGGATAGGATGGCCACACCGTGAATATGAAACCCATGATTGATGAAAGTATATATGACATTAAATAAAGGCATATTTTTTATGTTTAAGCAGAATCATTTTTAGTGTGTATTCCGTACCTCAAAAAGTCGAAACAGAACCACTTTGTTGGTAGTCTGTCCGTCTGTTAAGGCCCTTTTTGCATAAAGTCTAATCTCCTACATTTTGTAATATTGATCGTATACACAGCAATTCAAATTATCAAGCTGATAAAATAAATGAGATATATGAAAGCAGCAAACAACACATAATATAAAACAATACTCATAGGTATACGGGGTACATGGTGTATATAGGTAGGTACCTAACCTACCTATATACACCGTGCATAATTAAGTTAAATTACGATTAGGTAATATATAATGCGAAATGGTAGATTTTCCGCTTGATTGACGTTGTTATATTGCTACATCACCTCAATAGCAAACTGAGATGTTAGGTTATATACTAATATAAGTCTGTATGTATATACTATGGTAACTGTCAAATTACTCTTCGCGACTTTTTATATAAGACTTCGTTGGTGTGCCTTAAAATAGCTGATGTATCCCATTTTTTCCGTAATGTTCTAGTGCAGTGAGGACATGTTAGGATACCATCAATATTGTATTGTAATGTAGGTGGGTAGTCTATTTTTAATTTCCACTCTTTAGCATCGAGCTCATCTCTCACGCGTACCTCAAAATTGTGTCCATTGTCCTGTCTGAATAATTAGTACATGGTTAAATTTGATTACTAGTTTTTTTTTATTAGCATATTGATGCCTACTGGGCAAAGTCGAGGGCAGCCCGTTGCCACCGCAGAAACCCATCAATATCGTCCCCCCATCTCTATATTACTTGTAGAACATTTAAAAAAACCTTGCAGGACCAAGCCAAGATCGTAAACGTTTGTTTAAGAAAAACAATGCTAAAGTTTTCATTCTAAAATCCTATTTTACTATTAATTTTAATAAGATCTTGAAAATAACGTGCGTTTTGTTATTGCGTGCGTGTGTACTTATTTTCAAGAATCTTTATTTAAATTAAATATAGAGAATATCAAAAAATATTCTTCCAAATCTTTCCTATACATATTAATTATTTAACTATTAATGTACAAAGGTCTTCTTGTTTTAAACTAAATTACTTCCACCAGACCCATTTGGGAAATTGAAAAGAAAGACAGACGAGAAAAAGTGTTAATGTACAGAAAAATATAAACGAAATCATTTACATAAATAGAATAAATAAATTATGTTTAGACATACACATTGGTTTATAATAAAAGGATAATATACCACCAGCCATATTGATACAGATAAAACAAATATTAACAATGAAATATAAATTAGATATGTATGAACAATGTGGGATAGGACTGCGATTATGTTCAATATTCCTCATAGAGAAACAGTGAACAGGAAGATATGTCGCTCAGCAAGTAAATAAAATTAAAACACAAAAATGTTTCACACGCCCTTCAAAAATGAGGCAGACGCAGCGAGATATGTGACAACAACCACAACGTGGCCGTTTTGTCATTGTTAATTCCACATAATGGCGCATTGTCAGACCTTGTCAAATCTATGACAATTTACTATGAAAAAAAACTTTCAGAAACTGATTTTAAATGGATGTTCTCAACATAATGTGTAAATATCAAGTGGAAAAATTCAAAATTGGTTAAGCACAAATCGTGTTTTATAATCATACATAGCAAGTATTAATCACGCTAACTTGACTTTAGCGGAGATATTTTCTAATGTAGGTTATGTGTGGGCTCTGTATGAGTAGATAAAAATTACCAGGCTGACATAAGTATAACATAGATTACCTTATATAAGTATTGTGAGTGTGGTTTTGTACATGTGGAAGTAACGAATGATATAAATGTACCAGTCCAAGCCGAACTGATGAGACTCGTGAGAAATAGACTGGATTGCACATGTGAAGGCCTCGAGGAGCAGAGAGACTGACCTGAGCGAGGTCGGGATGGTGCGCGAGGTCGTGCGGGTAGTAGTGCAGATGCGGCGGCACGGCCGGCAGCGCAGAGGCGGGACGCGCGCGCCGCACGCCGCGCCCGCGCGTCACTCCGCGGCCGCGCGCTGTGCCCCGCGCTGTGCCCCGCGACTCCTCCCCGTTCAGCGACACTGTGTCTGTTCGATATTATATTGTTTTCATTTGCTATTCCACTGGGTGTACCACATTCTTTATCGATACCACAGGGGATTATGCTAAACTGGATAAAAATTATTACATAGACAGTACTGTACAGTTTTCCTATGCTATTCCCGTAGGATTTGGTCAAAAAATCTGATAGACTTTACAACATAGATGGCGCTACTACGTATAAAATTGTTTTTTTTTTAATAATTACAACGAATGTAACACCGCGGACTGCAACTATAGTTACATACTAAATTGTTATTCAACTTGTAACGGTAATTTGTTAATTACCGTTATCAGGCCGAGCATTCGACAGGCCATGCTTGCTGGGTCTGGCCGCCTTAACGTCGATATCCAGGGGCACCCACTTGTGTTTGCCGGACTTGTTGCCCGCTTTGCCTGCGCCTGGAAATTCATATTTTAGGGTTAATATAGCTTAGGCTGGTATGGGCATAATTTAAGAAGAGATGAAAATCACATCACTCAAAGGGCATTAAAGGTGGAAGTAAAGGGTTCCAGGAATAGAGGAAGACCTAAGAAGAAATGGATGGAGTGTGTCAAGGATAGTATGAAGAGAAAAGGAGTATCAATGGATACGGCAAATGACAGAAATGGAAGGAACTTACATACTGTGCCGACCCCACATGAGTGGGATAAGGTCCAGAAGAAGAAGATTGTATACCACCTTAAAATACCCTGATCGTTTCCGGGTATGGTGCGATCACCATATAGTAAAAGGTTTGTTTGGTGCCAACATGGATGATGTATTTTTGCTCTAAATGATCTAGTGCTGTGAGGACATGTTAGGACACCATCAATATAACCGTAGTGTATTGAGGCAGTGGATGAACTTCACGACCGTTTTGAACTCCGCCGCTGGCTCTCATTAACGTTTATTAAATTGCACCATACATATTAATCAATTTAATTATACTATTTTATAAATAAGTAAAGTACTGGCACAATGTTAATTTTATATCTGTTTAATTTAAAAAAAGATTCTTTATTTAAAAAAAATGTCGAACACTATGTGAATTGAACTGAATATGTCATGAAACGCTACACGCAGCGTTCAAACGCTCGTTTAACAGCCCCAGTTAGATGAGCTTGATACGTCTTTACGTATCAAGCTCATCTCCTTTGCGTTCCTAAAAAATAAGAGTTTAGTTAAAACAAGTTGTGGTCTAATAGTTAAGACACCCGTCGTCTGTAACCGAAAAGTCTCAGGTTCATATCCTATTCGTGCCACATGAGTTTGTTTACCAAAGTTGTAGACCACCACTTGCTTGCGGTGAAGGTGAAACGTCATAAGGAAACTTGTTTCACTGGACCAATCAGTTCAGTAGTGTTCACCTTCACTCTCTGCTGTACTGGCTCCTGTGGATGCTACGCTCCTGGTCCTGATCAAACACTATGCATACCTGAAGCTCTAACACTCTCATAGTTTTGTCGGCTGCACCTTCTCCACTATCTGCAGGACCGGCTCCTGTGGAGACAAGACAAATATTTTCGATTCATACCTGAAGCTTTAGCTTTGTCATAGCTCTTGTCGTTGTGCTGCGCGTGATTCTGCGTTGGCTCCACCCTCTCCACTTTCTGGTGGACCGGCTCCTCTGGTGGTTTACGCTCCTGGTCCTGAAATCAAACAATTTTTTTTTTGCCATATTTGTTTGCTTTGAATGACCTACATACAGTGCAAAAGATATAAAATCTCTATTCTGTTTTTGTATTTTCATTGGGGGGCATTAATATTAGCCGTGCAATTTATACCAAAAAAATTTGTACCTATAAATATTACTAGCGGCCCGCCCCGACTTCATTCGGGTAAAATCATATTTAAAAGTAGCCTATGTCACTCCAGATGATTTCGTCTATCTCTGTGCCAAATTTTATCAAAATCTCCCCAGTAGTTTTTGTGTTCATCCATTACAAACAAAAATACAAAGCTTTTCTCTTTATAATATTAGTATACTTTATCGAAAGACTAATAAAAACTTCAGCTCTTACAAAAAAAAAATCAAAATTTTACAAGTTTTAATATAGGACTCCAAAGGGTAGTTTGCAGAGCATTTCGACCGCTGCGGTCGTGCTGTCATTACAATTTTTCAAATTTTAACAAAGACAAGAATGAGTATGGCTTTACATTAATTAATCTGTACTGTAGTAATGTCAATTTTATGAATGATTGATTTTGGAAATTAAAATCGACGGATGAAAATCCTCAAGAAAATTGACGAATTGTAATGACCGCGCAGCCGCAGCGGTCGAAACGCTATGCGAATCATCTCAAAAGAGGTCAGTCTCCGAAAAAAAGTTTGAGAACCGCTGATATCGCTTATTTTGTTTTCTGTAACGCAATCAAATGAATAAATAACATCTGTTTATGCAAATGTCTTAGAAATAATAGCGTCAATACACGTAAACATGTTTTAAAAACAAGTTTCGAAAAACATTATTTAATCGGCCTATTTCCTGTGCAATAAAGCTCACATTACATTACATTTGCACGTACATTATTTGAAGGTGTCGTAACAGCCGATAAGAGGCGACGTGTGCCGACGAGCTAGATTAAAAATAATTCTAGACTGAATTGGTGATATAGGAAGCAGTTCTAGATTTTTCATGTGGCTGTATTATATGTAGATTAATCATTATTTTGAGTAAAATTTTTGTCCTAATTGAGAAATGCACAGCGTATGGTGCGTGTGAAACGAAAGGTCTCAGGTTCGAATCCTACCTGTGCCACGTGAGTTCCAATCCAATACGAGTCACGTATGTCTTCATCGACCAACACTAGATTCCGATGAAGAAAAACATAGTGAGGTAACGTGCACTCTAGTTGATAAATTTATCCAAGAAAAGGCAATGGCAAACCACTCCACTACACAGAGTATGATGAAGCAATGTGGCCGGTCCTTTAAAGATACGTACCGCGTTGCCATTATGATGCGAGGAGTCCGCATCGTGGGGGGGAGGCGTGGAGTGGCACCGGGCGCCAGCCACTGCCGCGCCCAGCGTCGGCCAATCCCCGATGTCCGTGAAATCTGAGGCCTGTGGACAAAGAGACTGGCTTTAAACGAGATATCGAGTCATTTATTTCACAATTTTCTGAATTTAATTCAATATGCCTCTGAACATGCGCCATCTATCGAGGGCTGCAAGGACTTCTGTATCCAGCCCGCCAAAATCGCACTAATAACATCAGCTGGATGTGCAATTGAACCGCAATCGTTCTGGCATTATTTTTATACAATTTCAGATACTACAGATTACAGATTTTATTTGGCAATGTTGTCGTTACGACAACGACAAAGTTGGTTTTTAGGCATTATTTTTTATCACAAATTTCTCGATACCAAAACGTTATGACATCATTTTATGCCACTAATATAAATGTGAAAGTTTGTGAGTATGTTTGTTACTTCTTCACGCTCAAACGCTGGGCCATTTTTTATGAAATTTAGGTATTTACCTAGCTGGTACCGCGGATTAACACATAGGGTACTTTTTATCTCGAACTGTTGCGGCCAAAGCCTGGCAACACAAGGAAGTGAGGCGCAGCGACGGACTTACGTCGCTCGCCATCTTATACTAACTTACATTTTGTAAGCACCATTGTCCAAAGAATAAATTCTAATCTACAAACTCAGCGTCTTATAAATACAGCCCAGTCACAACCTATATTCAGGCCTCTGCGCCAACACGAACGTACGCGATTACCGTACGATTTGGTCAAAAATATCTGATAGTTAATAATAAAGTACAAGTAAGCGCTACCGTCAATAAAGGTACAACCAGGTACAACGTTGAAATAATTACAAAGAATGATAAAACGCGGGGCGCAGTCTACTTAAAAACAAAAGGAAGGATCGAGATTTATTTGCGATCCAGCAGTTATTGCCGCTGTTGGAGGACGATATCCAACACTACAACACAACCCAGCACCGTCCCAGCATAAAGCAATACCTGAGCATCACTCTCGACTTTCGCCCAGCTCCTCCTGGACCTGGACTTGCGCCTGGTGGCGACACCAGCTGTCATTGCCACTGTCACTTGCGTGCCAATGTCACGCTGGCATTTTACACTTCACTTGACACTTACACTTAATCTATGGCAGACACTTGTGTGGTAACCATGGGATATTGTCGATCGAATTAGTTTTAATAAAATAAATGCCTAGCGATTAATAATTGTTTAGTTGTAATAGGAAATATTACGCAAGTCATAGCAGATGGCAACATCAATCAACAAATCACTCTTTGCCATGTTAATTTGTCACACTTTGAAATCTGTCATTGTCAATGTCAAAATACGAGGTTTACATCTCAATATAGTGTGCACTCTGGCGTGACATCGCTGTAATATTTCCTAAACTTGAAGAAGAATAAGAAAAACAAAGGCTTTTCTTTGTTTTTTTTTTCTTTCATGTATAACAAAAGTACCCCCAACATTTACATCACCTTAGCCAGACAGAAATAATTTTCATATCAATTGGTTCAGAGTATCGGAGTAAAGACGCATGAACTACTTTTTTTTTGTCGACCTACGTGTGGAAGTGACGTGACAGACGCACGAGCGAAAGGTTTTTCGTATCGATGTGCGGAACCCCAAAAATAACGAAGCCGTTTATCGCAAAAACCGTAATCACGTTCCGTCCGAAGACAATAATTGTTGATATGCTGAACATCGTGCATGGTGTGACACGGGTAAGGAAGAATGGGCAGAAACGTGACAGTTAGGTAGTTATCAGTGTATAATCAACGGCCTTGCATGCAATTTTATTGTCTTATCTATTTTAAATGTTGTAAAATAGTAGCCAAGGGCTGTTAGTACTTATCGTTTATGTTTTAATGAGCGATATACATATGTTTTAATGGTATATGGCGACAAACGAACAAACGGTGTGCATAGTGAGACTGCTGTTTATATCTCAAAATCGGGTCGATTCGCAGAGGCAGCAGTATTGTATTGTCTTGCGTTAAATCAAGGCGCGCATGCCTGCTTACGACTGGAGCCTCATTTTATAACAACTATACATATAAACTGTTCACCTATGCAAAAATATATATAATTGATTAATTTTTTTTATAACTTTCTGCCCAACGACCGTCGTCGGGTCATTTTGACCTTTCAAAAGGTGACTTTACGAATTAATTTTGATACTTTAATTTATGCTCGTGACAATTTGAGTGACATTTTGGGGACACATAAGGAAATAATACCAGTTTGATTGAATTCTATAATTTTAACATTCTCGTTTCGCTCTACACTGAGGTCGTCCACTCAAACGACGCTTGAAATTAACTAAATTGCCAGATTTAAAAATAATTTAATTCATTACATGACTGGGTAACACATGCGACACAATATCTAAACGAAACGTTTATTTATTTATTAAACTTTATTGTTCTAAGTAAAATCATCCTATACTATTCTACATATATATAAATGCGAAAAGTTTGCGAGGTTTGTGTATCTATGTATGTTTGTTACTATTTGACGCAAAATCTACTGAACCGATTGTTATGAATTTTGATACGCGGGTAGAATATAACCTGGAATAACACACAGGGTACTTTTTATCCCGAAATTCCCACGGCAGCGAAGCCCCGGGGCGCAGCTGGTTGAACAAATGGTGAACTTATGTAATGCTAAAAACAATATTTATGAAGAATATTCAGAGATTTCACAGGGAAATCAAAACGTATATTATTCTTCATTGATTTAGGCATAATCATCAAAGACAAGTAGGTTTAAAATACAGCTAAATTAAAAAAAAAAATAACAAAATCTCAAATATATAAGTCCAAAACAAAAAATCTATTTCTACGGAACCGGTGCGCGAGTTACAACTCGCCCGCCACTTTTTAGGATTCAATGTACTTTTTAGGATGTACTTTTTAGGATACTATGTGCCCCAAAACGTAAAACGCGCACCCTATTACTAAGACTCCGCTGTTGTCCGTTCGTTTGTCATAAATATAAAAACAAATAGCAACACCAACACAACCTCACTGGTAGAAGTGAGAAATGCAGTGTTATCTATAAGGGCTTCGACTGATAACCAGATAAGATAGAGACAGTTGCTAAGTTATAAATGATGCGAATATTATGTATTGACATTAGATCAAATCGGGAAAAAATAATAAAGACTAAAATGAAACAATATTCACTTATAAGCCAACCAGATGTAGTCCGGGGCTTCGCTTCCGTGGGAATTTGGAGGTAAAATAATTTTTGAAATCGGATCGGTAGTTTCGGATATTACCGTACCTCAATCATACAAAATCACAAACTCACAAACGCTTACCTCTTTATAATAATAGTATAGATAAACCACAGATATAAATAAATCTGTGAGATAAACTAGCAATCCACGGCTCTGTCGACCCCGTAAATGGTAAAGACGTACGACATACTGTATCTCTAAGTTATGACTATCATACGAGGTTATAATATAATCCAACTTATGTAACCAAAATTGCAAGGAAAATATTTGTCGTTTTTAAATTTTTATCAGCACTCGATCACAGTCATAGCTATGTTTTTGTACACTTTACCATACATACTTTTAGTTTATTATACTAGATGCGGCCCGTCCCGGCATCGCACGTTTAAAAACATAATAAATTATATTACTTAAATCTCTGAAATCACACTACCGATTGGTGACAACCGCATGAAAATCCATGCTGCAGTTTTTGAGTTTAATGCGAACAGACAGACAGGCAGACACGGCAGTGAACTCTTTTTATAATATGTAAGGATTAGACAAAAACAAATTAAAAACTATAATGGTAAGCCCTTCTGTCACGATACGGACCAATTGGCACACTGCATTTCTTCACAGCAGTGGTGGTTCCGACATGCTAATAATCTGTCGCTTTTTGAGAAATAGGTACCCACTACCTAATATTAAAATTACACGTGAAAAAGTGCCTGTGAATTTTGGTAATAATCTTGATGAAAAACCCCTGGGATCGAGCGTGAATTGAACCCATGCCCCTGTCTATGCGGAACAGTGCTCTTTCATCACATTATTATTTTCAAAATCATCGTAAAAGCATGTGTGACATATAATAACAAATTTCAGAATTTGTACATACCAAAACTCGAGAGGGTATCTGTAAAATATTGTTTCGTGGAACCTGGATTAAACTATACTCTTATGTATTGTTAATTTGTGTGTGAAATGGAAACGGCAATGGAAAACCACTCCACTAAATAGAGCCCAGAAAGTTGTTGTGTGTGTTTCATTCAACGTAATGACCACCCTAAGCCATGAGGAAATATGACTACGAAGAGAAGAGTCGTAAGTCTCGTCAGCTGCCTTTAGCTATAAATTCCGACACCAGTGTTCACAATAACACGCTCGATAAGAAGTAAAACTGTTGGTCGAGGTTAGTATATACAGCCTAACAAAAGAATAAAAGCAAAACTAACTAATCACTTTAATAGAAGGAACTGTTAATAAAATTAATGAAATTAAAAATATCCGCACGTGAATCAGTGTTCATATTGCTATGACGTAGTTAAGTTACCCAGTTAATCTTATTGCACAATACTGCAAGAGAGAAAGATAAAAATATAGGCGAAAAATAATAATACCCTCCACTATGTAATAATAAAAATATAAATTATCACAAACACTAGTTCACAACTTGACAATATCACTAAAACGAAAACGCAGCACACGAAAAACGTCTTCCGAAATCGATTCGAAACGAAATAAATAAGCATAACCTAAAAATGTAAGCCGCGTGGCAACCACGTTTCGCGGACCGGTATAGCCGTCCCGCTCTAATACGAACAGCAAGTAATGCCGTTTCGTGCGCTCGCGTCGAGTATTGTTATCTCTCTCTGTTGTACAGTTTTGTTTATGTTGCGTTTCGCTATGTCCCGCTCTCGGGACAAGGTCGCCGGTAGCGTAGTTATCGAAAGGTGTGACGCGAGTGAATTGAATATTAAAATTTAATGCTTCGTGGGCATTTTGACATTAATGTTATATTTACGGTAAATTAAGAGCCGAGTTGAAAATGGAGCGGACAGGTGCGGTGTTATTTCATTAATAATCGCCTGAAATTTTCACATAAATCGAAACCCTTATCAGCACACAGTAAGCCCTACTTCTTCTTCAAAAAGAATTAAGCTTATACCGCGGGTCTTAAAGATACAAATACAAGAACGGGCACTACACAACCAGAATCACATACAAAAATACCTGTGATCACAGAGACAAATAAGTAGTTGCCCTTGCTGGGAATCGAACCAAGGACCTGCAGATAGCATAATCCGTTACAATACAATAAATTTTAAAACAAAGTTACTGATCGCAGAGGCGATGAAAAGAAAAACAGAACGATCTTCGGTACAATTTGCAGTTTTGCACTTATAGAAGATCTATATTGGTGAATCACACTATCTTGTCACACTAGCGTGATACAAAAGATTTTTTTTTCTCAGTCACACTAGCATATTTTGATAGCAAGGACAAGTATTTTATATTGTCAAAAATATATCGGAATCAAATTCAAATAATTCATTCAGAAATCAGACATTTCTACACGTCAAATTTCATATTATAACAGCGCAAATTCTCAAAAAACTACTGACATTTTTGAACGACCACTGCTCAGAAGAAGTGCCTAAAGATCTCTACTATTAACACACATACCCAGTGATGATGGTATCGCCTTTTCCATCTAACTAGATCAGCTGGTTGTTTCAACCTTCGCTGTTCGTTCGTGGGAACGTTGCGAAAGATACAAGGGCCGACGACAGCACGAAGGGCTACCCAGATGGGAAAGACCTTGGCTTTGGGCAACATTGGTTAGTTGATCTTTGGACGATAAACTCAATGTTTATCGTCCAAATCCTAACTACTTAATCACTACATATCTATACTATTATTATAAAGAGGTAAGTGTTTGTGAGTTTGTATGTTTAAGGCGGGTAATCTCCGAAACTACCGAACCGATTTCAAAAATTATTTCACCATTAGAAAGGTACATTATCCAAAATTGCTATAGGCTATTTATTCCATCTCAAAATTCCCACGGGAGCCAAGCCCCGGGCAACATCAGTATATTATAAAAACAAAGTCGCTCCTCGTTGTCTGTGTGTTGTATGCCTGTATTTTTAAAACATCGCAACGGATTTAGATGCGGGTTATATTAATAGATAATATGGATTCTGGTGATGTTTTATATGTATAATTCATTATGGTTTTACCCGAGCGAAGCCGGGACAGGCCGCTAGCAACATTATAAATGCGAAAGTAATAGTTTATTACCACATCACGCTCTATCTACACACCCAATCTTCTTGAAGTTGTAGTTTGAAATACATAGGTGTTACATAGGGTAACTTTTATCCCGGAAAAATAACTATCCCCGTGGAAAATTTACGCGAGCGAAGCCACGGGAATCAGCTAGTGCTTAATAAAGATTAGGCGTAACCAGAGTAGAGATGAGATCAATAAGATTTTTTACAAAAATGTCATTTTTGACATAAGCTTTTGTAGTTGTCGAAGAGATCTTAGGCATGCACTCCATGTGGTAAACCGTCGGAGGAATTCCCACGTCTGGAGCCGTTCCTGGGTGCACAATCAGGTCATGCTTATCATAATGCATTGTCATCCTTTTCAGCTCAATCAGTTGAAGATATCTGCTTCAAAATTGTGTTGCAAGAATCCACCCGAGACATAAGATTCGTTGTAATAGCAACATAGACTAAGCAACAATGTAAAAGGACCAACTTAACCTATTCACATAATATATTACGCAACGCAGACGACCTTGAGCAAATTAAAAGAAGTGGCACATATAACGATAACCTTATATTCTACGTCAATGGAATGTAGTTAAACGCCTGTTTGACTAATTTACAAGCATAGACAGAGAACGCTATAGACCCCATTTTGCTCATACGAGAAAGAGATGTGCGCATTAGAATTACATGAGGAGAAACGAGACAGAGCGCTGACATCTTTTCTACTAAACTCATCACGTGCCCGGCCCAATATTGTATGAGATTAGTCGGTTTGGGCCGAGAAATTGCATGTATCTCATGGAGTGTAGTGTAATCACACCGGCGAGTTTTCTTGGTCTTTGTTACAAGGCAATTAATGACATAGAAGATCACAACGTTGCCATTAAGTAATGTGCACAACAGGCGTAAAAGTTAACCCTAGTTTCGCAGATGCTACAGTCAACGACAACAGCAAAGTTGTCGGTCTGTGGGGCTACCATGAAACAAAACTTGTAGCACGTGATTGCGTCCACACGTTCTCTATGGTTTTACACGACGCGTACACGATATGAGAAAGAGAAACGGCATGCGAACGTGCTACGTGTATGTTTCGTGGTAGGCCTTCTGTTGTTGATAGTTCCACATTTCTGCGGGACTACTTTCGTGGTGTGGACTCTAAAAAATATACCTATTATTATTAGCCGGCTTATCAAGAAAAAGATAGATGAACAACTATTTTTAAATCAGTTTTTTTTTACGCGATCCCATTCCCACTATATTAAAAGATGATTTACACCAAACACTTAAAGGTAATAAGTGAAGAAAGAGCGATATGTTGCGTGTCAAACGTTCCCTAGTGTACACGAGGCTTTAGATTCTAAAGCCTTGAATACTATAGGGAATATGTTGGTAAATGATAAGAATAGTAGCTAGTAGTTTGTAGCTTGTGAGAAATGACTATAAATATAAAGATTGACGAGAAAAAGTGCCTGTGAAGGTCTAATTTCTGAATAAATGATTTTAATTTGAATTTGAATTATTTAAAGAGTTTAGATCAACGCGGTGCGTTCAAAAATATTCTCAAAATTAGTATAAAATGATCTAAACGAGACAGTCCGGAATTCAATGTCCACTAATGAGGTGGTCTAATAGCACATTTTTTTTAATGTCAGCCGATCCGCTATCGGATACCTAAAGGTCAAAGGCGTCACTTGCCGTATTCTACCACATTAGTATGACAGGTCCACACTATCGCGGACATGATTCCTGCGTAATCGAAGTATACTTCGTAATTTTTATCCAATACTAGCTTTTTCCCGCGGCTTCGCCCGCGTTAAATACCCACGGGAACAATTGTTCTTCCGGGTTGAAAGGTACCCTGTGTCTTTCTCCATAATTCAAACTATATAGTTAGTGTATGCATAATTTCAAGAAGATTGGTTGAGTAGAAAGAGCGAACACACTTACTTTAAACCCTAAAAATGGAGGAGAGAAAGTGAATTTCGATTGCATGAGAACAGGGCCTCAGTTCGAACCCGCCAAGTTCGGTATACGTCCGTCCGTCCGTCTGTCACTGGGTCAGATTTTATTTCTTATCTTCTTTAGTTATTGGCAATAACATGCTCGATAAGAAAGAACGTCCTCACTGCCGGGATCCTGGCCTTCCATGCATCGATAAGAGGACACTAGCGTGGCTGGTGTCAATGGCATGGCACGGCCACTAATATGGCATTTTGTTAATTTGTACCTTTGCTACGGCTCGCTTGAATTTCCTACAGGAAACGTACTTTTTTTTTTGGTAACAAACTTACTTTCACATTCGTAATATACGATACGCTTCAATATGAGACTTGTAAGTCTCAAGAAAAAAATGGTCGGACAATTTTGATGCGACGGATAAAAACTGGAGTAGTTACGCAACGGCAGGGATGGATGACGAAGTAGAGGGGAGGTCTTTATCCAGAAATGGGACACAACAGGCTACTAAAAAAGCATCAATGGCGAAGACCAAGTATCACCTAGTAGCCTAGTGTTCTTTAACAATTCCACGTAACTGTGGTAGCTAATTAAAAACAGCAAACACACGATAAGTGCGATAACGAATGACATTATCACCCCGAGCGATTAGAGCCGAGATAGGTGGAGAATGAACTAGACTCTGTTTTTTTTTTCTTACGAGTCCTAATTATAATGTTAAGAGCCAGGACCAATTTGTGCGTCGTGCGACGGACAACAGATATATTATATTGAGTTTAGATAGATTTTGACACTGACGTACATCAATGCACGACAATTGGAGCTAAAAAGAGTGGCACGGCGCAACTTAGCAATATGGCCTGGCTTTAAGGCATGTGAAGGGTTCTTGTGCAATCCTGGGACCATGAGCGAAGACTGCCCTACACCAATGGTGGTGCTTCGCTTCCTAAAAGAGCCGACCTGGCTTCGTATACAGAGAAAGCAATAGACGTCGTTCTTCTATTTCACTCAAGAGAGTATTAGAAATACATGAGAAGAAACGAGACAGAGCGCTGACATCATCACGTGCCCAGCCCAATGTGCCACTTTGTGGGAGATTAGTCGGATCCGGGAATTTTAATGGAAATTTTCAACCTCATTAGTCCGTCATAGATAGTTCTCTTGGTCTTTGCTCCGTCATATCGAGAGGAAAACAAACTGGACGGAGTCCTAGAGTCCGATTAGGTAAACAGGGAAAAAAGTTAACGATTCGAAGAATTGTAGAACACTTTCAATACTCATTTCGCTACAACTTTTGAACGGCTGAACCCATTTTCATGAAACATGGCTAAGAACACTCGGGATAAAATTATCTATGACACAAAATAAAACTAAATGAAAATCGGTTTATCCGTTTGGGAGCTACACAGATACACAGACACGTAAAACTTATAACACCCCTCTTTTTTGCGTCGGGGGTTAAAAAGAATGTGCCTTCATAAATCAGGGCGGGGAAGAAACGCGATTTGTCTGAAGAAAATTTATTGAATTTTTCAAAAAACACATTTATAGACCGTAGGTCAAGAGGGAGGGATATGTTTTATCCCTCACTGTGTGCACAGTTTTTAAGCCCCGACGCAAAAATAAGGATGTTATAAGTTTGACCGCTAAGTGTGTCTGTCTGTCTGTGTACGTGGCATCGTAGCTCATCAAGGGGTGAACCGATTTTTTTTATTTAATAGGTAATTTTTATGCGTTGGTTCTTAGATATATTTGATCAAAATCGGTCCAGCCGTTCAAAAGTTTAGCGAAATGAAAATTATTACACTTGTAAGTCAGGGTTTTTTTAATTCGTCTAACAAATAAACTAACTAATAGGCTCAATCTGCCGTTATGAACGGGAGGTTGTGTGAATGGAAATCTTCTATTTCATGTGGACACGCGAGCCGTCTATAGTTTTGTCTTCGATACCGCAGACTTTCCTATAGAGTTTACTTATAAATCGAGTGCTCGTTCTTGTTTGAAATAATACATAGCATCGATTGTTTCTGGTCTGTTTACACGGTGGTACACTCAGCCATTGTTCGTCGCGATGCGAAACATTTACTGCATTGTCTTGTACAGTCAACAGCATATCAACATACCCAAGTTCATTGCAAACTGGCCGCTATTACCGCGCGATAGAGCTTCGTTTAGGGTAACTTGATCTGCTGTTGACTGTATAGTGTACGGCACATCAAGCCACTGAAAATTCGCCTCTATTGTCGCGGCATAAACATACAGGATGATTTGATATGAGGTCGACAGTACAGTTTGGACCCTGCTAACATGACCACGTTAACTCTGGACCTCGTTGGAATGTGATAATTGATAAACCTTTACGATCAAGTTTCACCTCCTTGATAACACTTTCTCTCTCTCACACTCGCGTGTTTCCTATTGCTCTCGACTCTCTCATCACCGGTTTCATTCGGCTATGTTGCCGGGAAGACCGGAGTCAGCGTAAATAACCCATTTTTTTTTAAATTTGGCTGTGCTTTTACGAGCGGCCGACCTGTCTATCGTCACCCCCTATTTGGGAATGGTTGGTATTGTCTATCATCTGTCAAGGTTCACGACATCCACGGGATGATATGGAGTTATCTTGACACACATCCACACACGCCTCTAGATGGCGGTAGATGACCGTAAACGTCACGTCAGATTAATTGAGGCGAATTAAATAAAAAATGTCAGTAGCGTTAGGTAATAACTAATAAATCACACTCGATAAGAAAAAAGTACGGTTAGCAGTATCATTGTCGATAAGTACGATTTTTTCGTGGCTTGTTTTGCACTCTGTCCGTACGTACAATAAACAGCACATCAAGTAAACCTGAATGAAGCTGAGTTTTATGGTGAGAATTAGGGTAGGTTGATGTGCTGTTAACTGTACGTAAGAGAGTCGATTATCATCGATGTGTGCTCGTGTAATATATATATATTTATTCTTGTGTATAATGTGTATATATATATATATATATATATATATATATATATATATATATATTACATTCCATGTGGAAAGTAAACCATTATTTATTACCTTCTATGTGGAAAGCTACTTTATAGAGGGCAGTCGCTTACGTCGTATTATAGGGATACTAGCTTTTGCCCACGGCTTCACACGCGTAAATTTACCACGGTGACAGTTATTTTTCCGGGATGACCATGTCCTTCTCCATACTTGAAAGTGCATGTATGCAAAATTTCAAGAAGATTGGTTGAGTTGATAGAGTGTGAAGAGTTAAACAAATTTCCCTTCGCATTTATAATATTACTTAAGATTAATATGGAAATATGCTTTTTCCCAGAATAAAAAGTAGCCTATATATAAATAAATATTAATAAATATAAATATATTAAGACAAATCACACAGATTGAGCTAGTCCCAAAGTAAGTTCGAAACTTGTGTTATGGGATGCTAACTCAACGATACTATATTTTATAACAAATACATATAGATAAACATCCAAGACCCGGGCCAATAAGAAAAAGATCGAAGGGAATCGAACCCGGGACCTCTCGGTTCAGAGGCAAGCACTTTACCACTGCGCCACCGAGTTCGTCATAGCCTATGTCCTTCCTCATACTATGAGAAATTTCACAAAGATTGTTTGAGTAGATAAAGCGTAGAGGTAACAAAAAGCTTTCATAATATCAGCGGGGATTCAGTTTTCGTAAATAAAATAAATTGATAAAAAATTTGATGGCGCTAGTGAGCTTGTTTGCAACTCAATACCAGTAAATCGTGCAGGATATTATTAAAAATCTTTGTAGTCCAGTGTTAATAAACTCAAAATTACAGCTAGATTCCGTGCCACGAAATAAGTCACGCAGACGTGGCGCTACTGTCGCCGCAAACAACAATGCGGCCTATCTGTTATTGGTAGTTCCAGATGTTGCCACGGGCCTTCTTATTTTGTTAGTGCATTTTTTGTCGCACGCTTGCACTTGGCCTAACGGTCGCGTGCGGGCGAGAGGGCAACACGCGTGAGCAAGACGGGGATATTGAGTTATTAATTACACAATTTTATTATACACACGCAAAGGCCAGCGAGCACATTATTTTTTAAAAAGTCGTTAAACAATAATAATAATAATTTATTGCCATGTTCTAATTCTAGAAAATGGATACAATTTTCAAACGGAAAGCTAAAAAGTGGCGTGTGGTTCCGCCCTAAAATAGGACCATTCAATATCCTAATTTGGATATCGTAGGCGCTTAAGGGGCACGTAGCCTAGGCAGCTGATAGGCAATAACATTCCCAGGGAAGGTTTTGCCAGGGAATCAAAACACGTGGGGCGCGTTTAGCTGTATGACAAGATTATTGTTGGATCTGAGATTAATAATGCCGATATTAAATACGTTAGCCGTTTATAACCCTTTCCCTTGATTGACATTTACAATTTGCGCGGGAGAAGCCACTGGAGCATTCTCTCCCAGACCAACATGGAAGCGTAAAGTAAGTGGCGGTCTGTAAAAAAATCTATACATAGATCAGATTGGTATATATTCATTGTAAAGTTTCAACCACCACCGCTTCACACAAAGCTACATTAGGTAGCTGAACTGGATAGATACGACCTTCCTATCACCATATATTATTTACGAACGATTTAAATATGTCCGCATATATTTAAATAATAATTAAATTTTCTTGCCCTTTACCAATTCCTGTTTTCACATAATTAATACTTGTGTCTTTGTCTCGCGTACCGGTTATATATTTACGTCCCTTTCTACGTCCTTAAGTAGTATATTGCACAAGTTTGAGCAGCACTACTATAATACTGAACTGCATGACAACATAAAGGTCATAAGCACACCTACACTGGACCGCTCCCCCCCGGCAAGATAACGCTCATTGAAAACTGAGCTTTAAAGCGTCTCATGTAGACATACTTTACTTTGACAACAAATTAGCGGACGGCGCGCTGTCAGCTCTCGTCTTGTCAGTCGATTCTGCTAAAGTGAATATATGTGGTCGTCCAATCAAAAGGGACCTGTATGGCGGCTAGAAGGAAGAATACCATAAAAATGGTATAGGATATGAAATTGAATGGGAAGAGTAGTAGAGGAAGACCGAAGAAGAGATTAATGGAGTGCGTTCGGCAGGATTTGGGTAAAAAGGAAATAACAGATCGGTTAACATCAGACAGGGAGAAGTGGGAGAGACTGACATGCTGTACTGACCACACATAAAGTGAGATAGGGGTAGGCGGAGAACGATAGTTTAATGACCCGAGGCTAAACATTGGCTGCCACGGCTATATGCATGTCCGGAAAAATTTAAACTTATTTTAAAAAGTTGGTGATTACACTGATAGAGCCTTACGTAATAAAGATAAATTGTCTGTCCCCGGGCATCGGTTGGCCAAAGTTAGAACGTCTTTTGTTGGGAACTGTATCCGTTTTTATAACAAATTGCCTAAATGGATTCTTGATTTGCCGGACAAAAAATTTAGAAATTATATAAAAGAAGTACTTTGTAAAAAGGCATATTACAAGTCTGATGATTATGTGAACGACAATAATGTTTGGCCCAAGCATGGTGCAGTATCCTAATAACATATGTAACTGATTTATGACATTATTACGTACGTTTTGTACATTTAGCTTTTTATTTATATATATATTTTGTGTGACAATTTTCAATAATTTTATTGGAAATACAACTTTTATTTTATTTATTTATTCAAATTTTGACATTTTTAATAATGATGTAATTTCGTCCTCCTAATTTTTAATATATGTATAAGACCTATATTTGTTAATTGACGTTCTTGGAGAAAAGGCTGCGGTGAAGTTTGTTGCGCCGCTTCTTCTTCACCTGCGCTTTGGAAGCCGGCAGTAGACTTAGTTTAAGTAATTTTTGACGTCAATAAGTGATGTATATCATCCTAAATTGAATAAAGAATTTTGATTTTTTTTTAATTTTGAACGGGCGATGTTTCGGGCTTGTTTTAATTGTGTGCCAATGTTTTAATTTGGCTCCTGATTGGTATAGCCTACCTCGTGTGGGAAGATGGTGAATGAAATGTCACTACATATACTATAATAAACTAATTATGACTTTGCTACCACGAAGGTCGGTGAGCAAAAATGATCGTTGCCAACTAACTAGAGATTAATCCGTTTTTAATTATATCTTGTTGTTTCGTTCATGATTTTCTCGTTTTAAAATCGACCGCGCTGACATTATACCAATATTGCGCAAGGAGCACAATCTATGGGTGGTTCTCAGAGCGTTTCGACCGTAATATAAATTACTATAATATATGTTTCTTTGTCTCTTACTATAACTATACGTGCACTAGTAAAGTGCACGTATAGTATCCCTCAAGGGCCCCCAGCATTATGCTGGGGGCCCTTGGGCAAATCAGACTTTGGATTGGAGTCTTTACGGAATGTAAAAAGCTAATTATACAAAATTGTTTTCAACAATTTTCACAGACATAAGTGTACTTGAATAAATAAATATGTATATCGATCAAGTGATGCGTACTCACTCCTAGGTAGCGTGCATTCCTTCTCTATAATTTGCTACAACTATTTTGACCTTGTGAATACAAGAATGTTTTGAGAATAAAGTGAGAGAAACTGTCGTTCGGGGCCCCCTGACCATCGGAGCCCTGTAAGTTTGTTCCACTAGGCGTTTACGGTAAATACTTCTATACTGCTAATTAAAAAAACCCGGCCAAGTGCGAGTCGGATTTGGTAACAAAGATTTCCGTATATATCTATAAAAGGGCAAGAAAAACATGAACAATAACATATTTATGTTGTATGGGAACCCGTAAAATATCTATTTTAATCTGTCTGTAGAAATTGCTTTTATAGCGGCCACAGAAATATATCATCTCTAATTTCAACTGACACGTACATTTCACGAGATTCAGCCTGGTGACAGACGGACAGCGGAGACTTAGTAATAAATAATAATAAATAAATATATAGGGACAAATCAAACAGATTTAGTTAACCCAAAAGTAAGTTCGAAACTTGTGTTATGGGAAACTAACTCAACGATACCATATTCTATAACATATACATATATAGATAAACATTCAAGACCTAGATCAATCTGAAAAAGATCACTTTCCATGTTGACCTGACCGGGATTCGAACCCGGGACCTCCAGTGTAGCAGTCCGACACGATGACCATTAGGCCACCAAGATCATCAATTTTTAGGGGCCCGTTTAACCCCTTTTGGTACGGAACCCTAAAGAATTGTGCAAAATAATCCAGTTTAAGGCTACATCGTCATCATGACTGTAATGTTTGAGGCTATTTTAGAACATCATTGTTGTTACATACGCGTGATGTAATTAATTTTACCAAAGCAAGGTCTCGCTGAAGAGAAATTGTATTGCTGCTTCTACGCTACATTTGTGCGTCTATCAGTTTTGTAAATATTTAATGAGCTGAAAACAATTCAGCTTTTTATGTCGTCAGAAAGAGTTTACTGGATTCAACGCGTGACAAAAAGTAATGTGTAGAATTTTTTTTTGATGATTATTTGACGACCTTAAGGCCCTATCCCAACTAATATTGTAAATGCGAAAGCAAGTTTATTTGTTTGTTACCTCTTCACGCTCTATCTACTCAACCAATCTTCTTGAAATTTTGCATACATATAGTTAAAAGTATGGAGAACAACATGTCTACCTTTTATTTCGGAAAAATAACTTCTCCCGTGGAAAATCACGCGGGCGAAGCCCAAAGCAATCGTACTAACTATTATCCTTATAAACGGTACTTTTCATCCCGAAATTCCCACGGGAGCTAAGCCCCGGGGCGCAGTTAGTTATTGATAATTTTGTAACAATCTGCTCGGTCCTAGTATCAATATAAACTATTTGATAACATGCCAGGACGGATTTAGAGCGATTGTTATAAACAGCCCGCTTGGTCTCAATTAAAGGTTGTTTATCCTATGATCAGCCTTCAAAAATACTCGAAATTAATCATCGAACGACTTGATTTCGAGTGACTTGCTGCCGGAGCAGCGGACTTCGCTCCCGTGGGCTTTTCGGGATAAAAATTAGCCTAAGTACGTACAGGTCCAGGTTATATGTATTCTACCCGAGTATATACCATACATCTAAATCGGTCCGGTGGATTTTGCGTGATTGTCAAACAGCCACATTTTTGTTTCTTGGCGAAATAAAAAAAAAAATATATCTTGATAAATTATGATAGACTTAGAAGTTTCCCGGCGTTTGTATGTTTGAGGCGGGTAATCTTCGAAACGACTGAACCGATTTCAAAAATTCTTTCACCATTAGAAAGGTACATTATCCAAGATTGCTATAGGCTATATTTTATCTCAAAATTCCCACGGGAGCGAAGTTTTAAATATAATTTAATGCAACCGTTTTATGAAATTTTGCCCCCTTTTTCTCCCGAAAAAATAGTTTTTAATTATTTCAAAATAGCGTTTAAAATATAGTACGATACTATATATATTATACATTTAGCTTTATAGCTAAGGAAAAAAAATGGGAATGCGCTCAGATAAGAAATTTTTAATAATTACAATGAATAATTTCATTAAACATCATTAATAAGTTCCAAAGTTTTCCAGATGTGGCTTTGAACGGAATCTATGTGATAAACAAGAAAACGTTATCACTAATGTTGGCAATTAACAAAAAAAATATCTATCTAATCTGTGGTAACAGTTAGCATAGTAAGTAAGTATATCAAACGTTTCAACCACAACAAAAAGTGCAGTTTTTAAAAGAAGAAAAATCTTATACGACGAATGTTCCGAGAAAGGGTAGGTAGTGCCCTTGCTTTTTAATCATCAATTATTCTTCTACATTCAATTTTCTTCGCAATGTTTTTTATACTATTCAGCGACAGGCAAACGGGCACGCGGCCCACCTGATGGTAAGTGGTCACCGCAGCCTATGGACGCCTGCAACACCAGCAACACGCGCGTTACGTGTCCTAAATGTATATTTTCACGCCCTTTTTGAAGAGTTCCATGTTGTTGTGTCCATGTTTTTGTCTTTATAATATTGCATTTTATTTGTTCACGCATATGTCTATCTATCTATACTATTATTATAAAGAGGTAAGCGTTTGTGAGTTGGTATGTTTGAGGTGGGTAATCTCCGAAACTACCGAATGGATTTCAAAAATTCTTTCACCGTTAGAAAGGTACATCATCCAAGATTGCTATAGGCTTTATCTCAAAATTCCCACGGGAACGAAGCCCCGGGCAACATCTAGTATGTGTATACATAGACACTTTAGGATCCAAGGAGCCAATCAAGAAGAGGGAAACAAAACATTTCTTAAAGCTATTGTTGCGCAAAGATATTGATTTATTAATTTCAATAAAAAAATAATGAAGACGAGAAGTAACACTGTCACGTCTGTCTGTCTGTATGAACGCGATAAACTCAAAAACTACCGGACGGATTTTTTTACGATTTTCACAAATAGATAGTGTGATTTCTGAATAAGGTTTAGGTGTCTAATTTATACATAAATATTTACCCGAACGAAGCCGGGACGAGCTGCTTTTTATGTACATTTTTCAAAATAATATAAATGGACATATAGAAAAAAAATTGCACAGAAGTCCATTTATTGATGCAGATTGGACTTAAGACTCTATCTAGGGTACTTTTGATTCGTAATCTGACTAAATCTATTAAAAAATATATATCCTTCTTCATATATACATGTAAGCTTAATTCTAATAGTCGCTTATAGATTACGATAACCTTATCGTGGATAGAAATTTCGGAAAGTACGCTAAAAAGTACTACATTATGTAATCATTGCAATAAGTACATCAAAGATTCGATTGTTTCGATCACAGATTCCTGGAATGGTCTAATAAGTCTTGTTAATTGAAAACAAAAATATACATACTGTTGCCATGCGCGTAGGGACATCAATTAGGTCCAAAAAGCCATGCTACCAGAGAAAAATACTGGCCCTAACGGATTCTTTATCTCTATAGCAACAGGATATGTAATTAAAAAAAAACCGATTGTTATTGTTATGCGAACCCGTGAAAATTCACAAAGTAATTTGTGTCACCGTAACGAATGTTGCACATAAAAACAGCACATTCCGATAAATATTACACAGCACTCGGCAGAAGTACGCAGTATTTTTGTATTTTAAAACAATGTTTACGTATGCAATGTATGGCGCTCCTTGATATTCACAACACTATTTGATTATCCACGATTAAAAACAAACGACTACCATAGAGTCCAGCACAGGGGAACAAACGAATTTTGACCACTATTTTGAAAATGGAATTTCAATATTCGAAATTTAAAATACGCGGGCTCACGCGCGACCGTCTGCGACGCCACTGAGCTAGCGACTGCTGTAGTGATGTGACACACACCCAACGGTGAACGCTAAAAGGCTGTCCAATACGAATGAATCTGATTCGTGAACTTTGTAAGTAATTCGAGATGCAATTTGCCATTACTGTTATTCGTAGACCTTGTTAAGTTGAAAGGTTGTTTACCAACTTCGAAACAATAGGTGTACTGTATTAAGTCGGTAATAAGTTCAGTTTTGAGACCATTGCTGTACAATTTATAAAGGCTAATGTGTATTCAGTTTATCAGATAATATACCACCTTTATCACTATGCAACGTAAGAAAGTATTGCTAAAATCATAGTGCATTATGTAATAACAGAGCTGTTGATTTGCAATTTTTGTGAAAATGTTATCGATATTTCTTCCATTGAGCAGACGCTACGCGTTATTGCTAAAATCATGGTTTATGCCGCATTAGATCTAATTTTTTAATACATATTTAACTGTAATTATAAAGCAGTGTAAAGTGTTATGACTATTTGAAAAAAAAGCGGTTGCAATTTTATGATCGTGTTTCGCGTGTGTCAGCGACTAATTTACATCTCATCGATATTTTTTTGTCATCGAGCAAACGCGACGGTGAAATGTTATCGATTAGCGTCGCGTCCCTACTCACGCCGGTGGACGCGTGTCCGATGAATAAATTCGCGAACTCGACGTCGTCGCCCAAGGTTTTTATTCAGCAAAACTGGAATTATATCATCAATACTTGCATAGCGTTCAGCATTCATTCAATTCAAACTTCTTTATTATCTCAACAACCTATGTCACAGAAAATAAAATCGAACAACAAAGCAATTATAGTTTTGTTTAAATGTTCGAGCTCTTTATGAACATATCGATATCCTATTGCATGAAAAATAAGGATTTTTTCCTCATCAAATAGGTAAATTTATAAAAGAGAGAGACAGAGAATTAAAGAAGAGAGGCATATGCTCAGCAGTGAGCAGAAGGGAGACGATGATGATATGGTTAATATGGCCATCTGATGATGTACTGATACTGACGCCACCAATCCGACGCCGAAGGTCCACTTTCCTACTTTTTCACCTTCGCTTCGCACGGTCGCCGGCATCCCTAGTTGTCAGACCATTGTCACGCGTATCCATCCTTGACGACATCAAGCCAACACTTGGGCTTTGTCCCTTCTGCCAGAGCCAGTTGGAAGCGGCATAGCTAGACATTAGTTCTGTGCGTAATTTTTGTGATTAATACTCTCTCTGAATAAAAGATGTTCGTGCTAAGTACGGGAGTCTACTATTGCCGATATGAGAAAGACCATTTTCAAAACTGTTTATTTTTTCTTTTGTCTATTGCTAAGACTGTTTTACCGACTGATTGGAAAACTAGCGGACTTTATACTATAGATATGTTGTTTATACTACTGTCCCTATTCATAAACAACGAAACATTTCAAATTTTATGATGTTTTGTTTGACAAACTGTCAAAGCGAAGTTTGAGGGAAGACACTCACTTTTTGGTTGATCTTGGGATTTTTGGGCGCCTTCACGACGGCTGGCTTCGGCACGGGCGGCGCAGGCGCCGGCTCTGTTGGCAAAAACAACCTATAAGTACAAAGATTTGTCATGCTGTGCCTTCACTTACGTGAAGTTGCTTGACCTCTCTTTCTTGTCTCTCGGGCTAATTTTTATTTTATTGGTTTAGAAGATAACGACATATTAAGTAAATATTAGACTTAATTTGACGGTAAATTACACCAACCATACATTAAGTAAGTATACAAAGAAAGAAACTAAAAAGTTAATACGTATAAAAATGTTGAAAAAAATCTGAGAGAAGGATGCACTAAAGCAAGTCTATGAAAAATGACTATAATATAATCAAAATATAATTATATACTAATAAGTATATAATTATATTTTGATTAATATTTTTTTTGTTGACAATTGAAGTCCAAAGGAAAAAATTCCTCGCAAAAGTAATAATGGAACACTTTGAAGCTTCATGTCATGAAAAATGAAAGAATCTCACATTAAGCTTCAACATCCTGTAACTATAGCAAGATCTACTGCAGATAAAAATTTTCACGTCATCAGCGAAACTGACCACTGATGAATGTTTAAAACATGGACCTTTGTCTCTCATCAGCGATTTCCCGGTTTCTTCCTCGAACGTTGGAGCCCAGGTTCCGCAATTTTTTCAGTAGATTCGAGGTGAGGAAATAAATGGTAACACGCTCAGTGGGCGAAGTGCGGATTAGCATTTCACTCCTCACCATGAGAGTGAGACGCAGCGAACCAATCACACTGCACCACTGTGACGCAACGACAACCACACTGCAATGTGATTGGTTCGCTGCATCTCACTTTTCGATTCGATGGTGAGAAATGGAATGCAAACCCGCACTTTGCCCATTTGAGAGAGAGAGTGAATAGTAAAATGCAAAACCATACTTCGCACTCGGTATTATTATCGGTATTATAGACAGATGAAGACTGTTGGGCTTCTAACCTGGCTGCGGCGGAGGCTGCGCCCTGCCCTGCTGTTGCGGCTGCAACGGCGACCGCTTCTCCAGCTCGACAACCGATGGCGGGGCCGGGGGCGGAGCGCCCGTGCTGCCACCTCGCACCTAGACAAGGAAACATTGCTTTTATTTCTTTCTTTTAAATTCGTGGTTTATAAATGGTTTTCCTTAAATGTTTTAAATATTTTATTTATGAACGTAATTCAACTGTGAAGATTGTTTACATGTTAGGACTTAATAAAACTAAGTCAACGTAATCACAAGATATGACCTAATACTAATGTACCTAATGTGTAAAGATCCAGTTTCGAAATAAAAATGCTCAAACTTCGATATATTTTACGATTCACGAGGGAATAAAAACCTATTGGATACTTTCTTCATTTACTTTATTTTAACCTACAATTATGAAATTCCCAAC
The DNA here is from genome assembly GCF_027563975.2 of Plodia interpunctella. Lineage (NCBI taxonomy): Eukaryota > Metazoa > Arthropoda > Insecta > Lepidoptera > Pyralidae > Plodia > Plodia interpunctella. The sequence continues at coordinate 2,860,533 of NC_071322.1, forward strand.
ACGTTACAAAACAGAGAAAAATATCCGAAAACCGTAAATATTAGCACATAACAAAAAAAAACTAATTTTGCGGAATATTCAAACCCCGAGTACGACTCGCACTTGACCGGAGTTTTAATCGTTCTTTTTATCATTGATCTTGTTACGTCACAAAATAGACCTTTCATTTTGAGAAACCACAAAATGGCGGCCACAAGACACAACAGTCGAACAGCTGACAAATGTTATGCCGGCTCCACACTGTCGTCGAACAGTTAAGCCAAATTTCAGCGGATCCGGTACACATTGTTGGTTTTTCATTGCGGTAAATATAAGCACTCATACTATCTACGCAATGTTCACACATTCGCGTCATAGTGTGAAGCTGACAACGTGAAGCGAATGAAGGTACATTGTGTAGTGATAATGTGATCCTTTTTTTAGTACAAGGAAAAACCAGCAATGTACGTCGAACTGTTTGCCTGTATAAAAGGCAATATGTATTTTCCCTAGAATAATTATCGCCAAACGATTTCAATTTAATCGATTAATCGTATGTTTCCTATTACAATATTTACAATACCTACACGCGAGTTTGTTTCCTCCTTCGACCATAGATTCACCGAGTCTACTGAGCAAGCAAACACCTGATGGGAAGTGGTCACCGCAACCTATTAAAAACCCTCGGAAGTGATTCTTGTATGGTGAAATATATACTAATCACTTCAACTCCCCATTACACCAAATAAGGGTTGAATTTCATCACAAGTGGTTTAGCCTCAAAGCGTAAGAGACAGGCAAATGGGCTACTTTCGCAAAGCATTGATACCTATTTAACACGCAATCTGAATACCATTTTTAATTGAATTGTAGTACTTTCCCTTATCACCCATTTACACACGATTGCGCTTGCGGCTGTGACGTCGCAAAGTCCAGGGTCGGCGTAAAAATAACCTTAAAATTTTGATAATTAAGCTATGATTTTACAACCGACCGCCACCCTATTGTCAACCCTCCTTGGGAATGGTATTGGTGCTTAATCTCGTACGAAATCCACAGGAGGATGTGTTGCTCCATTTGTGTGGTCCTATTCTAGGGCGCAACCACACGCCACATCATTAATTAGATTTGAGTACAAAGAAACGCTTTAAAGTGTATTACTTTTGCTCATTTCGAATTCGCCAGATCTGATAGAGAACCAGTTTATGACACCGAAAAAACTGCGTGTGGTACAAGTTACGAGGTTTAGCGATTCGATAATGAAATACAAAACGTTTTTTTTATTACTATTTATTGATGACCCAACTATATATATGTGTGTGTATATATATATATATATATATATATATATATATATATATATATATATATATATATATATATATATATATATATATATATATATATATATATATATATATATATATATATATATATATATATATATATATATATATATATATATATATATATATATATATATATATATATATTATATATATATATTATATATATATATATATATATATATATATATATATATATTATATATATTATATATATTATATATATATATATATATATATTATCTATAATTTTAAAAAACATTGTATATGTCCAATAAACCGTCAAATAAAATAACTTTGAATTTACGAATTATTGTTTACATGTTTTCAGTCCATCTTAATCCAAATTTGATATTACTTAGAAAGTTTTCACGCCAACCGACACTCCTGCAAAAAATATGCTAAAATATAAATGTATACATTAGCAATTTTTATATATTAGCTTTTTATTTTTAGCTTTAGCTTATTTTTATACATTCAATATTTATATATTAGCAACCCTAAACAAAGTCAACAAAACAAAGATTAAAATCTTTTTCGCCCACTTTACTATAAAATACCGAAAACCGATCGACAATAGCGTATCTTCGAATTACTTATCGAACTACACAATCAAGACTTTTCGTGTTATATGTCCAATGTAATCAGAAATCGTCAAAAACTTAAAATAAATTAAGTAGCATAGTATCGATACCAATAGTTTTTATGCCTTAGTAACCGCTCCAGTTATCGAGTTATGATAATATCGTCAAAATGTCGCATAATGAATGAAATTAGCGGCTTGTGCTGATTACAAGGTCGGGTGGATGGACTAATTTTAAAAGAAAATAATAAAGCGAGTACCATATGTGTAGGCGCTACTTACGATCAAGGATTTTCACTAATTTTTGGGTTCATCATCATCATCAGCCATTTAATCTTCCCCACGGGTGGATAGCGAGAATAGGCTAAAATCGTCCACGCGATTCAAGTGCGGATTTGTGGGTTTTAACGACTGGAATTACGGCAACGTGAGCAAAAAGATAGAATTGCACTGCTTCATCGAGCTCCTCTTTTGCTAAATGTAATTTTCTAGACGGGATTAGTCGGGCACGGAGTCATATCATACGTGCATACCCATGATGATTCGATGGAACGTAGGTTATGCGTTTAATTCACGTTTTCCTCTTGGACCAACCAGATATGTACAATTGATTGTGTCATTAGAAATGTTTCAAATCATTACCATAGGCATTAAATGTTTCAAATCATACCATTTAAAACAGACTTTTCATCACTTGTACCACACGACAATCGCACGCGCAATCTATCACTTACCAATAAACGCGTCTTACCAACAAAATGAACTTTATGGTAACAACTTAAAGTACACTTTTATTTACTTAAGGGTTCCTTGCCAGAGTGAAATTTTCTTTATACAACACATTTTAAGGTATAATTTTGTTTGACAGATTAAATATCAGACTACTTTCCTGCGAAATGTCATATCGGTTAATTTCTACTGCAGTAGTCAGATGTTTTTCTTATCGTGCCATTTCGTTGAATAACCTTTTTACAAGCGCTATTTAACTTTATTTAACTTGCAATGTATGTATGTACAGTCAACGGCATATCAAGTTACCCTGCATGAAAGTCTATTTATTTATTTATATAGACACATACAGATTAACAGTCATAACATCCAAAACACCTGCATGCACTAAATTATAAACTAGAAATTGTGATTAGATGTCAATGTCGAATTGGTAAAATATTTTACAAAATCATATTTATAACATAATCATGATAATAATAACACGTCATACAATGAAATTAATAGTATTTAAATAGGTTAATACATTTACCTAGTTCTATGGCGCGGTAATAGCGGCGAGTTTTCAATGAATTTGGGTAGGTTGATGTGCTGTTGTGACTATACAGGTGGAATTTTGTAACTCAATTTTGAAGCAGGATATCTGCTTTAACAGATTGAGCTGAAATTTTTGCACACACTATGCAATACTAATTTTTGCATTATTATATTCCCAACGAGGGAACTCCGGTACGGAACCCTTAATGCACTAATTCAACTCGCATTTGGCATTTTAAATTCTAAGCAAATTAACGAAAAGGCTGAACTTTTCGAATAGGCAGCAGATATATAAAACCACAAAGGGTTGCAACATTATGTCTGGTCAATAACTAGTGTTACACTTATGTTATTTGTTAAATCTCATTTTTTGTAATTTATAGACTTGTCAATGATGCGGACCCTGGGCTCCGACGCTCAACGTCTTCTGAGGAAGAATCCGGGAAAACGCTCAGATGAGTATAGAAAAAATCCATTTTTGATTCCCAGATAATTTTCATTTAAAGGCTTTAAAGCTAAGTATATTTTGTCACTATTAATTTTTGACATCGACAGAACGAGACAAAACTTACTTGTAAGATTTAACTTTTTTATGAATTTAATATGGTTGGAGGCGCAGTAAGCGCTTTTTCTATTCTTGATGATATCATCGAGCCATCATATATTATTTGAATGATTTTGAGATCGCAAGTCGATTGGATGGAGCAGCCATTTTGTGCTTCGGTTATTTTCATCCCCTTCCACAATTTGATGCTTAGGTTTCAAAAGAGGATGATCTTAGGACCGGGTCGGATGCCAGATTTGATTAAAGTAAACAATAATCCATACAAAACCAATAATATAATATAATATAAAAGATTAATAGTGAAATAAATGATTTCGGAAATTTTGCAGATTCAACCGGCCGCCTGACTGAAGTCAACCCATCTAGAAGAACACTATGTTGCCTATCACCTGCCTAGGCTAAGTGTCCCTTAGTCGCCTGATACGATATCCGTGGAAATATAGTAGTCCTATTCTAGGGCGCTACCACACTAAATGATCTATGCTATTATTATAAAGAGGTAAGCGTTTGTGTGATTTTTGTATGTTTGAGGAGGATAACCTCCGCAACTACCGAACCGATTTCAAAAATCCTTTCACCATTGGAAGACCGGGGCAACATCTGGTCATATATTTCTAATGCACTTGTAAAAAGATAGATTAGCTATTAGATGCTACAAATACAATGTGGGACAAAAGTTTTTTTACGGAAAGTCTATTTAACAAAAAGCATTTTAAAACTTACACAGCGCACTTTTTGCGTATTTCAGACATTATGGCCACTAAACAGGCGGATAATTCGCTAATTATACAGAACTAGATTTTGCCCGCGGCTTCGCCCGCGTGAATTTCTCTACGAATAGGAACAGACAGGATTTTCATACAAACTTTATAGTTATTTTGAAAAAAAAGTTGCCTATTTTTGAGAATTCAAAAATTGGTCCAACGGTTTAGCCGTGAAAACGGAACAGACAGACAGAAGTCCGCACTTATAATATTAGTATGGATTATATTGAGTAATCAAAACTCAGCTTATCGTATAAGGCCCTATATAGCCGCACACTGGCGCCATCACTACCCTTTTATCAACTTGTTTCATTATAAAAAAATTATGTACGATACGAGAAATAAAAAAAAATATATTAATAAATTATGCCACGCTATATAAAAAAATATATTAAGCACAGTATACTGTTCGGTTTAGTCTGCAAGAACCGCTGTTCTTATAGCTACGCAACAATTCATTCGAGATTCAAGTTCCAACTATATCAATAAAAAAGCAAGATGGCCGCTACTTTTTGCCCCCCAATATTGCGCAGGTCGTTGACTTTATCTACTGGTTATGATGCATATCCTTTATAGAGATTGTTCATTTAGAAATTAGACTTTTAATTGAATTATAGGACTATAGATTAGCTTTTGAGATCCTTTAAAAGTTTGTAAACTATGAACCAAGACGATCTTCCGAATATAATATTTGAGGACTTGGTCTGTTTTTCAAATGGGGTTTTTAGTGGAATATCAATAGGTGTTTTATAATTATAAAGTTCAAAACTAACTTTTTGGTATAACATACACAAGGCAATAATATCATTGCGAAATATCACTGCTCTATCTATATCACTACGGTGAAGTACATACATAAGAGTATATAATTGAGTCAAAAAATATTTTTGAGGTCGGTAAGACCTATCTTCTTGGCATATTAAATACCCTCGACATAGATGGTTGTATGCTCAGTTTTTACCGAAATTCTCTAGAAAAAGTTTCGACGAAAACTCAAATGGGTTTGTACTGGAATTTTCGGAAAAGTCTGGGTTTGATTCACATATTATTCTGGAAGCCTAGTAAGAATTTGATAATAACTAAATATGCTTAGAATCAAAATTGTTTATTTTAACCTATCCCACGGCAAGTTAGTAGCTGTGTAAATAACACTGCAGTGACACGGGCTTAACGAACTTGTTAGGTCACACAACCGTGTGCCTCGACCAATATGCAATATTATAATGTGCTTTACACAAACAATAGGGAAACAATATCTTCCTTATTCCTTCGATAATAAATTAGAAATATACAAATGTCGCAGCTGATTACACAATCAGTTTTTTTTTAATGCTAAACGGCCATTTACAACCTTGGATAACAGAACGAGATTATTATTTCACGAAATTCAGAATTTTAATAGTTGACAATATGAGAATATTACTGGGACGGGCGATTAAAATTTTAAGACATTTTGCGTGCCTTACATCCCATAAATGAACCAGAAAATAAAAAAAAAACTGCGACACAATAAGTAGTTATCTTATGGATGATGAATAAAATACTTTGCAAGCTTTCATGGTCTCGATAGCTCAGTGGTTAAGAGCACTATCCCTGATAGACAGGGGCGTGGGTTAATTCCCGCTCGATTCTAGAATGATCTCATTATTATATTTTAAAATACTTTACAATTTGAAAGCACAGTACAGTAAATAAAAAGTTAACCCGATACAAGACTTGTGAAACAATTTTAATGCAATCTGTTTGGTATCACTTCACTACATAGTATAAAACAAAGTGGCTTCCCGCTGTCTATGTATGTCCTTACGTATGCTTAGATCTTTAAAACTACGCAACGGATTTTTATGCTGCTGTTTTTAATACATGTGTGATACCTGAATAATGTTTGTGTATAATTTATTATGGTTTTACTCGAGCGAAGCCGGGACAGTCCACTAGTTACATATAAGAGTATCGGCAAGCGCTGAAACAGGCACTATTAAATTATTCTTGAAAAACATTATGAATATCGCAGTAGATTCTAACTTTGGTAAATATTATTTAATTTTGAATAAATTTCCTGATTTCTGAATTAATGATTTGATTTGCAGTTGTGAAATAAATGTACGATGGTGCAAGGATGAGACAGAGAGAGAGAGAGAGAGAGAGAGAGAGAGAGAGATGGATATGGAAGACAAAGGCTTTCAAAAAATTCATATCTTCACAAACTCAACTTGCAACGAAAGTCATGATTGATTGTTCACGTTATCAGCAAGACGCGCTCAAGGCCTGCCTAATCAGACGTGTAAGTATGTTACTATACTACCATTATATAATCCCAAATCATTAAACACCAGCTTCTGCCCGCGGCTTCGTCCACGTGAGCAACCGACCAACAAATCGCAAAGCGATCTTTAAAACTAGGCAACGGGTTTTGATGCGTTTTTTTTTTATTTTTTTCAGGAAGGTAATCAATTTAATCATCAATATATATAAAACTCATCCGTTACTGAGTGACTGACAGACAACGTACAGCCGAAACTATTGGGCGTAAGAAGCTGAAATTTGGCATGTAAGTTCCCTAGGGAGTGTAGGTGAGCACTAAGAGAGGATTTTTGGAAAATCTGCCCTGAAGGAGGTGAAAAACTTTTATATGAAAGTTCCACACCGAGGCAGTTAGTAACTTTAAAATTTGGATTGTGGTTGTTTACAACAAATTAATGATTACGTGTTTCACAATTTTCTGAAAATTAACCCTCAACCCCTTCAAAAGGGGGGATGAAAGATTGTATGGAACTTAATACAAATTTCAAAATAAAAAGCTGATAATGGTAAACATATATTCTTCATATTTTTTGAGATCATACTATGAAATTCACGCGGGCGAAGCCGCGGGATAAAGCTAGTTTATTATAATTTTAACCGAGCGAATTCGGTGCAAGACCCTAGTAAAATTATAATTTTCTACTAACATAGGATAAGTGTACTAAAATATATGAATATTGGTTACATGAATAAATAATCTTTCATTCATTCAAAATTCAGGAAACAAGAAATGCATCGTCTTGTGAAATTCAGGCTGTACATACGTTTAATAGCTAATTTACAGCGTTGTCCGAGAACAATGTGCTTAAAATAGTGTTTAAATTACACAATGTGACGACATAGCAGCAGACGTGTTTGAGTGACAATTTTTTTTATAGGGGCCGATATACTGGGGGCCGATTTACTGTCAATTTTTCATATTCTTTGTGCTTTTTTCAGCTTTTTAGAATGCCGTACGCAAAGGGTGAAACGGAACACTTTTATTAAGACAAACACATTATCTTTCCTGTGCCCCTCGACGTCTCCTACTGAGCAGGTAGACAAAGAAAAGAGGTCCAGCTCTGGCCAACCGCCAAATCGCTGGCGTGTCGCCGACTCGGTTTAACATCTATTTTCGGACGGGTTACCTACGGCTTTTTCACTATTTTTGGGTGATTTCTACGTCTGTCAGGGAACATAGTTTGTGTTGTTAATCCATACTTCAATTAATATAACTAGTTGCGCCACGGGGCTTCGCTCCCGTGGGAATTTCGGAACACATAAATCCTCACAAATTTCGGATTTATAATATTAGAAGAATGGAAAAAGCCTGTTTTTCTGTCCATATGTTACGCCTGAACGTCTTTACCGCTGAACCGATTTAGATCTTTGGTACGTATTAAGCTAAACATAAACTACTTTTCTAAATCAACCTCTTCAAGTCCTAAAATTGGGAGATAAACTTGTGTGAAAAACACAATGATACATTAACACACTTAACTAAAAAATCGTCGACTAGATAGAGTTGCAGGTTTCCTTACAACGTTCACCGTGTCGACGTAAGCTTCCAACCTGGGACGTTTCGATCATAGATACGACGGTCTTAACCAATAGACTACAGCTATATATAACAAAACATGTCAAAAAGAAAGCCTTTACATTTAATTAAGTGCGAGGCTCTTGTTAATATAGTTCCCTCCACTGACTCTCTCTCCATAGCTAATTTCTTTAAAACAATCTGGTATGGTATGAACTTTGCAGATGTCCAGACTGACAATTATCAATCATATAGACTAAATCTGATGTAACGTATTACCTGAAAAGGTCACGTGCTCACGTACGATGTGGTATCGATCTGGTACAGACAACTGCATGACGAGGTAAACTGAATGCACGTATGCGGCGGCGATACGGGGGTGAGTGAAATTGATTGAGTTGTATGCTGAGTACAGATCCTATAATTGAACCTGTGTTCGAATCGAAAATATTGGTTTCTGGAACCGGAAATGCATTGAGTCAATAATATGACATGCGTATTGCATTTCATAGAAAAACCATAGCATCCAGCAATTATAACAAAAAATACTAATCTACTAATATTATAAATGCGAAAGTTTGTGACGATGTGTACACGTCTATTTGTTACTCTTTCACGCAAGACCTACTGGACGGATTGTTATAGGCACACGAATTCAAATTCAAAATTCTTTATTCAATTTAGGATGATATACGAGGTGTGTTCAAAAAGTAAGGTGACTTTTCAAATTTGGCGGGCAACGTACTTTCGATTATCAATTTTTTTATTTTGTTATGTTGGTACACTCTTCCCGAACATCTGTACCAAGTTTCAAGTGTATAGCATTTTTTGTTTAGTTGGGAGAGGCGTAAAGGTTATAAGTGTTTTGCGTGCTCGGCGATTTCTTGCTATCGAAAAATATGGATCAAAGGATTTGCATCAAATTTTGTGTAAAAAATAAAATAAAGTGCTCCGAAACACTTAAAATGTTGACAGTGGCATACGGTGAAACTGTTCTGAGTAAAAAAAATGTTTACAAGTGGTACAAACTCTTCCAAGATGGCCGGGAAGATGCCAATGACGAGCCTCGCTCTGGACGCCCAAGCACGTCAACAACTGATGAAAACGTTCAAGCAGTGAAGAAAATTGTTCTAGAAAATCGTCGAATCACTATCAGAGAAGTTGCTGAGGATGTTGGTATATCGCTTGGCTCGTGCCATGAATTGTTTTTCCACAATTCGTCCAGAATTGTGGAAAAACAATTCATGGCTTTTGCATCACGATAATGCCCCTGCTCACTCATCTTTGCTTGTGAGAGATTTTTTGGCCAAAAACAACACCACAATCATGCCTCAGCCACCATATTCACCGGATTTGGCCCCATGTGACTTTTTCTTGTTCCCAAAACTAAAGAGACCTATGAAAGGACGGAGATTTGCAACGATTGAAGAGATAAAGACTGAATCGCTGGAAGAGCTCAAGGCTATACCGAAAAGTGCTTATGAGAAGTGCTTTGACGATTGGAAAAACCGTTGGCATAAGTGTATTGTATCTGAGGGGGATTACTTTGAAGGGGACAACATAAATATTGATAAATAAATAAATATTTTTTCTTAAAAATACAAAGTCACCTTACTTTTTGAACACACCTCGTACATCACTTATTGACGTCAAAAAATATATACACAACACGGGTAGAATATAACTTGGAATAACACATAAGGTACTTTGTATCTCAAAATTACCACGGGGGAAGCCCCGGGGCGCAGCTAGTATAATATTAATAATTATGTTATGGCCTCATCGTTAGCCAAAGCTATGATTTTGTCTACTTCTTGGTTATGACTTGAAAGAAGGACAAGCTATATACACAACATTTATATACACTAAAGGCTTGTCCCGGCTTCGCACGGGTAAAAACATAATAAATTAAACACCTAAACCCTCCTCAGGAATCACACTAAATATTGGCGAAAACCTCATGAAAATCCGTGCAGTAGTTATTGATTTTATCGCAGACAGACAAACGCGACAGAGATCCGTGTTTAATCAGTAACAGGACGGTCTGTTCGCGACAAAAAATTAAGAACTATTGCACGCATTTTCATGTTGTTCCCACCAATAGATAGTTTGATTCCTGAAGAAGGTTTAGGTGAATAATTTATTATATTTATACCCGAGCGAAGCCGAGACGGGCCGCTAGTGATTGAATAAACACTATGACTTTGACTAAAAATTTAATTATTCTATTAGACGCATTGCACATTTTAAGTCTCCAGAAAAAGTGTCATGAATCAGGAATTGAGATCAATGATTTAGGAAGATTTCCTTTGCAAAGGTCACGACCTTTCACCTTTGACGAGGCCGAGGTCAGCTGATAAGAAAGTTCGCGCTATAGTCCGTTAGACTTTACTCAAAATTGTGGCGTGTGGTCCCGTCCTAGAATAGGATCATTCCATATCCGAATACCTGATAGGCAAAAGTAGCATTCCCAAAGTGGATTAACGCCAGGCGAGCGGCCGATTGTAAAATCATATCAATCGTAGTAATATCTTCAAAATTTTATGATTAACTTCTGACGACCACGCGATATGGGAATTGGGGGACAGGGGAAGGGGGACAGGGGAAGGGGGACAGGGGAAGGGGGACAGGGGAATGGGGACAGGGGAACGGGAACAGGGGAATTTCCATGGGAACACGCGAAGATGTGAGAAAGAGAGAGAGCTGAGTCAAATCCCATATATTTTACGTCTTTAAAGGGCTGATGAGTGTGTGTACGACTGCTTGACAATAAGACGCTAGAAAATAAAATTTGACACCAATTTTAGATATAACACAATGATAAGGAAGGTTTCCTATATTTTCCTTCTTACGATGCAAATGGTGGTCTACGAAAATTGATGATTCGAACATGGGACCTTTCGATTACGGGCGGGCGGACCACTTGACCACCGCTTCGTCAACTCTGTTAATCCGTAACATTACATCACATGAATGAAGCTTGGCATACATAACTCCGACGTCATACGGTCAGGGCTTCTGTCTAAAATTAGTGTTTTAACACTCATTACGAGCGAGGGAGCAAGATATTAAAATAAGGAGGGCACAGATAAATAAGCATTTGGCTGAGCCGCAGGCCTACCGTCATCTTTTACGGAACGATTTAAATGCAGCGCAGTTCTATTTAGTAAACTAAAATGAATCGCATTCATACTAAAAATTAACTCGATGGCACGAATTTGCAATGCAGATCAGTTTCGGTCGCGTTAAGAGATGATGGTAAGCCCCCCTGGACCTAGTTGCTTAATATTATTGGCGAGTCCTAGAAACAGCGACTGCGCTGGCTCGGCCACTTGGTAAAGATGGAGGAAGACCGAGCAGTGAAGAGAACCAATCTGGGTCCACCGTCCCAGATACCGCTGGAGCGACAATGTGGAAATGGACCTGCAGGAGCTGCAGCTGAGTTGGTAACGACTGCGGCGTGCGATTATGTTGGAGGCCAACCAAGCCTCATTTTGGGTAACTGAGCCCTGATAGTGAGTTAGGAAGAAGGGGCAAAACCAAGAAATGCTGGCGTGTTGTCTTCAGTGATGAAATATAGGAGCGGGCCCGACGTTCCGACGCTCAAGGGCTGCGAAGGCAACAACGCTCAGATGACAGGAATAATTAGAGCATTGCGTTGTGCGGCATGGGCTTTTCTGAAGGATCAAACTTGTTTGGCAGCATTCGAAATATGGTGCTGAAAACTCATGAAAATCAGCTGGACGGATAGAAAGACAACATGACCCGATCCCAAAGTAGATATTATAAACATGTATATTATTAACTTTTGTTCTCGTGTTAATTTGTTCTATGACCAAGACCTTGGGAATATTTCTGCTAACTGAACGGTTTAGTTGAAAACTCATTATTCAATGTGGAGAATTTACATATTGACGAATTCATAATTTGCTTCGAAGATCTATCACATAATCGTTCATGTTAATTCATATGCATCGACAAAGTAAGCCATGCAAAGGCAGGAATTTTTGCAATCTTTTATTTAACTTGGAATATGTATGAAGGTCAATGTATATTCGGGTAAAATTTTGTATACATGTTTAGTTTGGACAAAAATACATTATTATGATATGCAAGACCATATAGTGCACAGGATCGGCTCCCGACGAAGGAACTTCCGAACAGTTTAGTTCGGAATCCGCTTTCCTACTCTTTCTCCTTCACTTCGATCACGATTTTCGTTATTCTTAGTTATAAGATTATTATTCTTGACGACATCAAGGCAAGCATTTAGGTTTGCCCCTTCTGCCAGGACTAGACGGAAACGGACATCGCAATTAGCTGGTTAACGCAAGACGTGGCCGTACCAGAAAGCTGTTGGAATATACAAAATGTCTTATTAAACTGTGACACAGAACAGAAGACACTGTTCCAAATGCACAACAAGCCGCTGTCATGTCTGATAGTAAATCATGTGATGTAATTTTATGTAAGCGAAATCATAGTGTTGATTGTAAATTGTACCTTTTTGGCATAGTTCCAGTGCAATTGGATAACTCCTGCAATCAATGTTGCTGGGTGCCGGGTAAACATGACGAACAGAGTGTTTAGTGCAGGTTTCCATTTCACTTCTCACTATAGAATCGATTCGAAGTGAGCTGCAGATTGAAACCAATTACTTTGCGATTGGTCGCCGTTGCGTCATAATGACATACTGTGATTTTTTATGAAACAGGGTTAGTGTGTACATTAATATACTGATCTCATGATAAACAATGTTTTGGCACTGACGAGAGGCGGAATGATGAACCATTAGGTTCGCTTAACATCTGAAGAAGCACACGATGTTGAAAGAGGTCAAGTAACCTTGCAAGGGTGCAATATGAAAAATGGTAAATCTTTTTAAGAAAATCCTGTCAACAGAGGCGTTGACATCGCCACGTCACGTCCACGATTGGCCAACAGCCAGGGTATATATCGTGTGTGACTGATCTGACCATCGAAAATCTACAAGACATTTGTCTTTCGTGCACATACTCTAGTCGGGGTGAATGAAATAAGAAATTAATCTAAGTGTCGTCTAGAATATAAATAAATAAATATATTAGGACAAATCACACAGATTGAGCTAGCCCCAAAGTAAGTTCGAAACTTGTGTTATGGGATACTAACTCAACGATACTATATTTTATAACAAATACATACCTATATAGATAAACATCCAAGACCCGGGCGTGTTATGGGATACTAAGTCAACGATACTATATTTTATAACAAATACATATATAGATAAACATCCAAAACCCGGGCCAATCAGAAAAATATCATTTTCATTCACCATCATGACCCGACCGGGAATCGAACCCTCCCGGGTTCGATTCCTCTCGGTTCAGAGGCAATCACTTTACCACTGCGCCACCGAGGTCGTCAAATCAACAGCGTATAGTCAAGAATAGGAACAACAATACATCCTCCCGTGGGTGTTGTACAAGGTGACTAAGGGTTGTCAGTTATAAAAATAATTGTGCTGTGGAAGAGTATCAATAAACATTAATTTATTTATAGTTCCTATCGTATGTGTATATTTATTTTGTAACATGCTCCTATTCTGTCAAATATGATTACCTTTCACTATTTTGTCAGTGCTATAATGTTTCTATTTATTTGTTGTATTATGTAAGATGTATTGGGTAAGGTCTATTAACGGGATCCGGAAATCGGGCATCTTGTAGATATGTAGATAACCATCGCCCTGGAATCAAGATTTTTAGACGTAAACTTGATAATAGAAGGGGCCAGATGTGCCTGTCGCCGACGCTCGCGCCGGCGCGAATAATATTTTCTTCTATTACTACCAAATTTACGTCTAAATATTTCCTTGACCTTTTAAGGACGTCCCTTCTTCCGGACTTCAATTACTGGCCCCATAAAAGTAGCATGATATTTGATGTTGCGTTTACTTAAAACTTTAAATATTCGTTATTCATAAATTAGACCTTGACGTGTTTTCGCGTCGATTTGGAAATTAAAGTACTAAATTGCTTGTTCAAGCAACAGGCGAGAAGCGAAAGCAACTAACTAAACATTGGCCTCTATCATTTTTGAAGGACTTTTTTATAATTTTCTGAGATATATACTCAAGTTTTAAATGGTCTGACCAAATAAGCGCTGTTCTGGATACCAAGTTGCATGCAGCTCTTCACGTCGCAAAGGACCGGAACATATGGACACGCGTCGTGAAGGAAAAGTTACTCCTTCGGGGTAGTCACGACCCTCAGCATTGAGGAAAACAACGCGAGGTGGAGGAGGATACTCAAGTTAAATAGATTTATTAACTTATTATGACCTAACGCTCGGTCTCAAATCTTCTTCCAAGCTGTTCTATACAAAGGGAATCCAACCAATACTTCTCAAACACACTGGACAACTAGATACAGAACAAGCATTTGTTACTACCAGTATTTAATACGTTACCGTTCCAAGTAAAAACATAAACAAGTGACGAACTTAATGCTAAAAGCATTCTTTCACAGCTAACCATTACAAATAAATATATATACACACAGAATGAGTTAGCCCCAAGGTAAGTTCGAGACTTATGTTACGGGATACTTACTCAACGATGATATTCTATTATACCATTTCGATAAGCAGAAAAAAAACCTCAGTTTGAGATATTGTACCTCTAACCAGGTTATATGTTTTGAAACACAATACAGAATTGGAGCAGTTGAATCAATTAATAAGACGCCTATAATCAAACCAGGTTCGAATCTCGCTCATGCCACATGAGTTTGTATACAAACCAATCTGACTCATGTAATTTTCACTTGTAAATCAGAAACTAGACCTTAATAGTCACTTTTTTACGTCAATTTTTCAATATAGTTAGTAATTCTCATAAAGCTACAAACTACTGGCATTTCGGAACGTCGTCCCATCTCTAGATGTCGGTATAGTTCACTAGTCTTCAAAACTGCATTATTTACATGCGAAGGAAGTAATATTGTATGTTTATGGGTTGTAAATTTTAAAACAAGACAGTTACAGAACAGCTGTTTTATCGACTTCAAATCTAAAAATAAGTATAAATGATATTGAAAAACCAAAGACAACTTATCGGCGGTTATCGTCGTGGTGATAAGGCATAACCTCAAAACTGGCACATGGCTCGTGAGGACCTAGGGTTGCCAGATGGCCGCGAAATTCCGCACTCCTGGAATTTTGCATGTTGTCCCGCGTCATTATACATGTAAGCTTTTTGAGAATATATTTACATTAAGTTAATTAATTGAAGCGGTGGTGGTGTAATGGTTAAGTGAACCGAAAGTTGGACCAGTTTCGAATCCTACTCATGCCACACGAGTTTTTTATATATCACTCTGATTCACGTAACCGTCACAGGTGATGGAAAACATCGTGAGGAATCCTGCACTCTGGTTGATTATTAACTTGTGATTTCTATAGAGAAAACAATGGCAAACCACTCCATTAATTAGTGCCAAGAACGTCGTCGTGTTTCATTCAACATAATAACGACGACAGCCATGGGGAATACGACTATGCGAGAGAGATATTAATTTAAAATTTAACGCTATAAAGTGCCTATGAAGGTCTAATATCTGCAATATTCACAAATGCTAGTTTTTTCAAAAAGTTACTTAATTTATACCACAATTACTTTGGCTGCCAAAGCCAAACATACTTAGTGCTAACATAAAAAAACAAATTACATTTATATTTTTAAGGTTACGTACCCAAAGGATAAGACGGGAGATCATCCTTTATTACTAAGATTATTATGTCTGTCAACAGATTGTATCTCATGAACCATGATACAGTTGAAATTTTCACCGATTTTGAGGTAGTTTAATATTGGATCTGACACCAAAACTGATTTAGTTAGTGACCTCGGAAATATGCAAGAAAATAAAGGCTTGATCTGACAACCCTATGTGAAACCATCGGCTTAAGATCTGTTTCAAAGTTGAAATTCAGGTTCCGCCTGGGTATTGATATTTCAAATCAAATAAAATATTGTGAAAAAAATCCTGTCTTCTTGGAAACAATATTTATTGTCACCAAAGGGATCTCATTGGTTCTATATGTGACAAAAAATCATGACTGTAACTATTAACCACTGAGGAGTTCCCTCGATGGGAGCCGATCCTAGACAACCACCAGTAGCTTTCTGTAGACAGTTATTAGTTTGTCAGCCAGTTTATTTTGACAAACTTCCAGTTATATAACTATATGCTTTATATGAAATTTTTCCTTAACCCAAGAATGGACTTTCTCACTATAAAGTGCAATACAAGGAAACACCAATAAATATGTCAACATAAAGCATTTAGACTGTATGTATGTCAGTCAAAATATTGCTTGCATTATAGAAATCTGAATAATATTAATACATAATAATAACACATGGCAAAATACATAGGGAACAAATGTCTGGCCTTGCCACCCCTGCCTGGCCCAGGCAGAAGGGGCAAACTCAAATGCTGGCTTGCTGTCGTCAAGGATGAAATGCGGTGACAATGGTCTGACAATAAGGGATGCCGAACCATGCAAAATGGAAATGAAAAAGTAGGAAAGCTGACCCTAGACTCCGACGCTGAATGCCTGAGGAAGAAACCGGGAAAATGGTCCTTCAAATGAGAGTTTAAATTCCACTAAAACTAAGAACACTTTTGATGTGAATATTAAAATTTCAAATAAAAAATAATTATCAATAGGATACTTGCACTGGATATTATGCTCGCTCACAATCACAACACATTTAATTTTCTAGGGTATTCCCAAGATACAGGCCTAAAAGATTCACAAGGAAGTGTGGTACGGGTGCGGAATATAATTTGCGAGAATAATTCTTCAATTTTATTTAGACAATTTAATTCCAGAACACAAGCCGAATAAATGAATAAATGAGGAATTAGAATATTTATACAAATATTGCATATTGAATACGATTATTCATAAACAGTTCTGCTAGTGAGTGCCTAGCTAAGTGAATAACCAATTGCAAATGTTTGGGAATTTGGAAGTAACAACAATATTGTTGAATCATGATTATTCATTGCTTTATTGGAAAAACTAGGTCCTGATGCATGGGTTTGTGAGAAATTTTGATGTTTTTTTCAACAAAGGATATAATTTACATAATCAACAGTAAAGTAAGGTGATAGTAATTATTTATTAATTAATGATGCATGGTATAGTTCATGGTATGGTTTGTCATAGAATAGGATCACTGCATATTCTGTGTGGATGTTGAATGAGGTGATAAAGGACACAGAGTTTAACAGCTGATAGACAACAGTAGACATTGAGCTCACACCGGACACTGCTGCACAGAGTCACAGCCCTGAATGCAACGGGGAAATGTGAGAGAGAAAAATAGGACTAAGAGCAAAATAACTGTAATTAACTACCCAAATTTATGTGTGTCTATCATCCACACATGTTTCCAGTTGCATTCGCATGAATTTCAAGTTACACACATTACTATAATCATATATAAAATTTTTTTTGGTATTTCTTCTCAGCAGTGGTCATACCCAAATGCCAGTAGATTATAGCTTTTTGAAAAATTACTATTATAAAATTTATTATTAAAGTGATTTTTGATTTTATAGTCTGCTACTAAAATACTATTGAGATGAAAAATAAAACCAACAAAAACACTGTCCTTTGGAATATGTATAATGAAAATAAAGGAACTTTGCCCATGGAATTTCACAAATGTGTTTTCGATTCTCAGGCACCACACACCGGAAATGTTAATCATTCAATATTTAAGGTGCTCGAAACATTACTATTAAGCAGTTTGAATCAAGATTATGAATGAAATAACAGAAATAAGTAAAACAATTCAAACTTCAAAAACACAACCTGAAGGTAGGTAGTAGAAAAAGTTATAAAAAGAAAGAAATATTTTGCAAGTCATCCAAGATATGATCTGTTCCAGACTTGTACTTTGTAGATGATTATAATAGAGTTAATTTCAAATAATCTTAACTACAGTTAAAAAAAACACACAATATCTAAGACAGCCAGCAGACAACAGCGAGTGTCAGAACTTATTAGAATATTCTTACAGCCTATTAAAATCCACATTTCATAACCATGACATAATATTGAGAACTACATGTTTTAGCACTGTGTGTATTCCAAGGTCACAAATTGATGTTTTCTCAAGGTTATGCAAATCATCAGGAATTTATCAATCTGCAGTTTCCTATTAGGTATTTTAAGATTAATTAGGTATCATACAGCTCTCTTATACAAGACTTGCAATAACAACACAATCTGACAGACATTTGTTTACATTAGTGAGTGAAAATGTCACTCACCTGCCAAGGATTGACCTTCGGTATGGGTGCCTCCACAAACTTCTTGGGCTGAGCTTCAGCAGCCGCAGCCTGCTGTTCTGCCGTCGGCTGAGGCTCCGTGTGCGTCTGCGGCGCCTTGTGCGGCCTCGGGGGCGCTCTGCGCTCCCGATCGCGCCGCCCTTTGCCAGGCCTCCTCCCGTGGGAGATCACCGGCACGAAGCCCTCCTCTTCCTCCTCGTCGTGCCGAGGAGCCGCATCAGCGACCTCCTCGGCACTCTCTATGTTCTCAATGTTCTCTTTGTTGTTGTCACCACCTTTAAAGTTCAGCACTGACGCGTACGAGGGTCCAGCACCCTCGGACGACACGCGAGCGGCCATGCCGTCGCCTCCTCGTTATATAAGCGGGGCGCGCGCTCCGCGCCGGCCGACGATCACGAGCGCGCTGCCATGCTCCTCAACACGGCATGGTGCCGTCCTAACCCAACAATCTAGAACAAATTGCACCACACTCGCGACTCGACCCTATCGAGCGAAGGTCGAAAGAACGGAGAGCGAATATGCAACCGAGAAATGATACGTAACTAATGATGAACGAAAAATATGCGAACACAACTACGGGCACACCGGACTGACCCTGGCAGGACAGTATTTACATCGAAAAAATCCACTTCCGTCGTCAAATTCCAACTTTTCTTGTACACTGAACGCTTCGTACACAATCTATCTATCGATCCCGTATACA
Organism: Plodia interpunctella; assembly: GCF_027563975.2. Lineage (NCBI taxonomy): Eukaryota > Metazoa > Arthropoda > Insecta > Lepidoptera > Pyralidae > Plodia > Plodia interpunctella. Next base: position 2,879,911 of record NC_071322.1, read on the forward strand.
ATACACTTTCAAATTAGCTTTTCAGAACAGAAAATCACTAAAGAACCATATTTTGTTCACAATTCTCACATGTGGTCGGACGCCCAAAAAGGGATTTTTCCGCAACACACACGGAACTTGCAGAAGGCTATGACTTCTAATTTTACACGCGGACATTTTGTCACTAGAGGGCGCTGAAACTTCATTGACATTGAATGCGTTCAAAATAGTGAAATAGTAATTATTGGATATTAAATTAAATATGACATACAAAAGCTGATAAAATACATATACGGGATTGATAATTATCATTTTATAAGTTAAAATATAAGTCGTAATTAAATAGGCTATTGTTATAAAAATAAACATACAAATAAAATATTGTTTTATGAACAGAGCCTAAGGCAAATCACATTTTTTTTCATTTCGTTTTCAAGTTTGCGAATCTCGCTATTAGTAAAATATTGTATACAACAAAGATTTCAATATAATTTTAATTCCAATTCAATATAAATATAATTAAACACTGCTAACTGAGTATGCTAACATTTTTATTTTATATCTTTTTATTATAAAATTATTTTGAAACATCCGGGTTTCAAGGACTTTCATATGAAACTTGTCTATGATCAAACATAATCATGTAGAAATCCTTTTGGATAAGGAAAACTAAGGGATTTTAAAAATATTTTTATTTCCATAAAGGGAAGCCTCCTAATTATTTGGCTTTTATATTTTTGAAAATCTTATCACGCACTGTATCTGTTCGTACCGGAACTTTTATAATCTGCCAGTTAGTTCCAGAGGTAGTGCACGGCGTGCACGTAAACATACAAATCTCTTCATATAGGTATTTTATTGTTAATATAGATTTCAAACAATGTGTATATATTAAATAATTTATTTTCATCGTATAGTAATATTGTCAGGATTAGTAGGACAATATGTGCCTAAGAATGATCTACAATTTCGACAGTAATGGTACACATCCTTACATGATCGCATAACGTAGGGCAAAGGAACGCAGATCCAGCAACACATAATGCACAATGTAAAGGCACAAAGATGTGTGCACAGTGTAATTTTAGTGGTAATATGAGTCATCCCAGTAAATCCACAGTCTGGGCAGACGACTAGCATAGGTGCAAATCCAAAATTATACACACGAGTTGGCGGTGGAGGCAAATTATCCAAATAAATATCAAAGGAAGCTGTGTAAGTAGGTGGAGGAGTGTGCTGTATGAACGACGGGGATGGTACAAAAGCACCAAACATTCTTGGGCGTCTTCTTACCGCCATTTGCCTTAAAACAAAAGAATAGGACGGTGGTGCACTGCCAAGTGAAGCTGGTGTTGTCAGTTCTGGTGATTTTGGAGTATTCGTAACAACTATAGCTCGACTCATTGATGAATCAGGTTTGCCCAAAGAGTTTACTGCAATATCAATTGAGCCTTCATTTAATTTTGACAACGCTTGTAGAAATAGAGACTGCGGTTGGGTTGGGGCTAAATTTATAGACATTGGAGATGGGAGATTTGACAAAATTCGAAGTTGTGTGGCTGTTGATCGCAATAACATTGACGAATTTTCTCTATGCTGCTGCAGTGCTAAATGTGCCTTAAGTATCTCCAAGTTTGATAATGTTGGAGGTAATTTGATAGTGTTAGGCGTCAATGCATCACTGTCAGGCAATATTATATTTCGATTTGTTATTTTATCATTGACACGTGGCTCAAAAATTGTATCTAAGGCATCGGTGTTTGAAGATTCAATAGTATTCATTGGTTCTGGTTTATTATTACATATTTTATCTTCAGTTCTAGGTTCAACCTTTTGTTTATCTAATATTTTGATTACCGAAAGTATGACTTTATTACAATCTTGAAATCGTCGGTCATTTCTGCCGTCATCAGTTACCGAAGGCTCAATAATTCCCTTATCTGATATGTCACTAATTGCAGCTGCATCTTTGTTTTTCATATCAATTTCAGTCCCAAGTGCTTGTTTATCTATTATTTCGATGGTCGAAACAACATCTTTAACATATTCTAGAAATGATGTTTGACCAAGTAGTATGCTATCATCTAGATTGCTTGGCTCGGTAATTTCATTATCATCTGATGAATCTTCTATCAAAGAAAATTCTTTACCATGTTTGATTACATGTTCGTGATGACAACTTCGTGATCCGTTATCATGACTCTTAAATATTTGTTTGTCTGATGCCCCGACCCGATCTTTATTGTGCCTCTTTGAATGTATTTGGTGGCCCGTTCTTATATCATCTGATTCATGATGATTGATTCTAACTAAACCATCAGTGATAGCAGATACCTCCTCATTGATTGCTTGTATTTTATCATCATCAATTATCAAAGAAGGCGGCACATCTTCACAATATTCTATTAATGCTGCTTGATGTCTACTTTTTGTCTCATCTGTTAGTGTGTCAACCATTTCTTTATCAGATACTACAGTAGTTGAAGGCACACATTGCTCATATTCGAAGGATTGCTTTTTGTCATTACTGTTTTTGTAATTATGGCTACAGGTTGGATCGCTCTTTTGGCTCATCTAGCACGTTGATCACTATTGTCTACAATTGTAAAAATAGTTTAATATGTAGAGTATTAGTTACTATAAATCTTTAAAATTCGAGATTTCGGAATTTTTTTATGACACGAATAGAGGGTAGGTATGTATCAACTGATCTGTAGAAATTTTGCTGGTAAAATATTATTCCCAAGTGTCTAAATTTATAAATGTATCCATTAATAGAGTTAACTCAGATTACACTCTACGTACCACTTTCGTAGATACAATGCTGATGAAAAGAAACTGAGATGAAGCTCTAAAGAACCTCTAATTAAGATATTTATCTTCACTCTACTTTCTCGTAGTGAAAGAATAAATTGAATAGCTACTATTTCAATTATCCATGTGAGTGATTAGTGCCTATTGATCAGTGCCTCTTGTAGGCATATCTTATAATTGATGAATAAAAATCCATATCTGTTTAAAAATAATAGAAAAAATAGCTCCAATTTCATCTGTCAATACCCGTCAATCAAATGTTGATACTAAAGAAAATCAAATGGTCGCGAAATGGTACGAAATATTACTATTTCATTCATATTAAGTTAACTTTATTACATAATAGTTACTTAAATTAAAAAGGGATCCCAAAGAGAGAAAACATAACAAATGTAAACGATGTTACATTAACCGAATGTGGACCATTCTTACATCATAATTTTATTTTGTTGTCTATGGGTTTATAAAAAATTATTCGTGTGTTCATCGTGTGTATAATACGATTGAGTTGTTAAATAAAATAAACTAAATTAAATAGACATATTTAATAGCTAAACTTTATTTTATTTCATAATATGAATTTATATAAGGACCAAAATGACTAATTTATATATTTCTTTCTTCTGGCAACTGCCCATCATCACTGTCAAAATTTTCCTCCTAGGCTTCCGGTCTTTTTATTCCTCCGTGGCATGGCGGATGGTCTTTACCGCCGCTAATAGTGTGTTTTAGGTGGAAATTTCTCGCTAATATAGCGAAATGGTAAGTGTTATTTCAAAAGAAGTGATCCGACATGACGAAAATTGTGCAGTGGTCGATTTTACATCAGTGCAAGTGATTTATTTATCCGGCCAAAGTTGTGGTGATCCCCACGTGTTTGGTAACATTTATTGTTAAATCTTATGTTTTTCATGTAATTATCAGTTTTAATCCATTTAATTCTTATAATAATAGTGATTGTTGCCGAATTTTATAATGTATTTTACTGATACATGAATAATCTCAAACTTTCGGACGATCACGCCACAATTTCTCAAGCCTTTGATCTAGTCTTCATTTCTGAAGCCATTTCCAAAAATGTGTTAGATACAATCTTCTCAAATCATGAGCAAGCGTATTTTACCGTGTCATCATAGATATTCTGTTGTAAAAGGCAAGTTTTGTTAATGGCTAATGGTTAATTTTGAGGTTAGGAATGACATTCGTTTTCATTCAGACAACTTATTGTGCGTACTTTTAATTGATCACGTTTTTCAAAATAAATGAAAAACTATCTCATTTGATTAATTGTTTTAAGTTTATTTACTTGTGAAAACATAATTTAACCCCGAACTCTTCCTGGTTAGTTGTTATAGCCCTCCAGGTACATTTAGGGGTAAAGTAAGGTGTTCCCTTAGGAAACACTCCGGTCATTTTGATTGGCAGTGTGTCGACGTGAGGAATACAGCTTCACTATTGATTAAAAAAAAATTTGAATAATAATAGACAACCTGTTTACAACTTGATGCCTCTATATGGGGCGGCATTGAAAGTATACTTATATATATATATAATATATAAGTATACTTTCAATGCTGCCCCATATATTCACTAAGAGTCATTTGATGGTATTAATTCATAATACTGCTTTTCTGGTGTTTTGAGTAGTATACAAAACATGTATACTTATTATAATTTAAATAATAGCTCATAACACCAAATATGTAAATAGTCATGTTATAGGATCTTAATAAAGGATGTTGAGACTGCTGCGAAAACATTCTATTGGCAGTCATTATTTTTTTAACTGGAACTTTCCAATCAACTTACAATCTTCAAATTATTATCCAACTGCATTGTTACAGTTTATGAATTGTCATAATGATCTTAAATCTGTTTTATCTAGATTTTACATAGTTTTTTACAATTATCTGATCTCGTCTTCTGCCCTATTGGCTACAAATTGCCATTTACATTTTGTGGAGATGCAAAAGTAGAAAGAACCGGGGAATCATTCAGATCAGAGATAAATAAAACAACAATCTATATTTTCCAGAGTCTATCAGTAGCCCGACCTTTAGTGTCGGTGTACTCCGAGAAGAGCGAGGTGGTCGCCGGGTCTGCCCTGCCTCTCCCGTTCGTGTTCAAGGCGCCCATCCGCCCAGACATTGTCAACGATGTCCATGTTTCTATATCCAAGAATGCCCGGCAGCCATACTGTGTGAGCAAAGAGGCTGGTAAGTTGTTTATAACACTTTGATGGCTATGACATATCTATATTTCTAGTGCTGAAGAATATGGGATAAAAAAATGTGTGAAATTTTGTGTTGAATCTTTTTTTGAGAGGAAAATCACAAGAAGCTGCAGGTAAAACTGTGTGTCTTATGGCGGTGTGGTCCTGTCCTAGGAAAGGACCACTGCAAGAGGCGACTAAAAGACTACTAGAGAACTCTGCAAACAAAAGCTAGTATTATATGATATAATTAACAATTAGTTAAAAATTGTCATACCTATTTCCCATGAGGGGTAGGCAGAGAGTGGAGGTTTTCATTTATGTATCAATTTCACACTATTATTTTTAAATGAAGTAGTTGAGGGATGGTTACATTGTAAATGCACTAAATGTCCACATCCAAAGGCTCAGTGCCACTGGTTGTCACTGCGGATTAGTGCAACAGTAACGGAGACACTTGGCGTTCCGGGCTGGCTCTGTAGCCTGCACGGGTGCATTGTGACTGCTACAGTTTTTAGCTTAACAAATTTTGTTTTACAGTCAACAGCACATCAACATACCCAAATTAGTTGCAAACTCTATTACCGCGTCATAAGAGTTTCACACAGAGTAACTTGATGTGCTGTTGACTGTACAGCATCTGCCAAATACAATATAATTTACTTCTCTTTCACTCATCTGAGCATGTTCTTAGTTACATTACGATACGAAAAATAAACTTTAAAACTTGGAAGATAAATATATTAGGACAAATCACACACATTGAGTTAGCCCTGAAGTAAGTTTGAGACTTGTGTTATGGGATACTAAACAATACTATATTTTATAACATATACATATTGATAAACATCCAAGACCGGATTCAGAAAAAGATAATTTTCCATCATGACCCGACGGGATCGAACTCTCTGTTCATTTTACCACTGTTGAGGTTGTCAGAATGTGGTTGTGGTTTACGATCAGTCGCCTGCTTGACGTCTCCTTGGCACTTGTACAGCATAGACATGTCTAGCATAGATTCTGTGTTCTCCTACATCCTCGTGATATGGAGTGGTTCTACTATATTCTAGAGGAGAATCACATCTTTCATCATGAGCATTTGTTCTCGGCTCAAAGGTGAATCTTTGAGTCAGGTAGTACAGAGTGGTAAAATAATATTTGTGTTATTTGCCAGGTCATCAAACCAGCGCTGAGTCATGGGGTACCGGCCGTGCCGTCGCCCGTATCCCCCGTGTACGCGGTGGTGGTACCCACAGGTAGGACATTTGAGTTCTTACTTCCCTCAGTAGTGGCTCCCTCTGATTTGTACCATGCGGTCGCCATCTGGAGGTATTAGTTTATTCCCAGCATGGGGTGCACGCACAGTATTGTTGTTTCATTCATTTATTTTCATTGCATTACATAAGTATGTGTCTTAATTCTATTTATAAAAAAAGAATCGTGCCCGTCTTTGCACGACTGTACGTCACAACCAGATCACTGATGTTCCATCATATTCACTCTTCATTTGATTAGTATAAAACAAGGTCTGTCTATTTCTATGTATGTTATGAACTTTTTAAACTAAGTAGGTAACACATTTTTTTTAATAGATAGGGTGATTCTTGAGGAAGGTTCTATAATTTATTATGGTTAACGACAGTTCTACTTTTTTAAATATCAATTTGCGAGGTATGACAAATGGATCAAATATATTTACCATTTGAATTGCGGTAAACAACTATATTATTATTGAAACCCTACAGGTCCGGGCAGGGTGCTTTCGGCAACATGTGCCGCGGCGGACGCATGTTCGCGCCGACGAAGCCGTGGCGGCGCTGGCACCGCCGCGTCAACCTGCGCGTGCGCCGCGCCGCCGTCGCCGCCGCTGTCGCCGCCACTGGTGTGCCCGCGCTAGTACAAGCTAGAGGTATACTATTTTGTTGGCTCTCTCTATCGTCCGGGGTCTGTTTCTCACGCGATGACCTCTTTGACCCTATAGTGTGAGAAATCAATGAGGTCACTAATCCTTTAGTCTCCTAGTAAAAATTCCACTGGACAATATGGAGTGGTCCTATTCCTGGGCGGGAACTACACGTCACATATATTTTTTTATATATCTATCTCAATCAATACAATTTTTGGGTGAAATGGTTCCAGTACGGACTGATCACCGAGAAATAACACACAAAATTTACATTGATTTAGCACTAAATGTCCACATCCAAAGGCTCTGTGCCACTGGTTGTCACTGCGGATTAGTGCAACATTAACGGAGACACTTGGCGTTCCGGGCTGGCTCTGTGGCCAACACGGGTGCATTGTGACTGCTACATGTTACACACTTATTCTAATTCAAATCACAAAATTACTTAAAAGTAAATCTGTTGCCTACTTCCAAAGCATAGGTGAAGAAGCGACGCAACAAACTTCACCGCAAGGAAAGACGACAATTAATTAATTGATTGATTAATTACATTTGTAGTGATTGTGTGGCTTAATACAGAATTATCTTGAGTGTACATTGATATAAGCAAAATTAATATCTTCTGTTCTAACTCTTTGGGCGTACCCAAAGAGTTTCACTTGTGCGGGTTTGCACTTCACTTCTCACTATCGAATCTATTCGAATTGAGACACAGCGATTCAATTGGCGAACCAATCACATTACGGTGGTTGCGTTGCGTCACAATGACGCACTGTGATTGGTTTTCTGGGTCTCACTGCAAATCGACTCGATAGTGAGATGTGAATAGAAATGTCGCACTACGCACTCCTAATCCTCTCATATTGGTGTTAATGGATGAAAATATTAATAGGACTGTATTTAAAATAGGGCTGTTGTAATAAAAGGTCCGGAGGTGATGAAATGCGTGTATTCGTCCAGAATGAGAAGGGGAGAGAGAGAGCGAGAGAGTGAGAGCACGCAGGAAATATATCCAAAGACAATATATATAACATAGACAATGCTAAAATGTTGCTATTTCCAACAATTGGAACCTATTCACCCATAACACCAAAAAAGAATATAACATTCCTGTGGTTGCAGGTCACGTGATCGAGAAGGTGCCAGAACTGCCGCTGGTGGTGTCGGACAAGGTGCAGGAGATCAACAAGACCAAGCAGGCTGTCATCTTCCTCAGGCGCGTCAAGGCCTGGTCTGACGTCTTGAAGGTATGGTCTATAATCTTCTTGCTCAATACTAACATTATGAATTTCAGTTAAAAAAAAAGAGTTACTGTCTAATCTACTTAATGGATGGTCTCACACGCAACAGTGCACAGAGTTAAATGTTTGTGTCCTTTTTAGATGAGACAAAATGAATTATCCCATATACAACATGCCATCAAAATTTATTTTTGATTGCAATAAATTGTGGATTACATTATAATACTACTAATATTATAAATGCGAAATTTTGTGAGGATGTGTGTGTGTATGTTTGTTACTCTTTCACGCAAAATCAAAGGACTGATTATTATGAAATTTGGTACACAGGTAGAATATAACCTGGAATAACACATAGGGTACATTTTATCTCGAAATTTCCACGGGTGCGAAGCCCCGGGACACAGCTAGTTACAATATATTTAGCAGTATCATAGCTAGGTATGGAACAAAAACTAATTAGGGCCTCCATCTAAACTATTTGAAATCATTTGTTCTGTATCAAATGTACTTAAAATTTACTTATATATGTACTTAAAATTAGTTGTAAAACAGATTACGAATGAAGAAACAAACAAAAAGAAATTAAGCAGAGCACAGATATATTTTGTCTCGCATTGTGTGGTTTGCTTGGATCTTTCTGCTCTGTACGAGAGAGACATATCTCATTTGACGCAAGTTCGTTGTCTATAGTTTTCATTGTCTTTGTTCTGACAGGTGTACAAGTCGCAGCGCCTGCGCGCAGGGAAGGGGAAGATGCGCAATCGCAGGCGTATTCAGCGTAAGGGGCCTCTAATTGTCTACGGCAAGGACCAGGTAAGGGGGAAAAAGAAGCATTTCTAGATAAATATACAATTTATAAGCTGGATGTAGGTTTCATCCAAACCATTCTGAGGGAGCCATATTCTGATGCCTCCTTGTGCTTGTGTGGCTTATTGGAGTCCTTCCAATGAGTCACGCGACCACTAAAAGACACAATCACTAGTAATGTAACGCTAAACTTTGGATTTGATGCGACTGACACGTTTTAAAGACAAAAGTCCCAAAATAACAGTAGAAACAGATATCTGTATGATTTATCATCATAGAAAACACCCGAGGATATAAATAATTTAGGACAAAATCATTACTAATATTATAAATGTGAAAGTGTGTCTTTCTGATCCGCTTTTAGGGTTAAACCACTGGACCGATTTCGTCGAAATTTGGTATGGACATAGTTAAAGACTCCCCTTAAAATACAGGATACATTTTTGCCCAAAATCAACCCCCGAATGACTATAATGGGGTGAAATTTTGTAATCCGTTTTCGCCGAGAAACTCTGGCGGAGGCGCGTTGAAAGGCTAGTGAATAATAAGGTTCCACACGTCAGGGGCTGACGCGCGCCTTCCGCAACATCCCGGGCGTGGAGCTGGCGAGCGTGGAGCGCCTCAGTCTGCTGAAGCTGGCGCCGGGCGGGCACGTGGGCCGCTTCATCATCTGGACGCACTCCGCCTTCGACAGGCTGGGTGAGTGCTTCTTCATTCTTCAATGTTCTATGTTGGCTACACTGATTTACATATTATATTTTTTATGGATCTTAAACAAGTTTTTTTACGAAAATGTCATTTTTGCCATAAGTTTTTATTAACGACAGCTGACAAAAAACCCTAGTTCGTGCTGTAAACCGTTGATGAGTTCCCTCGTTGGGAGCCGATCCTGGGTGCACCGTCAGGTCATGCTTATAATAATAATGCATTGTCATGGAAGATTTCAACTCTGTAGGTCAACTGGAAGTGGGACAAATGTAACTTGTAAGATTTGTTTACAGACAGACAAGGGGCCAGGTGAAACTAAATAAAAGCTTGTGATATAGATCTTTTTAAGGCCCTAATTAACTAACGACACGTACATTTTACTCAATATAAAATCGTAATAAATTATATTGACAACTTATGCCACATTCAATGAGGATTTTATTTAAAAGTATTATAAATTTTCATTATAGAACGTAGTAACAATTTAACGAACCGATATCCCTCACCACAATTCATGTTATGAAAAACTGTAATACATTATTAATTGTTACGTTGTGTTCATAAACAAGAAAATAAAAATAATTGTTCACTATGAAATAAAAGCAATTGATAAAATTAAAATGGTGTCGTTAATGTTTACATTTGTAGTCTTGTAAATAAATAGAGACTTTCCCCGGTAAGCCTTACTTGTTCTGTGGATATGGTCCAAGTTACGAATCACCGGGGTATATCACCATGGTCCCAAAGGAAACATCAGCTCTGTGTATTGCAAACTGGTGTGTCGACATGAGGAGCACATTTGTTCATATTATGTACAGTCGACTCAACACCTTACTACAACAGCGGGTTCAGACTTATCTGTCCCTGGCTGTACAATGGACTAGTTGCAAATTTTAGCACATCCTATCTAATATTATAAATGTGAAAGTATGTTTATTTGTAACCTCTTCACGCTCTATCTACTCAACCAATCTTCTTGGAGCTTTGCATACATGTAGTTTGAAGTATGGAGAAGGACATAGGGTACCTTTCATCCCGGAAAAATAACTTGTTCTGTGGAAAATTGAAGTTTGCAAAAGCTGGTGCAATATAAATATTTTTGTTTCAACAGACTCCTTGTTCGGATCATGGAAGACGCCCTCGAAGGTAAAGAAGAACTTCAATCTACCGCAGCCGAAGATGGCCAACACGGACCTGAGCCGCCTGCTCAAGTCCGACGAGATCAGGAAGGTCCTCAAGGCACCCAAGTATGTACTGTTACAGAAGATATTACATATGTCTTTTTATTATTTTACATTGATATACATTAATATAGACTATAAGGTCTATCTACGAGTATATATAGACTATCGTGGTAAATAAGTGTTTTACTTTAGAAAACATCGATGATTTCAAGTATTGAGAGATAGTACTCACAAATTTATGCTGCATTCCATTCCGAAACACTCAAAATATGATTTGATATAAATCAGTCTCCAAAAATTAAATTTTATTTTGATTTATTAGATAGATAAATGAACTCGTTATTGCACCATTTAGGGAAGAAAACTCAAGTTTTAACGAAGTATTTAAACATAAATGAGATACTTTTATAGTGGAGTGGGAAAGAAGTTATTTCAAACAAATGATGATACTCTATCAGAGCATTGGGTTATGAATACCATGATTACTTAACGTTGACACTACCTGACATGTCCTCCACAACCCGACTTCGCGCCACACCACATACATCCAGCTAAACTCAGACACTTTGCAGCAAACGAGTGGTCCGTGCCACAAGGAAACTCAACCCGTTGACCAACACCCGGGCCATGTTGAGGCTGAACCCGTACTCTGCTGTGCTGAGGAGAAAAGCGGTGCTCGATCAGAACAGGATCAACAATCAGAGGGCGCTGGCGTTGGCTGAGAAGCGTGGTGTGAGTAGAACGTTTTATTTTTTTATTAACGGCTCGTCTTGTCTTCCTCTGGATAAACCATGACGCCATGACATCATCTCTTGGTGGAAACCGTACAAAAATTCGTCTGGTAGTTTTTGAATCTATCGCGTTCATACAAACAGACGCGACAGAGGGAATTCTTTTATAATATCTAAGGATGATAAATGCGTGTTAATGCCGGCATGCTATCGGCAAATAGTTCCACGAACCTGACTGTTTCGATAACACTTTTTTAGTGTTTGCTAATAAATAAAAGAAATTGAGAAAAATGTGATGGTGACGCTAGTGTCCGGATTGGCCTAGTTTGTAAATACATACCATGTCTACGACAATTCCTATCATATTGTTAACAATCCAACATGATGATACTCTCTTTCAGAGCATTGGGTTATGAGAACCATGATTACTTACACGTTGACACTTCCTGATTCTTCTTCTCCTAGTAACTATATGCTTCATATTGTTCTCCGCTATAGTAGTATTGTAATTTCAGATTAAGCTGCCGGCCAGCCATGCCGCGGTTAAGGCCGAGGCATTAAGGGAAAAGAGACGTCAGGTAAGGTGTTTTTGGAAAATATTAGATGTTGCCCGGGGCTTCACTCTCGTGGGAATTTTGAGATAAAATATAGCCTATAACGAATTTGGATAATGTACCTTTCTCATGGTGAAATAGTTTTTAAAATTATCTATAGTTTCGGACATTACCCGCTTCAAACGTACAAGCTCCAAACGCTCTACCTCTTTATAATAATAACTAGCTTTTGCCCACAACTTCCACCAAATTTCAGCTTTCTACGCCCAGTGGTATCGGCTGTGCGTTGTCTGTTAGTTAGTAACACAAGAGTATATATATATATATATATATATATATATATATATATATATGTGTGTGTGTGTATATATATATATATATATAGATGAGGGCGCTGACTCATGCGATTTGGTGTTGCAATGACAAAAATATCGCCATTGTGATGTAACGACAACCACATTGCAATGTGATTGGTTCCCTGCGTCTCACTTTTCGAATCGATTCAATAGTGAGAAGTGAAATGAAAGCTCGCACTTCGCCCTCTGTTCTATATATATTCATTAATTTATTTATATACACGACATACAATGTAATTATAATAGGTACTTACAAATAGGAAACTAAGTGTAAAATACATACATGTTACATATCTATTGGATGCTTGATCAGCAAGCTGTGAGACAGGGCCTAAATCTACATTATCTGTTACAGGCGATCAAATTGGCGGCCTCCAAGAAACCCAAGAAGCCCGCGCCGAAGAAGACAGCACCCCCTCCCCCCAAGAAAAAGAGGGAGGCAGCGAAAACCAAGCCCAAGGCCAAACGCGCCGCTAAAAAGTGATTCGACTAATAAAGTTATATTATAAAACTAACTGGTGTTTATATTGACCACTTGTATCTTATTACACCACTTGTATCATATTTTATCTTGTATCTGTGATATTAACGGTAAAAGCCGTGGCACCGCTTGTGGATAATGTAGCCTGTCACTCCTCGAGGAAATTCACGTTTTCAATTTTTCATTGCTTTGATTTGACGTGAAAGAAGGACGAACGAACACACTATCCCATTAATAATATTGGTAGGTAGGCATATTCAATGTTAAAAGAAAATTGAGAGATCCACGTTTGCGAACATTGAAGCGGGTCCGGCGGGGGGAAAGGGCGTTCTACACAAAAAAGAATACCTAGTCATTAATCACGCACAGATATAAACAGTGAGGCTACGAGAGATTTATATATATATATATATATATATATGTGAAAAGAATTAAAATATGAAGATTTATATATATATATATACGTATGAAAAACCTCTTACTAGTTTAAAAGAAGTGGTTTTTCTTGTCAAAATATTGCAAAGTACAAATGACAAAATAAACAGAAAATTTATAAAAAAATTGCTACAACTGTTTAAACACAGTTGTTTTATGAATAAGAGGGTAGCTTTTTCATTGCTTCACTTGCAATAAAATACCTACCTACCTCTAAATCGTTTTCGATATTTTTAACCGTACAGATACATACGTCTTTGCTTTAAAAAAATCTGAAATTATTTGACGCTGACATTTCTTGGGTATTATAACCTCAAAATGGCCTTCTGAATTCCGTTCGTATTTACTCGTAATAAAATCCCAAAAAAATGAGTTTATTCATCAGATGTTACAAGCCGAACAACATAAATACTGCATTTAACAACAAAATATGGCGTTTTAATTCTACGAGTACTGATATCTCTTTGAAAAAAGATGTTGAAGAAGAGGAGTTTCGTGTATTGGATATTTTGAAAAAACGAGAGAGGACGCAGAGGAAAACCATCAGAAGAGCTGATGTACAGCCTGACAGGGCTGATAGGATGGCGCCAGACCAGGTAAATAACAATTAATAAGTGAGTGCTATTGATCAAGGCCTATGTATTGGTGTGGTTATGTTTTTATTTCATAATTTTCTGCCATTTGATTGCAATTATTACTTCTCAATTATTACTTCTTGTTTCATATATACTCATTGGAATGGAACAGATTTTCTTAGTCCATGTATTAAAAAATGTTATTCTCTTTTTATTTTTTCATAAGTCAGTATTTTAAATTATAAATATGTCTTCAATTTATGTTTTTAGAAATGGACTAATGTGTGGCCAGGCCCCAAATCCTTCCATCCCTCATCGGTGCCTCTACCCCTTCGCCAAGGATATGTATCTCGTGGACAAGCACCACCTGGCAAAAAAGCGAATGCAGAACTGATGAAAATCCCCAACTTCCTCCACCTCACCCCACCAGCAATCAGAGCTCAATGTGAAGCTATAAAACAGTACTGCACGGAGTGGCCAAAACTCCTAAACTCCGAGGAGGCCATTGAAAAGCATTACCCAGTTGAAGTTATATCATCAGATTACTGCCATGCAAGTCCGTCTATCCGTAACCCCCTATCAAGAGTCGTAACATTACGCATTAAACTCTCTACGTTAAATTTAGACAAACATGCACGTGATAAATTCATTAGATTGGTTGGTGATCGCTACGACAAATCTACAGATTTGGTCATGATAACAGCTGACCGTTGTCCTGTCCGAAAACAGAATCTGGACTATGTCAATTATCTGTTAACGGCTTGTTATCATGAATCGTGGAATTTAGAGGATTGGGAGAAAGAGAAAACTGAAGATGATATGGAATATTACAATTTTGATAATAATAAATCAAAAAGAAACGTGATCGAATGGGTTTTGAGGGCGAAAAATGAGTTTAAGGACTTGAGTGATGATGAGGTGAGATCATATAAAACGAGTAGTATTCCTCACGGAGAAAAATACGAAGAAGCTGTGTCGAAACTAATGAATGACGGGGAAAGTGAGGAAACAGTGAAGAATTACGGAGACACTGTGAGAAAGTTACTCGGGCTGCCCTCAAGGAAAGTTGTATCATAGTATTTATAATAAAATGTAATTTAGCTTGTAATAGTAGACTTTTATTCTGAGGCGTGTGCCTCCCATTAACCTCAAAAATTTGGACCATTAACCTCAAAAACTTGTCATTTTATGTAGTTAGTTGCATGAAGCTAGATATATAGATATATGTATATAAGATAATATACTGAAGCCTGCAATGCAAAAAATTTTTTATACAAGGTACAACATATATTGCTATCTCTTTCATCCGTGGCCGTAGTCTATTGTATTGCGAGGTAATATACCTGTATATTCATAAAAAAAGTTACAAAATTCAAAACACACTAAGCCAAAATATATCTTGTTGCTAATAGCGACACAAACGCTTACCTCTTTATTATAATAGTATAGATATAGGCATGTAATTAGTAGGTACCTACTCCGTACAAAGTACCTTAGTGGCCATTGAAGCTGCAGGCATTTTCTTAGACGTCGGGGAGTACTGCCAGCTCGATACCGTCAAAAGGTAGCCTTCGCGTTGAATAATTATATACTTAACAACAAATATTAAACTTATACGTTGACGGTCTATTACCGACGCGTGCGCCTCCCGGCTCCCGCTCTCTCCTGTTTTGGGATGTACAGACGTGTTACACATATAGTAGGTAAACCATTTGTGAGTTCACGTGGAATTGTATCGACCCGTTAATATACGATCTTTCATCCTCTTGCCTGTGTTTGAATTACTATTCAAGAACCCAATGATAGATAGGTACTTTTTTCCGTGTGTCAAAAACAAAAAATAAATGGAGCTTGTATGACAATGGAAACAAGTGCTTTAAAAAAATCTTACTATAAATAAAATTAAAAAGACTGCATACAAATAAAATTGATCAATTAAATTGAAATTTGATCATCGTGTTTCATTATATGCATTGCATATGGTATAAAATATAAATGCATTTATACATTTAATTTTATACTCAGGCAAGGGTTTCTTGTACGTAAGTACCTATGGTAAATAGTAAGTACAATCAGCCGGACGTTAAGCTAACCAGAATGGATCTTTATGCAACGGTAATATTGAACGAGAAAATTGTGTGTGAAATGGAGAAGGCAATGGCAAACCACTTCAAGAAAGTCGTTATGTGTGTTTCATTCCACCTCACGACCACAAGGGTCCCGGCTCAAACGCGGTAGGCGTTGACACCGTGTGGTTTTAGTGGATTCGAGTCCCACACACCTGTCCGGCGTCCCGTGGCTGGATGGATGAGACGAGGGTCTTTCCACACGTATAAAAAAATAAAACAATAGGCTGAAAATTATGATGAACTAGCTCGTTGCAAAAAGTAGCCCTATGACACTCCAGCTCTCCAACTATCTCCACGCCAAAAATCACCTCACACCGTGGCTACGTTTTGACGTGAAAAACGGACAAACATACTTTTTGTAATTCGGGATAATTTCTGGATAAAAGTACGTAATATGTTATTCCAGATCAACAATCGTCCAGTAGATTTTGCGTGAAAAAAAGAAAGTTTCGCTTTTATAATATTACGGTAGGATAGAGACGATTTTGAAATGGATTTGTGAAAAGCAATGTGCTATCGACTGTACACATTTCCAAATCAATCAAAATTGTTATATATTCGCTCCAATAAATTTAATACAATTTCGAGTCGTAAAATTGTTGGTTAACGTTATGTGATTTTTTTTTTGTTAAGTTTAAGAATATGTGGTCCGTCGTCTTTACTGTGCTATTTTTAGGGTTCGCTGAAAGTTTGCTCGAAAATGATCTTTTGGACAAAAATGGTAAGAAATACTATATAAACCTAAAAGCAAAAAATAAAGTATAGTTATGATCATAACCCAAATAATTTTCCTCGTTCGATTTTACTGAAAAAAATATAAATAAATGTATATCGACAAATCGCACAGATTATATATAGTCCATTGTCAGTCCCAAAGCAAGTTCTTATTTAGTGCACATAAGTAACATATCCACTTCTGCTTATCCTACCGAGTTGAAATTTTTCACGACGCTTCAGTTTCCATATCAATGCAGAACCAGATGGTGCGCCCATAATAGGTTTACGACTATTTAACTCCTCAACGGTTTGCACCACAGACCATTTAGGGTAGCCTAAGGTTTGTGGTGGGCACGGAAATGTTTTTATCACACGTTGAATTTAATACATCATTTTAAGATCTCTCTGACGACAATAAAAGTTTATAATAGATTTTTTTGTAAAGTAGTTATTTATTTTGTGCCTTTTTTATTTTATTTAGAAGTCAAAATTGAGCACTTCGTGTACTGGCCGAATGCAACAGTACCTTTCTACATCCACCCGGAACATTTCGGTAAGCGTTTTTATTTATTATATTTTATTATTAAAAATAAAGAGAAGTCGTAAAATTAACGTCTGATGCCTATTTTACTGACTTGAATAATATTTAAGATCAGTTTTATGCCGGCTATAGGTACATTGTCGGCGAACTCAGACAGATACAAACGAACTTAATAGCTTACTTTGTATTTGAGCTATTTGTGCGGCAAAGAAAAACCGGTGATGTATGTCGAAACCGCCAAAATTCGCCTAATTGTTTTCCGATAGTCAAATTCAAATTCAAAATTCTTTATTCACTTTAGGATGAACTTCACCGCAGCTTTTTCTCTAAGGACGTCAATCAACAAATATAGGTCTTATACCTATGTATATTAATAATTAGGAGGACGAATTTACATCATTATTAAAAATGTCACAATATTAATGAATAAATAAAATAAGAAAAGTTGTATTTTCAATAAAATTATTGATAATTGTCACAAAAAAGAAGTTCCTAGCCGATAGCAATAACACGATTGGATATAATTTAATGCAACACTTCACGATATATGCTCATAGCATAGCTGCATTTTGCAGTGTTCAAAAAATTACCGGTTCAAAAAATTAGGTATGGCAATTTTTTAGTACGGTAACTTGATTGTCAAGTGACCTAGTACCTAACTACATGGATAGAGTAGGTACTCTATCTTTGTAGGTAGGGTACATAGGTAGTACCTATGTAGGTAGGTACCTATTAGGTACGGTATATTTTTTATTTTTTTAATTACCGTACCTAGGACGACTAACAAGGAATTTTGAACGTGTTTAAAACTATTGATTCTGCCAACAGACCACGAGCAATCATCGATCATCCTGACAGCGCTGACCAACTTCGCATTCAAGACTTGTCTGAAGTTCCTGCCAGCGCTGGTGGCGCCAACTAACGGACAACACGTGTTGGTGATCGAGAACCCTAACGGAGTACGACAATGCGTTCTTAGCACCTCAGGTCATACTAGAGACGAGCCACATGTGAGTTACCTTTCTTTTTCTATCAGGGAGCTACCGAAGCATGTTATTGCGTCCCTTTTCTTTTTTAAACATCGTCATATTATGGTAAAAGAGACGGCATGTGGTCGTTAGTAACGTACCACGTGTTTGTGTCTCTCGTGGTAGGTCTTCTGGTGTCAATGCTGGGCAAAAGTCTCTACTCTCTGTTTCCACTAAGCGAAAACGAACAGACGTGTTATAATAATTTCTTCAGGGGTTTTGGTGTTTTAAGAGTACCCGAAAAAGTATCTGTGAAGGTCTAATTTCTGAATAAATGTGACTAGGTAGAAGAGAGTTTAAAAAAAATATATTTTATTAGATAAAGCTTTTATTTTGTCAAATCTCGCAAGTCAGATTTCTCCCATTTCCAGTTGTCCTACAGAGTTGAAATTTCTCACGTCGCTTCAGTTTCCATGACAATGCATTATTATGACAATCATGACCTGATGGTGCATCCAGGATCGGCTCTCAACGAGGGAACTCCTCAACCGTTTACAACACGAACTTGGGTTTCTTGTCAATAAAAGCTTGTGGCAAAAACGACATTTTTGTAAAAAAAAAAAAAAACATGTTTTAATAATAGACATATTTTATTGAAAACAAAAACATATAAGAGAATACAAACTTAGAAAGGAATAAATTAGATTATGATGTTCGTTTTTTATCTTCCAGTACATGGTCCTCGGCTACGACTGCCTGCACTCGCCGCAGATAGACATGATGCTAATGAAGGCCATCGGCTTCAGTTTCGAGCACAACCGCGCCATCCGCGACTTATACATCAGAGTACAGAAGGAGAACGTTAACCCTAGTAAGTAAAAAATATAAATCTTTCAGAATAAGAAATTGTATATTTTTGTAATTTTTTTTGTGACTGCTTGTGTCAAAAAAAAGAAAAACATACCACAATGTAAGCGTAGGAATAAATATCTTTTCATTAATTTTTTTTTTTAATGAATAGATTATTTATAAAAAAAGCGTTTTTACACGTACACCGGCACGAGAACTACAAAACTTCGGGAATAATTTGACAAATAATGTTCTTATACATATCACAATCCATTGCGTGGTTTAAAAGAAGCTTAGAAACAGAAAGACGCAGGGCGACCTAACTTATCAATTAATTAATAAATCTCTTTAAAGAACCACAGGCTTTGCCTGGAGATTTTATTAGTTTTTCTAAAGAAACAAACAGCTTGGCTGGTTTTTTACGGAATCTGTTAAAATAATTGTAAGTAGGTACTTAAAAACTATCATTTGATGTGAATGAATATTGCATGTTTTACTTAGTAGGTACTTTCTATAAGTAAGTACTTTCTCTAAGTGTTCTACTTTACTATTTTTCGATTATTTCATGTAAGTTAATTTTATTATGAAACAAATGAAGCATTATTTTAATATTTACCTATATTCTTTCTGTATATTCCAGTTTAAACTTACTTAGATATAAATTATCATTCGCCCCCTATCTCACTTTATATGTGGTCAGTACAGCATGCCAGTCTCCTCCACTTCTCCCTGTCTGATGTTAACCGATCTGTTACTTGCTTTTTTGCTTCTTGCATCAGTTATGACTTATGATATACATATGTATTTTGTGTGTCTATAAAGGTAGGTATCTGTTCAGCACAAGTTTATCTGTGAAAGCATAAACAAACACACAATTAGTGCAGAAGTAATATTACCTATGTGACTAGCTCTTAATGTACACAATCATATTTACGTTTGCGTCGAGACAATGGAAGATAAAGTACGTATTCAACTGTTATTGACCGCGCAAACAAACCGTATCTGTTAATTAATACCACTATATCACTAATTTATAGTAGATAACTGGCTATCAGTCAGTCAGTCCATATCCAGGCCGCGGCACATCAACATGGCTGTGGAGGAGGTATTTTATAAATTATACAACAACATATTAATTGAAACTAATTTACAAAATACGAATTATGATGCTGTCGTACTGATTGCGTATCCTGAAGACCTGAATGTGCAGCTGCCGAGGCATATTGGAAGCTTCCTCGAGAAAGCAGCTAAGGTAGATAAGCATATAACCAAAGCTGTAACCGTGTGGAATTGTGACTATGTCTCCGGTGGAAGACTGGTTATTTCTCCGACTGGTAAAGTGACTCCTTACCATGACGTTTCTGTTGTCAAACAAGCAGCTCAGAAAGGAGTCTTGAGAGCTCTCGAAGCTGGAGCCAAAAGTCCTTTAGTGGTCGTTCAGAGTGTTGTACATTTCCCCGATGCACAATTGGTAGCTGTTTTAGGTGTCTTAGAAGCGCTTTACACGCCTCTACAGATGAGGGAACGCGTAGCTCCGAAAAATTTCACCAAAATCGGTTTCCACGCTGAAGAAACTTTAGATGAGAAATTTGAAAGAATCGTCAGGAACGCCATAGCTTTGGAAAGAGCTAGAATTATAACCAGAGACATCGGTGGTTCTGATCCGGAAAGGATGGCTCCAGGGAAAATTGTGGAATACATCAATAATTCTTTTTCTGGTGAGAATAATATCACCGTTAAAGTTGTTGATGATGAGAATGTAATTGCTGAGCAATATCCTCTTTTAGCTGCTGTGAATAGAGCTGCAACTCGCGTAGACAGGCACAAAGCGAGAGTGGTAGAAATTGAATATAAACCATCAGATCTTTCGAGAGTCATTGAAACATTGATTTTAGTTGGCAAAGGTGTGACTTACGATACTGGCGGCGCTGATATCAAGATACAGGGCAAAATGGCGGGCATGGCTAGAGATAAATGTGGGGCGGCAGCCGTTGCTGGGTTCCTGAAAGCTTGTTCGATTTTGAAACCACCACATTTGAAAGTTATTGGAGTATTATGCCTTTGCAGAAACTCTGTAGGATCAGATTCTTATGTTGCCGATGAGTTGCTGGTTTCCAGTAGTGGAAAAACTGTTAGAGTGACTAACACCGATGCTGAAGGTCGTTTGGCGATGGCTGATGCGTTGTTTAAGATGTCAGAGACTGCTGGCAAGGAGCTCAATCCTCATATTTATACTATTGCGACATTGACTGGCCACGCGCGCGCTTGTTATGGCAACTATGTGGCAGCTATGGATAACCACAGCGCCAGAGCTACAAACCACTCTAATAAACTACAATTGAGTGGCTCCAGAGTTTCGGAAGGTGTCGAAGTGTCAGTGGTGAGACATGAAGATCTAGCGATCAATGAAGGGAAGTGTAAAGGAGATGATTTGGTGCAGTACGATACTGGTGCGAAAGCGAGGAATCATCAACTTGCAGCTGGTTTCCTGATCAAGGTCGGGGGGCTCGAGGAGAAGAATTTGAAGTACACGCATTTGGACATCGCGGGGGCTGCGGGGGAGGCCCCCTCCGAGCCTAGTGCTGTACCAGTGCTGTCATTATGTCATTTGCACAAAGTTTTCATGTAATACTCAATTTGTGCTTTGTTTACATTATTATTTACAAAATATTGTACACTAGACCTCATCTATGCTTTCCGCCAGGTTAGATTGAGGTCAAAAGTACTCAATTTTTTAATTATAATGATTATCTAACGACTAAACTTTTTTAGATTAGTTTATTGGAATAATTACTTTAAATATACCGACATTATCTAAAGCGAGCCTTATATTTTAATTTACAATATATTTTTCATTATTTATATGATCGATGGTGCAGGTTGCGAGTGTGACTTTTAAGAGGTTTCCAATTATTTTTGTTTGATTTTGTATAACTAATTACATATGTTAAGTACAGGGTGTTAAGTTGGTCAATTGAAACCAGAGATTCGATATGAGAAGTCCAAAACCAATGAAAAACAAAAAACAATTTTTCGTTAAATTATCCCCGTTCATAATGAGTTTGACCCGTTTATAAACTAACAACCTGTTGTTATGTTCCATTACTAATATCTATTTATCATAATAAGAAAAATAAAGCATACTTCAAGCTAAAGTCTGTTTATGTTTCGTCTCGTTGCGTCAATGCCGAATTTTTTAAAGTGCGATAGACAAAACATACTTTAATAAAACATTCAGATAAGAATGTTGTTTCATTTTAATCACATAAGGCATGTAATCTATTTAGCAAGACAGGAATGCACAACGATTAAAATGCAATAAAAGTATCCCACTAATATTATAAAGGGGAAAGTTTGTGAGTATTTATGTTACTTCTCAATGCTCTATAACGGCTGGGTCAATTTTTATGAAATTTGGTATTGGCTGATACTGTGGATTAACACGTGTACTTTTTATTTTGAATGTACACGATTCCCGTAGGATTTGGTCATATAGCCTGATGGTCAATGATGCTCAATAAAATAGATGGCGTTACATGCATGGAATTAGTAAGTACTCGGAATTCCATGGTACCTATATAGGTAATTAAAAACGTAAGTTTTTAAAGTACAACGTCTTAATAATTACAACAACGACTGATAAAACGCGGGTAACACCACGGGTTGCAGCTAGTTAGCGATAAAAGAGCGTTGACGTGTGATTAGTGGCTTAGATAATCAAGTTATTTTTCAACAAAAAGCGCCTATTATATACGAGTACTTAATTGAACTTAATTAAACAAACACAATTTATTTGTTATAATACATTTTTTTTCAGGCGCAATGGATCTTTTTGTTATGGACGATAAGTTGCCAACGGAGCTGCGCGCGCTGCCCTACGATGTGAACAGTGTAATGCATTTCGGAGAGAGGGAGTACAGTAAGAACGGCCACAGGACTATTCTCGTACTGGTAAATCTTTATTAGGTTAAATACATGCCACTAGATGGCATAGCAGACACGTCCGCATTTAAGGCTTGTATGCATTTTAATTATTGTATGTGCGAGTGTGGAAATTAAAATCGAATCGTTTTTTTTTTGGAAATTACACTTACACGGGCACTTTTTCACGTCAAATTGTATTTTTTTATTTACACAACAATTGAAATATTTTTTTTTTTATTTCAAAATGAAATAATATTTACCAAAGCTTAAAACTACTAGTAGCATGTACTGTTACGCCCGTTTTGCATTTTAATTAGTGTTAAGTGCAAGTGCGCTACACTTACAGTACAATCAATCTGGACGTTAGTGCTAGCTCAAGTATTTCTACTTAACATCTGCTGCACTTAACATTCTCACACACACAAAATGCGAACCGGGCTAAAAATAAAGGTGTAAATTGTTAATAATTGGGATTACTAGGACTACTAACCGGTGCCTGTCCACATTGTGTTCTTATTACCTTCTACTTAGCACTCGCACTTAACACTAATCAAATGCGAACAGGCCAAAATCGAGTTGAATAAAATCTGACACTACAACAATTATCAGTTTGCAACACACTTTAGATAAGAAGGATTAAAGTTTATTACTATGAATTTAAATTAATAATATCACCTTGAACGATGCCCAGATCAAAAGTGCCCATTACACTGGCTGCATTTCATAAAATAGTAATGGATATTCTTTGACTCGGGTACCGTTATCCGCTAATGTCATAGTTTCGTTCGATATATGAATCGTCTCTAAGAAATCATTACCTTGTTATACACAAAAAGGATTTATTACTTACTAAAATATGTTTTGTCTCTTTCTTCCATATATAAAGTATCTTCCATAGTAAAGTGCGATAGAGACAAAACATATGTTAACTTAAAGTAAGCTTTAACTTATTTATGAATAACAAGGTTACTTTGGAGTGTTTTGACTCAAATTTTATCAAAATCGGTATAGGTGTACATAACAAAAATAATCACAAATATAGGAATTAGATAGTTGATAATAATGTTAAACTACCAATAAATAAAAAAAATATATCAAATTATGCACACACTTAAATCTCTTTGGGCAAACAAACTTAAATATTGGTCTTTAAGTTCACATAAAATTGCATTGTAAAGAAAATTTATACTATCTCATAAAATGTAACAAAATAACAATTTACTTGTCCAGGATAAAATTTAACTAATAAAATTATACACGAATTTTAGGATCACAAAGTAAAACAATGTAGAGAGGGGCTCTCTGAGACAGACGTGCGCAAAATTGATATTGTCTATGGCCCTGAATGCAGGAAGAGAGATCGATTAGAGAAAATAGATCTGTGCCAAGGTTATCCCGGCGTGGCTCGAAAGAAGAGGGCTGTCGTTGATGACGACATTGTTGTCGAAAAGAGTACCGAACCAGCTCCTACTGAAGTTAAAAGCTTAAGGGTTAATCCGAACATAACCCCCCCTGCCGGCCTCTCAAATACAACACAAAAAGATAAAAACGTAGAGGGAAAAGATTTGAACGCAATAATGGGAGAATTAGGTATAAAATATGCTGTTGAAGAAATAACTAACTTAGTATACAAATTGGGAGCTCGAGCCCTAACCAATTTGAGGATAAAGCATTGTAACGCCTCTGAGACAAATACAACAAATGTAGAAGTCAAAAAGTCAGGTAGACGTTCAGAAGAGAAGAAACCCGATATATTTGGCGTTGTGGAAATGGTAGCTGAATACGTGCAAGATATGGTTGATCATGCTTTAACAAATCTAACGTCGTTCTGCGAAGTGGAAAACGATTTGAAAGTGTACCAGAGACAAAGGTGGTGTAACTTTAACAGTGGGAAAGACAGGTGTCCAGTTATTTACAAATCGACGAAGACCGGGGCCGTCATGTATTCGACTAAACACAGACCTTATATACCTCAGTCGACTAAACACGAAGGAAGTGTTCAGAGGTTTATATTGTACCATCAGAATCATAGAAGGGACGGCGGTGATGATGCGCCAGACGGAGATGTTAGGAAGAAGAGAGACGCTGAGTCTGGTAATCTTAGGAGGAAGAGAGGGATCGAGAGGAGATTCGAAGGGCGAAGGTATAAGTAAGTTTTTGTGAAAGAATTTTTTGGTGTTGCCTTTTAACAGAATAAAAATACAAAAGCTTTTTGACATTTTGTATTTATTTGCGTGTGCAGGAGCCTAACTATACGGGTTGTTAGGGTGAACACCGTTACATCTGAAACCACAGATTAAATATCGTTAATGTCATAATGTTCAAACTGATAGACTTCACCTTCAATCATAATTACACTAAAGACATCGGCCACGCGCTAATCTCAGCTGAGAATGGAGTTGATGTTACGCGCCATTGTGAATTTACGGACTGAATCCTCAAGTCATTGCCATCCTTCAAATTTTAACAATGACAATAATACATTTTATAGTTTTAGTTAATCATTTTACATACAGTCTATCAAGAGCAGAAACAGATTTTTGTTTAAATACATTTTTTTGTCATTGCAATTCGAATTATCTTGATCGTTGCAAATCGAATGATCTTGATTGGTTGATAAACAGCCAATAAGCCGTAATATAACTTGATGTAATAAACTTTTCTGGGACATTTTGATAATATTTGAATATAGAACAGATCGTTCTAAAATCACACATGATTTGTAGGATAGTAATGACGAGGCGGATGAAACACACAAGTCGAGCACTAAGAACGAAGAAAAGAACTAAACAAAAGTCAAGTCAAACGTAAAATCACTGAAACTAAGTGAATTTGTGAATTTAAAAATAGTATCATAAAACTTTATAGTTCAACTTATGTGGTTTAAGTGCACAGCGGTGTTAACCTAACAAACTGTATACAATATGAAAAAAAATATATACTTAGTCAGGATTTCTGTCTTTATCTAAACATTCCGTAAGATTAATTAAGTTTTTTCATGATTTTAAATTAATTTTATGATTTTAAAACTGCTTTTAGATGAAGAATGCCATAATAAATTAACACAAAAGTAAACGAATTTATTTCGTTGTTAGGTTGTAATAATAAGTAGGCTGAATCAATTTCTACAAATTTTGTGGAGACTTAGATCTTTTATAGTACAGTAGGTACCCCCTGTAACACAAAATTTATCGCCAAAAAATAAGAAAAATCTATACAACATTTCTTATTTCTCTTAAATATAAATTACTCTCATTATCATATGAAGTAATCTTCCTTTAAAAGCGTTACAATATCACAAACACAAATACAGAGCTATTATAGGTATAATTAAAATGGTAATAGTAAAAGGTATTATACCTTTTACTTTCTTTATTAACATTTAATTTATATTATTTTTTAAACAAAAAATATTATAGGTATAAGAGCTCTGTATGAATATTACAATAAAAATGACAAGATATCCACAAAATTGTTATTTAGTTTATTTACCCTTCACGTATATTAATTAAAAGTTTATTTATTATATAAATATGTATGTTCCCATGTTGTTCATAAAAAAAAAACAATTAAACATACTTTTAACTAAAGTATGTTTTATCACTTTCAGTGAATGTATAATATTATAAAGTGCTATAGTGACATACATACTTTCTTCGTTGGACGTCTAATCAGCCTACTGGGGGGCTACCACGAAACGTAAAACACGTTAAACACGTAGCACGTCAGTGCCTCCACATGTTCTCACTTTTTCACACGATGCGTACACGATATGTGAAAAAGAGACAGCATGAGGGCGTTAGTAACGTCCTACGTGTTTGTATGTTTCGTGGTAGGCCTTTTGCCTCGCAATCTATCGCCGGTTGACTGCAAGAGATCCCTACATGGGATAAGTCCTCCGTTGCACATGTTTCTTCCTTGTATTAATTTTAATTTATTGTATTCTTTTTCTGTATAGAATAAAGTTTCTATTTTCTACTTATTATCGTCCAATAAAATTGTTGCAAACAAACAAATTATATTAACTATTTTTGGACGCTAGACGTTTACCCTTGTAGCGTGAGCAACCAATCAGATGGCGTGAAATGGGACCAATCGGAGGTGTCGATGGAGGCTAACAAGCCGCCGGACCAGGACGGCGCCAAAGATACGAAGGAGGGGAAACCAGTTGACGTACATAGGTATGCTATTTATATATTGTATTTTTTATACGGATTTTCATGCGGTTTTCACCAAAAGATAGTGCGATTCCTGAGGAAGGTTTATGTGTATAATTTCTTATGGTTTTACCCGAGCGAAGCCGGGATGGGCCGCAGTATAAAACAAAGCCACTTCCCGCTGTCCGTCCAGACTGTATGCTCAGATCTTTAAAACTACGCAACGGATTTTTATAGATAGTGATTCAAGAGGAAGGTTTAGATGTAATTTATTCTGTTGTTATCCGAGCGAAGCCGGGGCGGCCCGCTAGTATTAAATAAACAGTGAAAGAAGAACAAAAAAATAGTTTTTTTTTTTCAGAAAAAAATCGATATAAATCAGCGATACTTTTCCCGCGGTATATCGATTTTCGATATTTATTTTCAGATATAAAAATCGATATATAAAGCTCTGCTGTCTGCTCATGTATTTGACCAATCCGATTTCTATTTAAAAAAAAGGAAAAGAGTAGGTAGGCAGGAGGCTGTATGGGTTATTGCGCTGAAAATATCGATATTTTTTAGTCAATAGTTATCGATACATTTGAAAAATATCGATACGATATATATCGATATTTTTTCCCATTTGCCCATATACAGTCAACCATTGGGTCACTATGTGAAAAATTTTGATACGGCTGGGCGTCGTCTTTTAAATATATTTTCAGGGTCAAACACAAAGACGCTTCAGCCCCTCTACCGAAAGTGGTGGAGCTTTCGAAAAAGAATAGGGAGTTTTACGGGGAGAGGATGTGGCCGGACGGTTTCGTAAGATACGTTGTCACCGAAGATAAAAAATGTAAGTATGATTTTTTCGATTCCCGGTCAGATGGAAAATGATCGTTTCAGATTGACCTGGGTCTTGGTTGTTTATATAAAATAGTATCGTTGAGTTAGTAACTCATATATAACACAAGTATCTTAGGGTTAACTCAATCTGTGTTGTCCCTATATATTTATTCATTTACAAGCTTTTATTACTGTCTGAAATCAAATCTTACTAAGCTAAATTTGCGCGAAAATTTGAAGCGGTGGTGGTGTAGTGGTTAAGACGCCCGCCGCGAAATGTGGATCGAAAGGTCCCAGGTTCGAATCCTACTCGTGTCATATGAGTTACGAGTATGAACACGACTTGCTTCCAATGAACGAAAACATCGTAAGGAAACATGCTCACTTGTTGATTGTTATTAACTTGTGTATGAAATGGAGAAGGCAATGGCAAACCATTCCATTAATAATGCCAAGAAATTGGTTGTGTGTGTTTTATACCACGTAATGACCACGACCCTCAGCAATGGGGAATACAACTATGAATAATAATTTCCCAGGTCGCTTCAATTTCTATAACAATGTGTTATTATAAGCATAACCTGAAGATGCACCCAGGATCGGCTCCCGGCGAGAGAACTCTCAATATTTTAATGCACGGACGTACTTATTTTTTTTAAACGGCGGCATAAAAGTCAGTATAGGTAAGCGATTGAATAAAAAATAAAGTTTCTAGAAATATCCAGAATTTTTTCTTTATATAGACGACCTCAACGACCTCCGGCGTCGACTTGGTGCCGTAAACCGCATCCTGAAGGAGAGGACATGTGTGAGTCTTGAAGAGATCACAGAAGAAGACGCTGAGAGGTTTGAAGACTACCTCGTTTTGGACGGCAGCGCCGACTATATCACTGGCAAAGTCGGGGGAAGGCAGGTGAGTCATTGATTTAAAAAAAAAAAACGAATTACTAGCTATATAGTAAATAGGTGCGGCATCGCGTTAATATGCCTACCTTCTAAAACAATAAAAATTAAAAAAAAAAAAAAAACGAAAACCTCGCCTACTTAAGAAATGTACTTAGGTACTGAAATTTGTACATCATCATCATCATGTGGTGCCATCTTCGAATTGAAGTTTGGAGGTCAGCATACGGAAACCCTCGCGGCTTTGGGCCGCTATTTAAAAAGTATAAGTACCTACAAGTACATTTTAAAAGAAACATAGAAATTTCTCGAAAAAATCACGCGTCACTAATTAATACGGTTAAAAAAATATCTAACAAACAATAATACTTACATCAACTTCTCATAAAAATAAAATTAGCATTATGTGGGTGGTACATCTACCTACCTGTTGCCATCTCAATAAATAGCCATTAAAAAAAAATGGTTTGGATTCAAAACAATGTTAGGGTGCAGTCACATTGTTGCGTTTATATTTAAATGTAAGTATTTTACTGACATTTTTGTAATTAGTTTAAAATTATAAATAAATACATTAATAAGTTGGATAAAATTAAATTATATAAGCATGTTGTTATTATTAAATCATTTACATGTCTCAAAATGTCTTTTACTATATGTTTCTACTTTCTTTAACATCAATTAATTAATCCCAACTAATAATATAAATGTCAAAATAAGTTTGTTTAATCGTCACACTTTATCTAGTCGACCAATCTTTTTGAAATTTTGCATACATGTAGTTAAGTATGGAGTAAGCATATTATGGAAAAATATTGCTCCTGTGGGAAACACACGCGGGGAAAGGTAGATAGGTTATTCACGTTCACAATGTACTTTGTAGATAACGTTGATGATTATACATACTGAAGTCACTACACAGACAATCTTACTATATTTAAGCCACTTGTATAACAGTTTGTGTTTAATCTTAACCGTATAGTTATGTAATATTTTAATTTAGTTTGTTCAATCTAGATGGCGCTGTTCGAAATTAGAACTCGACATGGTTTCGTTTTTGCTATATACCTATCTGTAAAGTTGCATTGATAATAAATGTCTACGTTCCGGGAGTTATGGCTTTGATTCAGATCACCCAGGCTCGGTATACCCTTGGCCAGTTTGTCAACCCAAATAATTAAAATTATATTATGTCGTAGATTAACTACTATATACCACACCTACAGCAGATACATATTTATTTTCCACAAATAACTAAATTGTTTAGGCGCAGGCGTATACCAATTCATATAAGTATCTATAATGGGATTGTTATGAATGAGCCTTTATAATACGAATGACATAACTTCAAGAACTGTGAGCGAAAGAGACGGAACGAATACAAAGAGAATTTAGAATGCGCGTGTGAAAGGGACAAACATAGTACACGTGCTCATTAACGTCACGGAAGAGTTCAATGACCAGAGTTGCCAGTATGCGTAATTTTGTGCCTTTTCTGTAACTTTGGGATTACATATTACTGCTAATGTAAACAAAATTTGACTAGGTATTTTTATTGTTAACTATGAAACATATTTCCATCAATAGTTTTTGGTTGAATTAATTTTAATAGTATTTTAGGAATGAGTCATTTTAGATTACGTTTATCTATTAAAAACTTACAAAATTAGTGAAATAATTATTATAAAACTTTTAACCATTTTAACATAAAATATGTATATCTAAGTAGGTAACTTATATAAATTATTTGAAATCGTATTCGTGAACTTTTTGTAAAACTAAAAATCATAACCAATTGTAAGCATTTTTCATTGAAGCGCGTCTTTTGTTCGATAAGTTTATAATATATTTTACATACATAAAAATAAAAAAACAACTATATTTCCATTATAATATGATTGTGTAACAAATATTTTTTCTTACACTGGCAACCCAGTTCTGGAACGTTCTACAAATGTCGCGATCCGATTGGTCGAGAATTTGAAGGCTCTCGAAATTTCTTTGTCGTCATTGGCCGAGGGTATAAATATTGGTCGAATCAGGTACAAGAGTAGTTGTTATCCAAGGACGGGAATTGTGAGGTTATTTTGGCGCGTATTTAGCTGTCAGTTTTAAAAAATGGTGGCGATCGGAATCGATTTGGGTACTACCTATTGTTGTGTGGCCGTTTGGAGACATGGGAACGTGGAAGTGATTGTGAATGAACAAGGAAATAAGATAATGCCCTCCTACGTTGCGTTCACATCAACAGAGCGTTTGATCGGTGAACCGGCGAAGTACCAAGCCCCATTCAACCCGTGCAATACTGTGTTTGGCGCGAAACGACTTATTGGAAGGAGATACGATGATGTTGGTGTTCAAATGGATCTGCGTCACTGGCCGTACAGAGTCGCCAATGAAAACGGTAAGCCTGTTATTGTAGTAGATTATAAGGAGGAGAGAAAAAAGTTCGCTCCTGAAGAAATTAGTGGTATGATACTGTTAAGAATGAAACAAGCAGCTGAGACTTATCTTGGTTGTGAAGTGGATAGTGCAGTGATTACTGTTCCAGCTTATTTTAATGATGCTCAGCGCCAAGCTACTAGGGTGGCAGGCGTGCTAGCAGGTTTAAAAGTTTCGAGAATTGTTAATGAACCCACAGCAGCTGCTTTAGCTTACGGACTGGAAAGAAACTTGAAGGGAGAAAAAAATGTGTTGATCTACGATCTGGGGGGCGGAACTTTGGATGTTTCTATACTCACCATCGCAGAAGGATCACTTTTTGAGGTGAAATCCACCGCTGGCAATACTAGACTTGGCGGAGAAGACTTCGACAACAGACTTGTCGCGTATTTCGCAGAAAACTTTCGCAAAACATATAACATTGACATATTGGGACACCCTCGAGCGTTAAGGCGACTGAAATCTGCATCTGAAGGGGCAAAAAGATTTCTCACTTCAGCTACAGAAGCCACGGTTGATGTGGAATCTTTATACGATGGCATAGATTACCGGGGGAAAATATCCAGATCTTTATTTGAAGAGTTGTGTTCAGATCTGTTCAGAGATACCCTTGTGCCTGTACAACAAGCCTTGAAAGATGCGAAAATGACTCACAATGATGTAAATGACATCATTCTTATTGGTGGAAGTACTAGGATACCAAAGATCAGGAGTATGTTGACCGAATTTTTCCAAAAAACCTTGACGACTTCCATTAATCCTGACGAGGCTGTCGCTTACGGTGCAGCGATACAAGCAGCTAAATTGTCTGGAGAAAGTAATGAGAAAATTCAAGATCTATTGCTCCTCGACGTGGTCCCTTTGTCGTTAGGCGTGGAAGCTGCTAGAGGCATGATGTACAAAGTTGTTGAAAGAAACACGCCCATACCTTGCCGGCACACAAAGGACTTAACAACTTTAGATGATTATCAGGTATCTATGACTATTGAAGTCTTCGAAGGAGAGAGAACATTAACCAAAGACAACAATTTACTTGGCGTATTCGATCTTAATGGTATACCACCAGCACCTAGAGGTATAGCTAAAATTGACGTGACTTTTGATTTAGACGCGAACGGTATTTTGACTGTATCGGCTAAAGATCGAAGCACGGGCAATAGTGAGACAATAGTGATTAGAAATGAACACAGGCTCACCAAAGATGAGATAGCCAAAATGTTAGAAGATGCAGATTTTTTTAGAGAAGAGGACAAAGAACGCAAACTGTGTTTGGAAGCGAGGAATCAACTGGAGAACTACGTCTATCAAGTGAAGAATACTGTATCGGAAAAGGGTGAAACAATGTCAATGGAAGAAAGAGTCGTAATGGACAATGAGTGTGAAGAAGCTATGTCATGGCTGGATAAGAATACGGATTGCCTTCGAGAGGAATACGAGAGGAAGATGACAGAACTGATGAAGAGGTGGTCGGACATTTTGAAGCAATTTTACGCTCATGTTTTAAGGCACAGAGCGAAAAGGCAGAGATGTGACACATATCAAGCGACGTCAATTGAAGAAATACACGAATAACTATGGTAACTATATTGTGTCGGTCTGATAGTGATAATAACAAAGAAATAGTTATGATACACAAAAAGTAAGTATTTCAAAACATGTTTTGGCTTATTCTTAATTTTACACTCGTTAAAATAGTTGCCGTTTTTTTTTCAATTTTCAGGACATCTGTCGCAGTTATTATTTGTGAAATTATTTCTACCGTGAACTTCGTTTCGTCTGCAATTTCAAAGGTAAGCTTGTTTAATCGTACTTTCGTATTATACTCAAGATTTTAGTGTAATGACCAATTTTAACATCGAATACCTACGTAACTAGGTATATTTACACAGAGTCCGTCGCCTCACCATTAGACTAAAAATCTACAATGTAATTTATAATTTTTACATTTTCCTCAGAACAAGCGTCGCAAGGCAGAAAATCTTCTATGTATCGCTGTTTAATCACCTTTATATAAAACCTTTACATTAAATAAACAGTATTTTTGACAATTGTTTAGGTTTAAGTGGCCTGCTGTCTTCAGACTTGTATAGTTAATATTAACTCGATTTCTAAAGACTAACCGATTATCGGAGTGGACGGTAGAAGTAACATCATGCCATGACAGACATGCCATCAAATTCGTTTTAAAGTTCATATTAGAGTGCCTATTTTTACTTGTGAATATGTGGATAGTCTTCTTAGACGCTGTCCTGTAAACATATATCTAGAAGTATATGTAGTGTTTCAAGTCTGCTCAATTTATTAAAATACTTAATTATTTGGTATGAATAATGTTTGTATTTGTAATGTTGTTCAAGATGTATATAATAATAATAATAAATAATGTTTTCTGTTAGTAATTATGAATCTCTGTTTGATATAAATTTAGGTAGTATTTTACAATTTGACACTTTCTCTGATTAGGGGTCTAATTATTGATTATATTAGTAAATGCATTAATACTTAAATTATCGTTAATTTCAAGCCTCTTCATTGATATCAAGTTTTCCGATGTTTCTAGTATTGATATATAAGTATGTTCTTTTATGATCTACCTCTAAGTACTTATGTATGTATAAATTATAATGACAATAAAAACATTTACTAATTTTAATCGTACTTGCTCTCTTATGTACTTATTATTTACCTATTTTATTTAATTTTCACCTACTTTCGTCATATAAGAAGAAAACTTTTATTAAAATAATCAAAACCATTGTGTTGAAAAGTTGAATGGCACTCGGAAGTAATCCGTAGACAATTTGTTTGTTTACATAAAAAAAAAATGTTAGCACTACACTATTGTTGCGGAAGTTAAAAAAGAAATAACAAAAAAAAAAGTCTTTTTTCTGTCTTGTCTGTGTGTGTGATCATGGATTTAATAAGTACTTATATTTCCTTTCCGATGTTTTTCTACACCGAAAGCGGGTATATGATGATAGTCTTTATGTAATTCCGGCTACACACTGTCGCCGCACTCGGACACATGCCGACGCGATTGCACGAATATTGCGTATTTAGTACGAGTGTTTCTATTTACTGCAATGAAAAACCAGCAATGTATGCCGAATTCGCCAAACTCGGTGAACTGGTCCGCGACGCTGTGGAGCATAACATATCGGACTGATAATGTGGAAATCCTATTAATATTATAAATGCCAAAGTTTGTGAGGATGTATGTATGTGTGTATGTTTGTTACTCTTTCACGCAAAATCTACTGAACTGTTTGTTATGAAATTTAGTACACGGGTAGAATATAACCTGGACTAACACAAGGGGTACTTTTAATCCCGAAATTCCCACGGGAGCGAAGCCCCTGGGCGCAGCTAGTATTCCATAATCTGTGATGATAATACTGCAACTTTTCGTATAGGTGCTCAACCCCGAAAAAATATCTGGTATTCCTTACAAAATTAAGAAAAACTTATGATTTTCTTCTGGTAGTACATTTCAATATACTTATAATAATAATGCAATGTCATCCAAATAAGCTTTAAGAGCGCGCACATATTTTTAAGCGAGGCAAAACATTTCAACTCAATCGGTTGAAGATATATCTGTTTCAAAATTTAGTTGCAAAATTAAATAAAAGCTTGTAAAAATATGTATATCTTCCCGCAGAATTTCGGCACCCTGGAGCTGTTTGAAGGTGGTCAACACAAGCAGCACGCGGCCATGATGGTGATGGCGATGCTGGGCTTCTACTTCGAGCTGGCCAGACACGACCGGGACAAGTACGTCAGGGTCCATTTGCGCCACGTCAGACCTGGTGAGGTTCATATTTATTTGCTAGCTTTTGCCCGCGCCATCGCCCGCGTGATTTTCCCTTCAGTGAAATATTTAGACACTCTGGTTTCTCCATACAAAATTTGAACCCCTTTTTTACCCCCTTAGAGGATGAATTTTGAAAAATCCTTTCTTATTGCACTCCTAGACCAACGTGCTAAATTTGAAGTTTCTAGATCCAGCGGTTAGGGCTGTGCGTTGATATGTCAGTTAGTCATTCAGTGTCTTTAATATAGATTATGTAGCACAAAGTCCAGAGGAGATTACGTCTAGTTTTTGCTCATTTTATTCCTAATTCTTATATTTACTGATGGTGTATATCAGCGGACTTTGGTCTCTGCAGACGAAAATGAACCTATCGACACTAATGCTTGTTAGATTTGGACACAAAGGATGCTTTACCAATATAACTAGGGATGTCTGATAAATAGGGATGCCGACGACCTCGACACCGTGCGAAATGGTGTCGAAAAAGTAGAAAACCCTGAGCTCCGAGGCTCAACGTCGGAACGGAAGTAACCGGGCATACGCCTCTAATGAGAGAGACAGAGTCTTCTTCTTCTTTGCGTATCGATGGTAGCAGAACCGAGCCACTTCGATGGCTTCATCGGAAGCTGCCATCAAGTCAGCCCGAGTACAGGTGTTTGGACTCTCGGGACAAGTGAGAAGAAGAGCCATCGATTGTGTGGAGAAGCCACAATCGCACATGTTATGAGACTGGTCAAGCATACCCCACTTAGCCAGATTGTCTTAGAGAGAGTAACTGTAATGACTGATGCACAAAAAATAGTTTTCTTAGTCTTGTTGTTACATGAACATGTATTGCCGCAGACAAACTGCACCATTTCGAGAAGATCCGCTCGGACGCGACTCTGCCCCTCCCGTACGACTACGAGAGCGCCACACACCCCGCGTGGCAGTTCTGGAGGCAAATCGGCAAGACTGGCATATCCACCGTCGCTACTTATAAAGAGATGGTACTGGTTCAGCCTATCAACCTATTTTTATTGTCATCTATTCCAACAAATCAAAATTCTTTATTCAATTTAGGAAGATATACATCACTTATTGACGTCAAAAAATTATTTAAACTAAGTCCACTGCCCACTTCCAAAGCGCAGGTGAAGAAGAAGCGGCGCAATAAACTTCACTGCAGCCTTTTCTCCAAGGACGTCAATTAGCAAATAGCCATTCTGAACGACAGATATATTTTTCCCATCAAGGGATAGGGACAAAGATCAATAATAATAATAAAAATTACCTACTTGGTTCCTAAAGTCGAACTTCGAACCCCTTCTAGCAATCAAATGAAAGTCAAAAAGAGTTTCGGAGTCCGACTGTAGTACTCTTAAACAGGTCGTTTAAAAATTGTCAGGTAAAAAAATAATCGTGGAGCATCCTGCCTGGTTTTAGCATAATTTTGCTTAAAAGCTGGTTCCAACAGTGTCACAATTAAGCGACATAAAAAGACATCTTTAATTATTTTTATAGGACCCCGACGGCTCCATCATGCGCTCCCTGGGCCAGCACGACCACCTCCTATCAGAGACAGACATAGTCAAAATTAACAGCGTCTACGGACTCAAATGTTTCGACAAGAAACCTGAAAGAAACAATGACAATATTGACAACGACAGTGTCATACAAGAAGTGGATTTAGACAAAGAAAAGGAACCTCAAGAAGAATCTAAGAAGCCGAAGAATATCCACGAACTTGAAACTTGGACTCGACCAAAACATAAGAACCGCGAAGAAGGTAGGCATAAGGATAATGAAGAAGGGAGACATAAAAATAATGAAGACAGATATAAAAATAACGAAAACAGACATAAGAATAATGAACAAGAGAGACATAAAGATGAAGAAGAGAGAAATAAGGATGACGAAGAAGAACGACATAAGAATAACGAAGAAGATAGACATAAAAGAGAAAACCACGGGAGAAACAGGGACAGACATAGAAATAAGCATGAGCCAGAAAGGGAAGAAGATTATGACGATGCTAGAGAACGGAATAGAGACAGACATAGTAAAAGATATGAGAGTGAAAGAGAAAGGGAACACGAGCAAGAAAGAGATAAAAATGGACATAGGGATAAGCACGGGAGAGAACATGAAAATAGTGATAAGTACAGGGAAGATCGTGACATTAGAGGCGACAGAGGGAGGCATGGAAAAGAAAGGAATATGCATAAAAAGAGGTCACGCGAAATGGACGAAGAGAATGAAGAACAGGAGAGAAATGAAGGAAAACATGGTCGCATTGACAAAGGTAGAGGTAGACATGAAGATGAGGAATCAGACAGGGACAGACATAGACAGGGTAGAGATAGAGAAGGCAGACACGGGAGACATCAGAATAGGGCCGAAGAGAGCGAAAGGTATAATAGGGAAGACGATAGACACCAACAGAACGAAATGGACGTTGAAGATGAAACGGGAGCAGAGGGACCTGGTGGATACAGACAGAGACACAGATACAATGAAAGACCTGATATATCTGGTGATAATAATCCGGAAGGGAGGGGGGGCTATCCAGAAAATAGTCCCGATTACAACGGCGGGCAACCTATAGCGTATCAGGAAGATATAAGACGGCGAAGGGGGCAGATGGTTGCGCCTGTAAAGACGAATTAAATAAAGTCGTAGTAAAAAAAAAAACAACGGTGCCGAAAGTAATAATTTACAGTATATTTTTCATTGTGAGAACTAGTTAACTTTTGGCGAATTAAATAAAAAAAAATGTTAAATTATTCTCTTGTTTTAATTAGATTTCAAAGTAATTAGATATTTTCAAAGTAATTAGAAACCATTAATAATAAAAAAAAAAGTCACAAGTAAATAAGCGCCTAACTGGCAAATAAATTCAGGCCGATTTTGGAAATTATTTGTTTTAACTGGCCCTGAAAGTGAGCCCTTGTAATCGGTTGAATTCAAAAACAAAATAATTTTATTGTCAAAAACATTCGACAGCAGCTCTCTCTTTAGTCTAAAAAACTAACTAATAAAACGTCATAAATGTGAAAATATTATTTTATCATTAACAATATTCAAGAAAATGCTTTAATTCTGCGTGGCTGAGATGGCGTGTGTGCTCGATGTCAATTCGTGGTCCTTCGTCAAGCTAATATCGCTCTTAGTGATGATGTCATAGATGTCAATACATTCTGCATAGGTACGCCGCCGGAGGACGCACTTATCTGTGTTTATTATTACGCTTACCGCTGCAAAAAAAAAAATTCAAGAAAAAAAAAAATTAATACATTCCACATTCAAACAAATCATCAATGAGCATCAGGATTTACCTCATACTGGGTACTGTATTAGGTACTTGGATCCCCTATTTGAAGTGGTGGTGTAATGGTTAGACGCCCGCCTGTGGATCGAAAGGTCTCAGGTTCGTATCCTACTCGTGCCATATGAACTAAACCAATCTGACTCATTCAAGTATTTTCACAGACCACCACTTGCTTCCGGTGAAGGAAAACATGGTGCGGAAATCTGCATACTGGTGGACAATTTAGGTAATTAGTGTACCTGCCACAGAATGGCGGTAAGTAGTCATAAAAAGTCATGTCAGATGTCTTTAGGCGACTTGAGTAAAATCTGACACCAGTGTTAGCAATAACGCACTCGATGTGATGATGATATTTGTGGCACACACAGCAAACAAATAGGGGAACCAAGCATGGGTGAGGTCTCTGGCAGAGAAAGCTATATACTCCGTCAATGGACCAAGACAACTATTATATATAGAAGACTGACGAGGGTGACCAAATGATTCCCATATCTCATACAAATTGGCCGATGACGGGGTCTATAGCTTTCGCTGTCTACATTCTGCCATATCTTCTATTTCGCTCAAAAAGCGAGACAGAGCACTGACATGTTAGTCTCTCATCACGTGCCTAATCTTCCATTTTGTGTGAGATTAACTGAATTGGGCCGGGAAGTTATATGGAAATTACGAACATAGGAATCGAACTCCACCGCATTGCCTGATTTTTTAACTTACCCGGCCTTTCCACAATAGTTCTAACCATTCTCTCGATCTTATGTTCTTCTTTCCAACGAAAAAACATTTTCTTTATAACAGCTATGACTAATGCTATCATAAATATACTTAAACAAAATAGTATCGTGTATAGCGCCATATATAGGAGATACTTTATTCCACATCTTGATTAAATTAGAATTAAATAAATTAATATTTTAGATGGTGTGTAACACTCCATTGACACTCATTGACGATTGTTTATATTTTTATTTTAATTTGCCGACTGACACATTCTAAATGTCAATAAGGCAGAAAAAAAATTAATAGAATATTTAAAAATCAAAGACAGCACTATACTTTTTAAACATGACAAAAAAATATAGCTTTATAGAAATTAGTTGGCTGTATAGAAATTATTTGTTGTGTTTTTGAATCGATAAAAAATCTAATATCATGGCGCGAAGTGGTCAATTTGTGTAACATTAGAGAAATTGTAAACTTTTATAAAACGAGAAGTAATAAATTATTTATTTGCATTATGTCGTTACTTTTTACAAACAAACACAGATTTGAAAATGAGTTCTGACAAATATGGTAAGTTTTTTGTGAAATATTTGCGAGTGATAGTATTTCTTGATTTTTATTAAAATGCTAGTGTGATATTGTATAAGTAATGCGCAAATTATTTGCGAAAGTAAACAGAGCTAAGTACCTACTAACTAACGTAATATTTGACTAAATATTCGCAAATAATTTGCGCATTACTTTACTTATACGACCCCCACACCACAAAATATTACTACAAGCACTACTATTATACATTCAATATTTTGTGGTGTGGGGATTATATAGACTAGTAGGGATTAGGTATAACGGATGATTGAGCACGAGAAATTGCTACTGAACGCTTTTCGATGAAATTAACAAAACAATAGAACAACATTAATCGCAATACAGGGAATTGAAATTTATCAACATTTTTAACGTGAATTTGGCGCAGTTAGCAGGTAAATAAGATTAGATTAGGGTAAAACCTTTCTCAGGAATCACTCTATCTATTAAAAGAACTCGCATCAAAATCGGTTGCGTAGTTTTAAAGCATACATAGAGACATACAGACAGTGGGATGCGACTTCGTTTTATACAACGTACTGGTTACTTATGTATATCAAAAATCATATTTATATTTATGTTTATTTATTTTTCTGGATGTTATTTGATTTTCAGCTCAGCATTTGATCCAAAAATACAGATTAGCCGTAGCAATAGCTGTGATACAAACTAATCCAGAATCGAAATCACTAGATCACCATTTAATCGATTTAAAAAATAAACTAGTATATAATGATAAAATGGCCGACGACATTACTGTATGCAGCGATGATTTTGATGTCGATTTTAATGACTTTAATGATGATGCTAGCCAATACAGTGATACTATTTTAAATAATTTTAATGAGGCGAAAATATCAGGCAATATTTCATTA
This sequence comes from Plodia interpunctella, assembly GCF_027563975.2. NCBI lineage: Eukaryota > Metazoa > Arthropoda > Insecta > Lepidoptera > Pyralidae > Plodia > Plodia interpunctella. The sequence continues at coordinate 2,920,665 of NC_071322.1, forward strand.
CAAAATGGTAAAGACGTCTTTCCTGATAGTATGGATGTAGTTCAAGACATGGTCAATGAAGAAAGTCAGGTAAGTACGGATTTTAGCGTGGCCTATTATGATTGAATCATAAAACCTATTCAATTAAAAAATTAATATTAACTAAGGGGATTTATAGAATTTTATTGCAGAAATCTCCTGGCGATGTCGCGAAGAACATTTTCAGACAAACATCTTTGGTTTTTTTTCTAACGAAACTATTAAAATAAGCCACGTTAAGAATACGCAGTAATATCTTATATCATATGCTTATCATCATCATATTGTATAAAGATATTGACTGAACTGTGGTTTCCAATACGTGCGACCATCTTTAATAGATATTTTAAAATTCTTGTTTTCAGCAAAATAACAACGATTTTCAATCAACGTTTTGTGAAACACAAACTCAGCTTGATAATTTCCTAGCTCCGAACAGCTTGACCGACATTGATAAAACTTTTTGCGATAGTATATCACGAATACACAAGGACAATATAATGGATATCGATAAGACTTGCAATGATATAGCTAAAATATATAATAATACTAAAATCGATAGAACCACCCATTGTATAGATCAGGCAAATAAGAGTAATGACCAAAATACTGAAGATATAAACAATGAAAGCAGACCAATAGCAGATGTTAATAATACACAAAATAAAAATGAAATCCCTAACGTAAAAAATACAGGTTCTGTGATTATTACACAATATTTTGATGGAATCGCTTTCGATTCTCAAGCAACAGAATTATGTACGATACCGATACCATGTTTTGAAAATACTCATGTGACACAGAGCCAAAGCTTGAATTTTGACGTATCAGATAAATATATTAAAGGTATAAAGAGAAGCAGTGGTGATAAAGGTACAAATGATAATATAGATGATACGTCTGTTAATACAAATACAGAATTCAGCCATCATATCAAAGATGCAAATCTAGTACGGAAAATAAACAAGAATTTAGAGAAACAAAATGTTAATATGCAAGTAGAAACGTACAATTTTGATCAGAATACCCAAACTATAGATTATAGAGGAATTGGTGAACAATTGAAGCAAACGCAAGTTCCTTGTGTTGTCTATGATTCAGATTTGTTACCTAAGAATTTCAAAAAAGATAATTTAGTTAGAAAGATTTATAAGAACCTAGAACAAGAAAACGGTGTACAATGTAAAGAAAATAACGACTTTGAACACGGTACACAAATAAATGTTAACACTAATAAAGATTATGGATTAAGCGATAACACTTTACAAGAAAAACGACTTAACCCAATTAATAATAACATGCAAAACTTCACACAAGAGCTTTTTAACATTGATACAAGTCAAACTCACCAATTTGAAACCCAAACTCAAAATACAACAGCAAAACACGAATTATCAAGAAATAACGCAGAAAATATGACTGTGCAAGTTTCAAATTATAGTCAAAGAACCCATAATGTTTTTAATACTGATATCAATAAAAATATTGATGTTGACAATGATTCACATGAAGAATTTTCGCAAATTGAACTAGTGCCTTTCAAAGTTATGGAAGAATTGAATAGAGTCAAAGCATATTTGAATAAAGGGGTCGAGAGGAGATTGAGTAATGATTCGTCGTTTGATTCTGGGTACAGGAGTGATTCGCAAGGCAAGAACTCTCAAATCAGAAGCAGAAGCGGTAAGCTGAATATTTATTAGTCATCAATAATTTTAATGTCTTCACTGGCTTCCTTATAGATAGATAAGGGTTACATTACAGGTATCAAACGCAAAATCTCCTAAAGACTACTTGGGTACATCAAAACAAGCAACTTTTATTCGACGACTTTTCGTGATACGTAGTTTCTTTTTTCATATAAAAAAATACAATGTAATTTGCTATTCTACACATGTTAACTGTATGTAACAGCCGAGCAACACGAGACAGTTCAGTAGCGTTATGTAGCGGAATCGAACATAGAGTTAACGTTTTATAGAAACGACATTAAAACTAAAAAAGTTTTTTTTTTTGTATTTATTACGTTTAGACAAAAGTCGTAGAACAAAAGATGTTAGTCTCTATGTACCTCATGCGCCTTTCCGAAGTCATGCGTCAGATACCAGTGACCCTGTATACTAGCTGTTGCTCGCGTAAATTTTCCACGGGAACAGTTATTTATATAATATATATATATTTCCGGGATGAAAAGTACCCTATATGTCCTTCTCCATACTAAACTATATCTATGAACAATTTACAATTTTAAACTAACTTTCGCATTTATAATATTACCTAGTACCTACGGCATGCACAAATACATGTTTTTTTTCAAGGATTCCAGCTATCAGGCAACTGGGTGGGTCAAGCAGGCTACTGCCTCTTCGACCATCTCACCAAGTGCCCTCTAGTGGCCACCACGGAAGAAATCCTGGCGGAGATTTCGGAGGCAAGTGTATTTTTATAGTTTTTACAGCGCTCTGGAGGCTTACCATTAAAAATAAAACACGTAGCTAACAAACGTTGTTTTTTCTTTATGTACACGATGCGTACACGATATGGGTAAAAAAGACAATATGTGGATGTTAATAACTTGCTGCTACTGATAGTCCTTGCTCTGTAAAAGGAAAAGTCTAAACACTTAAAAATCACTCTGCATATGTCTGTTTGTCCGCAGCACCTACCTACGTTACCTTCACTAGCCACTAGATATAGGTACGTTGTGTATGTAGCTGATAAAATACATTTTTTAAATAAATACATAAATATATTAAGACAAATCACACAGATAGAGCTTGCCCCAAAGTAAGTTCGAGACTTGTGTTATGGGATACTAACTCAACGATACTATATTTTATAACATATACATATATAGATAAACATCCAAGACTCGGTTCAATCAGAAAAAGATCATTTTCCATCACGACCCGACCGGGGTTCGAACCCGGGACCTCTTGGTTCAGAGGCAAGCACTTTACCACTGCGACACCGAGGTCAGCAAGAATAATAATGACACCACTACTTAAATGAGTTCTTCTCTTTCTTTTCAGCAATGGTCGTTTTGAAATGCTAGTAGACTACTCTGAAAACCTCAAAAATTGGTTTGATTTCCCAATAAACGCTATGACTGCGCGTGCGCAAATAACTAGTTTTTTTCAGCTGTTGCGCGTATCCGTCCCTTTTGCTAAATGACGTCTATGTTTTTCAGGTCTTAGGTCAACTTATAGACAGACTGCATGAGCAGGAGTGTTACCCGTCATTCCTGGAGGACTTACTGGAACATGTGGAGTCTATCATACGCTGTGTGTTCACTGAACAAGATTTGGTATGTCTTTCTCTCTCCTTCATTTTCGTAGCTGCATACCAAAAGGACTCGCGTAAAAAAATTAAGCATTTTTCGTATAATAATTTTAGTTATGATTTTACAATGCCTGACGTTGGGATTAATGTTGCCTGTCAGATGTCGAGATTCTCGTTCATCTTCGCGTGTTCCCAGTTTCATTCGGATGTAGTAAAAAAAAAAATTAACCATTATGAAGACTTGTCTGCCTTATGTCAAACCTCTTTGGGAATATTATTGTAATTAGGTAAATGATTGAAATAAAGTATTTAATCATTTACCTCACAGATTAAAAATAGTGACAGATTAACACTGAATGACTGACTGACATATCAACGCACAGCCCAAATCGCTGGGTCTAGAAACTTCAAATTTAGCACGTAGGTATGGATGTGCTCTAGGGGTGCACTAAGAAAGGATTTTTTCAAAATTCATCCTCTAAGGGGGTAAAAGGGGCTTCAAAGTTTGTACGGGGAATCCAGATTAGTTAGAATCTAAATATTTCACTGAAGGAAAAATCACGCGGGCGAAACCGCGGGCGAAGACGCGAGCGAAAGCTAGGTACTAGCTTTCGCTATATGTAAGCATAATTTATCAACATTATTAAAGAAATATACAATAAAAAATATAAAAATGTGTTTGTGGCGCCAGCGTACGCGTTAATATACAATTTAACTTTTTTTCAGGTATTTGATAAAGACGAGAAAACACAACGGCTTTTACTACTAAACAAATCCGTCCACATACAAAAATACAGCATTGACAAACTGACAGACATACTAGAAGACGCACACGCACGTTTCACGCACAAAGACGATCTATACGAACTTACAAACATACACGAGACAGAAAACTTATCATATATATTTCACATACTAGAAATAATTTTGAGGAAATGTTTGAGAAACAGAAAAACGGCCAGCCGGAGTCAAGAAACAGAGAAATATCAATTAAGGAGTTCCATTTCAGATATTTGGCGGAAAAAATGGAATCCCAAATACAAGGAAGATTTGAAAATTGATAGTGGTGCGGAGAAAAAGTGTGTTTTTAAGAAATGCAATGAAATTCTGAATAAAATTGTCGTTGGATCCATGGATGGATATAGTCTAGTGGCGTTTGCCGCTTTGCAATGCTTTAATTTGCTACAAACTTAATTAAAATATATCTACTTGTACAGTCAACAGCATATCAACTTGCCCGAATGCATTGCAAACTCGCCGTTATTACCGCGCCATGGAGGTTGATGCAGGGTAACTCGATGTGCTGTACCAAATATAAAATTTTATTTTTTAGTGTTAATTGCTAACCACTGGTGTCAGACTATAAAGTCGCCTAAAGGCATCTAACATGACTTTTACGACCACCTTTCGCGTCTCACAATCAATCGCATACACACAGCGAACTGAGAACCAATGTTTTCCTTCACCGGAAGCAAGTGGTGGACGATGAAAACTACTATACAGATTGGTATACAAACTTGTGTTGCACGAGTAGGATTCGAACCTGGGACCTTTGGTCTTAACCACTTGACCACAACCATTAAATAAATAGTTTTGAACAAGAATTTTAGAATGAAGCATAATATACTTAGTATTTGTAAATACAAAATTAGTATTAAAATTGTAAAAAATATTGAATATTTTATATATAATATGGAATAAAAGCTTGCTTATTGATCTAATATTTTATTGTAATCACTATATGTATATATAATTTATCACTCAGTCCATCTGTCCGGCTGTATCTCATTTTTATTTATATATTTTTTCTTTATTACTATTATTCTGTATTTCTGTCGCTATAACAACATTACTAAAAACAGAATAAAAAAGTACTATTATTATAAAGAGGTAAGCGTTTGTGAGTTTACATGTTTGAGGCGGGTAATCTCCGAAACTACCGAATCGATTTCAAACATTATTTCACCATTAGAAAGGTACATTATCCAACATTGCTATAGGCTATATTTTGTCTCAAAATTCCCACGGGAGCGAAGCCCCGGGCAACATCTAATCATGTGATATTCAAATATCATCGTGCGCGTAATATGAAGACAGTTGTTCTTCTAGCTTCTCCTTCTCGCATACCTCGCGAATATGTCTGTTCAATTTGTTGTTACTCTGAAAATAAATAGATTCATTCATTGTGTTTGAAAATTGCATTTTTCTTCCTGACATAATTACAGCCAGGGTGAATTTCACGAGCGTTTTAAACTCCGCCCAGGGCCGAGTGTTTATTAAATTGTACCATACACAGTAATCAATTTAATTATATCTATTTTATAAATAAGTAAAGTACTGGGACAATGTGAGTTTTATAATGTTTAATTAAAAAATATATATTCTTTATTTAAAAAAAAAAAAATGTGCGACACTAATGAAACACTACACGCCGCGTTCAAACTGTGGTGAAATTCACACTCGCCCGTTGATGAGATGAGGTGACACGTACACACAAAAGAATCCTTACCTTGAAACTTCTCCCACAAAGATGACAGATAGCTAACTTCTTTTCGACAAGACCATCGTGTCCTCTCATATGTCGCTTCAGCGCTTTGTCCGTGTTATATCGAGCGCTGCAGCGGCTGCAAGCGTAGCTCCTCGTCGCCGAGTGTATGCTTTCCATGTGGTGGTTCAAGCTGCGCTGGTTTGCGCAGGCGCGGGCGCAGACTGCGCACTCGAAACTATAATGTCAGTTATATCCATATTAATCCCACTAATGTATGTGTGTAAGTTTGTTACTCTTTCACGCAAGATCTATTGGACCTATTGTTATGAAATTTGGGATAATATAACATGGAATAACATATAGGGTAATTTTTATCCCGAAATTCCCACGGGAGCGAAGCCTCGGGGCGCAGCTAGTTATGTATTTATTTGTTAAACTTGAACTTTATTGTTTCAAGTAAAACATACTTATAAAAAATATATATTCTCCCCCAGCTACAAATGTTTCGTCTCGTTCTGTCAATATAAAATATTGTGATGTGAGATAGTGACAAAACATAAACTTTTTTATTAATTTATGTTTTTAATTATTTTAAATCACCAAATTCAATTTTTTTTAATTTACGATAATATTTGTTTATATTAAACTATAACAAATCATCACTTAAACTTCCTCAGGAATTATACTTCTTCTATTGATGAAACCGCACGAAAATCCGTGCAGTAATTTTTGAGTTTATCGCGGTCAGATCAACAGACAGACGAGGCAGAGAACTAAGGATAAGGACACACTGTAACCTTTCTTCTTGATGATATTTAGCGTTCCTCTTATGAGTCAATAAACTTTTTTTATTCTTAAAGCTCTTATTGCAGGGTACGCAGTGGTGTGTGTCCACCGCAGCGCTCGGGTCGTGTGACTTCTTGTGCTGAGTCAACGTGTACGGGCTGCTGAAAATGGCCGGACAAAACTCGCACGTGAATTTGCGTTGGATATGCGTTCTGAAAAAAAAACATATTAAATAAATCTCAAGTAAAATCCCATGGCATGATAGGGACCAACACTGTTCAAATGAGTTTCTTTCGGCATTTCTTCTCAGCAGGGGTCGTTCCGAAATGCCAGTAGTTTGTAGCTTGTTGAAAAATTACTATTTAATATAAAAATTGACGTGAAAAGTGCCTGTGAAGGTCTAATTTCTGAATATTTTATTTCAATTTGAATAAGAACTACCGCACAAAAATTAGCTATTACATTAAAAAAATTCGCATCCAAATCAGTTCACCCGTTGATGAGCTACGGTGCCACGTACACAGGCAGACAGACACTTAGCGGTTAAACTTATATATACATATAACACCCCTCTTTTTGCGTCGAAGGTTAAAATATATATATTTCATTAACAACATGTAGACACACTTAGCGGTCAAACTTACAACACCCCTCTTTTTGCGTCGGGGGTTAAAATATATTATTAGCTCTCTGACTTTTTTTTATTATTTTTTCGTTGTAGACTCCCACCACCGAGTATAAAAGGGGGCGTTCAGTCGAGTGTACCCCATTCGTCGCCCGGCCGTCGCCCAGGAAGGTGGTTGGTTTCGACATTACGTGAGTTCGTTCCAATATTATTTTTGTTTATTGTCTTGATTTTTGTTTTGAGAATTTATTTATTTATTATCACCCATAACAGATCACAACTATTACTATTCAAAGCTATTATTATCCCTGTTTTGTATACAATAAACAAAAATAATTTCTTATTAGTTCTAACGTACGTAGATTATAAATCTAGGTTGCATTCCACAAAATTGTGTGTACGTTAGAACTAATAAGAATAGTTAACTTGTGTCTAAAACAATGTGTAAAAACTAGAGTAACAAAAATAGAATATCATACCGAGAGTCCAAGCGCTATGGCCTAGACTGTCGGCTAGTGGTAGTAGGGGTACAGTATCAGAATTAACGGTTGTTTACAGTAAATTACTGTTATGTTTGTTTTTTAATTTAACCACTTCGAGTAGCTAAAAATATACATATATTTTACTAATTACTAACAACATGTGAGTTCTGACGGCCGGCTGGCTGCTATAGTTGTTCCCGCAGACACCGCACCTGTAACTCTTCGAGCTGCTCCGGTGGAAACGCTTCAGGTGCTGCTGGAGTCCGGACGAGTTCCTAATAGCAGAGGAAAATCATATAGAACTCGGACCAATATTAGTTTATATACAGGTTTACTGGTACCAAACGCAAAACCTCCTAAAGACTACTTGGTTACATCAAAACAAGCAACTTTTATTCGACGACTTTTCGTGATTAGTATTTTTTTTTTCATATAAAAAACCCTGAACGCAACCGGGAACATACATACAGAGATGAGAGAGACTAGTAACTATAGTAAAGTATGGGCACAATGGGAGGTGAAAGTTATTATAAAAACACAAAGAAATACCACATCTGCACAGCTGAATCGATTTTCATGAAATTTTGTATGTTTTTTATGTAATTTCAACCCCCAAATGAGCACGATAGGGTGTGAAAGTTTTTATGAAAAACACAAATTAATACACCACCATATATCCTAACCATTAAATTGATTTTGATGAAATTTCATATAAATTTTAATTTGGTATAGTTTTTTATTTCAACCCCCAAAATGGGTATAATCGGGGTGTCAATTTATATAACACAATAATTAAAGTGTACACCAACTTGAACAATCTCGCACACTTGTGACACGCAGCCGTATTTCCCTCCCCGTAGCAATGCGCCCTGTGTGTGGCTCTGGCGCGCGGGCGCAGCGTCACAGCGCAGCGACGACACACATGCCGGACGCTGTGCTGCGACGCGTGAGAGCGGAGCACCGCGGGGCACGCGAAACGTAACGTGCATACGTCACAGCGATGTTCACCGTTTGACTGAAAAGACAAATAATATCTATATAGTAGTATAATTGTTTTACATCTTGTTCATCAATTATCTGATAGTTTAATTGTAACATATTGAACAGATAGAGTTAAAAATTGTGTTTCACAAATGTTGGATACTAGAACTGTCTAATCACGCTAGGCAAATGCATCTAGCTGGCAGGTTAGCTTATCTGTCAGATTACAAGATGAGATTTTATCGTCGTGAAATAGCCTTCAAATATGTACAAATATACAGGGTTACTGGTATCAAACGCAAAACCTCCTAAAAACTAATTGGGTACATCGAAACAAGCAACTTTTATTCTACGATTTTTCGTGACACGTAGTTTAAAAAAAAAATCTAATTTGCTATTCTAAACATCTGAACTCTATGTAATAGCCAAGCAACACGAGACAACAGAATCGAACATAGTTAACATTTTACAGAAACAACATCAAAACAAAAAAAAGGAAAATTTGTATTTATTACGTTTACACAAAAGTTGTAAAACAAAAGATGATATATATATACACATATGTATATACCTCTTCATGCCGCATCATATGTGCTTGGTATGTATCTTTAAAAAGGAATCCCAAAGCACAATTATAACATTTAAACTCCGCTTCTATATACTTTTTCTCTTTTCTGTTCCTCTCCAACTCCGCCTTCTGTTCTTCTAAACTTAAGAGAACTTTATCAAATTCTTTTTTCTTCTTTTTTGATTTAACTTTCCCATTTTTAACCCTTTCATCATTTATATAATTTTCTAAATCATTAGTATTACTTACATCATTAAGTTCATTCATAGAATCATCACCGTACCTACATTGGGTATTGTCTTCTTGATCTAAATGATGTATATCATAATTTTGTGGACTTTGAGCATGTAATTTATAATCTGTATTGTTTCCATCATGCATTTTTTGTTCATCAATTTGATTATCATTATTCAATCTATTTCTTTCATTGGCGTCATCACTTACTAAAGCTATATCATCAGGTAAAGTATTGATATAATCCACATTTTTGTCAGTTAAATGATCATGGTCATTAAAAATATCATAATCGTTAATTAAACATTCATTTTCGTCAACAAAATTGATGCTATTGTCGTATTTTTTGCAATCATCTTCATGACACATTGTGAACGTTTCTATGTCTGTTTTTTGAAGATATAATGTACCTCTTTCACTGAAATTGCACAAGAATAAATTAGGGCATGTAATGAGAAGGAACAACCATATGAAAAGGTGATAAATATTAATGAATTTCTTGACTTCTGTCATAAAAAAATATACAAATTAGTTGGTGGTGGCGGTAAGTAGTCGTAAAAGTCATGTCAGATGCCTTTAGGCGACTTTTATAAAATATGACACCAGTGTTAGCAGTAACACACTCGATATGATGATGATGAGGTGGTCAAGAGGTTCATTTTTTTTTAATTTGTTTATTTTAAATTTAAAAGTAAAAGAGATTATACTCTGTCTCTATCTCTTGTCAGAGTTTAATCTCAGTTTCTTATTTAGACTGGGTACACACACTCCAATTTAAGGGACTACAGAAAGGGATGCAGGTATTTAAAAGAAAGAGATGTAGGATGACCTTCTTTTTCTATTACATATGTGCATTTCATTCTTTAGACTCAAGATTGCCCTAGCGGCAGGTGTGTGATTTTTATAAAACATGGCTAAGAACACTCTGGATAAAATTACCTATGACACAAAATGGAAATCGGTTCATCCGTTTGGGAGCTACAATGTCACAGACAGATACACAGGCAGACATGTTAAACTTATAACACCCCTCTTTTTGCATCAGGGGTTAATAAGTGAGTGAGAACTATGCACAGCTGGCAATTGGCTGAAATGATGATGATATAAAAACTAGAAAATAGAACAAAAATACAAGAACATACTTCAATAGAACAGGATATTTATAGCTCCTTTTCATACACACTGATTTGAAATACCAGAACTTATCCAAGATATGACAGCACATACCACATAGGTATGAATCCAAGGTAAGCTGAAACAAAATTTTTCCATACATAATAGATATATTTTGACAAAACAAGGAGAAAGCTATTGCTATGCCCAACAGGGCCCGCAATATGCTACTTTGTACTAGATGCACCCGGGGCTTTGCTCTCGTAGGATTTTCGGGATAAAAAGCACCCTATGTGTTATTCCTTTAGGTTATTTACTACCGTGTACGAAATTTCATAACAATCTGTCCAGTAGATGATGCCTGAAGAGGTAACAAACTTACTTTTGCATTTATAATATTAGTTGAGAAGTTGGGATAGGTATCACCACAATACTTTGGATGTAATAAAAATATTGAATGTTGGTAACTCTGTCATCTGAGCGTCTAAACCCAGGGTTCGCTATCTTCTTTTTTTTCTCCATTTCGCTTAACACTAAGCACGTATAACCTCGTTGACGACATCAAAACAAGAGGAAGGTCAGCATGAGAAGGTTGCGGTAAGTTACTTACATTAACTCCTATGAGCTCTCTGTATTTGTCACGGAATTCGTCGTTCGTATCCATATGAACATGGTTGTGGCACACAAAACAAATCAAGGAAGACATAATGAACAAATTAATAAGTTTGTTGTCTTCTCTTTTCTGCATGCGCTTCAGCTGTTACAAATAATAGTAACATAAATAAAATACAATCTCCGTTAGGTACATAATCACTTTACTCTTTAGGAATATGTAATTTAACTAATATTAAAATGCCTATTTCTAAATTTGCGAATGTGATGTAAACACGATGTAAACAAAGTAGTGTCAAAGTTAGCTATCTATGGAAACTGACTTTGACATATAAAGTTTTTTTTACAGCGTTGCATTTGGTGCCAAAACTAAAACCAAAGACAGTCATTTATTATCAGTGCATTAGCCGTAGACGACCTAGATTAGTTATGGTTATGGCCTTGGACTTATGGAAAAATAGTTATGGGTATCAAACACAGTTATGGATATCAGTGGTATCAAATGGATCATACATATTTTAATTTTCAACCGCATTTACATTATTCCTTGTCATTTTAACTTTACACTCTTATATGGATAAAAGAAAAATAAATGGACAATATCCGTCCATTAGATTTTGCGTGAAGGAGTACCAAACATACATACACATATATATTCTCATAGACTTTAGAATTTATAATATTAGTAGGATTATAATTTATACTATACTGATGTGTTGGGCGACAAAAGCGATGGATAAAAGAAAACTGCGTGAGATAAAGCTGCGTATATTGATATTGATTGATTTGATATTTGGATTGTCGAAAATTGATAAAATATGTAGGTAATCTAGTATCAGTTCAATATGTAGTCTTGGAATAGGATGGTATAGTCATACATATTGTGAGCCGAGAACAAAATCATTACTGAAAGGATTTCCTCCAAAGGAACGTCTTTTCATGTCATCTTCATTTTCATCAAGATGAAGATAACATCCCTACACAGAACTGAATTTATGTAACGACTCTTATGTAAGGTAACGATACTTGTAAAAATAAACCACACTCCAATCATACTCTGCTGCGAGTATGATTAGAGTGTGGTTTATTTTTACGAGCCGCATTAGATTTTTCTTTGGCACGACGGTGTACTGTCACGAGCACATCAAAATTCATTCAAAACTCGTCACTATTACCGCGCCATAGTTTCATGCAGGGTAACTTGATGTGCTGTTGACTATGTGATGTCAGCCGAGTGGCGCCGAAGTTGTCGATCAGTCCGCCGATCGTCCAATCAGTCGGATAAACAGGTTTTTACCACCAACTGCTGTGCGCCATTGTCGTTTTTCGTGTGCTAAATTATATATTTAATCCTACTTCCTTCCTAATAAATATAATTTTCAAAAAGTGTGTTTTTTTCTAAAAATGCCGAATTTTTGGAGGGATTCCGGGACGGATTTTGTGAGAATTCATAATTGTTATCTGGCAACACGGTCCTCAACCTTGTCATGCCTGTCCGTCTGTCAAACTACTGAAAGCATATTTTTTTGCTTCAGCAAATTTTAGTGACTGAATACTCGTCCTCTTTGCTTTGGCTTCAATCAAAGGATATTTTCCAATAAACCATAATTTCGACATAACTTCGAATTGACGAACGTTTGATACACGACGTCGGAGTGTTTTTCTTGAGTAAAAAGAAATATATATAGCGGGACGCAAATTATTGTGATGGTGTGTTTTTATTGATATGATAATATGGTATCAATTTAACCAATGACTTGTTAGGTAGTTGTTTGCGCTCTTTCGTCGTTCGTTTTGTGGGAACGGCGTTTTGATAGACAATATATTTCGTGCCCGCGTTGTAGTGTGATCTGTGACCTTATTATTACCCAACATCTCCAATGTTGATAGCCGGTCGGTGTATTATAATGAATAAGACGTGAAAAACAAGCTATTTCATGAGCGATTCGTCGGATACCTATTTGGTTGATTGTGAGTACATTTCAATTTGTATTGTAGGTACTATAAATGTTGACTGAATATTTTTTTTCATTAATTTAATTATTGCGCTGAGTATTGGGTCAACACTGTATTTTGCTTATTGCTAATTGGATAGACACCTACTCTACTGGTAAATAACTAGTTCATACAGTCATCATCATCATATCGAGTGTGTTATTGCTAACACTGGTGTCAGATTTTATTCAAGTCACCTAAAGGCATCTAACATGATTTTCACGACTTCTTACCGCCATCTAGTGGCAGGTAGTCGTATACCCACTAGTGCAGGTTTCCTCACGTTATACTACTATACCTAGTATATGAGTTAGATTGGTATACAAACTCATATGGCACAAGTTGGATATGAACCTGAGACCTTTCGATCCACAGGCGGGTGACTTGACAACTTCAAGTTTATACAGTGAGGAATTAATTTGTAAATCTTTCTTCTGTTGGACACATACTAGTATAAAAATTATAACTAACTACAGACCCTGTTTTATAAGAATATTTGTTTATGCTCTGGAGTTTAGCTCCTATATGAATTTCGGGATTAATAATGCAGTATGCGGTTTTCCATGTTATATTCTATCTGAGTATCAAATTTCATTAAAATCTGTCCAATAGATTTTTTGTCACAAACTTTCTCATTTTAACATATTCAATACCTGATCATATCTCATTTTATAGAAATTTAAAATAACCTACCAATATTATAGTTTTATTTTATTTATTTGTTTATTTCACTTTGTTCATTTTATTTATATATTAAAAAAAACTATAGTAAATTCAATAAAAAATGCATTCTTGTCCATAACCAATGTCTTGATATAACTTCATATAATGGTTGATCATTATTTAAAGTATATTGTTCTCTTTGTGGATAATGTAAATCATGCTGTGCACACTTCATTCTTGGTATTTCAACCAGCCATAGTGCCCATTGTACTATTGAAGCCTAACATGCTATGTCATTAAACTGTCTTGTGTGCCAATAAATAAAATAATATAAATAAAGCTGTATGTTTTCCAAAATCAAATGAGACACATACACCAAAACCATGTAATTTTCTTGAACATGTATTTATAAAATTGTGTAAATACTCAAATCAAAGGAAATAGGCATAATTTATAATTAGGAATAATTAGTGTAGTTGAGGTTAGGCAATTATGAACACGAGCTGAAGTGATAACTGCTCTAATTGTACCACAATTCCTTTCTAGTGTTATCACGGCACACATTCAGTGAAGAAATAATTACAGCTTCGTAAACCACACTATACTGCTTTAAAATGTTTTAAATTAGGGGCCTTCCTATTAATCATGATTTGATTTAAAGCATTTTTGACCCACGCCCACTCCCAGTGATAGCAGAAAACCGGGGTTTATCTCATCTCGGCTGTGAGCAAAGATTTTTCACTGAGCATATTACTATTTTCAGTTGCTGCAGCAAACCATAAGTTTATATTAATTTTAATATATGTTATGTGTGCTAAGATTTGTAAAACTGTGTGTAGAAATGCAAATGGACTTCAGGATTTTTTAATAGATCACTGTCTATTTAAAAAATCCAAAAATCCATTGCATCCAAAACATGGAGGAATATTTTTAATGAGACGAAAAAATCCAAGGAATGCAACTCCAAAAATAGACTTACCCATGCTCACCCATGACATTGAAATATTGTAGTCATAGCCTTAAATGACGATGGTATTCAGGCCAAGCTTTTTTTTGTTATTTTTCAAAAGTAGAACTGCTGGCTGGTTTATGTTCCTGGCTGGTTTTAAGAACATAAACTTTTATGTCTTTAATCAATGAGAAATATATTATACATAGGCTAAAAATAACTAGGAAACCTTTTCGTCATTTTCTCATGTGTGTATGGTCTGTGGACCCACGTTATTTGGACTTCGAACGGATTAAATTTCTGTACATGATGAAATTCATATACACAGACAAGACAAGGTATAAACTCTCTCTCTCCAAATAAAAAGTAATGAAATTACTCATATCTTTATCACTTCATAATAAAATTGTGTAATGATTTGAAGCTTTCCATCATATGGGCCCCACGCCTGTTATATGCTCAGTGGTATAAAAAATGCATTGTAATCGATGCATCTCTCCAAATCATAGTTTTAGATATACTAATCGGTACATATGTAGTAGATATACACACATTATTTTTATCTATTGAGAGACACAGCATCACAATCAATCTTGGCGAGGTATTCCTTATCTGTTATCAGCAAAGAGGCTTATCTTGAAGCCATTTACAGTTTCACAGAAATTGTATCTATCTATCATGAATGCAGATTGTAGATATATAAAATATTTTCCCTCATACTCATAAATATTATATTAGTTAAATGTTATCTTTAACTAGCTTTTGCGCCGCGGCTTCGCACGCGTGAATTTCAGTTCTTATATCGAAGTAAAATTTTAATTCTTTTATCTCGTATTCTAAAAAGAACTGCTATAATTTATTTATTACTATGATTCAAATTCGTATTTTTTTTGCATCTTTTGTTCAATTCCCCATCGCCCACTACTTCCGCTACGTGTCTCGTTCCGAAACTTGTCCTGTCCCGTTTCCCTCAGATTGTCCCATGTCGTTTCTTGCAACCCCTATTTCAATATATAAGGATGTCAATTTCAAAATCGAATTAATACATTATAATTTTTTACCAACTACAAATTTAAATTAAAAATTTCATTTGTCTGACGAAGTTTCATACAAACTGGCAACCCCTATTTCACCCCCACAGGGATGGAATTTCGAGATATCCTTTCTTAGCGGACGTCTTATAGTCACAATCTACCTTCCTGCCAAATTTCATCTTCATGGGCTCATTAGTTTTCGAGATTTCGTGATATGTGAGTGATGAGAATATCCAATGTTTTAAAGTTAGATAAGAACATAACATATGGTAAATATTAGAAAAAGGAGACTGAAAAAGTATTAGACCTATTTTTGTACAATTTTCATCAATAGATAGTCTTATTCCTGAGGAAGGTTTAGGTGAATAATTTATTATGGTTTTACACAAGCAAAGCCGAGACAGGCGGCTAGTTATATGTGTAATGTATGTAATTAGTAGAGATTGGGCCCAATGCTTAATGGCTGTGGAAACAACCATTAAAACAAGAGAGAAACTGATGTAAGATGAAAACTTTAAAAATAATATTACTAACAGATGATGAAAATCTGAGAACTATGTTAGTTATTAGTTTACTTATTGGAAAACAGCCAAGCGCGATCCTTGTATCATAAACAAGCAATCTCTTTGATAAAACTCATCCGCTTTTGTTTACAGCATTTTGTAAACATTTATAAACCTTTTCATTTTGACACAGAAGAGTAATTTAGTCTATCAACTGTTGAAATTGCATATTTGCGCTTGATACTATACCTAAAGTCTGCATGACATCAACATTCATGTCATCGAAATAGTAATATTTCCGCGGCATAAAGATCCATACAGAGTAATTTGATATGCAATCGACTGTACTTCATATTTCAATAAATCATGACTTACACGTCTAACCTAGACAAGACATGTATACCTTTTTAACATCTAAACAAATGGACATATCATAGGGATATACACTATACACTCCATATTTTTCTTAGTCTTAACATGTAAACGAATTCACAGTACTTATTGTTGAAGATAAATCAAATATCACTTGAAACCTATACTACATTCTAAAGTAAAACATTTATTGACCACAAAAGCAATTTCCTGAGAATATATTTTTTATTTATAAATCATAAAAAGACATGGTAATATTGTTTACATAATAAGAAAATAACGGAATTTAGATTCGTTCATTTTTATTACTATAGTTTACTATAGAATATATTTTATCTGTTGCGTGAGTCAGAGATTATTATTATTTTTGTCGCTGTAGATTCTTGTGATAACATAATCTTTAACGACACATTTCTAAAATACTTTAATCAAAACTGAATCATCATATTTTGTCATTTGATAACCGATGATGATTCATAGACGCAATAGTTATATTTTTGACAAATAGATTGTGTATTGTTACAAACATAAATAATGTATGTAGCAGTGAAAAATTTACATACAATGTAAATTCTATAATTACGTTGTTCTACGATTTAATGTATGAAATTGTATTTAATTCTACTTATTTTCTGTTACAGAAAAAGCGATAACTTTCCTTTCCCACGCTTCCCGCGCATTCCATTCCGCCAAATCAAATTTAAAAAGTTATCATTCCATTTAGGAAATTTAAAATTAAAAGAAAACAAAATTGATACTCCAACGTCGCCAGTTTCCCTATCCCCTGTATCCACCCAATCACCATTCAGAGTTTCCCCGCCAAAGCCGGAGTTTTTCAAATACAGAACATCGTCTCTGAAAAAAGAGATAAGTTTGTCGTCGTCGAATGTGGCCAGTTCGCCAGTGTCGAAGCGTCACCATAGACACAGTTCTTCGTCGAATGTAGTAGTAGTTCCCCACAAGGGGGTGTTGAGATGTACTGACAGCATGAGTTCTTCCCCAGTAGTTGAGCCCTCCTCACCCTCCACTACCCCTTCCTCGCCTGCGCTGAGGGCGGACAGTGTGCAGTTCCATACTTCTACGCCGAATTATATCGGAAAGGTGAGTTTGTATGTTAATATTTCATTGGCTTATTTTAAACATTCGGCTGTGATTTTACAACGCTCGTCTGCCCGATGTCAACCCTCCTTGGGAATGCTATCGTCGCAAAGAATATGTGTCCCTTATTCGTCTCGTGCGACATACATTCGCGCGAGGATATGGAGTGATCCTATTCTAGAGCACAACCACACATCTGTAGCGGTTAAAATTCAAATTCAAAATTCTTTATTCAGTTTAGGATACATCACTTATTGACGTCAAAAAAATTACTTAAACTAAGTCTACTGCCGGCTTCCAAAACGCAGGTGAAGAAGAAGCGGCGCAACAAACTTCACCGCAGCCTTTTCTCCAAGGACGTCAATTAACAAATATAAGTCTTATACATATATTAAAAATTAGGAGGACGTATTTACATCATTATTAAAAATTTCAATGAATAAATAAATGTATAAGTCATCAATCATCAATTACATATGTTATGAGGATACTGCACCATGCTTGGGCCAAACATTATTGTCGTTACGATATAGATAAAAAAAAATCTCATTTGCAATGCAAGAAAGTCAGTTTATGATATTTATATTGTAGGTACACGAATCGGCCGGTATTTGCATAAAATCTAATATCATACTTGAACCGGTGACCTATACGTATTTCAAGTGATTTTTTTTATAAATATTTCCGTACATCTTATTTAACGAAAATGTTTCACTGGATACAATCAGTTCGTTCACTCTAAGGAGATACACGTGATGGCTACTTGACTGGGTAAAAAAATATATATAACGCTTCGTACATAGGTCGAAAACTTAGGTAGATGAGTCGCGCAGTAACGTGGGAATGGGCGGGACAATTGGTTAGGAGAGCAGACCATTGATGGACCAAAGCAGCGACGGAGTGGTGGCCGAGACATTGACATAGATCGTATGGTAAACTACCAGCTGCTTGTCAAATTACATTGTTTTTGTCACGGGAAAGCGATGAGACTGACACAGGAGCGACAAGTGCCGCGAAAATAGGGCGACCTGACATACCCAGCAATGTTGATTTAGGCTGAATGATGATCTAAATAACCGGTGATTCGGCGTTTCCATTTTTTTTTTGTTCACATTACAGTATACTATATATATTTTTTAAATATATGTATAAGACCTACATTTGTTAATTGACGTCCTTGGAGAAAAGACTGCGGTGAAGTTTGTTGCGCTGCTTCTTCTTCACCTGCGCTTTGGAAGTCGGCAGTAGACTTAGTTTAAGTAATTTTTTGACGTCAATAAGTGATGTATAACCATGGAATTAGTATGTAAGCACTTACTAAATCCATGTGTATATCATCCTAAATTGAATAAAGAAATTTGGATTTGACCATGAATGCATTTTGACTCCAAACATGGTGATGTCACAGCACATCACATCACTGTCATACAAGCGCCATATTTTTTTCTTTTTGACGTTAGAAAAAAGTATCTGATCTGACAGGTTGGAAAGTTGCCAATTAGAAAAACATACGCGAGAAAGGGATAGAGCCCTAGCTTGTCATTTCCTTTGTCTTTGTTTGTGGCAGATTTAAAACAATAAGCTCTGTCCCTTTCTCGCGTCATCATAGGCTGATGATGTCGCGAGAAAGGGACAGTGCGTGTATCCTAGCTTGTCATATTTGTCTTTATCTGTAACAGATATAGAACAATATAAAATATACAATTTCAGAAGCAGCAACCACTGAACGTTGTTCTGCCGTCCACCGCTCCGGCCACTCCGCCTAGTACTACCGCCTACGGTAAGTCGGTTAACTAAGGTCCAACCCGCACAAAATCAAAATCAATTCTTTTTATGTCATTTGTGCTTGTCGGTTAATCTTGTTCGAATATGGGCCCTGTAATCTGAAATAAACGTTTTTTTTTATACTAGCCACCTGATGGTAAGTGGTCAGCCTATCAACGCCTTCAATACCAGGGTGTCACACGCGCGTTGCCTACTTTGTGGCCTAGGATCTTTTTCCACAGCACCCTGTAATTCAATTACGGCAAAGACAAAGGAAATTTTTATCAATTCCTTTTCAATGAATTGCGAAATCCCGAGGGTCTACCGTGGATTATGCTATATTAAATAGAAAATTGGAAAATGATTGTTTAGTATTGAAAAAATGACTTGTCTGTCAGACCTTGGATTTTTTTTTTTAAAAGTTGTTCATAATTATGGTAATTTATTGATGTTATGACAGCTTAATTATTCTCCCTTTTTATATTATTACCGGCCATATATTCATATTTTATTCAGGCGTTTGAAACAAGTTAATTGATCGTAATAATTATACTAATTTAAATAGGAAAAGTTTTGACCTAGTTACGTTAATATATTTACTGAGATGCGTATTAACTAGCTGGTGCCCACTGCTTCGCCCGCATGCATTGACGCGATTTTCATACAAACTTTCACAACCCCCATTATCGTCAATATAAAAAAAATAGCTCATGTTTATACGTGTTAAAAATAAAATTTCATCAAAATCGGTCCAGCTATTTAGCCATGAAAGCGGAACAGATAGACAGACAGCATTTATAATATTTAGTTTAGTTTTTATTATGGATATACAGCAATCAAGGAAGAGAACACATTGACCTTTCTATTTTCCTTTGATTCTCATTTAAAATGCAAATATTAATTACAAAAATCATGTTATGTGAAGTTTATATCCTTAAAAAGCATAGCATTATTAATAACTAGCATTTGCCCGCGGCTTCGCCCGCGTTTTGTTCCCACGGTAACATTTTCCGGGATGAAAGTTATAAGCTCGTAATCTATGTCCTTCTCCATACTTCAAATTACATTTGTGCAAAAATTTCAAGATGATTGGTTGAACACTAGAGGTAACAAACAAACAAACTTACTTTTGCAATTATTACATTAGTTAGGAAATACTTAAAATCAAATGTATACATTTAATGTAAATTCATGTTGTATATCGGGAAACAGGACAAGTGAAGCGACTCGTGGTTGGAAACAGACTGACATACATGACAGTGACGTGGGCTTGCCACATATCATAGACAATATAGTATTTTTCTATTTTATTTAGTCTATTTTATCCTAGACTAGCGACCCGTCCCGGCTTCGTTCAGGTAAAAACATAATAAATTATACACCTGAACCTTCCCCGGGAACCACATTATCTATTGCTGTAAATCCGTGCAGTAGTTTTCGAGTTTATCGCGAACAGACAGACAGACGCGGCAGAGCAAACTTTGTTTTATAATATGTAATGATAAAATAGATATATTTAAAGATTATTGTAATTATTCATAAGACTGTAACAATGCCGCTGGTTCATTACGAAGATTTATTATATATTCTTAATGGTGTTTGATTGCAGGCGAACCGACGCTAACCCCCCCTCCGCGCTCTCCCGGCGCCGTCCCCCCCCCCGCCTCCGGCGACGGCCGCGACCATCCGCCCGACGGCACCTCCTCTGACAAGGTCACTCGCCTTTACTTGACGTTATAACAATCAATTCTATTCTCTTTCCGAGGGTGTTATTGCTGACACTGGTGTCAGATTTTATTCAAGTCGTCTTAAGGCATCTGACATGACTTACGACTACGCCATCTAGTGGTAGTCAAATACACAATTCACTAGTGTGTATGCGACTTAAACTGTCAACTAGTGTTCAGGTTTCGTCACGATGTTTTCCTTCACCGGAAGCAAGTGGTGGTCTATGAAAATTACTATATATGAGTCAGATTGGTATTCGAATATGGGACCTTTGGATTCGCAGGGGTGTCTTTTCAACTGGACCATCACCGTTTAACAGTCATATGCTTAAATGGTCACAATTTTCATTATAAATCAATGAAAATTGTAACCTTTATTTAATTAATGGCGAAAACTAAAAACAATCCACAGGAGAATATGTTACACTAGATAAAGGTTTTTAATAGACAGTATAGTTTTCCATTATACAAAAGTAGCGGACCCTCCCGGCTTCGCTCGGGTAAGACCATAAAAATTTAGCTAATGTTACTCCTGAACGTTTCATCTATCGCGATGCTAAACTTCATCAAAATCGGTCCAGTTTTAGTCGCAATTTACGACAAGGATTGTGGCGGTCGTGTGTAAATTAGGTGCCCAAAATGAAAGAGGTCTAACAAGCCGTTTATTGGTTGGAAGCCAGAAAAAAAGTGCTTAGCTTTATAACAATTTAAAAATATATATCTAACGTTCAGTCGCCAGCGCCATCTAACCATATTATGATAAACTTAAGTTATTATAATCAATTTAAAGTAAGCAAGCCATCTAGTTCTAGTTTGGCTATCCATCACTAGATGGCGCTGTCGTAACACCGTGTTTTCTTTTTGTGTCCAATAGAAAATTATAATACTTTTTGATAGAATTCTTTATCTTAGTGTAGCTGAGTTTAAAATGCATATTTCCCTATCGCAGTCCTCTGAAACAGCGGTTGGCGGCATTTCGCGAACGCCAAGCACTGCGCTCTCCCGCAAGGAGAGTTACAAAGCGCAGAGACAGCACTACAGGAGGGAGAAGAAGAAGGCGGCGTCGGCTCTACTGCACTCCATTGAGGACCCCTCAGTGGTTGTGCTAGCCGATTGGCTCAAGGTCACACTTCTGATTGTGTCAAAATCCCACTTCTGACAGTGTCGGATTTGTTTATTATTAACTATACTCTATTCAACATGTACTGAAATAAAAGGTAAACAAAAAGGAATGAGAAATGAACAAGCCAGATATTTTTATTAAGCGACATGACTCGAAACAACTAAACTAAAAATTTAACATTAATACAAAATGAGAACAAAATTGACAAAGGAATAACGAGAAATAATGTCTTTTTGTTCCAATGTTTGTTTATCTTTCGTCTCAGTCTACAAATACTAAGACTTAGCCGATTCGCTCAATGTTTAAATCCCACTTCTGAAAAAAACCTTAACAAATATTACTTATTTATGTTGTCTACAAAATATGTGCATGATGGCCAATAGATATATTAAAATAAACTGTATCTTCCTTTTAATAACGTCTAAGTTACATTGAACACAAATATTTGATTCATTTATATTTGAAAATCTATTCCTAAAATAAGAAATCGACTATATCCCAATATAAATAAGGTCGGAATTACAGTGAACTCCAAAATATATTTTTGCTATAGGTCCGCGGGTCATTGAAGTCATGGACAAAGTTGTGGTGTGTTCTGAAGCCAGGCCTCTTACTGCTGTATAAGAGTCCTAAAGCTAAGGTAAGGTTTTGTTATTTTACAAGCTTTTATTTACATCTAGGTTTAGCCGGCTAAACCTAGATGTAGCTGCACGAGGTTTAGCCGAAAATATATCAATTTTATTATAGTAACATTAGTTGTGACCCGGAGCATCGCTCCTGTGGGAAATTCGGAATAGAAAGCATTTAGTGTTAATTGTTTTTATTAAAGAATTTTTACAACGCCTTTTGTCTCCAAGATTGTGTCCATTGTCATACAAAAAAAAATATTTAATAAAAATACATTACAAAATAATAGTCTAGTATGTCTATATATATATATATATATATATATATATATATATATATATATATATATATATATATGATGTTCTCTCTTTCTCTCCTCTGTCTAGGATTTATTGGAATAAAACCGCGTGTTTCTGTGAAAAATCAAGATATTCTTTTTATAGCTAATTACAACATTTATAAACTGAATTAAGTTTACCATGAACAACAAAATATACTCACCTGTGAAAAATCAAGAAACAACATTAAAAGATCTTATTCCAAAGATTGTTTAACTAATTTGTAACAATAATAGATAATATATAGATAAACATCAAGACCCGGGCCAATCAGAAAATTTCTTCTTCATTTTCCATTCGACGGTTCAGTGGCAAGAACTTTACCATTGATTGGCGCAGTGGTCAATTTTGAATGACACAGTCGATACATTTTTTTAAAATAAAAAACGTCAAAACCTAATTTAAAGTCAGTGTGGCCATCGCCAACAGTGCATATATATTTTTTATTTTCGACATATGGAAAAAAATCTGATTAGACTGAATGGCGACTACATAAATATTTTTTTTGTTTCTGTTATAAAGATGATATTCCCCATTGTAGAGCAGCCACTGGGTGGGCACGGTGCTGCTGGCGTCGTGCCAGGTCATAGAGCGGCCCAGCAAGAAGGACGGCTTCTGCTTCAAGCTCTACCACCCGCTGGAGCAGAGCATCTGGGCGCCGCGCGGGCCCCACAACGAGACTATTGGTGGGCCGACTCTACTACTGGGCGTTGCGTTTTTCATACAAACTTTCGTCCCCCGTTTCCCCCCCAAAAATCGAGCGGTATCTTTTCTGTTTTCGTGCACATTTTGATCGTTCATTTTTTCTCGAAAATCAAGTTAGTATCTTTTCATACAAATTCTCACACTCGTTACAACGCTTTGGGGGTTGATTTTTGTTTTCTCGGCTTTTTGTTGTATTCATACCATGAAAATTGGTCCATGGGTGTTTCTCAGAGCGTTTCGACCGTTGCGGCCGCGTCTGTCATTACGATCCGTCAATTTTCTTGAGGAAGGAATCATTTCCAAAATTAATCATTTATTGAATTGACATCACCACAATACATATTAATTATTGTAAAGTCTGATAGTAAAACTAATTCTTGTCTGTGTTAAAATTTGAAAAATTACAATGACAGCGCGACCTCAGCGGTCGAAACGCTCTGAGAAATACCCCCATATTTTTAAATGTGAAAGCGTTACTGAGACACAGACGTTCTCAAATTAGAGCAAGAAGGACGGGCTCTGCTTCAAGCTCTGTCGCTCGCTAAAGCAGGACGCCCAGGGGGCCATAAAACAAAACTATTAATGATATATATAAATATAGTTGTTCTACCAAAATACAAAATATAGTAATTCTCATACTAAATTTCACCCCCCATTTTCAACCCTGGTGTGAGACCTGCAAAAGTGTAAATACTATGTTGTTCCGGTAATATTTTGAACAAGTTTACCCTGTGTTGGACGCGCAGGCGCAGTAGTGCAGCCGCTGCCGACCGCGCACCTGATCTTCCGCGCGCCGTCGCAGGCGGCCGGCCGCTGCTGGCTGGACGGGCTCGAGCTAGCGCTGCGCTGCAGCAATGCTATGCTCAGGTAATAATAAACATATTTATTCTTGGGATAAACGTACAGGCAACGCCTCGCTCTTGTTTCTATTGCAGTACACTTTTTATTATATCTAGCTACTAGATGTTGCCGGAGGTAAGTAGTCGTAAAAGTCATATCGGATGCCTTTAGACGACTTGAATAAAATCTGACACCAGTGTTAGCAATAACACACTCGATATGATGACGATGAGCACAACGGAGCGAGGCTCTTATTTTCTTTTTAAGCTGCAAACAAATGACGGAGAAGCGTGTTATAATTATTATGGTTACGTGAAAAAACTTAAATACGAATTTAAACTAAAGTTTATCGCGTTTCTGTTGCCAGTACACTTTTTATTATTAGCTACTAGATGTCGCCCGGGGCTTCGCTCCCTTGAGAATTTTGAGATAAAACATAACCTTTCTAATGGTGATTGATTGATTGATTGATTGATTGATTGATTGATTGATTGATTGATTGATTGATTGATTGATTGATTGATTGATTGATTGATCGATTGATCGATTGATCGATTGATCGATTGATCGATTGATCGATTGATCGATTCATTGATTCATTGATCGATTCATTGATTCATTGATCGATTCATTGATTCATTGATCGATTCATTGATTCATTGATCGATTCATTGATTCATTGATCGATTCATTGATTCATTGATCGATTCATTGATTCATTGATCGATTCATTGATTCATTGATCGATTCATTGATTCATTGATCGATTCATTGATTCATTGATCGATTCATTGATTCATTGATCGATTCATTGATTCATTGATCGATTCATTGATTCATTGATTCATTCATTGATTGTCCAGATGTTCCCGTTCGCGGCCCGAGCACCCGGCGGCGGAGACCCCTCAGACGCAGACCAACATCTCACACGAGGAGCTAGAGAAGCACTTCAATGAACACGGTAAGTGCTTTATACAATAAACGACGTTACTCATTTTGCCTTACACTTTTCAAATGCCGGTTACACACTATCTATAACTATAAATGCATATAACATTGCGTTGTTTGTGTGAGAGATTTTACTTACCGCAAAGAAATGCCGGTGATGTAAATAAAAATAGCGAAATTTGACGAACTGTTTGCCGATAGAGTGGTGCCGGCATCAGGGTGGTACTAAAAGTACGTTTCAGCAGCTGCTGGAAGGAATCACTTCCGAAATAAATCATTCTAAATCACCAATCAAATCAACCAAATTTGAATTTTTGAATAAAGGAACACGCGAGTTCCATACCAGTTCGAGACGCTTTGAGAGTCTTGTAAGATAATGTTTTTTAATTCACACTGGCTGTTTAGAAAACTAAAATGACAGCATCGTTTTTTATTTTTTTTTATTTATATTTTTTAATAACGTGATATTTTTGTCAGCTAACGAACGATATTCTGTTTTTGAAATTATTGAGATTAGTGTTTTTTTTTTCAAAACAAAATAAAATAAATACATAAATAATTTGCAAAATGTGTCAATGTGTCCATTATTTTTTTTTTTGTGAATATAACTATATTATTTTAATTCCTATCAGCATGTTTATCCAATATGCAAAAGCTCAATATATCAATAAAGGTAACAATTATATATTTTTTTTACCAATCCTTGACACCGTATGCTATTGAATGAAACGCTATTCACGCTAAATGCCGAATATACGAACACGTGTATCGCTAACAGTAATGAAGCTATCAGAAACTTTATCCTGTAGAACACCCACGCCACTTATGTCCGTATCAGATTATTCCCCAAAGAAAAGTCCAGCTTACGTCACAAAGAAAGGGAAACCGATAAAAATATCAAAATGGGCGCAATTTGTCGAGTCAATTGAGAAAATACCTGTTGAAGAATCAACTGATTCGCAAACGCCAGACAGGGACGGCGGATTCCTGGACTTCTTGCGCAAGAAAGAGGTGGCGATAGAGCGCAACGCTCCGTCCACGTCCTCAGTGAGAATCGTCTCCGCGCCTGGAGATTTTAAAAGGGCGTCAAAGTCGTTAGCGTCCAGTCCAATGAAGGTGGAAAAAAGAAACGCTATGTTAAAATGTTTTGAATTGCCGAAATTACCAAGAAAGAACGGCAAAGACAAAATGTCGCCGAGCAATTTGATTGAAGATAATTTTATAAGGTTCATGTCCACTTTCCCCAAGAGAAGGAGTTCCACACCGTGTACATTGAAATACAGTGCAACTCAGAAACGTATAAGCGAGTTGAGGGAGTCGGGAGCTAAGACAGATACGGAGAACGACGATTTTCGTAAAGTCTTGCCGAAGCGGATGAAGGTTTTTAAAGGTAGATGGCGCTGACCGCACACTAGCGCCACCATTGCGTAATATATATCTGCAAATGATTGAAAAATATGATCTGTGTGCTAGTGTGCGGGTATGCGGTGCCTTACATCTTCTTCATAGTCGTATTCCTCATGGCTGAGGGTCGTGGTCATTGCGTGGAATGAAACACACACAACAACTTTCTTGGCATTATTAATGGAGTGGTTTGCCATTGCCTTCTCCTCTCCTCCTCCTCTAACTTGTGTGTGAAATGTTAATAGTAATCAACCAGTGTGCAGGTTTCACCGGAAGCAGGTGGTGGTCTATGAAAACTACTATATATGAGTCAGATTGGTATGAACACTCATGTGGCACGGGTAGGATTCGAACCTGAGACCTTTCGATCCACAGGCGGGCGTCTTGACCACCACCACCGCTTCTATAAAAATATTATATTAAAAAAAAATATTTTTATCGTATGTTACGTTATTTACTAATACCACATATTTTTATCACTAGTGTATGAAAATAATGTTTATACGACATCTGTTCTCTCTCTCACTCTCTTTCATTTGAGCGTGTCCCCGGTTTCTTCCTCAGCCGTTGAGCGTTGGAACCCAGGTCCTCTCTTATTATACGATGCCTGATCTGAAAGAATTCCATTTTTTAACTTATAAGTGAAAGTATGTAATTGTATGAACATCCTGTGTTCCCTTGTGATAATATGATTCTATTAAAAAATAAATTACTAGCTGCGCCCCGGGGCTTCACTCCCGTGCGAATTTCGGAATAATAGGTACCGTATGTGTTATTCCAAGTTATATTATACCCGTATACCAAAATTCATAACAATCCATCGAGTAGATTTTGCGTGAGAGAGTAACAAACATACATACACACATCCTTACAAACTTTCGCATTACAACTAATATTATATATTAGTAGGATAACCCGGACGAAATATGTGTGAACCTCGCTGCATACAACATACCTAACATTTAGATCGAAACACAATACCGTCGTGTTACATCAATATTTAATGACAGCAATGAGTATTATTTTTTTGAAATAAGTGTATTTTTATTGCAGACTGTCAGAAAATATGATTCTATAAAAAAAATATACTATATTGCTAATGTGAATATTCGATGGATGTTGTTGTAATTATGCATTAAAAATTGTGTTTGATTATATTTTTTTTTTTTGTTATCGTCGTAGGCAGGTGTCGTATAAAGCACAATGTTTCATTCGATATAAATTACAATTCACAACTCGTGTGTTTGCGCAACACACACCCTCGATAGAATCTGTGACTTTCAGCAGTCCTACCATCAACTTTTACAGAACGATTCCAAAGCAACTCGGTTCAATTTAGGCACCTAGAATGAATCGCATTCATACTATACCTAAAGTGGATCGCGTTTAAGAGATGTTGGTAAGCCCCATCACATCATGCTATCATCACTTTACGACCTAAACTGAACTGAATCGACTTAATTTTTTGTATGAATGCGATTCATTTTAGGTGCTTAAATTGAACTGAGTTGCATTGGAATCGTTCTGTAAAAGTTGATGGTAGGACTGCTGTTTTCGGTGAAAAATTTACTATGCTAACTTCATTATATGACTCAGTCTAAAATATATTGAATTTGAAACGAACACAATTTACAATCGACTCGCGAATAAAGTTGCCAAAAACAATTTCAAAGGTAGTTCCGAAGTGATATGCGACACGCCGGAAAACATATTGATAACCAAAACAGCGCCATCTACCGAGCGGTTCAGGAAATACAGTTCCTCATCCACCGATGATGTTGGTGGTGTAGACTATAAGGGATTCAGAAGGTGAGTTTTGATGAGAATTTAGTATCTATATAAACGTCGTCCCGTCCCGACTTCGCTCGGGTAAAAACACAATAATTTAAACACTTAAATCTTCCTCAGCATGAAAATCCGTGGAGTGGTTTATGTGTTTATCGCGAACAGACAGACCCGGGTGAGGACTTTGTTTTATAATATGTAAGAATAAACGTTGCGGGCTCGGCGGCAGAGTGCGCTGATAGACTAAAAATCCGGCCAAGTGCGAATTGAACTCGAGTGAAGAGGGTTCTGTACAATGCCAAAACATTTGTATACGATTACTAGCTCTTACCCACAGTTAAGCCCGTGTTTGTTATGTGACTATTATTTTAGTCAATATCTCGGGTTCTAAAACATACAGACTTACAGACAGGCCGACAAAAAAAAATTGTTTTAGCTTCTATTGGCCCCATAAAGACCTCCCACCCCGTAATTATTTTTCTTTAAGACATAGCCTATTTACTTAAAGTTTTATTATATGTATAGATGTTATATGTATAGATTATAGTTGTACCCGAGCGAAGCCGGGACAATTCGCTAGTGGCTCATGGTTTCAAATGATGCGCCAGTGAACATTGAATATCAATATAAATTCTTTTAGAACGTCACAATACAGATCGCTCACAACGTCGCATACACCGGAAAAGTTCTCGATCATAAACTATGAACGGCTTCCTTCAGCTAGTCTGGACGCCCTGAGATCTCAGAGGCGAAGCGACAGGCTCTCAACGGATAAAGTCTATGTCGCCGGGAAGATTGTCACTGATGGTGAGACGTATTCCAGTAGACCAATCGCTAAAATGACGACCTCGGTGGCGCAGTGGTAAAGTGGTTGCCCCGAACCGAGAGGTCCCGGGTTCGATCCCCTGTCGGGTCATGATGGAAAATTATCTTTTTCTGATTGGCCCGGTTCTTGGATGTTTATCTATATATGTATTTGTTATAAAATATAGTATCGTTGTGCTAGTATTCCATAACACAAGTCTCGAACTTACTTTGGGGCTAGCTCGATCGGTGTGATATGTCCTAATATATTTATTTATTTATAAAATGAGCTAATAGTGGACACGTGGTCCGACTTCCTTTGTCCTACCGAGAAAGAAGGAAAGAAAATATGTTTATTCGACAAAAATACATAAACTTATCTGTCTACAAAGTGATGAAAATTGATTACTTGTGAACAAAATTTTTTTGCCATTGCAACACCAAATAGAATGGATCAAGATTGGTTGATAAACGCCCAGACACTTTTTTGACAGACTGTACAACTAACCATATAAAATTGTGGTCGTCCAAATCAAAAGTGACCTTATGGCGCCCGGCACTTTCGCCATTATTGCCGTTGTTTTGTATTTGAACAACGGCAATAATTGCCAGCCGCCATAAGTTACCTTTTGATTCGGACGACCACAATTAACATTACCTATGTCGAAGTGCGTTTCAAATATCACTATGGAATCGAAGTGAGACGCAGAAAAACATATCACTTTGTTTAAAAATTGCAAATAAAATTTAAATAGTCTGGGAAAGGCAAGGATTTAAAAAAAAAATGTTTGCTGTGGAACACCACCACTCTGAGCTGTGACTTTTTTTATTGCTGCACACATCTGTATTGCTTTTATTATCTGTGCAGTGTGTACCTATTTTCCTGCTGAATTTTTTTTTTTTTGTGTGATTGTGGCATCATACAAATTCATCTATCCATATTACGTGAGGCGAGGTGGCGTACCGTGCGTATCAAAATCGTTACAAAAGGAAATGTTTCTCAAAAAAGAATAAAATAATACTTGTATATTAAATTAAAATATTTATTGATTGCACGTGATCCTTTCCTTCTACCTCTAGAAGACAATGTGACATTTTTTCCATTTTAAAAAGACTCGCGTAATTTTAGAACGCCCCCCCCAAAAAAAGGGGGCTGACGTGCACATTATTAGCGCTGCTCACTCTGTGTCCCTTTGTTTTGCTAGAATCTATTACAATTCTTAAACTACTGGTTAAAATTGAATGAAATTTGAAATATACTGTATTTATACAATACCTGCTTAGTCACTGAAATAAAAAGAAGTTATTGGGGGTTCGAAATTGGTTTGAAATGCTTCGAGAAAAGGATGGTACGGCCGTGCCGTTTTTTTTCTCGACTTGCGGGGGCACTGCCGTGTCTCCAGATAGAGAATGTGTTTTTTGCTACCTATGTTTTGTACATAGTCGTAGGCTGAAGGTATGATTTATATTTTCTATTTGTTCACCATCATCAACAGTAACTTAAAGGTCCCCACCGCTGGGGCACTGGATAAGGAGTGGCCATGACCCACCGCGCGCGCCCATTGTGGATTGGCGGGTTGTAAGGACTGCAAATACAACCGGGACCAACGAGTTTACGTGCCTTCCGAAGCACGGAGGAGTTCAAGATAATTTTGGTCACCCATCCAATGACCGACCATTGTGAGAGTGTCTTAACCGCCACTATCACAGGCCGAGCACGCTAACCACTGCGTCATCGAGTTCCTCCATTTATTACGAAAATTAAATTTAAAAAATAATAGATCCTGCAATTATTATCGTCAACGGATGCAAAGTTTCTTAATCACTGTACACACAACTTAATGTGCTAAGGCCACGGGAATGTGACCTCTATTGCTGGGCTAACAGAGTCGATTGTGCCGTGTTTGCTGAGCTGAAGTGATAATGTTAGGCTAGGAGCACACGTTTACAGCTGTTATGACTTAAAATTCACTGAAGTGTGAAACGGTGATGACCCGGAAGTTAGACGCCCGCCTGTGATCGAAAGGTCCCAGGTTCAAATCCTCGTTCCACTTGAGGGTATACCAATCGTGACTCATGTATAGTAGTTTTCATCGACCACCACTTGCTTCCGGCGAAGGAAAACATCGTGACAAAAACTGAACACTGGTGGACTGTCCAGTTGACTGAGTGTTTATGTGTCTACTGACAGTAGACAGTATTCATAAAAGTATTGTCAGATGCCTTTAGGCATCAATGACTTCAATAAGATCTGTAAAATAATAAAAAAATCAATCGCAGTTTTAATCTGATATTACATATAATTAGCCTGTCTGTTGCCCAATTGCAAGAACACAAAAAATATTGAATTACATCGTAAGAGTTAGTCATAAATACTTGAATACTACAAATAAAAGATTATATTTTACTAGCGGACCGTCCCGGCTTCGCTCGGATATGAACATAACAAATGATACCCCTAAATCTTCCTCAAGAATGAATGTCTATTGATAAAAAAGGCCGTGCTGTAGTTTTTAATAAACGACGACCTCGGTGGCGCAGTGGTAAGGTTCTTGCCACTGAACCGAGAGGTCCCGGGTTCGATCCCCGGTCGGGTCATGATGGAAAATGATCTTTTTCTGATTGGCCCGGGTCTTGGATGTCTATCTGTATATGTATTTGTTATAAAATATAGTATCGTTGAGTTAGTATCCCATCACACAACTCTCGAACTTACTTTGGGGATAGCTCAATCTGTGTGATTTGTCTGTTTGTTTTTGAGTTTATCGCGAACAGACAGACAGAAGCGGTAGAGGACTTTGTTTTATAATATGTGTAAGGATATCGTACTATATTATTATTTGATCAATATATGAGACCAATATATGAGTTTATCGCGAACAGACAGACAGAAGCGGTAGAGGACTTTGTTTTATAATATGTGTAAGGATATCGTACTATATTATTATTTGATCAATATATGTGCTGTTTGCATTAAAAAAACGTAAAACTAAAGAATTTGCCACTTCTGACCTCTCCTTTACAATAAACGTTTACACAAAAAGCAACTCTAACACTTGCATACAAAGCATAAAACACTTTGATGCGAAATTCTTACAAAAAAGTACAGTTGACCTCATAGCATCGCTTAGCATTTTAGTACCATGTCATAATAAACTAGTTGCATATTTTTTACATAGTTCTAAATTGTTCAACGGTTCGTCAATTCGACCGTACTGTCTATATGATAGTTTGCAGTAAAATAGTCTTTAAGGAGCAAGGGTTAATGTGCATTTTTGTTTGTTGGTGTGTTGTGATAAACCAGCTTTGTTTGTATGTTTCGTTAGTATGATATCGTATGTAATGTACTATAGTTGTGTTTCAAGTGTCGTGTTACGTTTAAGTGCTGATTATAAAAATGTGATGTGAACAAATTTTTGTAGTGCAATTAGGATAGGATTGCTGGCTTATTGGACACGATTCTGCATTTCAATTATTATATACGGTAATAAATAATAAAAAAACATGAAAACTTTCCTCAAAAAACAAAAAAAAAGAAGAAAAACGTACACGTTTACGTAAAACAAACTGTCAAAGTTCGATTTTTTCTATTGTTTTTTCATTACAAATTATATTCGAACGTGTAACTTGTACGTAATATATTTTATTTTAATTCATGATCTCGCAGTAGCCATGGAAGATAAAAGTTTACCTTTGGCGCCAAATATTCGGCATTTTGACTCTTGCGCAATAAATACAGCGAACATCCAAATTGATTTAGTCGTTACACGTATATGGGAACCAAAAAGTGTGAAAACCTGTCTTTGTGTATTACAGGCTATCACTGTTTAATCGCTGGGCTGATTTTGATGAAATTTTGGAATAGATATAGTAAATGACCACAGGTCAAATATAGGCTTATACTTTATTCACCCAGGTGCAGAAAGTATAAAATATATAATTCGTAGATTCACAGGAACAATGGAAGTAGCTTACAGCTTGTCCTTATAGAGATCTTCGTAGCTGTCACATTTTTGACGTAAAATGCTGAAGTATGGAAAAAAAATCGATCCATTAATAAATTCCTACTCCTTACGGTCAAGATGTACTTGTGTCATGGCATCGTCGCCAGATTTTTAGACAAAACGGGATTTTGAAACCTATTAGTGCCAAATTTGAAGTTTCTATACCCAGCGGTTTGGGCTGTGCGTTAATATGTTAGTCCAGTCATTCAGTGTCTTCTTTTATATACACAAATGATATCGATTTCACAACCCACTATTATAAGCTTTATTACAAGTAATGAACTAAATATGATGTTGATTATTATCATTTTTATCTATTGTACAATCAACTGCTTGTCAAGCCATACGCTGTTCTCCTTGCCGCAGTTGGAATAGAGGCGAAATTGCTATAAATAATAGGTGCGTGTTTGTATCGTAGGTACTCTTGTAAAGCCACTTGTAGCAAAAGCCAATAAAGGGATACTTTATGGGATATGCTAATGTATTATTTAATACAGCATCCGTTGCCAGACGTCGATTTTTAACTTCAGAATTTAATGTCCCGCTTTTTTGGATTTGCAGTCGGAAGAAAAATTACGTCATTGTCTTTTGCACACAGAGTAAATCATCCTACAAATATTATAAATGCGAAAGTTTGTGAGGATGTATGTGTATATGTTTGTTACTCTTTCACGCAAAATCTACTGGAACGATTGTTATGAAATTTGGTATACGCATAGAATTATAACCTGAAATAACACATGGGATACTTTTTATCACGAAATAAATACAGGCCTAGCGAAAGTCTCAGAATTTCCTATTGAAAGTTTTTTGAAAAAATATTTTTTAATGGCATCTTAATTTAGGGTTTTTACCACATGGGGGGGTTAGCCCTACGGCGAATCCCCCTTCTTAATCACGGCCTGTGACAATACTGCAAACGGCACAGGCGGAGTCTTAACAATATAACAGGACAATTATTTATTTATTGTTCTCATTACTATTTAATGAGCAAGCAAAGCAAACAAACAAATCGTTTTTTTCAGTATTGTAAATGATTTTATATAATTTTTCCTAGTGATTCTTCCTCATCCCACTTAATGTTAACGCTAATAATATTACGTAGGAATACAGTTTTGTCATACAAATTGAAGAGGTTCTGTCTAGATGTAGCCCTTGACCGGCTTTTACGATTCGCGAGAGATAGAGCAAAAAAATATTAATGGAATCACATCGTGATTCTAAGTGAAATCAACCCTTAGAATCGAAAGGAGAAAAATATAATCTTTCATTTTCGCATGTATCCGATTACATTCGGAGCTGTGACATCCCAAAGCCAAACTTTGAACATTGGACTATGATCACGACCCCACTCCCTTTATGAATGCTATCGTTGCCTATATCAGCTGTCCCTTAGTCGCCTCGTACGACATCCACGGAAGGATATATGGAGCGGTCCTATATTAGACGCCACTAAAACAGAAAAATTGATGAAAACTACTATACCTGAGTCAGATTGATGTACAGACTCATGTGGCACGAGTAGGATTCGAACCTGGGACCGCTAAAACGAACAGACTATAGATAGATAAGTGTGTAGCGATATTTAGAAATTTAAAATCTACAATATTGTCTCGAGAGCTTATCTCAATGGCCATGGTCAGGTAGTCTTATAGGACAACGTGTAGTAGGTACATGACTGAAAAATGACTTGTTCAGGAATGACCAAGTTTTTTTTCTTGATTAGCTTAAATGGTCGGGGTGGCTGCTTGTCAAAAAATATTAATCTTTGATGTGGTTCGCTTACATCTCGGCCGTAATATGGCGGCGAACTACCAATTTGCCCTTTCAAATAGTGTTTTCAAATTGAAAATTGGTTACTACCTAAAAAACCTAACCTAAAAAAATTTGATAATTGTATGATTTATGATTTGTCATGAAGTTGGACATGTGTATAATTGTGTTAATTGGACATACACGTATCCAAGTAAACATTTATTATTTATTTGTTTTATCTATACTATTATAATTATTATTAGTTTGTGAGTTTGTGTATTTGAGGCGGGTAATCTTCGAAACTACCGAACCGTTTCTAAAAATTCTTTTAACATTAGAAAAGTACATAATTCAAGATTGCTATAGGCTATATTTTATCTCAAAATTCCCACGGGAGCGAAGCCCCGGGCAACATCTAGTAATTATTAAGGTTTTTGCCATTTTTATATGTATCTAATAATAGTATTTTAGTGTTGCAAATTGATTTTAATTTTGGCTTGTGGTAATTGGTCCACTACTTATCTTATCACTACTCCATGGAGGGCTGACGTAAAATCACAGGCGAAGCTTAAAATTTTCAAGATTTGTTGGCTTTGCGGCATCGCAACCCAACTCACACAGAGTTAATAGATATAAAAAATGTTATTATTGATTGCGTTTCCAATAACATTATAACCTAAATATAACCCAAACCTATAAAAATTTTATTAATGATAATGCGCATTTATAAAATATCCTTAAACTGACATTTGACTGCAACACGTTAATAGATTGAGGTCAATCTTGTGTTCCGATAAAACATTGTTTTTATAATAAATATTGGCATAGTGATCTAACCTAGTATATTACAAGGTTAGTTCCCACGCTAAATCTATACTTTTATACGATTATTATAGAGAGGTAAGCGTTTGTGAGTTTGTATGTTTGAGGCGGGTAATCTCGGAAACTACCTAACCGATTTCAAAAATTCTTTCACCATTGGAAAGATACATTATCCAAGATTGCTATGGTCCCTCCTGAGAATAGAACCTCCTGTGGGTGTTGTATGAGCCCACAAAATGGCATAGAACTCTGGCAGCTGATAGGTCAATATATATACATAACAATATCATTACCAAAGAGGGCCGACGACCGGCAGGTAGCCGGTTGTAAAATCACACCCGCATTTTAAGGTTTTTTGTACGCTGAACTTGGGCTTCGCTATGTCACATCCCCAAATACCCCAAATACGAAATACATTAATTTGACTTGTTTTGAAGCAAGTTTCTCTGTTTTTTTTTTAAAATCAGAAACTAGAAATCTGTCTGATAAGATAAAGAGCCTGATAACACATTTCACACTGATAACTCATAACTCGATAACAAAGTACAGTCGGCCGCGTGTAATTAACCATACACAGACTCTATTCCGCGGAGATAGCGGTGATTTTACATAGGTGGTTCTTTCGATTGTACAATTTTCAGATACGTCTGATTTTAAAGTCATATTTTAAGACTGGGCTAGGGCCCCCATCACATTTTTATCAATTTTTATTTATTATTTATTTCTTTTCGAGTGTGTTATTGTTAACACGGGTGTCAGGTTTTATTCAAGTCGCCCAAAGGCATCTGACATGACTTTTAAGACTTGAAGCGGTGGTGGCCCGATGGTTAAGACCGTCAGTCTTGAGATGGTCCCAGGTTCGAATCCTACCTGTGCCACATGCGTTTGTATATCAATCTGACTCATGTATAGTTTTCATAGACCACCACCTGCTTCCGGTGAAGGGAAACATTATGAGGAAACCTGCACACTGGTTGATTATAAACTTGTGTGTGAAATGACGAAGGCAATGGCAAACCACTCCATTAATAGTGCCAAGAAAGTTGTGTCTGCTTCATTCCACGTAAAGACTACGGCCCTCAACCCTGAGGAATACGATTATGAAGACAACTCTGACACTAGCGCCACCATTTGTATCAATATGTTTCAGTAATAGCGAAAACTAAAAAATTTAACCACAGACAAATTTTTCAAACAAGCTCATAATTAATATATTATATACTTAATATTGTGGAGAATATAACATTACATGAATGTTATTATATTTTATAATGACACTTATTATGATGGCAAATAAGGGATTAAAAGCCAAATGTCAACAATTGCAATTATGTCATTGTGGGCATAGATTATGGAGATTGCCGCTATCATAGATTAAATAGCTTTTAATCTAGACGTTTTCTTAATCTGCAAACATTATTCCGTGAACACGGAACTAATATATGGCTTCATGCGCTTTGTCCTTTCGTTAGAGCGCGGCCTCATTGCTGTGTCGAACCACCGTTGCCGCTCCGTTGTCTTTAAGATTTTTCTTAAAGATCAATTTTTTTTAAAGGCCACTATTCATAGTCGTATTCCTCATGGCTGAGGGTCGTGGTCATTACGTGGAATGAAACACACACAACAACTTTCTTGGCATTATTAATTGTGGAGTGGTTTAAAAGGCAACAAATTTTTAATTTTGACAATTTCTTAACGAAAAATTTTAACATTAAAAATATATATTACTAGATGTTTCCCGGGGCTTCGCTCCCGTAGGAATTTTGAGATAAAATATAGCCTATAACAATCTTGGTTAATGTACCTTTGTAATGGTGAAAGAATTTTTGAAATCGGTTCGGTAGTTTCGTAGATTACCCGCCTCAAACTCATAAAGTCACAAACTCACAAACGCTTACCTCTTAATATAATAATAGTATAGGTTAAGATGTATTTGTGGCCGAAACACAACTATTACTATTATTACCTTCTTCTTCTTTCTATCTCAGCGGTTAATTAAGATTTTCCACGAAAAAGTATTCTGGCATTTTCACAGCCTCATCTGTGGCCGCCATCCGGTCACTCGGGTGCAAGTTGTGAGGACCCAGGGTGCAGGATAACATATGCTTTATCATTTGGCGAGAGACGCCGCTCTCGCATACATTTTGACAGTTTAGGTATTAATGGATGCAATTAGAAATGATTTGCTGAAACAGGAAAACAATTACGCTGTTTTATTGTACACTAGCGGCTCGCTCCGGCTTCACTCGGGTAAAACCGTAACAAAAAGTAGCCTATGCCACTCTTGAAGGTTTGAAAGAAAGAAATAAAGAAAAATTGTTTATTTGATATCACAAACTGAAATCTAAATTATTATACAGGAATTAACAACCTGGGCGTATTTGTGTTTGTGTGTGGTTTCGTCTATATCTGTGCCGAATTTCATAAAATTGGCCCAGTAGTTTTTGAGTTTATTCATTACAAACAAGGAATAAAAACTATTTTCACCTTAAAACATTAGTATGGATGGTAGGCAGTAACGAACAAGAAAATAACGACAGTGGTGTCATCTGTGTTAACATAAATAAAATAAACACTTTAAATTGTGTGAATTATAACTTATATTTAACAGGCTGAAGTCTAAGACCACTAAATCAAAAGTGTTAAGAGAATGTGCTGATTTTCCGCGAACATTACGTGGTTAAGTTCAGTTTACGATTCATACAATACTTAGCTCCATTCAGTAGTACACACATCAGTATGTCAAGTCAAGGTTTTCTCAATGATTTAGTGCGCGGGGATAGAGGCTAAATTGCAGACATTTGGCCATTGATGATGTGCTGTAACTGTACTACGGCCTTGGTACTCGTGGTAATAAAACATTAGGTATGTTTGACTAGTACAGTCAGATTGAAAATTTTCGATATATTTTTATTGAGAAAATAAAATCCCTTTGAAATATTTCGTTGACGGGCAGAAATCCTTTTCTGGGAAATCCTATAAGATAAGTCTCTTATTACTAAGGAATACATCGTTAGGAAAGTTGCACACTAGATGCCGGTAGGTAGTCGTAAAAGTCATGTCAGATTCCTTAAGGCGACTTGATA
Source organism: Plodia interpunctella (assembly GCF_027563975.2). Lineage (NCBI taxonomy): Eukaryota > Metazoa > Arthropoda > Insecta > Lepidoptera > Pyralidae > Plodia > Plodia interpunctella. Next base: position 2,960,197 of record NC_071322.1, read on the forward strand.
AAATCTGACACCAGTGTTGCCAATAACACACAATAAGAAAATAATAAAAGAAATTGATAATATACTCCGATAGTGGCGCTAGAGTGCAGGTTAACACTGTCAAACATATTCAGATGAAATAGACACTCATCAACATGACTGTACAAACGTAAAAGTCTTATTATGGCCACAACTGTACGTGCTTCTGCGCAACATATACACAGGGCTATTATGACGGCGCGCACCTCGTTTATCAAACACATGTTTCTGTACAAATAAACAAGATTATAATATCCACTACTGCTTTTGGTAATTGTGGGAAACGGTTGCAATAAGACACAAAATAATATATTTTTTAAGTTTACATTTTTTTTATAATCTGTAGCCGACCTCACTTGGTCGTTTTACATAAATTCATTACGGTTCCTATATGACACTAGGCGTATGCGGACTAAGCCAGATATTAATTAAAAGGTTAGGTAAAATATGTATTGTATCAGTAGAGTATTTGAAAGAACGAGACAAAATATTTGTCAACCAAAATAGACTGTTGCTTTTTTTTAAATAATGAGGTGAATATTTAAAGAACTTGCACAAGATTGGGACGCAAGACTAATAAACCACGCGAAATTGTGTTTGCAACTAAACCTTCAGAATTACTTTAGCATAAAAATATATTGTTTATTTATCAGCCAAACTGAATATGAGACTGCTCGCTGTGAATTTACTATAAATTATGAAGTAAAAAACAAAACAAATGTATGAGAAATCAGTGCCATGTATGGAAAGATCACCTTCAAATGAAACTAGAATAACATATGAACAGAAACAATTATATGATCTGTAAAAGACAAATATTTATCTAATAAGGACTTTCAAATGCTCGTCGAAAATGTGTAAACTACGTACAACGCCATCTATCCAGCGTGATACGAAATAAACGAACACTGTTCGAAAATGGAACACGATTCGGACATAATGTTCTCTGCGATGTTGAAAGAGAAACCGCCGAAAACCGAACGCAGACGATCGAGTATCTTGCTCAGGCTTCAGAAGAAATTAACAAGACAGTTCTCAGAGCCAGCCCCCTTTTCCCATTTGAAGGCCCGCAAGTATTCTGTCGACTCCGCCATTTTGACGGATTATAAGAAGAATTGTGTAAGCAAGGAGTCTGTTAAGGATGAGGTCTTTACTGATAGCGATAAAGGTTTGTCAATCGATTACACGACCGTTTTTCTAATTCAATAATTTACCAAATTCGTCGCTAGGGGCGCTAGTGTAGAGAAAGGACCATGATGTAAATTTTGAAGTTTGTTTTGTGCGCATGAGCGCAGGCTTAAGTGTCAGCCATAATGACAGGACCTTACTCTACCAGTGGCGCCAACTAGTGAGCTGAGTTTATTATTGAATTTTGTCTCTATTCAATATTAAATACTGAAAATAAAAATAAAGAAACGGTAGTCCCTTTAATTAATTAAATGAAAATGTAATTTCTTTACTAATACCTATACAATTTTCGACATAGTGTCATTGACCATTCAAACAATAAAAAATGGAAATCATATAACAAGTGCATAGTCATAAGCTAATACGTAGAAAATATAAACGTGTGTTTTGTGTAGATTATTATTTATTTATTTATTTATTATTCTATAATATACTGAAATAATTTCGTATAAGTATTTGACGACCTCGGTGGCGCAGTGGTAAAGTTCTTGCCACTGAACCGAGAGGTCCCGGGTTCGATCCCCCGGTCAGGTCATGATGGAAAATGATCTTTTTCTGATTGGCCCGGGTCTTGGATGTTTATCTATATATATTTTTTTTTAAATATAGTATCGTTGAGCTAGTATCCCATAACACAAGTCTCGAACTTGCTTTGGGGCTAGCACAATCTGTGTGATTTGTCCTAATATATTTACTTATAATTTATTTGTGTGATTTGATGTTGCCAGTTTTATGCCAGTATATATAAGGCTAGTATATAGTGAATAGGTGCTACTATGGTATGGTATGTGTATTACGCCGCAATGTTGACATAGATATATACGTGTCAAATGTTATGTGTGTTGTATGAGTCCGTAGAACATACATACATATTATGCCAGCGACATACTGTCGCCGAACTCAGACACATGCCGATGCGAGTCAACGTTGCGTGGTTAATATGAGTGGCTTATATTGACCGCAATAAAAAACCCAGCAATTTATACCGAATCCGCCAAAGTTTGGCCAACTGTTCGACGACGACGACTGTGTGGAGCCGGCATTATGTATATATCTCATTAAATAAAAATCTTCAGTCAGGATGTTCAGTAAAATGTGGCGAATAGAAACCACATATTACGGTACCATAGTCACACCAGGCTAGTTCAGCACTTACCCCCCCCCCCCCTCAGAGTTAGCAGGTGCAGCGTCGGATACAGACAGCGACGGATCAAGGGTGATGACAACAACCACTGAGAAGGCGTCGTCGAGCAAGCAAGAGATACTAGCCAGGCTCGAGAGGCAGTACGTGGAGGATCCGGATAGGGACGTCGGAGCGGTGAGTCAACCGCCCCCCCCCCCCTTTTAAAAAGCCCCCTTAACAGTAAACCCTTTTTAAAACTAAAAGTGCGATTGTGGCTTCTCCCCACAATCGATGGCTCATCTCCTCGCCTGTCCCGAGTAAAATGTGTCAAAATACCTGTACTCGGGCTGACTTGATGGCAGCTTCCGATGAAGCCATCGAAGTCGCCCGGTTCTGGCAGGAATAATATTTAGCACCCAATAGAGCGTTGGTAGGTATGCCATCGACACGTAAAGAAATAAAGAAAAGACTCGAAAGTTATGCGAGGCACAAACTGTTTGCAGCGACTCCTCCTTTCTTCTTTCAAGTTCGCTAAAGCTAGCAATAATAGCCCTTCCTTTCAAAATTTGTAACAGCTCTTCTTATACTCTGTAATGGATCCCAGGTATATCATCCAGACTTTTAACATTACTTCTAAAAAAAGTAGCAAGTGTCTTCGAAATTATCAGTACCTCCCCTTCTCTCAAGTTAGCAATAAACCTTCTTTATATAACGGCTACAGGCTGTCTATAAAGAGTTGAAACTCTTGTCTGGCAACGCTAAGGTTTGGTTGAGATATATATATATATATGCAAAAAAAAAATTGTTCGTCATAAATCAATTTTCTACTCTTTATAGACAGACTGTAACCGACAGAAAGGGGGCATTTAAGGGGGTATAAAGGGTTATACCTCCTTAAATGCCCCCTTTCTCTAAAAGTTATCCTTAAAGTCAGCAGCAATTCGGAACCATCTTGGGATCGCGGTTGTTGCCTATTAGCTGCCAAGGATAAATATCCCTTAATCGCCTCGTACAACATCCACGGTAGGAGAGGATTGATTCTATTCCAGTCCAAAAACCACTAAAACTTAGGCCTTCCTACATTTACATAGACAATTTAACTGCTGAGATAACAAATCAACTTTTTACAGGCTGGAGAATTAGTAGAAGAAGTAGCTGAAGAGAACAAGTCCCTGTTATGGTTCCTGCTGAAGCAGGTCCGGCCGGGCATGGACCTGAGCAAGGTGGTACTGCCGACCTTCATCCTGGAGCCGCGCTCCTTCCTGGACAAGCTCTCCGACAACTACTACCACGCGGACATCCTCAGGCAGTGAGTACCACTAGTAGAGGAATGGTTGAGGACAGGTGTCTGCTATGTTTGTTATAATAATAATTCGTTTCCAAATCATTACAATTAAATACCTACTATTTTCCTCCTCCAAAAGGCCGTCATTTTAATTTAAATACTTGCCGCCTCACCAGAACATTTCTTACAACATCATCTATCTCGTCTTCTCTCAATACAATCACGTTATTTTCTATATGCACGCTTGACTACGAATATATATATATATTCGTCAAAGTCAAGTATATATATATATATATATATATATATATATATATATATATATATATATATATATATATATATATATATATATATAATAAACAATGTGTGAGCGTCCTACAAATTGGTACTCTAGTCGATGATTCGGTAAATGGGTATAATAAATAAATAAATATATTAGGACAAATCACACAGATTGAGCTAGCCCCAAAGTAAGTTCGAGACTTGTGTTATGGGATACTAACTCAACGATACTATATTTTATAAATACATATATAGATAAACATTCAAGACCCGGGACAATCAGAAAAAGATCATTTTCCATCATGACCCGACCGGGGATCGAACCTGGGACCTCTCGGTTCAGTGGCAAGAACTTTACCACTGCGCCACCGAGGTCGTCCTATATATGTATAATATATCCTGAAATAGAACATAGGGTATTTTTATGTTGGGATTTTTACATCAGTACATCAGCACAATTCCGGGGTTCAGTTGGTAATAATAAAAAAGTAATAAATAAATATCCGTTTAGTCTAGTTTTATTTAAAGTTTGTATACTGTCTGATCCTTCTCCCATTATCGTAAATAAAATAATAATAATAATAATAAAAAATAAAAAGCACATAACTTAAAAATGTTACACGTATATAAAATATGTATTTATACTATATAATATATAATATATGTAGTATATAATTTATATTAAAAATGTTACACAATAAATTTACAATAAAAATTACACGTCATTCATCTAAAATAGCTTTATCGGAATATAAACATCTTTGATGCATAAAAGCGTATTCGAAACAGCACCTATAATCTCCAGTATAAAGGTAAGCATTTGTGAGTTTTATGTTTGAGGCGGGTAACCTTCGAAACTACCGAACCTATTTCAAATATTGTTTCACCATTAGAAAGGTACATTATCCAAGATTGCTATAGGCTATATTTTCACATCAAAATTTCCACGTTAGCGAAGTCCCGGGCAACATCTAGTATATAAAAAGTTACCTATCTCTTTGAAATCAGACAGTGTTGTAGATAAATGCTATTACAAAGTGGATGATTTAAGAAGAAGGACAATCTTATTTATTACCTGCTTTATAACTGATTTTTAATTTTGACCTAATAAATTGCATTTTTCATATTTGTACAGCTTGACCATAAATAATATTTATTAAGAGTAGAAATTAATTAAAGTGAAACTAAAAATTTTCCATACAAAATTGTTGCCATACTTCAGCATTTTACGTCGAAAATGTGACAGCTAGTAGAATTTAGCGCCTTCATTTTTTTGTCTTCTCTTTATAGCTAAGCTGTACCTTGGCAGAACACAAAATCTATGTACACCTATATTTATAAATAAATATGTTTGATTTGATTAAAAATCTGATATTTTTCCCAGGGCCCAAGTGACAGAAGATCCTTACCTTCGTTTCAAGTGTGTTCTCAAGTGGTACCTCTCCGGCTTGTACAAGAAGCCGAAAGGGCTGAAGAAGCCCTACAATCCGGTACTAGGAGAGACCTTCAGGTGTTGTTGGAGAGGACAAGATGCGGAGCCCTACACGTTTTATGTGGCTGAACAGGTTAGGATGTTAAAATGAAATCATTTATTTAGAAACTAGCGACCCCTCTCGGCTTAGCTCGGTTAAAACATAATAAATTATACCCCATTAACCTTCCTCAGGAATAACTCTATCTATTGGTGAAAAACGCATGAAAATCCGCGCAATAGTTTTTAAGTTTATGGCGAACAAACAGGCGGTAGAGGACTTTGTTTTATAATACAATATAATTTGTTTTATAATAAAAATCAACACTCGATCATAATCATAATATATGATTATGATCGAGTGTTGATAAAAAATATAGATATAAAACACTTGCGACATCTACTAATTATCATTAACACTAACTAGCTTTTGCTCGCGGCTTCGTCCACGCGATTTTCCCTTCAGTGAAATATTTAGACTCTTTAACTAATCTGGTTTCCTCATACAAACTTTGAACCCCCTTTTCACCCCCTTAGAGGATGAAATTTGAAAAATCCTTTCTTTAATAGTAATAGTAATCCTTTGGTTAATAGGCATTCTTAACAATTATGTTTGTAAACACATTTTCTGGCAATAAAATAAGTGTTTTTTTAATTATTAACTTTTTTATAGGTATCTCATCACCCGCCCGTGTCCGCGTTTTACGTCTCAAATAGAAGGGACGGTTACGTAATAGAAGGCAGCCTGCTGGCCAAGTCTAAATTTTATGGTGAGTTCTGATAACTTTCCTCCTTCATCCTTACAGTCGTATTCCTCATGGCTGAGGGTCGAGGTCATTATGTGGAATGAAAGTTGAAACACACACGACAACTCTTTTGGGACTGTTAATGGTGTGTTGTTCGCCATTGCCTTCTCAATTTCACACACAAATAATCAACCGGTGTGCAGGTTTCCTCGCGATGTTTTCCTTCACCGGAAGCAGGTGGTGGTCGATGAAAATTACTATACATGAGTCAGATTGGTATACAAACTTGGCACGAGTAGGATTCGAACCTGGGACATTCCCGATCACAGGCAGACGGTCTTAACAACTGGACCACAACCACTTTGCTAACGTATATACACTATGTGACAAATGTATGCAACAAAATATTATTTTATGGAGTATACTAGCTATTACCCACGGCTTCGCCCGCGGTAATTTCCGGGATGAAAGGTAACCTATATCCTTCTTCATACTTCAAACTGCATGTATGCAATGTTGAGTAGACAAAGCGTGACGAGGTGAAAATATAAATAAACAAGCAAACTTACTTTCGCATTTATAATTAGGATTGTGATTACGGCTAAATCCCGAAGTGCGGCTAAAATTAGGTGGTGCAGCCGGTCTCAGTTGGTTATCCCTAGGTGTAGCCTGCTTACATAAGGCTACTTATGGTAATAGGCTGGTCGTAGATCTAGCCGGATCGATAACGGCTAAACATACGTCTAGCCCAAGATAAGTAAGCTAAACCTGTAGCCACACATCTGGGTTTAGCCGTGACATATCGACCCAGGTAACTCGACGTCGGCTATCCTGGAGGGCTGCGCACGAGTGCACCTCCTCAACTGGGGGGAGACCTACATCACCACGGCGCCGTACGCGCACTGCAAGGGCATCGTCATTGGGACGCTGAGCATGGAGTTGGGAGGAAAGGTCGGTCCTTCTCTATTTGCGAAATTATGGTCACCCTTATGAAACACTAGCTGCGCCCCGGGCTCCGCTCCCGTGCGAATTCTGAGATAAAAAGTACCCCATGTGTTATTCCAGGTTATATTCTATCCGTGTAAAAGTTTCATAACAATCCGTCCGGTAGATTTCGCGTGAAAGAGTAACAAACACACACACACACACACACACACACACACACACACACACACACACACACACACACACACACACACACACACACACACACACACACACACACACACACACACACACACACGCACACACATCCTCACAATATTTCGCATTGGTAGGATTACAAAGCATTACAGATCCTATGAGACATTTTATAATTCATTTATTTTTATTGAAAGTACTCGTAAGGTTAACTTGAACGTTACATTCAACGACTTGTCGAGTTGTCCTGCAGTCATTCAATTGATTCCAATGGATTTTAATGGCTGGATAAATTTAAATAGATGCTAGAGTATTTTCAAATAAAAAATATCATATTTTCTTGCTTGTAACATGTGGGGTATGTTGATTAGTTAAGAGTTTAATGTTCTCGATAGCTCGATAGCAGTGGTCACGAGCACTGCCCCGGGTAGACGGGGGCGCGGGTTCGATTCCCGCTCGATTCCAGAATATTCTCATCTCATTATTATATTAAAAAATATGTAATGTCGTCCTGTATATGTGTAATGTCTTTTGTTACAGGTCCATATAATGTGTAACGAAACGGGTTATCAAGCAGACGTTGAGTTTAAGTTAAGAGTGAGTAGGTTATAATATCGGTCTATCTATACATGTAATAAAATTGTAAGCGCGCTACATCTGTACATATTGAAGAAAATTAATTATGGAGGCTCTTTATGGGACTAATAGAAGCCAAAAGATTTTATTTTTAGAATTTCTGAATGTTTGTCTGTCTTTCTGTTTTGTTCGCGCCACACGCCAAAACTGCTGGATGGAATTTGATGAGGTTTTTACAGTTGTATAGCGGAAGGTCTAATTTAAAATCTGGTATAGGTTTCATCCCGATACCTTGTTTAGAACCCGAGATAATGACGAAAATAATTTATGAGCGAACGATGCATAGTATAAAACAACGTCGCTTCCTGCTGACCTGTCGTCTGTCTGTCCCTATGTACGCTTAGATCTTTAAAACTAACGGATAATAAATAAATAAATATATTAGGACAAATCACACAGATTGAGCTAGCCCCAAAGTAAGTTCGAGACTTGTGTTATGGGATACTAACTCAACGATACTATATTTTATAACAAATACATATATAGATAAACATCCAAGACCCGGGCCAATCAGAAAAAGATCGTTTTCCATCATGACCCGACCGGGGATCGAACCCGGGACCTCTCGGTTCAGAGGCAAGCACTTTACCACTGCGCCACCGAGGTCGTCAAATTTTAGGAGGATAATAGGATTTTGATGCAAACGGATTTTTTGAAATAGATAATGTTATTCCTGAGGAATGTTTAGACATATAACATATTATATTTATTCCCGCTAGTCTCTCTCTCATAATCGCGTGTTGCCAGTTGCATTCGGAGCTGTGACGCCTCAAAGCCCAGGGTTAGTGCAAAAAAATTGCCATTAAATTTGGAAGATTTGGTTGTGATTTTGCCACCGGCCGCACGAGTGACGTCAACACTCTTTGGGAATGCCGTCGTTACAGCTTTGTGTCCCTCAGTCGCCTCGTACGACATCCACGGGTGGATATGCACTGGTCATGTTTTAGGGCGGAATCACACGCGGCAAACCCACTGGTATAATATTATTTATTATGTGTAATATTTTAGTCGTTCCTGGGTGGCGCGGATCAAACCAACGCCATTTCTGGACGCATCAAGAAAGGCAAAGACACGATAGCCTCAGTAGAGGGCTACTGGGACGGCAAGATCGATATAAAGGACAAGAAATCTGGGGTGAGTACGTTTTTAGTACGTTGTACACCGAGGAAAGAATGTAGCAGATTCCAGCGAGGGGTTTGTTTGTTTGTTAACCAATCTTCTTGAAATTTTGCATACTTTATAGTTTGAAGCATGGAGAATTGGAGAAGGACAGGTCCCTTTAAAATTACTGTTCCCGTTGGAAATTTACGTGGGCGAAGCCGCCGGCAAAAAAACGCCGGGTACTTTTTATCCGACATTCCTACGGGAGCGAAGCCCCGGGACGCAGCTATTGTTACATAAGCTATCGATAGTTTTGTACAACCGATAGTGACAAGAAATATTGCAGAGCAATACTGTCGATAGTTGACAAAACAAATATGATAGGAGGAGAGCTGCCTGTTGGATGTGGCCGATCTGAAGGAGCAGAGGATGACGCGCTACCTGATGTCCCTGGACAAGCAGGCGGAGCACGAGTCCCAGCGGCTCTGGATCAAAGTGTCCGAGGCCATACTCAACGACGACCAGGTATAGTATATCCATACTTATAATAACATTGTAACTGGACTATGTCTGTACGTTGGAGATATTTACGAAAAAAAAAATTGGAGAGGACTATAATTTAGGGTCAATAGAAGCCAAAACAATGATTTTTAGAATTTTTGTCTGTCTGTCTGTATGTTTGTACGCGCATCACACAAAATCTACTAGACGGTTCTTCGGCACAGAGATAGATATACAATAAACTTTTTGTTTTGGCGACTATTCGAAGACCCTCATATTAATAGAAACACCAGTGAAATTACTGCGATAGTGACAATGCTTTCGAAGATATGACAGAAATAAAATGACACGTTTTTGGATTCGTCCAAACGCTCCATACTAAATGACACGAACAAGTGACGTCACAACGTGCTAACATGTTCGCGAAGGAAGTTATGTTTGTTCGACAGCTACATTAAATATTACGTTTATGGTGACGACTCCATAGTAAAAGTTGTTACAAAGTGATATTTTTTTATTATGACCGTGATTATTTTTACGATTTCATACTTTACGTAAATTGACTTTCCAACCAATTTTAAATCTTCGTATATGATCCGGCTGCATTGTTACAATCTATAAATTATCATAATGATCTAAATATATCTGTTTTATCTAGATAGATAGAATCAGAGAATTGTAGAAAATATGTGTCATTTTCAACAAGTTCTCTAACCTTGTCCACTAGCCTATCATACAAATTTAACAAAGACAAGAATCAATTTTACTGACTTAATAGTAATTGATATGTTCTGTGGTAATGTCCATTTATGATTGATTGATTGATTGATTGATTGATTGATTGATTGATTGATTGATTGATTGATTGATTGATTGATTGATTGATTGATTGATTGATTGGAAATGATTCCTTTATCTTTAAGACAATTTTTTGATGCGGTTTTTTAATAGATAGAGTGATTCGACGCCAGGACGGCCACTAGTAATATCAAATCAAATCATTTATTGCTTCCTTAATGTCATACAGGTCTTTGTTTACAATGAATAGTAACAATTAAGGACCCTCACGGGCGTTGCAATGGGAGATGGGCTATACATTTTCGTCAAGTTTATTTATTTAATACTGTAATATACATACCACTACAGGTTTACACCTAATGCGATAGTCTAGACTTAAATCTAAAAAAAAATATAATTTTGGACACCTCACTTCGATTGCGAGGAAATTCACTATCCATACTTTTATTCTATAGAATATTATGAATGTGAAAGTCTGTTTCTGTCTATTAGTCGTCATACTTTTGTCCGTAAAAATCGGTGGACCGATTTCGATGAAAATTTGAATAGATATATTAAATGACCCCTAGTCACACATAGGCTACCGCGGCCGAATAATTTTACAATTTTGAATTGGATATGAAAGTTTTAAGAATGTAAGATTTTTAACTCGCGCTTTTAAAGCCCTCTACTACGTCTCGGGCCTTAATATACACCCTCGTTTTGTTACTGTCTCAGTGTACAATGTACTATTTTTCTCTCTAAACAGGTAGCAGCGACAGAACAGAAGACGATAATAGAAGAGGCGCAAAGAACGCGCGCAAGGAACCTTCAGGCTCCTTGGGTACCGAGATTTTTTCATAGAGACGCGTCTTCTATTGTGCCTGAAGGTAAATCTATCAATAATCCAATAAATCTTTGAAGAATTTGAGTTAAAGTTGTGACTCAAACATCAAAACATTCATCATCAACAGCCAATTAAACGTCCTCACTACTGGGACATCTCCCTTAAGAATGGATAACGCGTTCACGCGGGCTCATTGGGGATTGGCGGGTTTTAACGACTGCAAATACAACCGGGAGCAACTTCGTTCCTCCGAAGCACGGAGGAGCTCAAGATAATTTTGGTCACCCATCCAATGACCGGCCTTTGTGAGAGTGTCTTAACCGCCACTATCGCGGGGCGACGCATAATTCGTACATCGGACATTTGTAGTGAATAATTTCAGTGGCTCAGTACTATGTAATTAGTAGGTACTCTGTACAACTGGGAAGCTTACTGTCACTATAAACCCAAGCTTCGAAATCTTCGTGCGTCCTTTTAGACGACGGGTGACGGGTGACCATTTTAAAACTAATTAATTAATTTTCATTAATAATTATTTATTTATTTAATAAAGAAACCAACAGCGTTTACAACAGGATACATTACAAATTCTTATTCAATAATAAGGCCAATAAAAGGTTTCTCTCACTATTACATTAATATAGTCGATTGATACAGGTGAAGAAATGACTGTGACTATGTAATGACATGAGTGATAAATATGTAACGAGCAGAATCCTGCGGAATGAGTGTGCTTAATAATATTTTAGAAAAATAAAAGAAGTCAGAAGGAAGTTAAATGGGAAAGTTCATTTTCATTAATTTCATTTTTTTAATTAATTTTCTGGAATAAGCTGCTTCTGGAATAAGCATCTGATTGGTCTGACTCCCGGACTTTAATATTATAGGATATTATACTGATACATATAACACAAATAGCATCAAGTCACGCTGGCTCTGAATCACATAAGTGGGCTCAAAGTTAATACTAGTTGTTTTCAACGAACTTGACTTCGTAAAATTTGTGAATATTTCAAAAACGACCGGATTTTGTTTCTACTTTTTAAATTTCATCAAAATGAACTCAATGTTTTGAAAGTTATCAAATTGTTACCCATTTTTTTGTAATTCTTTATATTATATTATGGCAACATGGAAAAAAAATATCGTTATTAGATTTCATACAGTATGATTAGAAATCAAAATTTATGGTCACAATACACAAAAAAGGGACACACACAAGACAAAGTGAGTCTTTCAAGAATTTTTCGTCTCCTGTCTATGGTGGTTATTCTAAAATAGCCTTTAGTGTCTTGCTATTTGAGTTTATTATTGTTTGTCAGATATTTATCCAGTTGTTACTACTAAATCCATGCTCAATACACAGATGGCGGGAAAAGCAAAATTTGACATTTTGACAGTTGTTTTGACATTGACAAGCGTAGGGTGCGTTCTATATTTCAAAAATAATTATTGTAGAAAATTCCTTATTCTAGTTACTTTTTTTTTCAGGAATCGTCGACCAGTGTTGGAAATATAACCATGTAAATATTAGGTAATATATATTTTTTTAATTGCGTGTGGAACAGAATTTTATATCTTACAGCGAAGCTTAAAGCTTAAAGATTTTCACTAGATATTTATTAATATTATAAAAAGGGAATCCTTTGTGAGTTTGTATTTTTGAGGCGGGTAATCTTCGAAACTACCGAACCGATTTTAAAAATTCTTTCACCATTAGAAAGGTACGTTATCCAAGATTGGTGTTACGTTACACGAAAAAAAATCACATTTTAAGGTACGGGACCCTACAATATTTTTTCACTAACCTCAGTCCAAAAAACACAAAGAGGACTAGCGTCAACCATTCGACCGTGTCCTCAAAGTCGTAAAAATAAAAATTTTAAACCTAAAACATTTTACAAAAATCACATTAAGAGGTCCTAAAAAACACCTTCGCACCCTCAGTCCGTGGGGTTCGAAAGAGGTCCTGGAATACGAGGAGGACTACGTGATCCAGTCGAGTGTGTCGCCGGGCGCGGCGCCCGCGGGCCCCACCCGTGCGCGTCTGCCCTCCGCCGCGCCCGATCGCTCCGACTCGGATTCGCGCGACGAGCTGCTGCACCGCGCCAACAAGCACAACACGTGAGTGTATACAGGAAGAAACAAAAAAAAATTTATTTTTTTAATTTATTTTGTGAACAAATTTTTTATATTGTTTGAATTAATCTCATTCAGACAATTGCATGTATGAGGACATCTTGATTAGTCCATATTTATTATCCTTACATATTATAAAACAAAGTCCTCTGCCGCGTCTCCCTGTCTGTCTTATCGCGATAAACTCAAAAATTACTGCACTGATTTTCATGCGGTTTTCACCAATAGATAGTGTGATTCCTGAGGAAGGTTTATGTGTATAATTTATTATGTTTCCCCCCGAGTGAAGCCGGGACGGGCCGCTAGCAAAATTAGTAAAATTATTTTTTTTTACTAGGTCTTCGTAGGTTGTAGGCAGTAAATATATTCTTGAATTGGAGCCTTTATAACTTTAACTTACCCTTATAAAAAACTTTAACTTACCCTTATAAAAAACTTTAATTTACCCTTATAAAAAACTTTAACTTACCCTTATAAAAAACTTTAATTTACCCTTATAAAAAACTTTAATTTACCCTTATAAAAAACTTTAATTTACCCTTATAAAAAAACCTATATAAATCATCTTCCACAGACGGACACTAAAGCAAACATTAGTGGCCATAGACACGTCCCTCCGAGAGCACACTAGCGCCATCGAGCGACTTTCCAAAACCGTTGACGCTCTGTCGGTGACCCAACGAGTGGCTCTACGCCCACAAGTGGGCCACACACCTGAGACCAACCCCTACTGGCACACAATCGTGGGGTTCGTATTAGCTATAGTCATTCAAGCTTTAGCGAATTGGCTGTTTAGTAGAAGAGACTGAAATAACGATTTGTCCATATATTTTTTTGTTTTTTTTTTTTAATATATTTTCCTTTTTATTAGGAAGTGTTAGTTTTGTAACGGGTTGTTTTTAGCGATTTTTTTTTGTTTCGTATCGTACGTTGAGTTGTTACGATGTAAATGTGTTTTGTGAAATTTCGTGAATGTTGAACCAAACGGAGGTATGGTTTGTTCTACAGTTGTTATTTTACAAAGAGTGTTACAGTTTTGTCATCGCAATACCAAACGGAACGGTCATGATTGGTTGATAAACGCAGTGTTGCCAGCAGGAGAAAGCGCATACATTGATTTTCTACTGTTTATTGACAAACTGTAATTTGCGTATAGTCCGTTTCTAAGTGAGTCTGAAAACGGCAACCCCGAATGGACATGTCATTTATTTAAAAAGTAATGTCAGATGCCTTTAAATGACTTGAATTTGATCTAACGCAAGTGTTATTTGACAAACTCTATTAAGACTGTGTATGATGAAGACATACTTTGTTAGAGTGAGATGGTAATATATTGCGCAGATTATAAATATTATGTTGGGACGTATTTTCAAACACTGGTTTTTTTTGGGGTTTTTGTGGGTCCAAAAATTTACGAGATCTTTTTATAGCATTTTCTTTTAATGGCACGCAAATAGGCACTCTATTTGCGTCAATCGATCCTATAGACTTTGGTACAAAATTCGTCTGCATGCGTACCTCACTCGTCTACCAGCCGCCAAACAGCAGCTCGCATTGCTGTGTTCCGGTTTGAAGGGCGGATGAGGCGGTGTGATTACAGGGCACTGTGGCAAAAGACCTTACACAGTAATCTGTAGTATTGCAGGAGTTTTTTAGGCACCGGTGACCACTTACCGCCAGGTGGACCGTATGCTAAAACCATCCTATTTACCCCAATGGACTTCACTAACAGACAGTCCTTCACATCTGCCAAACTATGTACAGTAAGGAATTTACGTGGTTACGTCTATTTGAATGACATTGCTGGGTTATGGAGTGAGATACAGACCGACTTAATTTTTTTTTTTTTTATAATATTTTTTTATATATAATTATTTCTTAGAATTGGACTATAACGCTGTTACATTCGAAATTATAGTTATTTTTCGAATATAAATAAATTATTATTGATATATTCAAATTTAGTTATTACAAATACGATATTTGGCTTTTTATTTTACTAATTTTATCTTACCCTCTTAGAGCCAGTTGCACCAGTAAATTTTGACGTTAACTTTAAACCTGCGCGTCGCCGCCGGTTTGATAAAATGGTGAATTTAGCATATTTGGCTTGTGTGCGCATGTCAAAGTTAACGTAAAAGTTAACTGGTGTAAATCACGCTTATAAAAAAATTAAGAATAAATATATTTAATGCAGGGTAGCATTTTAAATACTAGCCAAAAATACCAGGCCTATGGATCGAGAGGTCCCAATTTCGAATCCCACTCGTGCCACACGAGTTTGTATACCAATCTGTCTCATGTATAATAGTTTTCATCGACCACCACTTGCTTCCGGTGAAGGAAAACATCGTGAGGAAACCTGCACACCGGTTGATTATCAAACTCGTGAAATTACACCTTCACATGCACTTTTTCAATCAAATTTTTTTTTTATTATATAGTAATCTCTCAAAACAATACAAACTACTGGCATTTCGGAACGACCACAGTTGAGAAAAAATATTGAAAGAAACTCATTTAAACAGTGTACACTATCAAGTATTTCATAAATGACAACGCAAAATTTTTTGTACTTACTATACGCCCTTAAACAATCCTGCTATAAAAATTTAGCTTGCGTATAAAATGCCACTCGGTATACGACCACATTAATATTAAATAGTAAATTAAAAGGCCGGATATCAATTTATTAGATACGTTTCATACGAAGTGTACAACGACCAAATATTGTGAAGACATTTTTGATTGTTTTAGGAACACCGTAGTTCATTTACAAAAAAATAAACGTATGAAAAACCCCATTTAAATTGTTCTATAATTTCATTTGTGTTTCGAACAAAATGTTGCAAACAAAACTGAATGGAATGTTGAAACACACTTGCTTCTCTAAAGGAGAACATCGCGAGGAAACCTGCACCCTGGTTGATAATTTATCTCCTAGTATACGGAGTGGAGAAGGTAACTCCATTAATATTGCCAAGAAAGTCGTTGTGCGTGTTTCATTCCACTTCAGCCATTAGGGATGAAACTGTAAGAAGGGGAGGATTTTAAATAATATCACCAAGTCATGTTATTTATCATCATCTTTTCTGAAAACTATATATTTTTTCGTAAATGAGTTACGGTACAAGGTTTTGATTATTTTGGCAACTTTCAATAAATGTTGCCAGTGCGAAAATAACATACGGATTAAATTAATGTGCCTATATTGAATTTTATACGTTAAATTCAATTTTTGTAATACACATGTAGTATTAATGTATAATCCCAATTTGCTTTAATTAATTGAATGTTGCCAATTTATACGGAAACATCACAGTTTTGTTTGTGAATTGATTTTTTTATGCTATTTTAATTTGTTCAAATTATACATACAAATGTATATTCTTTTTTAATTTTAGCCCATATTGGAATTGATTATCTTTCATAAATTATTGAATATAATTTAATTCTATTTTTTGTTAAATTTATTTTATAATTATATAATGCAAAAGTTTAATAACATTCACTCTATTTGCGAGGTCCTCTTCCGGATCTTAAAAAATATTATTTAAACGTTTTATTTTGCGATTATAATGATTTTAAATAATTATAAATGCGTCGACTCACCCGGATATGATAATATGATAAATACAATATAGATTTAAATTTAGGTATGAAGTTTGTCCACACTTTAGCGTCCACAGCCGGGCAAAATCTTATAGAATCACAAGACTTGACCTAAATGATTGTAGTGGCAACATTTATCTAATAAACAATCTATTTTTTGTATAACATTATCAGAAATAAAATCTGTTTCGTGAAAGTAAAAAAAAATAAAATTTTTTTCTCGTTTTAAATTCTCTCTAGCCTATGGATATTAATTGTTATATAACTAAGATGGTTAGATACATTGTTTATTTGTATATAGCAACACAAAACGCAGTACAATCATTAAAAAAAAAATGAAAACATACAAGAAAATACAGAAAGAACACATTACAAAGAACACATGACTTGAAAAGTGTGGACCAGTCTTCAATCTCTTATGGTAAAGGGAACTTTTTGATATTGTCACGTTACGATTACATTATAACACACTCGATTGTTTTCTTGCCCGAGCTTTCCTACGAGTTTGTTGAGCTTTTTAGTTTTTAAAATCCATTCTATATATCGTCTTGAGTATATTCTCGGTTGTGTTCTCGACGGTGACGCTCAGGTATCCACGGACAGTTTTAAAAACAAATCTTTAAACATTGAAGTTTCGCTTGTGATTTTACAACTCTCTTTGAGAATGCTGTTGCCTATAATAGCTGTCTAGGGTTTTTATCCTTTACTCGCCTCGTACGAACCTCACCAAATGGTTTCGAAGTTATTTAAGCGTTGCGTAATATTTCTTACGAGTTTCTAGTTTTTTTTTGTAGTTGAGGAGTTAAACAATAAGATAACGAATGGATTTTAAAAAATTAAACTGATATTGTCATAAAATTAATATATTTTTAACTTGTCCATATATTTTAGCGAATTAGTAATTTGAGCTTGTTACTCGTGATGTAATAATTAATAATAGTAATAATTATTGTAATTATAAATATATAAATTATAAATTAAATGCGAATATTTTGTATAGATAATTCGGAAAAAACGTCGCCCTTTTTTTTATTGTTAACTCCACTTTCGAAAATAAACTTTGTGTTCCGATTATTACATATTTTGTTATCTTGTCTCGTTAAATTTATCTATTTACAAATAATTAGTTATTTACTTATTATATATAATTATTTTATATGTTGTTAGTTGCAGCGTAATAGAAAAATTATATTCTGATTAAATATATGTTTTTCGTATTTTCTAACGTGGAGTTGCCAATATTTTTGATGTAATAAAATATAATTTAATTAAATATTCTAATGTAATTAAAAGGTAGGGACATGTTTGTGTAACATTCACAAATATATCACTATGTTTACGTGATAATTATTATTTGTGTGTTTGTGTACGCGCCGCAAGTGTGTCCCAACCTTTTTTTAAATTATGGACACTGAATTTTCGTACTATGCATATGTAAAAGTATATACCATATATTACCGCCCATAAATTTCTTTATATTACAAAATAAACATGATAAACTGAAAAAGAGCAATCTTGAGCCAAAATCACGCAACTGAAATGTATAATTCGATTCAGTATAATGACATAAACAATATTGGAGAAAAATATTTATATAATATGAAAATTACAGTTTTAAATGTTACATTTCTGATTCGCATCGTCCATTTCAGTTTAATATTATATACATACTTATACTTTCACATATGTATTGACAATTACTTGTCACTTCCATTCTAAATACACGTTCCAAGGTCCAAATGTGTGTAATAACGATTAGTGTCACTATAGAATAAAAAAAAAAATTTGAAATGATATAATTAAAATATTTCAGCTTTCTACAATATTGTAATTTATTGTAGCTTTTGCATTAATTAATGAATTTAAATCGTTTCTATTTTAAATGTGTGTTGCAATGATCGTGATTACACTGTGTTTGTAATGTACCTATCTTCCATTCCAAGATAATAATTTTTCGATTGTGAATATGTGTAAGTTTGGGCATTTGGACGAGCGTTCGGCATTAACTGGTTGACGCAAAATACGTATTTAATGTAACCGTAATCGATATTGCTAGATGTTGAAATAAGATATTTTGCAAAAATATATTTTCGTTAAATATAATCCGTTTTTATGTAAACAATCTCACCGTATCCTTTTATGATTTTACAGTAATGTACAGTCAACAGCACATCAGGCTTCCCAAATTCATTGCAAACTCGTCGCTATTACTGCGCCATAGAGGTTCATGCGAGATAACCTTGATGTGCTGCTGACTGTACATAATACTAGGCATATTATGTAAAATCACTCTCGTGGTTGATAAATGTTATACATTATAATGTATAGGTTTAAACTAATATTTGTTTTATTAGCAGAACGACAAAAGTGATGTGAATATTGTTTACAGTTTAACACTTGTAATAAAATGCGGACTTTGATAACAAAATTACAAATACGTTACATATACTGGAAAAACAGTAAAAACCCGTATTTTGATAGTTACTAATATAAATGCGTAATTTGCATGAGATTAGATTAAAAATTCAAAATGACGATTGCCAATGTTCCCTCCAAAGGGCGGAATCTCAAAGTTTTGACTAAATCTTTGCACGATTTCCGGTGAGGTCCGAGGATTGTGGTCCGCACGTCCGATATATATTATTTTAATAAAAGATTCAGCCAGCTTATAAAAAATTATATCGAATCTCCAACCGCTTTGGCATTGTTCGATGCAGAGTCTATCAAATGACAACCTAATTGATGCTACATAAGTTTTCAACCAAAAACCATGTGATCTCGTACAAAACGATTGTTCTACGTAATATCCAATAGCGGACGGGATTGCCGCGCTGTGATTGCCCGAAACATTTTATTGGCTGAAATATTTTCGTGCTATATAAAAAACATATTTTCTAAACGAGTTATTACTGCTATACAAATTTTTGTTATTATAATAAAAATTGAATCCCAAATGTTATTTATTTCCAAAACAGTCAAGCGTGTAAACTAGGCTTTATAATGTTGCCACAAATGTATGCCGGACGTAAGGCCAGACCAAAAATTATAGGTAATAATGGAGCCCGCACTGCTAAGAGCTTTAAAGTACATATATTTCTATCACACTCATATGTGGTTCGACCTCTCTTTCTTATATATTGCGATGTATATAGAGTATATACATAGTTATACCGTAGCTTAGTGGTGGTTTGTACTTCACTTCTCACTGTCGAATCGATTTGAAATGAGACGCAGCGAACCAATCACATTGCGCAAATGTGATGCAACGAAACGACAACCCTAACACAATTTGAGCGCTGAATGGTATCATTCAGCGCTCAAATTCAAATCATTTATTCGGAAATTGACCTTCACAGGCACTTTTTCTCATCAGTTTTTATATTTATAGTTATTTCTCACAAGCTACAAACTACTGGCATTTCGGAACGACCACTGCTGAGAAGAAATGCCGAAAGAAACTCATTTGAACAGTGTTGGTCCCTATCATGCCAGATCGGCTTACCATTATTGTGTCTTACAATGTTTTTTTCTAATAATATATAAAAGTACATAATGTACATAGTCAAAATATATATATATATATATCACACAATTAACTTACATAAAAATATATGAGAAACGAGATGACCAGTTCCCTCTGGCAGCACCCGTTCACGAGTTGACGCATGGGCCCCGGACCCGGCCCACGAATGAGAGGCTCAAGAATGAGAGGTAGAGCCACCAATGAATGATATAGTAATGTGGATTGCATCAAAAAGTTCTTGATAGTGCTGGCTCCAGTATCACCTAAAGCATTATTTATATTCTGTAGATATTGTACCAGGGTGTGCAGACCGATAGAAATCCTGTACGCATTTAGATATTCCTAGATTGTTGATAATATCGTTGTTTTATTCAGTGAATTATATATTTTTTTCCATATTAATATGTCTTGTTATTTTTACAAACTCCTTTAACACGTTGACTATATATCTAGTTGAATATTGGTAGCAGTCAACCTAACCTAAAATTCACCTTCAGTCAAACAGTCCGCGTTCAAACAGTCGTCCGTTTGAACGCGGCGTGTAGCGTTTCATTTGTATGCATATAATTAAAAATAATAATATTATTTAAAAAAATAATAAATAATATTATCATGTTTAATTAAACATTTATAAAATTAACAATGTACCAGTACTTTACGTATTTATAAAAAATATAATTACATTGATTACTGTGTATGGTACAATTTAATAAACACTAATGAGAGCCCGCGGCGGCTGTCAAAACTCTTGTGAAATGCCATGCAAGTAGATATTCACGTGACTTACGTGAAAGCTAATATGCAAATAATGTATATACCTGCATACAGACACCTGTTTTGAAAGAATCATAAAAAAAACATGTATGAATATTCATTACTCGGCAGGTATCGTGCACTATATATCACTCCAAAGAAAGTACGATACACCACTGATGTGTTCACAGCTCTCGACTCCGTCTCGGGCCTCAACATACACCTCAGAATCTGCGTGTCTATTCTGCTAACCTTAAGCCAAAACTTTTCAATCGTAGCTCTTATTGATACGCAATAAGAACTGCTAAGGGAGAGGACGAGGTCCGACCTAAAGGATTGTGTTAAGGATGATAGGGACATTAGGACTGATGTACAATGATTACAATAGCATTTCCAAGGAGCGTTGACGTCAGGCAGCCGCCCGGTTGTAAAATCACAGCCGAATCTTCAAAATTTTAAGACATTTTTACGCTGGCACCGGGCTTTGCGGCTTCACAAGCCCGAAAGCAACCGGGAATATGCAGAGGAGATGCTAATAGAAAAATATGGAAGAAGCAGTTTTGCGCAGAGCCTAGACGATACAAAAGGTAAGACAAATTATCATGGAATTAGTAGGTACTCCGTACGAAGTACTTACTAAATTCAAGTAAATTATGATTTGATGACATTTAGCAGCATAAGTCTCCTGCAGTACCGCCCCATCCACCAAGGAAAAATGACGTTCATTAAAAACTGAGCTTTAAAGCGGTCCGCTGTAGACACACTTTACATTGACAACAAATTAGCGGACTTCGCGCTGCCAACTCTCTTGTTGCTTGCCACGGCTCGACACGGGAACGAGTGTTTGTAGGGAAAATACAATAAAGGAACATTATAATAAGCAAAAATCTTATTTTTATTTGGGTAGAAGATAACAAAAATAATGACATACATTGTGCTATCTCTTTCCTGGTAACTTAACGTGAGAGGGATAGCATGAGGTTGCAGACTTCAGTGAAAAATTTTCGAGTAACTTATGGGAAAGTTGTTGTGTAAGTATATGGAGATTATGTGTGTTCGTGTCATGTCCACTGCTAAGTAAGTTATATGTACTAAATACCTGTATTGGTTGCATATTTTGCTGTTTTATTTATTATTTATTTATTTACACTTACAATGTTATACTATTTACGATTTAGTGAATTTTGATTCTAACTTAAGCCTTACTACACAACTATTTTTAAATTTAAACGTAATTACAATGTAATTTAAGAACGTGACATTTTAAAATGGTAGGGTTGCAAGTTTTTAACTTTAGACATCATTTTGTTGTAAATCTGATAATTTCTAATCCGATTCTTGCGAAACTCCTTTAGGTCCATTGAAGAAGAAATATCCTAGATTTGGAACGTCTTTTGGTGTCCAATGGTAACGTTTAGGCAAAAAATATGGTAACCTCATCCTCCTAAATATCTCGCTCCTTCTAGAGTCTTCGTTAGAGTCCGCCTCGACGGAGTCCCCGTGCATTCGCGGGTAAACTGTTAATTTATTCCCCTGAAGATACATTTCTGGTTTCTCTTCTATATTATTTTCAACTGACTCCTTTTTCGGTTTGACCTTTGCAGGTTTTTTCTCTTTAGATAGCTCACTAAAATCTTCGTCAGAATCTAATTCGTTGCTCTTCTTCACATTCTTTCTTTCTTTCCCCTTTTCTTCAGACGCGTCTGATTCATTTTTTATATCTTTTTTGTTATTTTTATTCTTCACCACCTCAAACCGTTTAGATTTTGTGTCTTCATCGTCGTCTTCATCAGAATCGCTTTCAACGTATGATCTTAACGCTTCTTGAACGACGTCTGTAGCTCTCCGAAGTCTGCTGCGTTTAGAATCGTCCCTCGTAAACCTAAAATCTATGTAATCTTGAGAGAAATCGGGCGCAGCTTGGTGTCTACCGAAATCTCCGAAGTCCACGTAATCCTCCGCAAACGGACCAGGTTTCTCTTTTCTGGTCAAATCTTGAAATGTGTACTTCGTATTTGCCTTCTTTTGGCTTAAAATATATTTAATTATCGGCTCAAGACTTTTCATTTGATGTTTTAGATCGTATCTCGGAGTTTTGTATTTCTTTGACACGTACGATTTCAGATTCGAATTCCCGAACATGTTGCCGAATATTCGGTGTTTGTTCGACAATAGCTGCAGTTGCGCGATGTTTGGTCGCTTGTATAGCTCATAAATCTGTTCTGCCTCCGCTTTGAGGGCATCGTCTGATGTTACCGGCTCCAGAACTAAGGATTTTTTATCTGAAGACAGTGATAGTCTGTGTACGTCACCGCTGTTTGATTTTGCGTCTATCAAGAACACTTTTGCGCCTGATACTGTTAACACTGAAAACAATCTCAGGATATAATGCCTTATGTAAGTAAAAGTCATTTACAAGATCGACAAGGATATCAGGCGCGGAAAGGCATCGCTGCTGTTGTATAAATTTGACAAGTGACATTTTAAAATGATCTCTGAAAGATTCCAATTTTGATAGTCTTGTAATTCTAATTCAGTAGCGAAAAGTACCTAGCATAAATATTTACATCAAACATTTAGATTAGGCAGAAACTTTACTTTGCCTGGCAAAATGCTTGTGACATTAAGTTTACCTATGGGATGTGCAATATAGTTCAAATGAATAACTACATTTATATTTATGAAAAAGTTATTTTTATCAATATATATTTATTTAGGTACTTAGTTCGAAACATATTCCTGTGTTGTGTATGTTTCTTTATTGAGGAAATCCGTGAATTTTTGTTCAATTTTCCAGGGATCCGTGGTTAAGAAACGACACTATATATAGTCGACAAAAAGAGAAATAAAATACTTGTTTTAAATCATATATTCAACATCAGCGTCTCTCTCATCAGTTTGTGCCATTGTAGTCTCAAAAGGTGCATAAAATACGTACCGATAAATGAGAGTAGACATAACGCTGCACATATTAAACCACTCATTTTTAACTTTAATATTAACATACTTCTACACAATCCATTTAAAATTCCATTAAACCCTCGACTTTTTCTTATCGCTAGCTTTTTATACCTTATTAGTGTATTCGTACTAATAAATAGTGTGTGTACAATCTATAACACACTTTAATTGCTAGAAAAAAATCACATTGTGTGTGTTATACACCTTGATTTCTAACTAAAATGTTTTTTAAAGAATAATATCTAAATATTGCCAATGTAATTCTCCGAGTAATATTTTGAATAAATTGTATAATGTCTATATACATAAAACTGGGAATAAATTATTACGCGTTGTTGAATTATTGTTTTCGTGTATTAAAATAATGATATTGATAAGCAAAGTCGTTAAAATCGAGTTGTTAAATTGAGGAAGTATTCATAAACGTCACATTTTAAATGTTACGCATGGGGACATTGTAATTGAAAAACAAGATTGGCAATATGGCAATTCGTTTACTATTATAGCATTTTCTACGCGCTGTTACATGGTATATCAATTTTTTTGTAATTAATAAACTACGTACTTTATTCTTCGAACATTACCACACGTACAATTAACGTGCTAAAAGTAGGTACCTAGTTATGACACTTTTTGGCAGCGGTGAAGATTGTTGTGCCACTTCTTCATCTGCGCTTTGGAATTCGGTAGAAAATTAGTTTTAAGTTTTTTGACGTCAAAATTGATTTATATCATCCTAAGCTGCACAATTTCGAATTTGAGTCGTAATGCTCGTTGGGCGTGGTGCCGACAAAGCTAACTACGAAAAAAAGCTTCTTTTTTTATAGCCGGCGTCCACGGCACCATAGATTTTAGTTTTTTTTTTTTGTTTTTTAAACTTGGCACGAATCTTTTTTTTTATATATATATAAGAAGTGTAATATGTAAGAATATTGTAAATACACGCTGCTAGACATCACAGATTGTTATAATTTATGTTTAAGGTTATAAAATGTCCTCTCTCTCGTCCGAGGCTGTGTCGCCGCGAAGCTCGGGGTCAGTGTAAAAAATAAATACTATTATGGCTAGGATTTTCCAACTGGCCACCTGGCTGACGTCAACCCTTTACCAGAGTTTGACGTTGGTACAAAGTTCGTCTGCATGCGTACCTCACTCTCGTCTACCAGCCGCCAAACAGCAGCGCTCGCATTGCTGTGTTCCGGTTTGAAGGGCGAGAGAGCCGGTGTGATTACCGGGCACTGTGGCAAAAGATCCTATATCCTACTATAATTATAAATGCGAAAGTTTGTAAGGATGTTGTGTGTTTGTTATTTTTTCACGCAAAATCTTCTGGACCGATTTTTATGAAATTTGGTAAGTACACGCGTAGAATATAACCTGGAATAGCACATAGGGTACTTTTTATACCGAAATTCCCACGGGAGCGAAGCCCCGGGGCGCAGCTAATAGGACATAAAGTAGGTGACACGTAGCTGGTGTAGCTTGGCTGCGGTGACCACTTACCATCAGGGCCGCATGCCTATTTGGTAGTGTAAGAAAAAGGTTTGTGAGCATGACACGAAAAAAACCTAAATAAAACACACGTTACATTTGGAAAGTTTATTACAAAAGCAGATACAAAAATTACATACAATCATGTCGAGGCGTCGAGACACTATATACAGAACCTCGGGTCGAACTAAATACGTGGGCAAAGTGCGGATTGGTATATCACATCTCACTATCGAGTCGATTCGCAGTGAGACGCAGCGAACCAATCACATTACGGCGTGGTTGTCGTTGCGTCACAATGACGCGCTGTGATTGGTTAGCTGCGTCTCACTGCGAGTCGACTCGACGGTGAGCGATGTAAGTAACAAAGTCACACTACACACACAAAATAATATTACTTTTAGAGCCTGTCTCACCGTTTGCTGATAAAGTATCTGATAGCCTATTATATGTAACATATCGAACATACAAAATTGTAATTCACAGTTTTACATACGGTTCACTGGCAAATAACTTCAGGCATATTTTATCTAGCAGTTAACTTATCTGTCAGATTACAAAAAAAAATATTTTATCAGATATAAGAAAGTGGTGAAACAGACCTTCAGTGTTTTAGATTACATGAAGTTATTTAATCGAAGAATTTAATTTTGAGGAACACGAAAAATATACTAATTTTCATTGGTGTATGATGGATATACCTACTAATTTCTAAACCTAATAACCTCCACAGACAGCCGACATGTTTAATGACACACTATAGGTACAGTCCACAGCACATCAAGATACACAAATTGATTGCAAATTCGACAAAAAGATGCATGCAGGATAATTTAACGTGCGGTCAACTGTACTAATTTCGTGACTGAAAATTTGTGACTGAAATATGGCGCTGCGGGCAATTTTTTGGTGAAACTGTTTAATAAAACTCGTCTAGTGTATATTCGATTACCTGCTAACAGACGCGGTGTGTAGTCGTAAAAGTCATGTCAGATGCCTTTAGGCGACTAGGATAATATCTAACACCAGTATTATTACACTAATACACACTCGAAAAGAAGTAGTTTCAAACGAATACATATTTATGTGTTTGTTTGAGAACCCATCATCGACCAATAAAAAGTTTAATACAGAATTTTTAAATACACACAAAAAAATTTACAGTCCGTAGTCAATCAAAATTAAGCTTCAAGATTTACGGTGGAAAGTCTAATATAGCTTGTCGAACCATGATTTAGGACATCTATTACACTTTTTTTATTCATTTAGGTGATATAATTTGATTCGAAAAGTAAATCAGATCGACCGGAATGCCTCCTAAAAATATAATTTTAAAAATAAAGTTAAAAAAAAACACGTTTCTCTTAAATTTTTATTCTAACGCCACACGCGCATAGACATACACTACTTACTGGTCGGAGCAAACTCCATATTTTACACAGCTAAATAGAAAATTCACATATAAAAAGTTTCAAGTCCTACAAAAATATAGAAAACGTTTCACTAATTTGGTCACATCAAGTACCTAATCGACGGCATACATTTTTAATTTACATTTTTTAATTCTTTTTTTTTTTTTGGCAGACTGGCTGATAATATTATCATATAATCTCAGAATTGTTTTTAATTACAAAAAGTTATTCCATTTTTGTTGATTTCATTTTCTTGAAAAATTTGAACTGTGTTCTATATTTGAATTTTGGACGGCTAACCAATTTTCATATTGTATTCTATATTTGAATTTTGCGTGAAATAATAGTCAGTACTGTCCTTCTACTGAGCCGATTCCAAAATCGATTCTAATTTTATTTGAGAAGATATTTCTGGCGCCGTGAATTACTTAAATCAAAACTTAAAATAGATAGACCATATTTTGATAGATTTAGATCAGATTTCCTTTTTATCTATTATTACGGCAGACGTTGACTAGATACAAAATGTAGAAAAATGTTATTTACAATTTTATAAAAAAAAGATTTTCTAAAAATGTTACCGGATGATTCTCAATAATCTAAAACGGAAAATAATAAGCAGTAAGCATAATTATAACGAATTTTAAAATATCTGTATATACGAATGTATTGTGAATTTTTTAAATGTGAAATATTGATATTTTTCTATAATTCTAAAAATGTTTCTGATAGTTACGTCTATATGATAAAAGTATATGTTCGTGCGCAAATAACTGTGAATATATTAGATAACTGACGTATAATTTAAAATATTTTAAACTCTATATTTATGATAATACTGATCTTATAATTATAGCGAACTTGAATTTATAAAAACTTTCAGAATGAGACCCGTTTTGATCAGCCTCTATAAAATACGATTTTGAATTAGTTTTTTTTTTTATTGTGTATGCTGATCAAAATCAGTTAATATTTCTATAGCAAGTTAATATTTTACTATGACAATGAACATATATATGAAGCATTAATTATCGCAAGGACTATATATCTTTACAAAATAAGGATATATGTTTTCTATGAGTTGTCGAGTGAGAAAACGACCAGTGCATATTGAGCTAATAAAAGAAACATATTACAGCTGATAACAAGATGTATTATAACGTCCGATATAAATATATATATATAAATATATATATATATTGGAAAAGACTTGTTGGTCAACATTATTTCTTTTTTTTTTGAACTTGACTTTGACTTGTTTATTTAATTCTTGTCGAAACTCGAAGTGACTTAAATACAAAAAAACGAATTCATGAATTTAGCAAATATATGTATGTCACGTGTTATAATTTATAATACATCTTGATAATCGGAATTTCTCTTAAAAAATAGATAGAACGCATTATGTAACAGAATATGTATAATATTCATATGTTGACTAGATTTAGTAAAAACTATGGAAGATAAAAAGCCGATATATTTTTTGCATAGGCATACAGTAAGTCACGTGATAGGTATATTATTTTTAAGTCGTTTCCAATTTCAAAAACTTCCGCGGTCGAAGTTTATTCCAGAAACATTCCATTTTTAAAAATTAGAATCGCCCAAACTTTTTAAATAATGTAATATTTTGAGAAAGTATTTTTTTTAAATATCAACCACATATTGTACACGTCTTCTGTCATTCCAATATAAATTTGAAATATATTTTTTCACATTCGTTATTTAAAAACAAATAGGTAGTTAGCCAAACTTTTTTGTTACTTTAAAAATAATCTTGGTAGTTATCAGCAGTTTAGATTTTAAACAATTTGTCCACTAATTTACTTTTATCTGTTTCATACAAATAAATCTTACACAATAAATGGAATATTAATACTAAATATAATTTTCCCACTTCGTTTCGCATTCCAAAAATATCAATTTATAGAAAAAAAAAATACCGTAATACTTTATACACACATTTTTCAAAGCAAATAAACATTTATTTACTTAATAATTAATATTAACATTATCTACAAACAAAAACTTCCACACGTATTTGAGATCACAATTATAAAAAAAAAAACATTTATTCCTAAACTTTTCGCACAAAAAAAACACATTAACCAAAAAAAAAACAAAAAATTTGCTTTTTTCTTTTTTTTTATCACGGATAGTAAATAATGCCAAACGTACCGTTTCTGTTTCCGATATAAACCCGCCGCCACGGCCGCTACTGTTTGCTCCTGTCCAGGACGGTGAAGTACCGCGCTATGTCGGCGTCCGCGCGCTCCATCCAGTTTATGTTCAGGGCGATTATATCTAGGGCTTCGGGCCCGCCCGGGAGAGAGCCGAAGGCGTTTTTGAACTGGAAAAAATAATATTTAAAAAGAATATTATTTTACGAAAATGTAATTCTCGTCACGTGGTTTCATCGCCGTCAGAGAGTGTCTTGTGGCATTTATCGTCCGACAAAAAACTCATGTCCGTGCTGTAAAACCGTTGAGGGGTTCCCTCGTTTGGAGCCGATCCTATGTGCACCATCTATGCTTATCGTAATAGTGCATTATCGTGGAAACTGAAGCGACGTGTAAAATTTCAACTCAGTAGGACAACTGGAAGTAGGAGAAATCTAACTTGCAAGATTTGATTACAGATTAAAATTATAGTCGAACCTTCGAAATTTTACTTATTTTTTAATTTTACTTTTTTTTTTAGTTGTTGTTATCATCGATTGTGTCCAGAATGCTGCTATTTCATACTGACCGTGTGGTAGTCTTCGGCTAGATGTATGCACCTTGCGGCGGCTTGTAGCGCGCTCGGGGGCAAGTGGTCACCGCGACACACGCGCAGGGCGCTCGCGGCGCCGCGCCATCTACACGGAAATACGAAGGACATTTCAAAGTGATTAAATATATAGGATGCATGTACCCCGTGCACATTCGACACGGGATACTAGGGTACCAGGGATTAGGTAGATCCTTTTTGCGAAATTTCCAGTAAATATTATATAATAAAATTTAAGCTTGACATGTAAACAAGAATCGCACAACATTATATAACACACACACACACACACGCACACGCACACGCACACGCACACGCACACACACACACACACACACACACACACACACACACACACACACACACACACACACACACACACACACACACACACACACACACACACACACACACACACACACACACACACACACAGAGACAAAACTGATATTATTCCAACTTCTTGATGCTACTATAGACCTCTAGCATCTACAATTCACAGCCGATTTAATAATTATTATCTTAATATTGACTTGAAACTTCGCATAGAGGATCTAGCCAAGGTCTCGGCGTTTCGTATGTGCATTGGGTTTACGATACATCCTGTAATATTTATTATTGGTTTGTAAAATGTAACCTGAACTAACACAAAGGACGATTTATCTAGAACTATCCGCGACAGCTAAACCCGGGGCAAAAATATTACATGTACTATGTAAGTTTTTTTTTAAGTTAGGTATTAAACTGTTATGTTGACGCGCCATCTACACGGAGATTCGAGGGATATTTCAGTGTGAGTAGTGATAATAATTTCAAGATATGCCTCACTTCAAAGTGACACTCATGAGGAAGTTTCATACATGCTTCCACTTCCATTTTAATCCCTTAGGGGTGTAATTTTCAAAAAGAGAATTTCTTACAAAACTTTAAACGTAAATCTAAACTTTAAACGTAAATCTAAATTACATGTATCAGTTTGAAATAATGACACAGTTTCGTACAAACTTTCACCCCCTATTTTAGCTTTCGGGGGTGCAATTTGAGAAAACTAACGGATGTATTTTTCTTTTTTTACTGAGTACAAACTTAAAAATAAAATAAAACGGGTCTCATTTCAAAAACGTCGTATTCAAGCTTCATATTTGGCTAAACGTAAGTTTAGATTTTCTAGGCCTTGTGCAGATTTATCGTGATGATGATTCACGTCAAATTTTATATGAAATAGTAATTTCTCACGAGCTACATACAGAGACGAGAAATCTAAAAAAATACTAAGTGTATCGTTCTTATCTTCATGTAGACATATGCTTAGCCTAGGTTGATTATTTGCATTAAGTATATTTACAATATATTATGTATTAAAATATTACCTGCAAGCAGAATCGCACAGCGAGGTGGCCCAGTCGGCCCAATCCAGTGAGCGACGGGCCTCGTTCGACATTACCACTACTGCAAACCTATAGACAGACAGACACATTTATATTCATAAACCATTTTTTGTTGTAAATTTATATATTTCGGGTTCTCTAAACGTGACTTTGTAATCAAAAACAATGAAACAATATTGAGCAATCCATTTGGTGGTGGTGGTACACTGGTGTTAGATTCTGTTCAAGTCCCCTAAAGGCATCAGACATGGCTTTACAACTAGCGGCCATCTAGCGGTAAGAAGTCGCATCATCAATCAACAGCCATTTAAACGTCCCCACCGTTGGAGCACTGGCATTCCTTATGGATGCATAAGGAGTTTGGGACATGACCCACCGCGCGGGCATATTGCGGATTGGCGGGTTGTAAGGACTGCAAATACAACCGGGACCAACAACGGCTGTACGTGCCTTCCGAAGCACGGCGGAGTTCAAGATAATTTTGGTCACCCATCCAATGACCGACCATTGTGAGAGTGTCTTAACCGCCACTATCACAGGCCGAGCGCGCTAACCACTGCGCTATAGGGTAGATGAATTTGAAGGTCAGAGAATTGTAAAAAATATGTGCAATCTAGATAAAATTATATATATATTTAGGATCATTATGATAATTCATACACTGTAACGATAAAGCTGAATCTAAATATAAAGATTTAAAGTCAATTTTCAAAAAGTATGAAATTATAAAAATAAATTTAACCATCATAAAAAAACAAAAAAAATATATAACAACTTTTATTAAGAAGTCGTCACCATAAACGTAATATTTAATGTAGCTGTCGAACAAACATATCGTTCTTCGCGAACATGTTAGCACGTTGTGACGTCACTTGTTCGTGTCATTCAGTATGGAGCGTTTGGACGAGTCCGAAAATGTGTGATTTTGTTTTTGTCATATCTTCGAAAGCATTGTCATTATCACAGTAATTTTTTTTTATTTTACTGGTGTTTCTATTAATATGAGGGGCTTCGAATAGTCATTAAAACAAAAATTCCTCACAAGTATTCTTATACTGTACTGTAAATAAAATAAACACTTTAAAAAAAGCAAATATTAGTGCAAAAATCACTCACTTGTTAAAAAGCCAATCATCTGGTGAAGAACCCAGCGCGTTGAGCAGCGCCTTGTGGTTGTACAGAGGTCGTGGCGCGGCGAGTGACGTCATCAGCGCTCGCCAACATGCTCGCCAAGCGAGCTCGCCGTGCGAACGTATGCCCGCAGTGAACGCCGCCTGATAATGTACATTTTATGCTATTTTTTGGAAACCGCTCGTGTATCATATTAATTACTTAATGTTAAAAAGTCTGTCTGTTAAGATCCTTTTTCTCTGGAACGCGTGGAGATTTATGTCAAAACTAGCTATTGCCCGCGTCTTCGCCCGCGTTAATTTTCCGGGATGACAGGTACCCTACGTCCTTCTCCACACTTCAAACTACATATACAAAATTTCAAGAAGATTGTTTGAGTAGATAGAGCGTGAAGAGGTAACAAACAAACTTACTTTCGCAATGATTGACCGAGCGCGGGAAGCGATCGAGGTCTAAAATTAACTTGGAGCAAAAATAAATTTTTTGTATGTATGTATGTATGCTTGTAATTGCGATAACTTCCGAACCGTTGGTCTGATTTTGATGAAATTTAAAAGGTATGTAGGATCTGTCAATAGAATTTTTAAGTTCGCGGGGCGACAAAATCGGTTAAGACGTTTTTGAAATATTTTTAATTTATTATAATTAGTAATTTTTTTTTGTGTTCGCAATGTCTAAGTTCGCGGCGAACAAGCAGTAATACTAGTTTGTTGCGCCGCTTCTTCTTCACCTGCGCTTTGGTCGGCAGTAGACTTAGTTTAAGATAGATAAACTCTTTATTGCACCATTCACAAAGGAGTTACAAGTTACAACAAGATAGTCAAACATAATGAATGCAAAGGCGGACTTATCGCTAATGCAATTTCTTCCATGTAAGTATTTATTTTGACGTCAATAATTGATGTAAATCATCCGAAATTGAATAAAGAATTATGTACTTGACTCCGGACTCACTCACCTCCTGGTATATGTCTGGTATCGTCTGGTTGGTGTTGAGCCAGACATCGAACAGCTCAGTGGCTTGTTTGGTCACCTTCGCGTTGCGCCACTCCACGCCCGCCCGCAGCAGGGCGCCACTGAGCCAACTGGGCAAAATGACATGAAATATATCAAACCTAGCCGCGCCCCGGGGTTTCGCTCCCGTGGGAATTTCGGGATAAAAAGTACGCGTTGTTCCAGGTTATATTCTACCCGTGTACCAAATTTCATAACAATCCGTCCAGTAGATTTTGCGTGAAAGAGTTAGAAGCATACAACGAAATTGTAAAGATTTCAGCTTTTGCCATTTGGGTACGGAACCCTAAAAAACAAATGTCATCATCATCAATAACAGCCATTTAAACGCCCCCGCTGCTGGGGCACTGGCCTTCCTTATGGATGCATAAGGAGTTTGGGACATGACCCACCGCGCGGGCCCATTGCGGATTGGCGGGTTGTAAGGACTGCAAATACAACCGGGACCAACGACTATAAGCAAACAGGTCCTCCAGATATATTATCAACTAGCTGTTTACCCGCAGCTTCGCTCGCTTAAATCCCTCGGGAGCAGTTATTCTTTTGGGATTGGGATATAGCTGAAATAAAATATCCATAGCGCATTTAAAATACACACGCTCATTTAGCGCCATCTGCAACAGAATGCAGATATTACGCAAATACCACAGACAAAATAGTTTTTTCCGGGATGAAAGGTACTGTTACGGGTTCCGTAGAAAGTATCTTTTTAAAAAACGAAAATTACAAAGAAATGGAAATTATAATATGAATGGTATATAGAGAGAATGTTGAGAGCGGACTGACTCAATAACATAATATTAAAACAAATGTGTTGTAGTAACTAGGTCGCTGATGCAGTGAATATGCATCAGAGTTAATATTTTATTACAATTAGGGGTAAGTGCTATCGTAACAGTACCCCTATGTCCTTGTCCATACTCTTAATGATATCTATGCGAAATTTCATGATGATTAATTGAGTAGATAACGCGTGAAGAGGTAACAAACAAACAAACAAACATACTTTCGCATTTACTTGAGATACAGCACTCACAGTTGATCCTCATTCAGCCCCCCAGCGTCGATCTCCCTGTCGCTGTAGAGCGGAACATTGGGGGGGTGGAGCTTGGCCAGCAGGTCGTTGACCCCGGGCCCGGAGCTGCCGAGCGCGAGCAGCTGTCTCCACCACGAGAGGTGGCTGAGTCCCACGCGCCATGGTGCCCAATGCGTTTCTGTTGTTAGGCGGGCTGGGCGCCAAGTTTAATTGTTTTAAAGTTATGATAAATTCCATTTATTTCTAGTTTTTGATGTCAGTTAATTGTCTTGGTATTTTAGCGTAATTTATAATGATTCTAGTGACCGAAAAAATGTTAATAAAAACATGTTTTAACACGTTTTTATAATTCGATGAAATAAGTTTTGACGTAATGTTTTTTTTATAGTGACTAAAACACACAATAGACTCACATTTTGCAAACTCTAGCTGATAATATAAATAAATATGCCAATGCCAAGCGAATATAAGAGAAATATTCTCAATGTGTTTATTCGTTGTGATTCTAGTGAGTAAAATATGAAATTAGTCTCACAAGTAGCTATGCTAGCAGACATTTTGCAAGCTCCAACCGAGAATATAAGAGAATATTCTCAATTTGTTTATTCGTTGAAACATTATGTTTTTTTATGAGATTTGTGTAATTCTAGTTAGTAAAACATTGCAAGCATACATTTTGCAAGCTCTAACCGAGAATATTTACTATTTGTTTATTCGTTGTAATATTACGTTTTAAATGAGATTTGTGTAATTCTAATTAGTAAAACATTGTCTTCGCCAACACACCGGAGCCAACGAAACTCAATAATACTTGTGGATTATTTATGTTCATTTAATGATGACAGTTTTTTGAAATTAGTAAATAGTAAGCG
Organism: Plodia interpunctella; assembly: GCF_027563975.2. Taxonomy (NCBI): domain Eukaryota; kingdom Metazoa; phylum Arthropoda; class Insecta; order Lepidoptera; family Pyralidae; genus Plodia; species Plodia interpunctella. Next base: position 2,995,416 of record NC_071322.1, read on the forward strand.
CGCTAAAGTCCAAATTTGAGCAGAGAGAATAAAAAAGTTAAAGTGACATTGACAGCTTTGACATTTGAGGAAATTAAAAAGTTAGCTGGGAACACTGAAGCAATACAGCCATAGCCTAGCCTAGACAAACATGAAACGTGACTCACAAGCAGCAGCTATGGCCCTGTTAGCAGACCATTTTGCAAACCTAGAGTTTCGGGAATATTATTGAATATAAGAGAACATTCTCGATGTGTTTATTCGCTGAAATGTGTTTTAGCGTCAATATGTTTGATTGTTATGAGTATAAAACATGAAGATAGACTCACAAGCGGCGGCGATGGCGCGGCTGGCCGGCAGCCGGCGGGCGCGCGCCAGCACGAACGCATCGTCCAGCAGCAGCGCCCTCTCCGCGGGCGCTCCGCTGTCGTACATCGCGGCCGCGCGGACTATCGCTTCCTCGTCTGTTTCTGTCTGTTATTGTATTAAAAAATATATTTGTGTCGCTTGTCCTAACTAATGTTATAATGCGAAAGTGATTTTGTTTGTTTGTTTTGTTGTTGTTATATATTCACGCTTTATCTACTCGATTAATTCTCTTGAAATTTGAAATACAGCATCTTGCGCATGGTCCCAAGTAGGTTGGTTTGTCTGTATGTAAACCATTGTTGCACCATTGCTGGAGGAATGGTCTACACAATAGGTAATTTTTAATTTTATTTAAATTTTAATCTTATTGAGCGAGCGAGGTCTAACATTCTACTTGGGGCCAATAGAATTTTTATGTTCGTGGGGCATCAAAATCGTTTCAGTTGTTTTTGAATTATTGATAATTTTGTAAAAAAAATATTGTGTTCGCGAGGTCTAAGTTCGCGGCAAACAACTAGTTAATTACATATCTAACATAGCATTCATTCATTCATTCATATGGTTTAAAAATGGTGAATGACATAGGGTATCTTTAATATTGGAAAAATAACTGATTCCGTGGGAAATTCACGCCTCATCTACCCTATTGCGGTTTAATTGATACAGTCAACAGCACATCAACTCACCTTCTCATTGCAAACTCGCCACTATTACCGCGCCATAGAAGTTCATGCAGTATAACTTTGTGCCGTTGACTGTACTTACAAAATACAAATGCATATAAAATACTTACATCGTCCGTGTATCTGTCATCCGGCGCGACCCTGTACAGCCCTCGGGCTCCGACATTGTATCGGACCCATTTATGCTTGCCCAAGTCCGGAATGGTCACTGAAATTATTGTTATTATTGAAATTATTGCTATTATACTACCTTAGGTAGTATAATAGCAATTTATACTATTATTATACTACCTTATATATGCTATTATACTACCTTTACTGCAATTTACACAACGATGTAAATTAAACGAGTATGACGACCTCGGTGGCGCGGTGGTAAAGTGCTCGCCTCTGAACCGAGAGGTCCCGGGTTCGATCCCCGGTCGGGTCATGATGGAAAATGATCTTTTTCTGATTGGCCCGGGTCTTGGATGTTTATCTATATGTGTATTTGTTATAAAATATAGTATCGTTGAGTTAGTATCCCATAACACAAGTCTCGAGCTTACTTTGGGGCTAGCTTAACTGTGTGATTTGTCCTTATATATTTATTTATTTATGGTCTGTGTGCAGAAGACCGTGCGAAGTAGAAGCGAGAGAGAAAGAGATACTCACTTTCTGTGTCGTTCATCCATATGAGATGTGTGACGTTCTGCGCCCATCGCGACATCCTCACTGGTTTTGTGTCATTGCCTACGTCATACCTTGAAATAACGCAAATGTTGCTTTAATAAAAATATTATACAATGGAATTTGAAAAAAAAGTAAAGAATAAAAATTTGGGAATGGAACGCAACCCTAACAGTTCTTTTTCTGTCCGTAGTGGCGCTGTGTACGTGTCAACACTATCCTCCATTTTGTTCTTTAGAAAAATACCTTCTTGTACCGCGTGTTTACAACCGCAATAAAACTAAATATACCCAATAATGTGCTTATTTATTGACTACAGCTTTGTGTATTTATCACTACGACTTACCAAGTAGAATTGTGCAAAACTTCGGTGGAATTCTTAACAATCTTTGTGTCTTCTTCCTTTAGTGGTCCCACTACAAACGTCAGTGGTACTATCCACTTGGGTTCCGGTAGTGCTGGGGTGGTTTTAGGGTACCTCCTGGTGGTGGGGGCGGGGGTTGTGGTCGTTGTCGCGTTCACATCCTCCTCTGTTTCTGTGTAGTTTTCTGTAAAAGAAATATTTATTATTAATTTATATTGATATAGTATTTATTTTTATTTATAAGAATTTATTGTTCCAAGTAAAAACATACTTATAAACAAATGGCGAACTTAATGCTATAAGCATTCACCCCCGGCTAACCATTAGGAGAAACGGAGAAAAGTTGTGCGGCGCAAAAATATCTTAAACACAAATAAGTACTACCACATACTCAAATACAATAATAGTTTTCTAGATGTTGCCCGGGGCTTCGCTCCCGTGGGTATTTTGAGATGAAATATTTTATAAAATATTTGCATATAGACTCATATAGACCCTCCACTTTAATTAAAGGGGATGGTCTATATGAGTATACCATGCAAATATTTTTTACGTATTTTTTTAACAGGAGTAATTACTCCTATTTAAAAATATCCGTCGAGTAGTTTTAAAGATCTAAGCGTCCGTATAGGGACAGACAGACAGCGGGAAGCGACGACTTTGTTTTATATTATATAGTTTTAGTGATATGCAGTGTTAAAGATGAATTAAACTCACCGGGCTCATAAAATACATTGTTGAGATCTGTTCTTAGATCTTCAGTGATCGCAAACTGAGCCATCGAGGGTTCATTCCGCGGCTGTGGCGCTTGCATCACGAATCTGCACATATACAATACAGAGTTATCGATTTACAAAAGGACAACATGATAACATTTATTGTCTCGTTTTCAACTATACAGCCCGTACCGGCTTCGCTCGGGTAAAACTATAATAAATCATACATCTAAACCTTCCTCATGAACCACACTAATCTATTGGTGAAAACCGCACGAAAATCCATGTGTTAGTAGTTTTTGAGTTTATGGCGAACATACAGACAGACGCGGCAAAAAAAAAAATATAATATGTAAAAATAAAGATCGAACTAGATAAAAATCGATATCTCATGATGGTGAAAGATATATCTACCTTTTATCTTTTCGAGTGTGTTGTTGCTGTGTTGTGTATTTTATCCAAGTCGCCTAAAGGCATCTGACATGATTTTTACAACTACATAAAGAACCTTTGGTGGCAAGTTGTCGCCTACACGCGAGTAAGCTAAACTAACTCTGGCCCAACCAGTGTGCAGGTTCCTCACGATGTTTTCCTTCATCGGAAGCAAGTGGTGGTCGATGAAAACTACTATACATGAGTCAGATTGGTATACAAACTCATGTGGCACGAGTAGGATACGAACCTGGACCTGAATATATATATATATATATATGGGACATTCTACTTTTCTACCGACAATCAGACTCGTGTTTTTCTGAATTTGATAAAAAAATTACAGAGTATATTTTTTCACAAAATATATTTATATTTATTGTTAAGAGATCGAAGATTACAGAAACGCGTAGTGCAGTAACTTTTTATGTTAAATCTTTCATTTATTTCAAGTTTCATCAGTACAGGAACAAAAAATTGACACCTCTGTCACAAAAAGAAAATAAATGTCATTATTATTTAAAATACTTGTTTTTTAGTTTCTTTTTAAATTTGTATAACTAGAATACAAACATTTATCATAATCATACTCGATTTGTGGGATTTTTTATTACAAATACTAAAAAAATAATAATTTAATACCACTTTGTCACATTTTTGCTTTTTACAACAATACATTTTGATATTTTTTAAGTAACTTCAATACTACAATTGAAATTTTGTTAATATACATAGCGCAGACAATATGCAGTAATATAATAAAGCTATTTAGTTATAGTTTCGAATAAACTTAATCTCCATGTTACTTTGATGCTCAATTACAAGAGAGACAAAATCGTGACAGAGTGTGACAAAGTGGTAAATATGAATAAGCCAACATTAAACTTAATCGTTTAACACTTATAAAACTTTTAAAATGATAACAAAACAAAATGCTTATCTTAAACATGATAATACTTATTACTTGGTATACTTAATCATTATTTGGTATACGTAAAATCAGACTTATCTTTTCTCTTAATCTACTTTTCAAATACTTCTATTGGTTTCTCAAATTCGTAAAAAACACGCTTTCCTCTTTTCACTTCTTTAGGACTAGGAATTATTTTAATCAAGTTTTCAAACATCACATCAGATACATCTGACTTGACTAATTTAAATATTTTTCCAGTGTCATCAACAGTTTTATAAAACATCACCCGAACATCTCCATCTTCATCCACACAACTTTTTGCAACGCCTAAGTAGGTGTAATCGACTTTGCTTTTACTGAGTACTTTTACTAACAGATGTGTACCATTTTTTATTAATAATGGGTGGATGTTGTCTTTAGATATGTCATATGAAGTGCCAGGTTTATGGTGCTTAGGTTCTTTTAAAGTGACAAGAGGCTGATCATCTTCATCTTCCGAAGTAGAAGTATAAACAGTCTCATAAAATCTTTTTGTAGGAGCTCTAATTATGTTCGTTAAATCAGTCAATGGTTCATTCAAATCTGAGGTTGGGCTTTCGTTAACTTCTATTACGCGTTCTGGCAATGGGCAGTAAGTCATTAAATTGTAGCAATCACAAAATTTGTGGCAAAAACAACTCAATGATCGGTAGCTCAGCACTCCAGGTTCCTGAGACATTAGTTGGTGGACGTCCATAGTACCTTTCAACGGTATAATTTCAGTTGGAATTTCCATTAAAATTTGGGCAATATCGTCTTTCTCAACAAGAAACACCTTTATCTTACTTCGGTCCTTAAGTGCTTCATAAAATTCAAAAGCGTCAGTAATATCGTGTCCACTGGCGACAAAATTGTCAGCTAAACGTTTAATAGACCCTCCTATACCGTCAGCAGCTCCCTTGCCGTGACCGGATTCAAAAAAATTCCAGGTTAAGCTTTCAAATCGGTACTGTTCAAAAAATCTTGTTGCAAGAAGATAAAAATTATTTTTTTGTTTGTATTGTGTTGCTGGTCCATCAGAAAAAAAGTGGACTGTTTTAATTAGGGGTAATTCTTTTTGAACCCAATCAAGTACCAAATGCAGGTGTGCCCAAATAGCTGCAGGACCATGATTAAGATCAGAAGACACAGTACAAAAAGAAGTGATACGCTTGTCACTAGTAGAAGTCAAGTAATACATTACTGCGGTATGTAAAGTCACTTGGTTTCGTGAAAAATGCACTGATTGAATTTCCTCGTGGTACTTACAGGTGTAATTTTCGCTGAAATCTATATGTAAAGCAATTTCAGTCTCAGTCAATCCAGTTATACATTGTCGATATGATTTGTACTGATTTCTAATATTGAATACGTGAGATTTAAAAACTGTTAAATTTTCTTCAAATTTCTTAATCAAAATTGTAATCGTAACTTGTTCAGTCCGTTTTATATTTTTACTGATTTTGATTTTCTTTCCGTTCTTCTCAATGATATCTGCTTTTCTAACCCATTGTACCAATTCAACCAATTTCTCCTGGTCGATCATATTACAATAATAGAGTTTCTTTGTTTCACATTCTGTGCATTTTCCTTTCATACATGTTATTGAATTTACATCGCATACAGTTTGTGAGATTATTAGATTCATATCGTTGGTTTTAATAACTTTGTTTTTATAAAGAACAAATTTCATAAAAGTAATATTTGCGTGCAGCTTGCACATGCAAGTTTCGCGGCCATCAATACGAGCTGGTACGACGTAAAACGGTTTATGTTTCGCAAAATAGCTGTAGTGACATTTAACGTCGGGATTCTCTTTTCGAAATGATATGTATAGATTTTTTCTAGTGTCCAGTAAAATCCGTTTTTGCATCTTTTTTTTATGTAAAGTTACAGTCTCGTTTTTCCCAGCTGTAGCTCGTGACACATCATCCCTGAGATAAAAAGAATGAATTTTAGAGATCAATGAAATAATTCTTGGTCGCAATGTATACTTTTTTGATTTTCTTTTTATTCCTAAAGTTTCCTGAAACAGTTTAAGTTTTAGTCCCGAACGGTTAATTGCTCTATCTTCTAGGATGGTTTTAAAGCAGTGTCTTGTTTTAAAGTCTTTAATGTTTTTATAACGTTCCTTAATGGCGTTTGTTAAAATACAATATTTTATTTTTTCTTCGTCGGCGCTGACAATCTTATCTTGTTGACTTTTTCTAGTTTTAGTTATATTCTTGTTTTTTTCTTTATTTTTTTGACGTTGAAGTCTTTTCTTGTATTTTCGTATTTTTTTCTGTAATTCTTTTAACTGCTCCTGTAGTTTCAAATTTTGTCTATAAATTTTAGATCTGTCACGTCTTACTTTTCCTCTTCCCCTTTCTCTCGTAGTGGATGAGGCTGGAGTCAATGAACGAGATCGAGGACTTAGAGGAAGTGACCTAGGGCTCGAAGGAACAGGTGTGGAAGTCGGAGTATACATCAGAATGTTCTTCAAAGATTTTTGTATTTCTCTTCTTTTCTTGTTTCTAACTTGCCATTTTCTTTTCATTTGTCTGTGTTCTCTTGGTGTCATATCTTTGACTAGCTTTTTGTGAGCATGATATCTTGCTAAGTCTTTTCGTTTTACTTCTGCAAGTTTTTCGGGATCTTGTTTCCTTTTTTCGCGACATCTTCGCTGCCTCTCTGCCGCAGATAAAACCATTTCTAAATAAATCCTATGATGATGTCACCTTAAATGAATAACATAAATAAATTAATATAAAGAACAAAAAAAACATTGATTAACAATTGTAGAAACTAAAAAAAGCAAGTTTTTGACGAAGTTTACCCCTCCGTCACGAGTTATACCACTCTGTCACATTATTTTTGTGACAGGGGTGTTTCGTGACAGAGGTGTAAAACAACAGCGTTATTGGACCTCAGCGTCAAACCAATTACGTAACACTCGTAAAAGTAGGTGAATATAAAAAGATACTAGAAAACAATATAATTACCTATATAAATACTAATAAAAATGAGATTTCAAAGTAGTGACTTACGTTACAGAGCGGACGCCGAATAAACACACGCACCTCGTTTCACTAGCGGCGGGCGACTAACTCTGCTCGCGGCCGAATGCGGCGTAAACGCGTGAGGCCGAGAGGGGAGGGGTAACTACTTTGTCGTTTAGCGTTGAAGGTCAAACGGCTACGCGCGGTTTTTGATTTGTGAAATGCGTGACGGAAGACAGCAACAAAAAACATTACACCTGAACCCAACGATATATATATTTTTTTGTTTAATATTATGATCCTTTAAGCATATGATATTCTGATTGGTTTAATGATAATGTATCAGAAGTGCAACTAATAATTTTATATTAAAGGGTTATATATATTTTTTTTAAGAGAGAGCATGAAGTAACATTACGTAACGCAAAGAGACACATATTATTTGTATGTAAAACACCTCCGTCACATATTTTGTCTACTATGTCACAATAATTTTATAAGAAGTAAAAACACAATAAATAACGGATTTTAGTTTATTAAAATGACTATACGATCCAGACAAAATGTGTGAAAATAAATTTTGAGGGTCTATAATTTACGACGAATATTGATTTTTTTTTCGAAGGAGACACCTCATTGTCGGTAGAAAAGTAGAACACCCCATATACCAGAACACCCCATTTTATTGATTGGAATAACAATCACAAACATTTTAAATATATACCTTTACAATTTATATATATATATAATAATTATAATATATATATATATATATTATAATCAGCACTCGGATCACAATCATAACCCGTTTTGATATATCTTTTGACTATGTACATTATGTACTTTTCTATATTATTAGAAAAAAACGTTGTAAGACACAATAATGGTAAGCCGATCTGGCATGATAGGGACCAACACTGTTCAAATGAGTTTCTTTCGGCATTTCTTCTCAGCAGTGGTCGTTCCGAAATGCCAGTAGTTGTAGCTTGTGAGAAATGACTATAAATACAAAAAATTGACGAGAAAAAGTGCCTGTGAAGGTCTAATATCTAAATAAATGATTTGATTTGAAAAAAAAAAACAAAATTATACAAATTTATCTACCTTTCTTCATCACACCGGAAATATATATATTTTTTTTATTAAAATTAAATTATTTGGAAATTATTTTTTTTTAACACCAGATTAGATACCTACAAATACCGAAAAAAAAATTTTTTTTCGAAGTACCAAAAAAAAATTTAAAAAAAAATGATGTCCACCCCCAATACTGACCTCACCTGGCGCACGAGCACGTCGCCGCCGAACGCCGCGGTGCCCAGCAGCGGGTACCCCGCCAGGGAGCACCACCCATCCCACGCTGAGCTTAGCGACGTGTTGCTTTCCCTCTCCAATGCGCGCCATAGGTCCCTGGGGATATTAATATACTACTCGTAAGAAAATTGCTATAAGAATAAAGCACTTTGTGTGACAATTTAATCTAATTTTTTTTATATCTAGCTGCGCCCCGTGGCTTCGCTCCCGTGGGATTTTCGGGATAAATATAGGGAAAATAGATAATAACACACAGGGTACAGTACCCTATGTGTTATTCCAGGTTATATTCCACCCGTGTACCAAATTTCACAACAATCGCTCTAGTAGATATTGCGTGAAAGAGTAACAAACATACACACACATACATACTCACAAACTTTCACATTTATAGTATTAGAAGGATAGATCAATAATTTACATTCGTCGTGGATCAAAAAGGTGCGTGAAGTGGTATTGGTGTAAGGGTTAAGATGCCTGTGAACTGAAAGGTCACAGGTTCAAATCCTACTCGTGCCATATGAGTTTGTATACCAATATGATGAATTACACTACCCACTTGCTTCCGGTGAAGGAAAACATCGTGTGGAAACCTGCACACCGGTTGATTATCAACTTGTGTACGAAATGGCAAACCACTCCATTAATTAGTGCCAAGAGAGTCGTTACGTGTGTTCTATAGCAAATAACAAGAAATCACGATTCACGACCCTGAGCCATAAAGATGAGAAATACAAAAGTATAGTTCAACAAAAAGAAAAAAATACCAGAGTGTATTGAGCAATGACATTCTTTTCAATTCAAATCTTTAAAGGAAATTTGCGAGGCTTAGAAATACAATAGTCATTCGCCGCGAACGAAGACCTCGCGAATACAATTTTTTTTTACAATTTTTTTTTTAAATTTTTTTTTCATATATGTCAAATATCTGTGTTTTGAGATATCATTTTCTTTTTCAAAGTTACAGTCTTCTGGCTTCACACGGCAGCGCGTGCCGTGTTCAACAATAGGTACCTATATAGGTACCTGGCGTGCGTATTTTTTAATTCCACGATATTTCAAAAGATTCTGAAATATCGTGGAATATGGTCAAAATGTATATATGTACTGAAACATACTATTATTGTAATCGAGTCCTTTCATCAGAAAGGAAAAAAACAGTATAATTAACCAAATTTTAATAAGAGATCGAGCTGACCAGTCCCCCCCCCGGCGGCACCCGTTCACGAGTTGACGCGTGAGTCAGCCATCGCGAAGCTCAACCACAATAGAGGGAACCTCCCGACCCGACCCACGACGCCGCCACCGGTTTGACCATTTGAGTGTCCAGTGCATGACATACTCGATCACTAAGAATGTTTTTATTTGCATTGAATGGGTGCAATCAATGAATAATTCCAATGATCCAGCGTGCGATGGCATACAGGCTATGCCTGACTGACTGACTGACTGACTGACTGACTGACTGACTGACTGACCTGGCGTCGGCGCTGGCGGCGCGGTGGGCGCGCAGCAGCCGCGCCAGCGCCGCGCGCCCGGCCGCGTCTCCGGCCGCTTCTATGGCCATGCTTACTATCGCCGCGCCCTGCCGTACAACGGTGTGTTTACTTCGTTTATGTACAACTAGCTGCGCTCCGGGGCTTCGCTCCCGTGGGAATTTCGGGATTAAAAGCATCCCATGTGATATTCAAGCTCCAGTGGGAATTTCGGGATAAAAAGTATCCCATGTGATATTCAAGCTCCAGTGGGAATTTCGGGATAAAAATGTGTTGTATGTATCCTATGTGTTATTCCAAGTTATGTTCTACCCGTGTACCAAATTTTATAACAATCCGTCCAGTAGATTTTGCGTGAAAGAGTAACGAACGTACACACATACTTACGTCCTTATAAACTTTCGCATTAATGATATTAGTAGCATAATCAAATAATATAATCAATAAATTCATATATAATATAATCAATATTATTAATCAATACATTTGTTGGTTGCTAGCATACGTGTGTCTCATTGTGTCACCAAAACATACTTATTTGATGTGGTGTGGGCGTCGCTACTGTTGAATAAAATGACATTTCTTATTGACATCCAAACAAATTCATAATTGTTTTACACTGAAAAATCTATAAATAAATATCTATAATATAGCTTTTACACGCGGTTTCACCTGCGTTTTTTTTTTGCATCCGCTCACAACTTATTATTGTCAACATCTCGGGTTCTAAGCAACGTATCGCGATGAAACCTATACCAGATTTTAAGTTAGACCGTCCGCTATACAACTGCAGAAACCAATTCGAATTCCATACAGTACTTTTTGCGTGATGCGCAACCAAACACACAGATAGACAAAACTGCTAAAAACATTGTTTTGGCTCCTTTAAGTCCCGTAAAGACACCCTATAATTATTATTTTTTAATATATCCTATACATATACAGACATACTCTACTTATAGTTTTATTATATGTACAAGATGTTGCCCGCGGCTTCGCTCCCGTGGGATTTTTGAGATAAAATATATCATATAGCAATCTTGGATAATGTACCTTTCTAACGGTGAAATAATTTTTATAAATAGGTTTGGTGGTTTCGGAGATTACCCGCCTCAAAGATACAAACTCACAAACGCTTACCTCTTTATAATAATAGTATAGATAGATATAGATAGATAATTACTTTATGCAATGAAAGTTCGTCGGAAGCCGCCTCAATATCGGCTCTTTCCAGTCTCGGCGACGCCACAGCCCGCACTGAGTTACTCGAATCCAGTCTGAAATATATACATTTAACGATAAAAAATCCACGTGCAAGTGTATGTCACGGCTCCAAATTGCGGGTACACCTAATTTTATTTCATTACAAGTTAAAGAAAGAATTAAATATTTTATTTGATATCACAAACTTAAGTATTTATATACAGGATTTCACAATTTGAGCGTATTTGTGTATACCAAAAAGGCTTCCTCTCAGCATAATGTTGCGGTGATCACCACAACGCTGGTCTTCTATAAGACCAGCGTTGTGGTGATCACCGCAACGCTGGTCTTATAATATCAAATAAAATACATCAATTACAATATTGTGTTTCATTTAAACCAAATAACACATTGGTGTTTTTAAACGTATATAATTATATTCTATGATCGTCGGGCAACCACAGGAAACAATACAATTTAGGAACTTCTTTTGCGGGGGTAAGTTTCCTTTTAAAATCTGAATTGGCTACTCGATCTATGTATCATATGTACATCAATTAGCGGGCCCAGCTAATCTAGCTGTAACAGTAAATTTAGCCGGTCTCAGTTGGCTAGAACTAGTGTAACTTGCTTAAGGTTGGATAAAACTATGTTTAACATTTATTTTATCATTTCGGATAAATGCAGCTATGGTTTTCTATGGTTACACCTGGGTTATCTTCGGTTAGACCTTGTAACATAACGGCTGGACTAGGTGCTGTCAGTAGCAGATGATAAAGTGTTGATTACAGATAAGAATTTTATTAATTATATTTTATTGTTTAAAAAAATTAAGTAGAAAGGAGAGTATGTAATAAGGTGTAGCCGATCATAAGCAGGCCACAACCTAGGTGTAACCAAGTGAGACCGGCTACACCCAGGTCTAACAGGCGTTAGCCATAACATATATTATTCATATAAATATTACGTAGTACACAATATAACACATATACAATTAATTTAAGTCAGTCTCCAGCCTTTCAAAGCTCTTCAATTAAATTCTCCGTTTAAATGTGAAAGAAGGTCGTATGGGTTAAATTCAAACATTGAGTTGCCTTTCATTATCATTGATATTGAAATGGGGTTACCCATGGCCTGGGGTATTATATAATCTGTGCCCATGACACAGTTTTGGGGCCAATTGAATAAATGAATGAACATTTAATGCCAAAAATTAAACACCACAACACAAAATAATAACGAATTGAGTTGTCTTTCATTGGGGTTACCCAGGGCACAGTTTTGGGGCCAATGAATGAATGAATGAATGAATGAATGAATGAATGAATGACATTTGATGTCAAAACTTAAACACAACAACGCAAAATAATAACAAACAAATAAATAAAAATCATATCATACAAGTGGATGTGTGTAAGCAGAGTTGTAACAAATTATTTGCTGTGGGTTAATTTCGGCAAATAGACCCACTCATCATACGTTGCAGTCCCATGAATGAATGAAAATCAGCGTTAAAGTTACTCACTTCATAACTTCATAACAATGTCAATTATATTACTAATTTTATTAACCTACCTTAAAGCTGGCAACACATGGTCTAGTAGCAAAGCGTCGAGTTGTCTCTCAGCTGTGACGTCACCATACGCGGGTGCTTTCTCAGCCAGGACCGACGTTAGGGCTTCCATGAGCCACTGGGAGCTCCACCACCGCGGAGACACTAGGCCGCCGAACCACTGGCGCAATAATTTGGTAAAATTAGATTTTATTGAAAAACTTGGTTGGCGAAAAAATTATATATAAAAAAAAAATATAATGAGAAACATACACGCAGCACGTTATTAACGTCCATATGCTGTCTCTTTTTCTCATATCGTGAACGCATCGTGTGAAAAAAAGAGAGAACGTGTGGACGCAATGACTTGCTACGTGTTTTATGTTTCACTCGGACTCTAGCTTTTACATGTCTGTTGCATATCAGAAATGACTAATGTGTGATATCCAAATGTTATACATATATTTCACCTATTATACCACATTTAAAGCAATAACGTCATTCATTCATTCGGGAATCGAACCCACTCCCCTGTTTAACCTTGACCGTGCAAAATATTGAGATAGAAACTTTTGTTTTTAATGTAGAACGGTGTAATATTTTCTATAAAATAATGTAGATATTTTTCTGGATTTTCGATAGAAAACTGAAAATCGAAATTCAAATATATCTAAATAAAAAGGTGAAATATATTCTTTTAAAGGATATTTTTTCAGTAGTAGCAATTAAATAAATCTAGAAGCGATTCGGAATTTTATATCAATCTATTCATTAATTACAAAACTATATTGCACAAAAAATACAAAAATGTTTTTATGTGTACACAAAATGTGGACTTAACGCCATATAGCATTCTCTATCAGTCAACCAATACACCAAAACACGGCTAGCAATACACCTCAACTCAACAAATTTTAACATAACTAGTCTCGCCTAGGCGTACTGGTCAGTTGACCACTCACCTGCTGAGCGAGGAGTCTGGCCAGAGTCTTAGTGTCAGACAACATTGCGGGGGAGAGGGTGATCAACCCCCACCCTTCAGAATACTGGTTACCGCCTTCTACTACCACGATGTCTGAAAAATATTAAAATATATAATAATCATCCATTTTTAAATATTATCTATACAGGGTTACTGGTATCAAACGCAAAACCTCCTAAACATAGTAGTTATAATAAAATAAAAATAATTATTCATTCATTCGTTCATTCATTCATATGGCGTGATGCGCGAACAAACATATAAACAGACATATATATGTATATTTAATTTTTGTCTGTTTATATGTTTGTTCGCGCATCACGCCAAAACTACTGCATAAAATAAAAGGTTGTTTCTTCAATGTTATTTCCTTCTTGAAGCTAGTCCAATCATAATTTTAATAATGAATGTACAATTAACAATTTTTATAATTTATCATTTTAATTTACTGTACAACTAACTGCTGGACAACAATTGTCTGAATGATTATATTTATGTACTAGATGTTGCCAGGGGCTTTGTTCCCGTTGGAATTTTGAGATAAAATATAGCCTATAGCAATCTCGAATAATGTACCTTTCTAATGGTGAAATAATTTTTGAAATCGGTACGGTAGTTTCGGAGATTACCCGTCTCAAACATACAAACTCACAAACGCTTACCTCTTTATAATATTAGTATAGGTTTATTTGTAAGTAACAAAACCTTGTGCTCACCAAATTTAGGTAGAGGATACGACGTGTTCAATTCAAACGAGAAGTGTTGAATTGTCTTTTGAACCCACTCCAAGAGAGGCCTGCAAAAATACGATACATATTTCTAATGAATCGATAGTGGTTCAAAGGTCATTTTAAGGAATGGAGAGTAAAACCTGTAACCACTGATCTTTATTTAGTTCCAAATAGGACGCGTTTGAGTTGACATGTGGATCAGATATGGTGGAACAGCAGTGATCAGGTTATGATGTACAGTTACGTGCTTGATCGGATTTAGTGGAACAGCAGTGATCAGGATATGATGTACAGTTACGTGTTAAAGTTGATATTCATTTGTTGTAGTTAATGTCGATGTGTGCGTAAGTTGCGCTCACTCCAGCGCACGCCAATTTAGTCATTAAGCTATGTTGGACTTTTACAGTTACGTGCTTGATCGGATATGGTGGAACAGCAGTGATTAGGTTGTAATGTACAGTTACGTAATACGTTTTATTTCACTATTGTTCTCGAGACTAATTTTTAATAGAGGACTCACTATTATCTTCGTCAATATCCATTGTAGCCTCAGTTTTAATTGTAGTTACGATTTTAAGGCCATGTTACGCCACTTTTTGATAAAATCTCGTAAACTGACAGACAAACTAAGCTGGTAGATAAATCTGCCTGATGTGATAGACCAGTTAGTCAGTAGTGTGGGGTACACACTAGTGGAACACATTTTTTAACGCTATCTGTTCAATATGTTACTGATAGACAATCAGATACTTTATTAGGAACCGGTGAAACAGACTGTAAGTATAGTTAATACTTTAAAGTAGCTTTAGTACGTAGAATAATAGCTTTATGCTTAAAATTGTCTCTCCCTCTCATCTGAGCGATTTCCCGGTTGCTTCCTCAGACTTTGAGCGTTAGAGTCCAGGATCCGTTGTTATTATGTTTTATTAAAAAATGTATGTTATTATTATTTTATTACATATATTGTATGTATTTTTAATTATGTTATTTATTATAGTTAAAACTCACCCAGATTCATCCAATATAACTTGTTGATCACTATATAGACTGATTTCTGGTGGAGGCAGTACAATATTCTCGTCCTCCATGTCCGTTGTTGTATAAGTTTCGACTGTAGTGACGTCATTCGGTGTTGTCTCGTTAATAGTGGCCTCAGTGGGCAGAGGGGGGGCGGCTCGCCGTTGGAGGCGACATACAGCCATTGACATCATGTGGGGGGGCATCGGGGGTGATTGGGCGAACTCGTCTTGCAGCTGGTGAAAATGTTTTTATTAATAAGATAAGATTTTTTTATTAATAAGATAAGAATTTTTATTAATATAACAAAGTCGCTTCCCGCTGTCTCTGTCCCTTTGTCTGCTTAGATCTTTAGAACTACGCAACGGATTTTTATGCGTGTTTTTAAGGTATAGACTTATAATTTACAAGCCGCTCGCCCCGGTTTCGCTCGGGTAAAACCATAATAAAAGTAACCTATGTCGCTCGTGAAGGTTTCGCCTATCTCCGTGCCAAATTTTATCAAAGTCGGCCCAGTTTTTAAGTTTATTCATCACAAACAAAAAAAAACAAATCTTTTCTCTTTATAATATTAGTATGGATTATGGTTTTAGCCGAGCGAAGCCGGGACGAGCCGCTAGCAATAATAATAAATGCAAGCAGTTGGAAACTCACCAGACGATGTCCTAAATAGAATCCAGCTTCCTCCGTAGCCATTATCGGCATATTAGTCAAAGACACGTGGAATCTGAAAAATTGGTGACGAATTTTCAAAATGGACGATTTTTCTTATTATATCACGAAACGCAACTTAACATAATTTCATTAAACACAAAACAAGCATCACAAATCCCAACTAACATTATTAATATGCGAAACTAAGTTTGTTTGTTACCTAGTCACGCGTTATCTACTCAACCAATCTTCTTGAAATTTCTCATATATATAACTAAGAGTATGGAGAAGGACATAGGGTAACATTCATCCCGAAAAAAAATATTGTTCCCGTGGGATTTGCGAAA
Source organism: Plodia interpunctella (assembly GCF_027563975.2). Taxonomy (NCBI): domain Eukaryota; kingdom Metazoa; phylum Arthropoda; class Insecta; order Lepidoptera; family Pyralidae; genus Plodia; species Plodia interpunctella. The sequence continues at coordinate 3,011,836 of NC_071322.1, forward strand.
AACCTGTATTCTATCACAGATGGCGCTAAATGCTAATAAAATAAACTTTGCAATAAAACACTAGATGGCGCTGTGTGCATTCTAAATGCGCTATGGATATTTCATTTCAACTACGCCAATCCAAATTTATTACGAAGAAAAAACTGTTCCGGAGGGCATTTAATCGAGCGAAGCCGAGGGCAAAAGTTAGTTTACCTGATTGATTTTTTCATTGCTTTTTTCTTATTACCAACATCCATTCGTAAAGCTCTCGAGTTTGCAAGTAGCTCTTTCAAAGTAGAATTGACTGACATCGTTTTGTTTATTTCTTATATATTATTATTATTTAGTTTTTTTCTTTCTTGTTCTAAGTTGTCTAACAAATAAACTTGTCCTTATACAAGTTTATTTGTTAGACAAATTAAAAAAAAAACCCCGACTTTGAATATTAATTTCGCTACAACTTTTGAACGGCTGAACATGAAACATGACTAAGAACACTCGGGATAAAATTATCTATAGCACAAAAAAAAAACTAACCGAAAATCGGTTCATCCGTTTGGGAGCTACGATGCAACAGACAGATACACAGACACACACGTTAAACTTATAACACCCCTCTTTTTGCGTCGGGGGTTAAAAATGGACAGCAAGATAATTTATTAATTGATAATTGAAAATTTTAAAAAATACACCGGTTCGAGATCATTCTAGAAAATCTTTGAATACGCATAAATTGCATATTGTAAATCGGCAAACGAGAACCGTATGTCTACGATTATAAGGATCATTATTGTTTGCACCAGATATTATTTTCGGAATATGTGTTACCTGGAAACATTTTCGTTAAATTCGAATTTTACTAACCTAGTTTTTATAAGTTTTACTAACAAATTATGAGTCTTTGTTACTTGAAAATAAATAAATTCATTCATTCATTTTAGTAAATGCACATTTTAAGACACTAGAACGAACCTTATCTCTACACTCATAAAGGTCATTATTGTTTGCACCAGATATTATTTTCGGAATGTGTGTGACCTTGAAACGTTGGAAATGGACTTAAGACACCAGATATTGTGAGACTGGACGTTGTTTATTTTATTTTATTGACGTGACAACGTCTTAAATTAGGTTGCGGCTGGGAGTCACTTATGAAAAAGTGTAACGCCCGGTAACGTTACGATGAGTCACCGAACGAGAGTCCACTCCCACTCAACTATGATCGGTCTGCCGCGCGCGTAAAAAGACGTTGTCACGTAAAATCTTCGCCCGTAAAACCGACTTTACAGGCAACCATTTTTATTTATTTATTAAGATACACATACAGACAAATTACAATTTTGCATTTTTATACTTCAGCGCTATACATTACTGAACAAGTAAAGTGCCCAAATTTTGTGTACACAGACAGCATGATCATCTAAAACCCCTTCCACACGACCCAATTTGATTAGATTGACAATCAAATTGGGTCGTGTGGACGGAAGTATGAAATTCATAGGTCATTGGGTGGTCGACATCGCCCGATTTGGGATTGCTCAGTCAAATACTGAAGTTGTGCACGTGTGGACGGACGATCAGATTGTACCCAATTCAATCGGCAATCAAATTGAGCAATCAAATTGGGCAATCTAATTGGGCAATCAAATTGGGCAATCAGATTCTGTCGTATGGAAGGGGTTTAAAATGAGCCATTAACAGAACGTATTAGTACTGAGATAAATTCACATAACTAGTAAAACCTTCCTTTGATCAACTTACTTAAGTTGACCAAAGGAAGATGTCACAAAACAGCAGCTTGTACAGAGTACTAGGAGAAGACAAAACAATTGTAAAGCAAATTCTAGGGGAACAGCTTAATTATAGAATTTCGGAATTGTCTGATGCTTTGGCCGAAGATTTGTAAGCCATTAGCTTTATTGTAAGATCTTACACATTACTGACAGCGGATTGTTGAAGGAGATATTATTATTGGATAACATATCTGGTTATAGGACGATGGACTCTTTAACGAGAGACTGGACGTTATAGGACGATGGACTCTTCAACGAGAGACTGGACGTTATAGGACGATGGACTCTTCAACGAGAGACTGGACGTTATAGGACGATGGACTCTTCAACGAGAGACTGGACGTTATAGGACGATGGACTCTTCAACGAGAGACTGGACGTTATAGGACGATGAACTCTTCAACGAGAGACTGGACGTTATAGGACGATGAACTCTTCAACGAGAGACTGGACGGTATAGGACGATGGACTCTTCAACGAGAGACTGGACGTTATAGGACAATGGACTCTTTAACACATTAGACAATGAGAGACTAAACATTGTCGGCCTAAATGGCTGTTACTAGTTTTAATACCGTAATTTTTACACAACGTTTAATGAACAATAAAAAATGTATTCCTGTAAAAACATTACCCACCTGTCTCGGACGATGGTTAATTTGAAGGTGGCTCTCAGATGTGGCTCGTCGAGACAAGGGAACGCGGAGCGCGCATGCGTCAACCAGAACCTTGATACTGCACAGCGACTGGAAATGTCACGTTTATTAAAATATATTTTTTTTATATATTTTAATGAATAAATCTATTCATATAATAAAACTGTAAGTGGGAAAAAAATATTATGGTCTATATGAGACTAATAGAAATCAAAACAATTTTTCTTTCAGTCTGTATGTTTTTTTTTTTAAATAATAATTTTGTACGCGCATCACGCAACAATCTTCCTAAACGGAATTTGATGCGGTTTTCAAAGTTGTGTAGCATATACAACTTCAGACAAAAAAAATCATACAGACAGACAGAAAGAAAAATTTATGAGACTAATAGAAACCTATTAGTCTCATAAAGACCATAATATTTTTTTCTTTAATATCTCCCAAGTACAGACAGAGACCCACTTACAGTTCGAATAAGTTAATATGATATAATTTAAAATTTGATATAGGTTAGGTTTATAATTCGAGATATTCACAAAAATAAGTTCCTAATGCGTCCGCACGTAATAAACGCGGGCGAAGCCGCGGGCAAAAGCTAGTATTTCATATATATGTTACTCTTTCGTCTTGAACTACATGCATACTAAATTTCATTAAACAAATAGTTGTTCGCCGCGAACTTAATATGTTTTTACAAAATTGTGAATATTTCAAAAACGACTTAACCGATTTTGATGCGCCACGAACTTAAAAAATCTATTGACATATCTTACATCACTTTTAAATTTCCTCCAAATCAGACCAACGGTTCGAAAGTTATCACGTTACAAACATACATACATACGAAAATAATATTTTTGTCCCAAGTGGATTTGTAACCTCGCTCGCTCGGTCAATCAGTAGGTACTCGTATGGATATTGAGTTATCAAGCTAAAGAAAAAGATGACTCACTGTTTGTGAGTGCCTGTCATGAAGAAGCCCCGCTGTTTCTCATTCCTCTCCAATTTTGTGATGAACCTCAGACTCAGAGTGTAGTTGTATTTGCGACGCAGTTTCTCCTAAAACAAATAAAAATATATATTTGACGGATTTATATAATTTTTCAACTTAAGAGGAACGTGTACCGGCCACTAGGAAGAGAAATCGTTTTCACCCCAAAACATTGTCCGATCTTAACTTGTTACTTTTTTTTTAGTATGTTGTACTCTGGCCGCATAGTGTCCCCTGGCCCCATAGTGTCCCCTAGTGTCACATAGTGTCCTCTGGCCGCATAGCGTCTCTTGGTGTTACATAATGTCCCGGTCGCATAGTGTCCCCTGGCCGCATAGTGTCCCCTAGTGTCACATAGTGTCCTCTGGCCGCATAGTGTCTCTTGGTGTCAAATAGTGTCCCGGTCACCTAGTGTCCCGGCCGCATAGTGTCCCCTCGCTAGACTCTAGTCTTAAAACTCACTTTAAACTCGATGTAAGTCTGGTCAGCGGGCAGATAATCCAAGCTTCTTAGCACTTTGGGCCCTAAAACTCCGCCACCTTTGAACAATGCCCGTTCTGTCACGTTCATGTCACGCACGTTGAGGACGACGTACGATGTGTCACGATCCACTTTGAAGTCTATTGACACTTCGCCTGTGAATGGAAATTTTTAATGTTAAATTTGGTTTAAATTCTTGGTCATCATGTCGGGATGCTACGCTGGAGGTCCCGGGTTCGATCCCCGGTCAGCTTAAGATGGAAAATTATTTTTTTCATATAGACCTGGGATCTTAGATGTTTATCTATAGATGTATTTGTTATAAAATATAGTATCGTTGAGTTAGTATCCCATAACACAAGTCTCGAACTTACTTTGGGGCTATCTCAATCTGTGTGATTTGTTATGTATATATATGATATATAGAACGATGAAAATATATATAATTCGACCGAATTGGCGATTGGCGAATTTTTCATCTCATTATTTTCAAGACGTTTTGATATCTCTGTAAGGGAAACTTAGCTCTAAGTCTCTGGAAGGGAAACTTAGCTCTAAGTCTCTGGAAGGGAAACTTAGCTCTAAGTCTCTGGAAGGGAAACTCAACTCTAAGTCTCTGGAAGGGAAACTCGGCTCTAAGTCTCTGGAAGGGAAACTCAGCTCTAAGTCTCTGGAAGGAAAACTCGGTTCTAAGTCTCTGAAAGGGAAACTCAGCTCTAAGTCTCTGGAAGGGAAACTTCTAAGTCTAAAACTTACCTCTTAATTCGCCAGTAGTGAGATTGGGGTGGAGCCAGAGGTTGTAATGCTTCGGAATAACGAAGGTTGGGAGTCTGGCGCCGCGCCATGGGAAAACAGCGCCGTTGCTTGCTATCCTCTCCCTGAAAACATGTTATATTGTGTAAATTAATATTCCTTCTTATTTATTGGATGAGGATCGTGGTCATTACGTAGAACTAAAGACACACAACAAATTTCTTGGTACTCAACCTAATGGAGTGATTTGCCGTTTCTTTCTCCATTTTACACAAAAGTTAAGAATCAACCAGGTATGCAGGTTTCCTCACGATGTTTTCCTTAACCGGAAGCAAGTGGTGTTTAACAAAAAAAATCTTTGCAATAATAACACTAGATGGCGCTGTGTGTAAAAAAAATCTAATTAAAAAATCCCATTGTAATACGAAGAAAATACTGTTCCCTAGTGTATTTGAGCGGGCGAAGCCGTGGGTAAGCAGTTAGTGGTATATACATCTGGGGGCACGGCAGTGACACCGCCAAGTCGAGCAAAACAAGCGGTACCACCCTGATCTCGATATATCTTACTTGTTAGCAGCCGCGTTACTCGCGTCGGAGCCGGCCGGCGGCGAGCCGGGCACCAGCGGGTTTTCGCCCGCACACGGACAATCTGACAACAAAATGTACGTTTTACGTTATGCTTCAAGTTATACTAGTCGGTACAATAGGGTAGGTAGTTGACAACGTCAGAGAATTGTAAAAGATATGTATAATCTAAGTAAAATATATATATTTAGGGTCATTATCATAATTCATAGACTATAAACAATGCAACTGGATTATATGAAGATTTAAACTTGTTTGGAAAGTTAATTTTCAAAAAGTAAGTATGTAATTATAAAAACAAACTCGACCATCATGGAAAACTAAAATTTTGTAACAACAACTTTTATTAAGAAGTCATCTTTCGAACAAACATATCGTTCTTCGCGAACATGTTAGCACGTTGTGACGTCACTTGTTCGTGTCATTCAGTATGGAGCGTTCGGACGAGTCCGAAAATGTGTGATTTTGTTTTTGTCATATCTTCGAAAGCATTGTCATTAATATAAAGCAAAGTTAGTAATATTTCCACTGGTGTTTCTAATGATATAAAGGCCTAGGAATAGTCAGCACAACAAAAATTTGCCGACTAGCCTAATTATCGTATAATCTTGAAAGATTTTTTTCTTTTGTTATGGTTCCAACGTTCGCCAAAACATAAGATACGTTTTTTTACAAAAATTAAAATTTTTGACACATGTTTTTATTGTTGTCAGGGAGATCTTATTGCATTCAATGTGTGACAGGAGGAGTTCTAGAGGAGTCACGTTGAGTTGATCCCACGTCTGGAAAAAACCCGTGTCCGTGCTGTAAACGGTTGAGGAGTTCCCACTTATGGAGCCGATCCGGACTGCACCGTCAGGTCATGCTTATCATAATAACGCATTGTCATGGAAACCGAAGTGACGTGGGAAATTTCAACTCTGTAGGACAACTGGGAGTAGGAGAAGTCTAACTCGCAAGATGTGATTACAGACAGACAACGGGACAGGTGGAACTCAATAAAAGGTTGTAAAAAGTAACTTAGAGCGTTGGGCCGTAGTTCTGTCATACAAAAATACATATATTTTGTCATGGAAAAATATATTTTTTGAACTCTCATATGGGATTCATATAGTCTATTAATTTTTTGCTACTAACGATACTTCTTTAAATAAAGTTGAATCGAATCTTCTAGCAAGAAATAAATAATGTCTCTGATAGCATATAAAAATTAATAATTACAAATACAATATTAAAATTAATTTCTACTCATAATTATTATATCAAAAAGTTCTTAGCAGCGCGGGCATAACCTATAAGCTTCATGACATAGACAAACATACCAGCTTGAGGTGTAGCATAGACGACGAGCAGAGCAGTCGCGAACATAGCCGAAAATACTAGAGCAGCAAGGCATAGAGCTCGTCTCTGTGAACACACAGCGACCGGCGCCTCGCGGAGTTCCCGCGCCTCCCTGGCTTTGTCTGTGTCTGGTGGAAAAAAAAAAAAAAACATGTTAAGTGCGAGTCGGTCGGACGAGGTCCGTACCATTATTTCATAAATAAATATATTAGGACAAATCACACAGATTGAGCTAGCCCCAAAGTAAGTTCGAGACTTGTGTTATGGGATACAAACTTTTATAACAAACACATATATAGATAAACATCCAAGACCCGGGCCAATCCGAAAAAGATCATTTTCCATCATGACCCGACCGGGGATTGAACCCGGGACCTCTCGGTTCAGAGGCAGGCACTTTACCACTGCGCCACCGAGGTCGTCAATTATTTGTTACTAGATATTGTCCGGGGCTTCGCTCCCGTGGAATTTTGAGATAAAATATAGCCTATAGTAATATTGGTTCTTGTACCTTTCTAATGGTGAAAGAATTTTTGAAATCGGTTCGGTAGTATCGGAGAGTACCCGCCTCAAACATACAAACGTTTACCTCCTTAGAATAATATATGTACGTAATAGTACCTATAGTTATGGGATGCAATTATGGTAAGCCCTTCTGGCATGATGGGGACCAACACTGTTTAAATTAATTTCTTTCGCTATTTCTGCTCAGCAGTGGTCGTTAAGAAATGCCAGTAGTTTGTAGCATTATGAGAAATACTAGAATTAAAATGTTGACTTGAAAAAGAGTCTAATTTCTAATTAAAATATAGAGCTGTCTAGTGACCAGAAGGCTAGTATACCTATAGGTATCTCGAGAATCAGCATTGACACACAACGTGGCAATGCTGCCAGCCTTCTGGGCATATCACCTCAAGACAATTAATTTCGGGGACTGGCATTTTTGTAAATATTTAATTTGTAACTTTAATTTATTTCGTTTTATTTTTATACATAAAATGTGAATTCGATTAATGGACAAACTAAACTAGAGTAATGTATTAATTCGTAAAGTAGATCCGTGTCCTTCATTCATTATTCACAAGCACATCACTCACAAGTTAGACGGGAATAGAACAAATAATCCATAGATTATGGGATATTCATTGGGTATTAACATTGTGTTACCAGTGTTAATAATCGGTGGGATAATACTTGACGAATTAATAACCGTAGAATATTGTTATAAGTCATTATATAGGTACACATAAATACTAGTAGCACGTCCCGACTTCGCTCGGATAAAAACACAATAAATTATACACTTAAACCTTCCACAGGAATCACACTATCTATTGGTGAAAACCGCAAGAAAATTCGTGCAGTAGTTCAGAGGACATTGTTTTATAACCAAGCAAGTAATATAAATTTGGCGAAATCTTTAAATACAGGTTATCACAGGTATATCACACAACACTTCACCCTGCCTTTCACGTGAAATTTCGTAATTTTGCTGAACCCCCCCTCCTCCCCCTTTAAAGCTACAGGTGATTAATGGACGCCAACCTAGGATGAAATACAATTATAAACAACTATTAACAATATTTCCCACTTCAGGAAGCCGCTCCACTTAACCACTCTTCCCCACTCGATTCCCGCCATTTTCTACGTCAATCGAGGCTACAGTCTATTGTCTACGATCCTCGTCTTCAATGTCACGAAGTGTACTCTATTACTGATGACCTTATCAAAGAAATTATAATACTAAATAATGCTTACGAATAAGCAAAGCCGTTCATAAACTTGGGTCTAAAATTTGTAGACATTTTTTTCTGACAACAGTTTGCCAGAAAGAGATGGTTCCTGAAATTTCGTGCCCAATTTCAGGAACTTCAGGGCGCCTACCATCAACTATTACACAATGATTCAAATGCAGGTCAGTTCAGTTTAGGAACCTAAAATGAATCGCGTTATTTGGTACCACCAACTTATCATAACAAAGTCTCATTTGAAGCGTAAGGAGTGAATGAAATTCATAAAAAAAGTAAAAATTGTCTCTGAATCGTAAACCCCAGTGACAGCAGCCAAATTTAAAAAAGAGATAAGGCTATACGATCTCTATATATTTTATCTCGTTTCAAGAGTTGCGTTCCGATATCAAATTCTTACCATTTGGAGCAAACAATATGTATTTTATTGTTATTTAAAATTAAAATGTATATATTGTGTTAGTTACATGAATGAAGTAAATACAAAACACAATAAAATTTTATTTCAATTACAATAAATGCAATATAATCTAGACTAACAAATTTGTCGATCATAATCATAACACTAAACACAAACTTCGTCGGAACATAAAAACCGTGCCACGATGGAGTTTCGGTGGCAAAACTAGGAACTATCAATAACAGATAGACCACGTCATAGTTTTCAGCGATCAGTAGCGCCACGTCTGTGGGACTTCTTTCGTGATAATCAATCGGAATTTTTTTTATCGCGAATATTGACAGATGCGCGATCCAGTTTACGTTCTCAATGTACATCATGGTACCGAATTGTATGCAAAATGAGTGAATGAAATCGAAACGGCGTATTGTTTTGGTGACTACCTAAAACGGATCGTTATGTCAACTTGATGGTACGAATTAGCGATGCAGATCAGTTTAGGTCCTGAACTGGATCACATTAAGAGATGATGGTAAGCCCGGTATTGGCACGCGGACATTGTGGAAATGTGATCTTTATAACTCTTGTTATTCGTAATCATTCCAGTTAGCATTTTATAATCTTATAACCTATGATGATGCGCCCGCACTTTTACGACGCCATTTTGTCGTCACAATTTTAAGAGTTAAAAACATCTATACTTTTCTAAATAGTACTTGGTACTAAAACTGTAGACTAAGTACTAAAACTGTAAGTACCTAGGCTATGTCTGTAGATAAAAGTTATTAAGCAAAATAATATTATCTGTCTTTATGGGAATAAAAGAAGCCAAAAAAAAATTATTTACAATTTTTGTCTTTCTGTCTGTATATTTGTTCGCGAATCACGCAAAAAGTATTGGATGGAATTTGATGCGGTTTTAACAGTTGTATAACGGATGATCAAACTTATAATCTGGTATAGGTTTCATCGCGATACGTTGCTTAGAACCCGAGATATGAACAATAATATGTTATGAGCGGACGCACGAACTACACGCGGGCGAATCCGCGGGCAAAAGCTAGTATCGAATTGAGATTTTATCGAATTTGAGATTATGTTACGGTAGATGTGTGACACCAGCTGAAGAAAAAACTACTATTTTTATCTTTTGCGAGATGAAACACGGTCAAGTGCCCTGTTTGGAGTCGAGCCAAGAGCCCTGCAAATTCTTCTTTATATCTTTCTGAGTATGTTAACTGGTGTCAGATTTTATTCAAGTCACCTAAACGCATCTGACGTGACTTTTACGACTACCTACCGCGTCTAGTGGCAAATGAAGAGTGCACGCGATGCGACACACTATTAAACTTAAACTGTAAAACTTAAACTGTAAAACTTAAAGTGTAAAAACTTAAACTATTAAACTTAAAGTGTGCAGGTTTCCGCACGATGTTTTCCTTCACCGGAAGCAAGTGGCGCTCTATGAAAACTACTATATGAGTCAGATTAGTAGGTATACAAACTGGTCGAGTTTTATGAGCACGATTCGAACCTGGGACCACAGGCGGACGGTCTTAACCACCATCGCTTCTGTCTAATTTTGTTTTCTGTGCACAATTTAAAAATAAAATAACTCAACATAAGCAGGCGTTGAATTGATCAGACCAAGAAAACTATATAGACGACGGGCGAGTGTCCAAATGATATGTGTTTGCATTCAATTTCCCGCCCCAATCCGGTTAATCTATGCTATTATTACAAAGAGGTAAGCGTTTGTGAGTTTGTATGTTTGAGGCGGGTAATCTACGAAACTACAGAACCGATTTCAAAAATTATTTCATCGTTAGAAATGTATATTATCCAAGATTGTTATAGCATTATCCAAGATTATTTATCTCAAAATTTCCAAGGGAGCGATACCCCGGGCAACATCTAGTGTCATACAAAGTGACAGATTGCGCCGGGCACGCGATGAGGGACAGAAGATGTCAGCGTTATCTGTCTCGTTCCTCATATATTTCTAATACGCTATTCATCTTTCTTGTATGAGCGAGATGGATAACGGAGTCAATAGCTCTCTCTGTCTACAGGACTGGTGTAACTTACCAGCAAGAAAAGCGACATCGTCAAGATCCTGGTCCACCATGTTGCGCCAAGCAGCTGCTGGAGAATTAATACAGAAAATCAGATGTCTTACATTTCAATTTAATCGATTAAAATGAGGTGAGCAACATTTTAATCGACTAAATTGGGATTGATAATTTTATGAATAAATTATGAATAAACATTTTATTAGTAGTATTAGTATTATGTACATAGTTTAATATTTATTTTGTAAACACTCAGCTTCTGTTATCCTATACAATAATTTGTTGAAGATGATAATGCTGATTTTCACACTTCTTATACTATTATGTATGTAATAGCATATTAAAAACTGATTGTAACGATATGAAAGATAAACCTTTCTTTTCAACGTAACTAATAGTCTTTAAATTCTTTCGGAAAGTTGCAATATAGGAGCTTAAAAAGTTAAGCCGCGCGCTGTAATAGGTTAGTTGCCATCAACTCATATCATAACAGAGAATTTTTCCATGTGTCAACAACAACAAATATAATACGGGGCTTGACAGTTGACACAGTGACGTCATAAATTTTCAGGTTAAAAAACAAAAAAATACTAAACGTTGCTATAAATAAAATTTATTGTAAATTACATTCGATTCATTATGTTAATGATTTTTTTTATACACAGGCAACTATCCTATTGCAATATATTCTTCCAAATTATTATATTATTCTTCTAAAGGCGCATAAGGTACATAGAGACTAACATCTTTTGTTTTACGACTTTTGTCTAAACGTAATAAATACAAAATTATTCCGTTTTTTAGTTTTAATGTCGTTTCTATAAAACGTTAACTTTATGTTCGATTCCGTTACGTAACGCTACTGTACTGTCTCGTGTTGCTTGGCTGTTACATACAGTTAAGTTGTGTAGAATCGCAAATTAGTTTTTTTTTATATGAAAAAAAAACTACGAATCACGAAAAGTCTTAAAATAAAAGTTGCTTGTTTTGATTTACCCAAGTAGTCTTTAGGAGGTTTTGCGTTTGATACCAGTATATTAATATATTTTAATAGGGTTATATATAATAAATATGCAATAAATTCCAAAAATATTCTTACCCTTAGCCGAACCGTTCCTGTCGGCTTTGTATTTGCCGATGGGCTCCATTTGTATACCGTCCATCTCACGCCGACCGCATGCCGATCATGTCTACCTGCCAACGAAACGAGCAATGAATTCCTCTTTATTTTTTTTTACACAGCACAAATTGTGTGAGTAGATTTGGACGATGGAACTGTATCCAAAGACATCGATATCTATGAAAAAATGATAAATTTTTTTTGATCTATCATACAATTTGGATGATCGGCTGATTGGAGTTAATATGGATGGAAAGTCGAAATTTTACGTTCTTCTTTCATTTTTAATTTCTCTGGGAAATGCTTCATCTCATGTACTGATAAACACGTACCTAGGACGTTAGTTACTAGCTACAAGTCTGTCCAAAAAGTGAAGAAATAAAATGAAAGCGCTGTCTTCTGTCGGCTGGCAACACTGGGCGTTTATCAACCAATCTTGACCATTATATTTGGTATTGCAAATGCAAAAAAAATGTAGTTCGTCAAAAATCCGTTTTTTTCACTTTTTTGACAGACTGTACGTGTGTCCTACCATTATATCGTGTACGAATCGTGTGTAAAAAAGAGAGAATGTGTGCCTGCAGTGAAGTACTACGACTTGTTTTATGTGAAACATATGATAGCCCCTCTGAACGTACTATGATATGTGTAGTGAATATGTAGGTATTTATTTAATAACACACAAAACAGATTACAATCATTTAATGTATAAGAAAACAAGATTTAAGGAGCTGTTCTACATCGTAATCCAAAAATATTGTATGCTTAGTTACATACTTTAAAAAAATAATTTAATTCAAGCTATTGATGGCAACACAATATCGGATGACATGATTTATCAAATGGAAGAAAATTTAGTGGGGTAATTTAAAATTCGAATCACAGAAAAAAGAAACAAAACATAGTCGTTAAATCAAATTCAAACCATTTGTCACAAAAATGTACTGTAAGATGTAATACTATAATATTATTATTTAAATTTTTTGGATAAAAAATTACCCTGTATATAAATTTATACTACGCTACGAATACATATAATGGATGAGCGAGGTCTTCTATCAACTTGTTTATTTTTAATAAATAAACAATTTATTATTTATTCATTCATTTTTTCGGGCATCATTAGCGTCTGTGACGCCGCAAAACTTTGATACCGGGGACAGCGTAAAAAAGGCTGTGATTTCACAACCGCCTGATTGACGTAAATCTCTTTGGAAATGTTATTGTTGCCTATCGCTTAATTGCCTCGTACGACATCCACGAGAGGATATGGAGTGGTCGGATTCTAGGGCGGAACCACACACTAAAGCTGAGAAGGTGGTAGACAATATATGAGAGAAATATTGTCTACCACCTTCTGTATACTTACCCTGTACAAAAGCAAATAAATAAATAAATAAATAAAATAAATAAAATAAAAAAATAAATATTGTTCGACATGGAAATAAAATAGAGTAGTTGTTTCAATAATTAAAACGTTTACGGGTAAGATAATTTTTCAAAAACCCTAACCTAACGTAAGTATGGAACCTATAAAGCATTCATCGTCACAAACAGGAAACAGAAACACAAAAAATATATAACAGCAATATTTTTATTTTTCCGCTCATAAAGCGAACAACAATGGCGCTAGCTGCAAAAGACCAAAGAAAAAAAGGGAGGCAAAGGGAAACAGCTATTCAGCCGAGCCATTAAAAAGTTGAAAGCGATGGGATGCGTACAGCAAACTCTATGGTGCGAGTACGCCTGGGAGCCAGGGTTACTGGGATGAAAAAATAAACATTACATTCCATATATAAATAAAGCTTTTATTTAAATGTTCCAAAAAGAAGAAAATAAAATTTTCCTTTCAAATTATAACTAGGTATCAACTTAATGGCTTGTCGCGAGGTTTGCGTAAGTAAATAATTAAATAAAAATCAGCTTATCGTATTCCACCCGAACAAACAAACAAACATACATACCTACATTGCAAGTTAATTATAAGCTTTCAAAAAAGAAGGGGTTTTGCGCCTTTAAATTTGGCGCGAGCATGGTTGGTGCCTATTTAAGATTTTTCTTATGATAGTTAGCTATATTTTATATAAAAGGCTTGTAGTTAAGAGTATGTACTATTACAATTTTTTTCTTTATGGTAATCGTGTAGTTCCCGCCCTAGAATAGGACCACTACATAAACCTACCTTGGATGTCGTATACAATAGCCAGCAATAGTTGGGGGGAAGCCCGACGACCGTGCGAACTGGAAAAAATTAAAGCGGACGGTGGGCTTTGACACTAAACGGCTGAAGAAACAACATGGAAAACGCGCAGATAAAACAGAGAGAATTGTTGGCCAAGCGCGCCGTTTTATTTCAGAAATTTTTAAACAACACATTTTTATAAATAAACAAACATAGGTACATCATTATACATACGACACTTTTATCCTAAAATGTGCAGTAGTAAAGATTTCACGCGTTCTAGATTTATCCGGATTTATCCAGAAAAATCCCGATGAAACCGGCAACCCTATGTACTAACACATTATCCCGGTGCCCTATAGAGGCTTTAAAACCTCGTGATTCAACCAGGTGAGGAGAAAAGGAGGTAAATGTTTGCACACAAAGTAACACTGGTGCATCAAGTGGGTTTTGTCGCGAATAGGGTGGGTTTTAACCCTTAACTGGGAAAAGAGAGATGATATACCCTGGAGACAGATTGTGGCAAGAAATTATTTCTTTTTACAATCAAACTATGAGAGTATTGGTAAATATTATGTTATTATCATTTAAAATACTACATTCTGCACGATTTCCCACGAACTTTTTCTGAAATGAAATAAATATAATTACACAACGGCCCACACTGAACACTAAGCTTGTATCGCGGCTCCGATGGACAGATACACAGAAACGGGCACAATACACTTAGAGCCGCAGACAAATATCTGTGATCGCATGTACAAATATTCTTACGCTGGGAATTGAATAACGGACGAAAAAATATAAAGGGAACATAACAGACACCGTTTGTCATGTGTCAAAAATTGGATGAATAGATAAAATATGAAAGTAATTTAATAACTTATATGGAAAATGACGCCTAGAATATATAATACCACAACTAATCAATGAACTGCCAGACGATATTAAAAATACAATCACAAATAAACGACATCTCTTGTAATACTAATATTCTTCTCGAATCATCCTGTTAATACTAATATTCTTCAAATCAATTTGCATGCACAATAACCACTATCTTGCCGTAGCATTGTGTTGTTATGCAATGCGAATACACGGTTTGGTTAGGTATAACTACTACCTTCATTTTATTATGATAAAAAATACGATAGACGCGAAGTGTGTTGCGGTTGTGTTTTGATTTTATTTCTATTTAGGGATGTCAGTAGTAAGAGTGTAAAAGTAAGTGTAAAGTAATTTTGAATCAGATGTACGTATAAACATGTCAAGGCTTTGTACATCTTTTATGTTATTTTAAGGTTTTTTTTTAATGGAAATAAATATTATAAAAAAACGAACAATTAATAAACTTTCACAAATATAATTAAAATAAATTAATTTAAATAAAAAAACACGTCGTTTGATGACGTCACAAAAGGACTAAATATGCTATTTTCCATCTAGTCAAATCAAATATTTTTTTATCTAATGTCAAAAACAAAAATTTATATGGAGCTTGTATGACAGTGACGTATTGTGACGCCACAATTGTACATTCGAAATCTAGTCCTAATTGACTTTAATATAAACAAAATAAATATTAAATAATTAATGCTGTGAATTAAAGTGACATTTAATTCTGTCGTGCTTGATTATTTAAATACCTCATGTATTTTATTATTCCAGTCGAATGGCCAATTGTTTCATACTACCTGACGACGGCACTAATTGAACTGAAAGCTCTAATTCCGGTGGGACACGTCACACAACTGTATCTAAGTACAATCAAGTCGCACGAAACATAAACCTGCCCATAGTACATTCAACTGCACATCACCAGTCGAATTCACTCCTATTATAGGTATCTATAATATGGATCCTGTCTCGGAATTAAGTTGATTGTAATTCCGCTCCTATCGCCGCGGCATAAGGTTCAATCTGGTTGACGTGACGCGCGTTCGACTGTACCTGTAATGACCCTCCCAGACTTAGGGAAATAACCAATCACTGTGTTGCATCCGGGGAGACTGGCGCGTAATGGGGAAAAGCTAATTTTAACCTGAATAAGTTCTTTTTAAAAAAAGAAAAACATTTTTAACACAACATTTTATTCGTCGTCAGAGATCTTGTCTCATTCAAAGCGGGACAAAAAATTCATTTACACCGTTGTGGAGTTCCCTGGTTGGGAGCCGATTCTAGGTGTACCATCAGACCAAGCTGGTTGATATATGAAACTTATATTTGTAGTTCATTTCATACAAAATGGGTGACATACAAACGTTAGTAAAATGTTTGTCAAATTTTAGTGTACACTCCCGGTGCTCGATGCTTGAATCCGACTCGTACTTTACCGGATTTCCAAATCAAAATAATGGTTCTACGACGCAGCATGTGAAGCCACTACGAACATATATGTATACTACGGCGGCGTAGCGACCGTGCTATCTGCCACGAAATGCCTACACGGCTGCTACGACCGGCGTCGAGGCGTAGTGATAAGCGCATTTGGACATATTATTACGCTGCTGGCTGGCAGAAAAAATTTTCAGTCTCAAGTTTCCGTTGGGAATTTCTGATAATTGTATCATGATAGTTCTCGTGCATTCTCGAAAATTTCGAGAACTATTCGCGCATGCATGGTATCTTAAGAACATAATGGAAGATATTCCCTTATGTTTTTATTTTTTGCTCGCGACTTCGTATTACGCGCGTACGTAACCTAATTACTACGTACCTAATTACATATACAAATTTACTGATCGGATAATAATATTTACATCTGTAACACATATAACTAACATACCTATGCTTAATAAGTAGGTATACAAATAAATATATCTATAAAATATCCGTTTAAGCGACTCTATCAACCACAAACTAAAAAATATCTTCGTTAAAAATAGACCATAAACAAACTTCGATAAGGGCATCGCATCGGTAATCGAATCAGCGACATTTCTCCCTCTAGCTAAGGAATGGTGCCCCTCAAATGAGAAAAGTGGGGTTGTTGTTAGGCACTACTTGTACAGATGGCGGTTATTAACAACGCAAACACCAATTAGTGACAACAACGTTAGTGGTCATAAAATCAGGGACAAATCTTTATTTTTTAACATTAATTTACGCGGGTCCGGACTTTGGACCTGAGAGAAACAAAAAATAAATATCATTAGACTTTATCAAACCGTGGTAAAAAGGCATCCAAGTTCAAACGAGGCTGCCTTTTAGCTACGCAAAAAAAAAACAAAACGGTAAACACAGCCATGCGCCCAAAGCGTCTGGAAAATCCCGGAGGCCAATGCACCTATAAATAAAAACAAAACCACGACGCCATTTTCCTTTGCCGTATTCCAAATGTAAATTAAAAAAAGTACACATTGGCTGGAACGTGGCCATCATTTTTAATATTCCCAATTTGAAATGAAAATAACTTACCGGACACTGGTCCTTTGGCGCGGAGATCACAGATTAAATAAAGAAAAATCTGAACGATATTATTGATCGCAATTTAAGGAAATTTATTGTTATTTCTATCAATAACTATTTATTTTCGTCACTTGAACATACGAGGAAAATTCCGTAACAGATTTCACAAGCATAGCTCGCGGTGGGCTCGGAAAATGTGGTAAAATCGATTTCGCGCGGGAAAGAGAACTTCCTTGCGCGGGAATGGAACGGGTATACAGAAAAATACAAGTGAGAAAGAGACGGGTGCCTACTGCGGAGGGAATGAGGGGAGGTGTGTTGAACCCTCGAAAACAGGGTTGTTTTAGGAGGAGTTACTATTTGTTCTCGATTTATGATTGATCACAGAAACGAGTTTAGACATATTGACGCTTTTATCTTATCGAGTGTTATTGCTAACACTAATGTCAGATTTTATTCAAATTCAATTATGTATAATAATAAGAATCTAACCTTTTTATCTATGAATCTAAGCTACATTACGTATTTTTATTTCAGACTATAGTTAGGTTCAGTTATGCCAATAGGAACGCAATTGGTTCGACAACTAGCGATGCCGACGATCGTGTGAGGTTCAGACGAAAAAGTAGGAAAGCGGTCCATGTGCTCCCACGCTCAGCGGCTAAGAAAGAAACCGGGAAATCGCTCAGGCGAGAGAAAATATAGTTTTTTTTTTTAATAATAATGAGATGAAAAAAATTTGGAATCGAGCGAGAATTTTTTCATCTAAATATTATTTTCAAAAATAAATTAAAATGCATTATACTCGTATGACGTGTATAGCAAATCCATTTAAAACTATAGCTTAATCTGTGTAGAATATAACTTAATCTGTGTAAAATATAGCTTAATCTGTGTAAAATATAACTTAATCTGTGTAAAATATAGCTTAAATCTGTGTAAAATACAGCTTAATCTGTGTAAAATATAGCTTAATCTGTGTAAAACATAACTTAATCTGTGTAAAATATAGCTTAACTGTGTAAAATATAGCTTAATCAGTTTGCCGTTCCTGATATTTTATCCTAATATTTTATTTTGATATTGTTAATTTCGTAATTAATTGACTTTTATAATTTGATATTCTTAATTTTAATCTAATTTGTATTTTAAATTGTAAGCCCGACAGGGTTGACATTGTATCTAGATTATAATGACTGAGGTGACTAAGTTACTGAATTACCTTATTGTACATTGTAAAAAGCAATAAATAATTTGAATTGAATTGAATCCCTGTGACAGCAGGATGTGACCTTCGAAATGTGAATTTTTGATTTTTATTTTTTAATAGTGTAGTGTAGAGTATTTTCCCATAGTAGGGGGTAGCTGTTTTGAGCTCGTATGTAGAGCAGTAGGGAAGCTGATTCTGGATGCATATCGCAGTCAGTCATTGCACTCCCAGGACTAGCTTTTTATGGTATTCGTTATGCTTGTTACGAGTTTGCACTTCACTTCATCCACACTACCTATAATCATACTGACATACTGTCTAATGATATAAAGCCGGCTCGACACTGTCGTCGAACAGTTCGCCAAACTTAGGCGAATTCGGTAAGTATACATTGCTTGTTTTTCATTGCAATAAATAAAAGCATTCGTACTAACTATGCAATGTTTACGCATTCGCGTCGGCGTGTGTCCCGAATTCGGCGACAGTGTGAAGTGATGATTTGTATTTTTGTTGCTTGTTTTTTTTTTTATAAATAAACTACTGGGCCGATTTTGATGAAATTTGGCACTGTGATAGACGCAACGACCAGGATTAAAATAGACTACTTTTTTATGGGTTTGCCCGAGAGAAACCGGGGCAGGCGGCTAGTATATATACATATATGCAATAATTTCACAAAAAATGTTTAGAAAAGGTAATAAACTTCCTTCCGTATTTATATTAGTTAGGAAATCAAAACTTACGTCAAAACGTGGAGTGTGCTCCCGCCCTAGAATAGGACCACTATATCCTCCCGTGGATGTCGTACGAAGCGACTAAGGGATACATAGCCTTCACAGGCGATAGGCAACAACATTCCCCAAGAGGACTGACGTCAGGCGGGCGGCCGGTTGTAAAATTATAGCCAAATCTTTGAAATTTAATGGTAATTTTTTTAACGCGATCTCTGGACTTAGGGGCGTCACAGCCCCAAATATAAGCGCTCGCCAAAAATATTCTGTAGAATAGAGAAAAAATACTTTGTTTTTCATAGTGTAATTTTATATACATTTCTTTTGTCTATGGTAGTTACCTACTTACAAATACGTATATGATAAAGCTATGTACGCAAATCAGCATTCAGCTTCTATGCATAACTCTTTATGCCGTAGTAATAGTGGCGAATTTTCAAAGAATTTGGGTAGCTAGGTGCTGTGGACTGTACGTTTTATTTGAGGTTTTAGAATAAGAATTTAAATTTTTGGCTACAACAGGCAAATTTTACAGTCAAATCGGATACTTTTGTGTGAATGTCAAAAACAAAAAATTTTAGCAGCTTGCATGACAGTGATTTGTGACGTCACAATTATGGAGTCAAATAAAAGACCGAACCATGTTCAGAGTTTATTAAAGAAAGATTAAATTTATATGATTCTCGAATTAAAGTGATAATTTAAAAAATTATTGTAGCAAAAATATTTTAAATAATTGATTTGAAATTAAATGTTAATCATTTTTTAAAATATCATTGATATTATAACACATTATATTCCGTGTTAATCTCAACCTTGACGTTGGCAAAATCATCGTTTTGGCGAACGATGGAGCCACGACATAAAAAAAATAATCCAATTATTATAATCGGAACAAAAAATAGTACTTAAATCAAGTAATGAATTCAAAAAAAATTCAAAAAAAAAATTCAAAAATATTTTATTAAACTCCACAAGTTACACAATCAGATAACACATTAACAGTAAAAAGATAAAACAATTACAAAAACTTGTTGGAGTCCTGGAGACTCAAACTAGGCCGGAACCTGTATCTTGGGCCACCAGGTCCCCTTGTTACTTCCGATGTTTACAAATGTGAAGTTACACAGTGTTCTTTTATACATATATATATATTTATTTATTTATTTAAGACATGATTTCCAAAATGCTCTCCGTAGCCTCATAATCTAAATCAATGAACCATTTTTTAAGTTTTAGTTGAAATTCTTTTTTTCTACAATTATATAAATCCAATTTCTTATTAATAATATTATACAACATTCCTCCACGAAAATCATAAAATTTATGTGCAAACGACGTATTTACGAATATACGCTCACAGACTGCGTACTTTCTTCTTTTCACGTCCATATCTTTCTTTACATTTGCCAAAAGGGTAGAGTGTATACGAGTAACCGTTGCCGATATATATAGCTGTCTAACTGTCAATACTCCTGCCTCTTGGTAAAGTTTATCTGTGGGATAAAGTCGCGGTTTAGACAAGCTAACTTTGAGTATTAGTCTTTGCGCCCTTTCCAATTCCATCATATCTGTTTTGTTACATCCACCCCAAGTGGAAATGCAGTATGTTATAATTGACTTAGCCAAAGCATCATATACCATGTTAATTGTACTATTATCTGCCACGCCACGTAATTGTTTGAATAAATAAGTCAATTTCCTAACTCTTTGTGATACCGTATGTATATGTTGTTTAAATCTTAAATTTGAGTCAATATGAACACCTAGATATTTTATTGTTTGGACAGAAGAAATGCTTGGACAGTCACAAGTTAAATGTGTTGGGAAGATGCATTTGTGAGCAATGATAGACTGCGATATACCTGCAATTTCGGCCCAGTTACGAATGGAAAACAGCATGTATTTCGTTTTGTCCTCATTAAGAGTGAGGCTGTTGGCCATTAACCATTGAGAAACCTTATCAAAGCCCGTCTGTGCAATTTTGAAAAGTTGGTCCCATGTGGATGCATAGAAGGTGAGTGTAGTGTCGTCCGCATAAGATGCAATTCGACAATTTTCTAATTTCATTTGGCATAACTCATTTATATAGCAAAGAAAAAGTTTAGGCCCAAGAATACTGCCTTGCGGTACGCCAAATTCGACTGGTTTGTCGTCACTTATATATTCCCCTATTTTAACACATTGTGTTCTATTTTTCAAATAGTCTGAGAATAGTGACAGTGCTGAACCTCTTACACCCAGAGCTTCTAATTTTTTTAATAGGGACGGAACAGAAACAGTGTCGAAAGCCTTACTAAAGTCCATAAAAATGGTTAAGCATTTCACTTTAGTATCGAGTTTTTGCACGATAAATTTCGTAAAATCTAAGACTGCGTCGTCAGTGGATCGACCGGACCTGAAACCATATTGCATATCAGATATCAATTTATATTTATCTAGATAATTAGTCAGGCGGACACCAATGATGCGCTCAAATATCTTTGATAAGGTATTCAAAATGGCAATTGGTCTATAATTTCCGACACATCCTCTGTCCCCAGCCTTGTATATTGGATGAATTACGGCTTTTTTTAGTGCATTGGGAAAAACGCCTGCCTCAAGGCAACGATTTATTATACTTGTAATTACAGGTGCTATGGTTTCAGAAATGGCCTTTAGTACCTCGGCACCAACTCCGTCCCAACCTGGAGAACAATCGCTTTTTAGATTTTGTATACATGCTTTAACCTCTTCGTCATCGGTTGGCAAAAGTACGAGTGAGTTTAAAATAGAATGTGTTAAGTTTGATGTTGAAGGTGTGCACGTGGGAATTTTGTCAGCCAGTTGTTTGCCTATAGTAGCAAAATAGTCGTTTACGTTGTTGATTGAAGTCACTTGGTCAACATCAGTGGTCAGAAGCTGTAGAGGTACGTTTTTACTCGCATTTGTATTTGTTATAGTCTTAATAGTAGCCCATAGTTTTTTTGCATTGTTTTTATTCATCAATAACTGGTCTCTTTCATATTGCTTCTTTAGTCGTTTAAGTAAATTATTGCAGTAATTTCTATACCTTTTATAGGAAACTTGCAATACACTATCATTTGGTTTTGTGCGTAATTTCTGGTGCATCCTATCTCTTGTACGAATACATCGCAACAAGCCAGGAGTTATCCATGGTTTTATGGTAATCCTGCTCCTAGGTATTATTATTTTTATTGAATTTTTGGTTATTAGCATTGAGAGAATTTCTATTAATGTATCGGTAGCCATATTCAAATCACTTTCCATGTATATTTTATCGAAATTATAATTACCACAATCAGATTTGAGACTTTCAAAATTTATTTTGAGTTTGGTCAGGTACGATTTGTGTTTAGGACTCTTTTGATTTCTCTTGATACAGCATAGTACAGAATTATGGTCAGTTATGGTTGTATTTAAAGTAAATGTATATGATGTCAGTCTGGTTTTTAAAATGACGTGATCTAGACAAGAATTTTCTCTAGTTAGTGTATTAGTTGCAGGGTGTAGACCGTGAAGAGCAACTGCATCCAGGTATGCCAGTGTATCATCACAGTTGTCCAGTAAGTTAATATTAATGTCTCCTACCACCATTATATTTTTGTATGATGACAAAGTACCCAATAACAAGTTAAGCGCATTAACAAACTTGTCTACGTTTACAAAACTGGGGGATCTATAAATCGCCACTATGACTGTGTCAGTTCCTATTTTTATGATTAATCCGGTTCCTTCCAAGAGATCCGTTTCGGTTACTGTACAGTTCATACTATTGCTTATATAGACTACCAATCCACCATTTTTGTTATAATTATTAATTGTTTTGTGAGACTGATATCCCTGAAGTATCGGTAATTGTGCATTCGTAGCACAAGAAAGCCAGCATTCCGAGAGCACTATCACATCTACAGGGCATTTGAGTCTGGCTAATAGTAAGTTCAGCTCATCAAAGTTATAGTTGATACTACGTATATTTTGCTGTAAAACTTTCAAATAGTCCTTATGCGATTCTAGATACTTAATACAGTTTTCTGGTTCACAAGTCACGCCTGTGGTTATGTCAAACCCGTCTATATTTTCAATTAATGTATTGGTACTATCGAATTTGTATAAATAAAAAATTATGGAACAATCTAGAAACGACATTACGACCTGTTTTTAATTTGTGATCGGTAGTTATTTGTATAAATATATCCTCAAGTAACAACTTATAATTTACTAAAAGCTTATCCACATGCAATTTACAAATTTGTTTACGAATGTGTTGAGGAAATACGAGTATGAGCAATTTTTGCTTATATGCTAGGAGAAGAATCATGCAATAATGTTTTTGACAATAAAAACAGCTATTTAAAGTATTAACATGCATAGAAAAAAGAAAATTGTATTGGATCTGCCACAAGTATTGTAGAGGGTTTGTTAGGTAATGTAATCTAATACTATTCGAACATTCAATATTACAATGCGATAAGATTATGCTTATTCTATCTAATAACACTAGTTCAGGTACATATAAACAAAATACAAAACTAGTAACCTCAAAAAATTTAGAAAACCTATCTAATAATTGAATTTGGAATTTTACAAAATAGTGATATTGACATTTGGTATCAAGCGAGTTTTTCAGAACCAACTGCTTCAGGGCCAAAAACCCTGATTAGGTCTTTGTCCGTGCGAATGCGTATTCGCGGAGAATTTGGCTCGTGATGTTGCCGTACGAAGATTTTGCCTTCCCGCAATGAATGAATAAATCTGACATGTGATTCATGTGACATTTAATGATCGTTTTAGAATATATACTACTCTTTACGCATTTTATTTTTTTTATCGCGACAAATAGCCAATTGGGTTGTTGACAAGGTCACAAAATTAAAAAAAAATATGTATGCTCTAGATAAAATACATATATTTAGGATCATTATGATGATTCATAGACTGCAACAATGCAGCTGGACCATTATACAAAAGTATAAAGTTGGTTGGAAATTCCATTTTAAAAATAATACTCAACCATCGCAAAAATCTTAAAATTTTAAAACAATTTTTATTAAGTCATCACCGATGACACGACACAGTAATTGAGGTAGCTGTCGAACAAACAGCTTTTTTGCTACGATGTCACTCTACTGTGACGTCACATTAGGATATCATTTAGTATGGAGCATTTGGGCAACTCGTGTGATTTTATTTTTGTCATATTTTTGAAAGCATTGTCATTAACACAGTAATTTTTGAATTTGTGTTTCTAATAATATAAGGTCCTTCGAATAGTCATCAAAATATAAATTAAGTAATCTCTATTACAATAAAATATAGATACCTAATTTAATATCTTGATCACAAAGTGTCACAAAAGACAATGCTTATATGATGATGGGTATATGATTTTTGTATTTTATTCTCTGTTCATCTAGTTATCATTTTACTACTAACTACAACTAAAATAAAATGCAAATTTAATAGATTAAACCATTTTTACTTAACATAATCATCACAAGCAACTTGCCATAGTTATATCTACATAAATACTATTTGTCTATGGTTTAGTTCTTATTGCGGTAGTCCTTGATGTGTACGAGCACCCAGGCAGGGATGGCCGACCAGCCGATAACCATGAGAGTGGATAGGAACAGGAACTCCTGAAAAAAAAAGAAAATAAATTTATGAAATTCACTCTCATGCCTGTTAGCTTGCTCAGTAGTATAAAAAAACATTACATTTCCTATGAGAACTTGAGAATGCTGTTAAAGATAAAGCATTTTCAGAAATGACACCTTTCAGGCACATTTCAGAATTAATATTACATTGTTATTTCCAAAAAATCTACATAGCATTTAAAAACAACTGTTAAGTTGATTAGTGAATATCGCTTTGTAAGGCTAACCCTTTTGCCCTAGTTTATCAATTAATTCCTGGAGATAATAAAAACAATAACAATAGGATCGCAGTCGGATCAGGCCGCGCTAGAATTGATAGCTTATTTCGTGTTCAGATTAATTTTATAAAAAAATTAAGTTTGGATATATATTTATTTATTATATTGTATATATATAATTTTTTTTATATCTGTACTATATCATATAGATCAAATAATAGATCTCTTTATATTTTAACTTGCTTTGTCTTTTTTTTTTCATATTTCCTTAATAACTGCTTCATCCCTACATTCACTCCTGTGAATGTAGGGATGGAGATGAAGCAGTTTTGTTTAGTGGCAATAGCATAAAGGAAATATGAATAAAAAAGGCAAAACAAGTTAAAATATAAAGAGATCTATTATTGGATCACAGATATAGTAAAACAATCAAATAAGTAGATAACCTCTAAAGAAAATTACGTAATTAAGAAACACAGAAAATGGCATCAAAAATATGGAAAATACTATTTGTAAAGACATATTTAATTAGAAAGATGGTTAATAATGTATTAACTTCGGTTATTTTTACAATAACAATAGTTTTTCATAATCTAGTTGGATGTTATACTTACGCCTGTGGAAACCTTCGATCTAGCCGGAATAGCGGTTACACTCATATTTCTTTGTTGGATCACATTTTTGGAAACCTGGGTGGTGTTTCTAAGTAGGCTTCTGAGTGCTAGCATTTTGATTTAGTTTAAAAAATCTGTCCTCAAAATCACGACAGCCCAAAACGCGAAAAATATGAACAATCGATAAAACTTTGCCATATTTGAAAATTAAATATGTCAAATATAATGTTGCCAGTATAAAGTTAAAAGATTTCATAGCATGGCAATTTTTGCCAACTGTTAAGAAGCACGTGGGAAAAAATAAAAAATACGCTAGTGTGAACTAGGCCTTTCCATGTAGTTTTTATTCTGGCAACATTCTAATTCATATGAATGAAATGAATGAATAGAAGAGAATGAAAGACCTTGCACAAACAAATTTAAAATTTGTTTTTGTTTGATTGATGTCGGATTGTCGCTATTAGCGACTCGCTAAGCAAGGAGGATTTTAAGCTGTTTTGTGTTTTAATTTTAGTTTACGGATATATTCCTTTCCTCTTACTATAAATATATCTGAAAACTTTCAAGCATGGCTGTAAGTATGACGTCGTCCGGTGTTTTAACATAACCTTAAAATGTTATTTGATTTTAATAGTTTTTCATATTTCTAGTTGTTAGACGCTAAACTTTGTTATAATTGTTATTTATAGTCATTAGCAGCCGCCCAAGTGCAAGAGGTGCGCTCCATAACGCGTATCGAGCGAATTGGAGCACATTCTCATATTCGGGGGTTAGGTCTCGATGATTCCTTGGAGCCCCGCGCTGTGTCCCAGGGCATGGTGGGTCAGAAAACGGCAAGAAAAGCCGCCGGAGTCGTATTGCAGATGATTCGAGAAGGTTCGTGATTATTGAGTAAATACTGTTACTATGGAGACATATGTGTGATTTATTCCTATATATTTATTTACATATTTACAAAGAGTAACTCCTCACGAGATTATTGGCTTATTCAAATAAATCATGTAATTTATATATTATCAGGGTAATCTGGAAAAGAAAATTTTCGATTATGACCTGATTGGAATTGAAAAGTTACTCTGGTGTTGCAATCTGCCATGATAACTGGCATCTGCCGGATAAAGAACCGAATGGCATATTGAAAATATCTGTAAATATCTGTTGCCAAATGGCAACAGATATTGCCAATATGCTGTTAGGTTCTTTCTTATAGATTAACGGCCTGTCCAGGCTTCGCTCCAGTAAAACCATTAAAAAAGTAGCTTACGTTACTTCTGAACATTTTGTCTACCTCTGTGCTAAATTTCATTGGAATGGAGTTTATTATATATTATTTATACAAAAATAGTAATCTTTATAATGTAAGTATGGAAATTAAAAGTAAATTTCCCTTCCCTTAAATTAAGCCTTACCCTTAAATAAATATAAACCTTAAATTGAAAGTATAACCTACCATGCTGTACCCATCAGTAGCTGGTAGCTAAATGCTGCCCTTCTAGAGCACCTCAGCCATGAGTAGTCAACTATTGTGATGACAGGGAAAACATTTTTATTAATAACCAACCAATAAAAGTTAACCATTATTTCAGGTAAAATAGCAGGCCGCGCTGTGCTGTTGGCCGGGCAACCGGGCACCGGCAAGACAGCTATAGCCATGGGCCTGGCCCAGGCTTTAGGACCGGACACACCTTTCACAAGCATGGCAGGTAAGCTTCTTGTTGCTAAGGTTATGCAAGGTCCGGTAAGTTTATTGGGTCGCCGTTAGTATAGTTAGTTACAGTAAAATTAATTCTTGTCTTTGTTAAAATTTGAAACATTGTAATGACAGTGTGGTCGCATTTGTCACAACACTATGAGATACACCCTTGTGCGTTTGATGGATGGGTTGTGATGCAGTGTCGATGCCCACAGACAAGTTTGTTCAGCTGTAACTGTTCAGGCAAGCATGTCACTAAAATGTTATTTTATTAATGTGAGTCGCTCTCTTATAGCATTTTTAGCTTATTTGTATTAAATAATAATAATTAGCCCTCTGTTATTGAGTTTAGATTAAGTTTCGATTGAAAAAAAATCCTATGTATTATCTCTGAGCTCAGTGTGCCTTTTGGCAAAGCCCTCCTCCAAGTGCGTCCACTGGTGTCTGTTATTTAGCTTATTTGTATAGTAGTAAGTTTTATTGGAGAAAATAAAATGTTGAATCCCAACTAATATTATATATAAGTACAGAGAAAGACATAAGGTACTTTTCAACACAGGAAAAGCTATTGTTCCCGTGGGATTTGCGAAAAACCTATATTAAATAAATATATTAGGACAAATCACACAGATTGAGCTAGCCCTAAAGTTCGAGACTTGTGTTATGGGATACTAACTCAACGATACTATATTTTATAACAAATACATAGTAATATATAGATAAACATCCAAGACCCAGGCCAATCAGAAAAAGAAAATTTTCCATCATGACCCGACCGGAGATCGAACATGCGACCTCTCGGTTCAGAGGCAAGCACTTTACCACTGCGCCACTGAGGTCGTCAAATATTCTAATCTATCGTTAAGTGGCGCCAAGTATAAAAACGCTAGATGGCGCTGTATTTATTTTAAATGTGCTATGGATATTTTAATTCTGTTATACCAGTGAAAATACTGTTCCCGAGGGAATATAAGCGGGCGAAGCCTCAGGAAAACAGCTAGTTTTATATAAATAAACTCTCATATCTGCTTTGTTTCAGGTTCCGAAATATATTCTTTGGAGATGAGCAAGACTGAAGCGCTTACTCAAGCCATCAGGAAATCTATTGGTATTAGAATCAAGTACGTACAAAAACTTATATTATATATATTATATTATATAAAATAATAATGTTGTTGCAGTAAACTGTTGAGGAGTTCCCTCGTCGGGAGCCAATGCTGGGTGCACCATTAGGTCATGCTTAACATAATACTACAATGCCATCCATTATAAAGGCCTATACAAACTTTCAGCTCAATTGATTGAAGATATCTGCGTTGAAATTGAGTTGCAAAAAGATTCCACCCGAATAAGATTGACTAGTTAATATTCCTTTCTTTAACCAATTAAAAATTACTTACAGAGAAGAATCAGAGATAATAGAAGGCGAGGTGGTAGAGGTGGTGGTGGAGCGCGCGGCGGGGGGCGGAGGCGCGCGGGTGGGGAGGCTCACTCTAAAGACCACCGACATGGAAACTAACTATGACATGGGTGCCAAGATGATCGACTCGCTGCTCAAGGAAAAGGTACTTTGCACTACAGCACATACAGGAGTCTCTAAGACTCTGAATGTTCGACTATATATAGTCCAGTCCTGGCTTTGCTCAGGTAATAACATAATAAATTATACAGCTAAGCTAAACCTTCCTCGGGAAGCAACACGGTGACCATGGTGGTATCTATTGGTGACCATGTGAAATACTTTGCAGAGGACTTTATACAGTATTACTGGTATCAAACGCAAAACCTCCTAAAGACTACTTGGGTACATCAAAACAAGCAACTTTTATTTTACGACTTCTTGATTCGTAGTTTTTTGTTTCATATAGAAAAATACAATCTAATTTGCGATTCTACACATGTTAACTGTATGTAACAGCCGAGCAACACGAGACAGTACAGTAGCGTTATGTAGCGGAATCGAACATAGAGTTAACGTTTTATAGAAACGACATTAAAACAAAAAAAGGAAAACTTTTGTATTTATTATGTCTAGACAAAAGTCGTAGAACAAAAGATGTTAGTCTCTATGTACCTTATGCGCCGTTGGAAGGTTATGCGTTAGATACCAGTGACCCTGTATATACTATATAACTAGGATAAAAAGTGAGAAGTGTTTGGTGGTAATTTTAAGAGTTCTAAATTCAAATATTACTAGTGCTAAGCGAGTTAATCTGACTCATATATAGTAGTTTTCATCGACCACCACTTGCTTCCGGTGAAGGAAAACATCGTGAGGAAATCTGCACACTGGTTGATAAATTATCAAATAGTGTGTATAGTTCCTTCTCAAGTATTTATCACGCATATCTTTCTTGTGTGAGCAAAATGGAAGATATAGCTTTTTCTACGTTTGTAACAAGATTCTGTCTGTCCCTGTCAGGTGCAAGCCGGTGACGTCATAACCATAGACAAGGCTACAGGCAAGATCAACAAGCTTGGGAGGAGTTTCGCCAGAGCCAGAGACTATGACGCTACGGGTAATAATTTAAATTATACAGGGTGACTTTTAATACATTGGCAATATTTTGTCTACACGCTCAGTCCATGATTCTGAACAACTTTTAGTATGGGAGTAAATCCGAAATCGCGAAAAAAATATCAGCTGTTCCATACAAAATTAAGTGTTGCTTCCCTACAAAAAGTTGTTCAGTACCATGGACTGAGTATGTAGATAAAATAATGCGAATGTATAAGAAATCACCCATACGTATATGTTACTAGTTGCGCCCGGGGCTTCGCCCCCGTGGGAATTTCGGGATTAGGCTACTTGCGTATGTGTTATTTCAGATTATATTCTATCCGTGTACTAAATTTCATTACAATCGGTCCAGAAGATTTTGCGTGAGAGAGTAACCAACGTACATACACACCCACATCCTCACAATCTTTCGCATTTATAATATTATAGTTGGAAGTGGGATGTATGTAAAAGATTGTTAATAAAGGCTGTCATTTGACAATGACACTCTCATTTCTGCATTGGCCTGTGATTTTAAAACTGGTGGGAATGCTATCGCTGCCTAGGAAGTGTCCCTTAGTCGCCACGTACAACATTGGGAGGATATGGTTACTTCATAATATTAATAAAATTCGATGATATATTTGAGCAAATAAAGAAATTTGAATTTAAGTGTAACAGTTATTTTTAATAATTGTTGTGCACCCATCAGGCCAGCAAGCCCGCTTCGTGCAGTGCCCAGAAGGCGAGCTGCAGAAGCGCAAGGAGGTCGTTCACACCGTCACGTTGCACGAGGTCGATGTCATCAACTCCAGAACACACGGGTTCTTGGCACTTTTCTCTGGTATGTCCATCAAAGTCTATCCTCGGTAGTCGTATTCCTCATGGCCGAGGGTCGTGGTCATTACGAGGCATGAAACACAACAATTTTCATGGCACTATAATTGGAGGGATTCGCCATTGCCTTCTCCATTTCACACACAAGTCAATAATCAACTAGTGTGCAGGTTTCCTCACGATGTTTTCCTTCGCCGGAAGCAAGTGGTGGTCGATGAAACTTACTATACTTGAGTCAGATTGGTGTACAAACTCATGTGGCACGAGTGGGATTCGAACCTGGCACCTTTCGATCCACAGGCGGGCGTCTTAACCATTACACCACCACCGCTTCAGCATCTATATGCATATGTGGGAAATTTGGGAATGTAAATTTGTGTAAAGTGGGAATATAATGGGAAAATTGAGAAGATTAGGAAATAAGTGAGAATTTTGAGAAACTGATGTTTGTGTCAAGTTATGAGCACGAAATAAACGCGAACGAAGCTAGTGGAATATAAAATAAGATTAAAGAATTTAAATGAACAACTATTGAATATATAAATGTATTTGCAATTTATAGGCGACACGGGCGAGATAAAATCTGAGATTCGCGAGCAGATAAACAGCAAAGTGGCGGAGTGGAGGGAGGAGGGGAAGGCAGAGATGATTCCCGGAGTGTTGTTCATTGATGAGGTGATCACCGCTCCCCCTCGGCAACACGACGTTCATTGAAAACTAAGCTTTAACACGTCCACTGTAGACATATTTTCCATTGACAAGAAATTGCGAATTGCCCGCTGTCAGTTCTCGTCTTGTCAATGTAAAGTGTGTCTACAGGAAACGTCTTAAAGCCAATTTTCGATTAACGTCATTTTGCTGGGTTTTTTTTTATTTGTCATTGCACTGACCCAATAACTTATATTAGATAATGACGTCTTGTTTTATTACATTGGCTAACACATTATGAATTTAAACACCTAGATTTCCAAACGAGTGAAAAATTCAAAATAAATCTTTACTTATATTGGCCAGAATTTTATCATTCTTCTAAAGATTTAGAATTTATGATTAATTTCGGATCTTATTGTTAACTTTTAAATGTTGTGTATAGTTAGTTCGTTAGGATCACGTTATAGACACAATTAAAATTGTTTTATGTAATGTACTGTAGTCTGTGTGACTGTATTTATTTTTTTAAATATATAAATAAATTTTGGCTCATATAATTACCAACAAATGTATATATACCTTATTGTATCTTTAAGACTATATTATGTTCGTTTGTATATTTGAGGCCGGTAATCTCCAAAACTACCGAACCGATTTCAAAAATTCTTTCACCATTACAATGGCACATTATCCATGATCCATAGGCTAATTCACATTTTATCTCAAAATGCGAAGCCCCGGGCAACATGTAGTAAGTAAACAAATGTTAACTTGATAAATATTCCAGGCCCACATGCTGGACATCGAATGCTTCTCGTTCCTGAACCGTGCGCTGGAGTCGGAGACGTCGCCGGTGGTGATGATGGCCACCAACCGCGGCATCACGCGCATCCGCGGCACCGCGTACTGCAGCCCGCACGGCATCCCGCTCGACCTCTTGGACAGGATGATCATTGTGCCCACCGCGCCTTATCCGCACAAGGAGCTCAGAGAAATACTCAATATTAGGTGAGTGGGAATTTTGGGAAAACAAGGTCTGAGTTGGTGCAAGTTATTTGTTTTCTCGATATCGTGCTAATTTTGTGAAGTTTCAAGATTTGTTTTGGATATCCATTCTTTTATATACGCTTTAATTCACTTTATTTTGATTTATTTAGCACTTTTGATTTTTTATAAATATGGAAAATATATGATAAGAAGATTTATTGCATCCACGAATCTTAAAATCAAATTCAGTAAAATCCTGAACATTTTCTAATTTGAAGTTTTGTGTAACAAGAATATCATATGGAAATTTTGGAAGACCGTGTTGGAAATATATGTGAAAACTCTGATCGATATCATTACCCATCTAAAATATATTACAGCATAGACTAAATTTTTTTAAATCATGCCTGCTAACTTATCGCTAAATCTTTTGCCGTCTCGCTCACTCCCTAATCTTGCCCATAGATGTGAAGAGGAAGACTGTCAGATGTCGGCTGACGCGCTGACAGTGCTCACGCGCGTGGCAACAGAGACGTCGCTGAGATACGCGATACAGCTCATCACTACTGCGTCGCTGGTGGCCAAGAGGAGGAAGGCTACTGAGGTACATGCAATGGGAAATTTGGGAACATGTGTGATGGGAATTTTGGGAAATAGTAAGAATGTAAAAACGCGCAGAGATTTAGAAAACACATATGATATTTCGGGATCTAGATAAAACTGGTGGAAATTTTGCGAAACTCTGAATTTTGAATTAAAGCAGCGGGAATTTCGGGAATTTGATGGGAATTCATGAATGGGAAAATGCACACACAAAAATGAAACAATGCAGTGGAGTATATATATTCACGTTTTTCCCAGGTGAGCATGGAAGACGTGAAGAAAGTGTACTCCCTGTTCTTGGACGAGCATCGCTCGGAGCAGTTCCTGAAGGAGTACCAGGACGAGTTTATGTTTAACGACGGGGGCGGAGGTGAGATCTCTTTATATTTCTCTCTCTCTCTCTCTCTCTCTCCTTCTCTCTCTTTTTCTATTGAACAAGTTTTTTTATAATTTGATTTTTGCCACAAGATTGAATCATGATATTTATATCACCGCCGTGATATAAATATCATGATTTCATCACAGTCATCTAAAGGCATCTGACATGACTTACGACTACCTGCCGACATGTAGTGGCAAGTAATCGCATACTTGCAGGTTTCCTCACGATGTTTTCCTTCACCGGAAGCAAGTGGTGGTCGATGAATACATGAGTCAGATTGGAATTTGTTCCCTACGTAACTACGTACTAGTCTACGTGACGACGTGGCCGTACCAGCTCCGATGCACTACTGCAGTTTGCTATGTCACAGACGTGTGAAGACAGCCGCGTACGCACAAGTTTATATTCAAATTTATTTATAATCTTAAATTTTTCTTAATGCCAGTTTAACAAATATTAGATTTAAGAAAAATCGTTTTTTGTTTTCAGATGCCCCCCAGATGATGGAAGTGGCTCAATAAATCTCTCACCTGAGCGATATCGCGGTTCTTCCTTGGCCGTTGGACGTCGGAGCCCAGGATCCGCGTAAAATATTCCTAATCTATACACAATAATTGGGTTACAATCTCGTTGTGAGATTACAATAAAACTTTAAAGATGTTTTACTTTCATTTTGAATTAAAACAGTATTTTTTTGTTACTTAAAAATGAGGAATTGTTTTCGTTTTAATACTGTTAGAAATAAACATTGAAACACAGTAAAATGGAGTGAAATGACACCAGGCTTGAAATAAATATAATCGGCTAGTTGCTTAAATTTAACTGAATAAATGTGACGATAAGCTATAAAACCGTAAAATCATTAATAACGCTCTGTTCTATGAACACGTCCAATGTTGTTTTGCACGGTGTGACGTAACGCTTTATGATTGGTGTTCACTGTCACGTGACTTAATGCCTATATTTTCATAACTTGTTTTGCGAAAATTTCAACAATCGTATTTTTTTTTAAATTGAATAAATTGATTTCTCTTTATCTACATATCAAAATTATTTTTAGACATTAATCTATCACATTTGTTCTTAGTGTATACATACCTGTTAAATTAAAAGTTAAAGCAAGAATGATTAATCAGTGACAGTGATTAGTGTGGTGTACGTAATAAAAGCTTTTAATGTCAACCCTGGGCTATTGGGAGTCACAGCTCCGAATGCAACAGGGAACACGCATTTTTTAAGTTATTATATTCAACCTTTTCCTTCATTTTCTTGACAAACTGTAATACCTTTTAATACTTGGATGACCTTCTGCGATTGTTTTTTTAAGCCTGGTGTTAATAATTATTTACTTCTTCTTCGTAGTCGTATTCCTCATGGCTGAGGGTCGTGGTCATTACGTGGAATGAAACACACACAACTTTCTTGGCATTATCAATGGAGTGGTTTGCCATTGCCTTCTCCATTTCACACACAAGTTAATAATAACAACCAGTGTGCAGGTTTCCTCACGATGTTTTCCTTCATCGGATTATATATTATTTACTTGCGGATATTGTAAACTATACAATATTTCCATGAACTATCCTTGTTTTGGAAAACGATTGTGATGTTACAGTTATATTTTTGTATTCGTAAATATGTTTAAGTTACTTTTAAGTTTTAGTCAAGTATTCCAATAAAGTACCATCAGAAACAAGTTTTGTTTTTTTTACGGCAAAATTAAGATGGCGCATACCTACACACTAGCGCCATCATATTTCACCAAATTACTTTATTCTTTAGCTAAAGCGTATTTTGGTTTCCTTTTGGACTCAGTTGCCACAATTTACTATAAAAATAAATTACTTCTAAGTAAATTGTGACTATGTTTTGTACAATGAAGTTATGTAGTGTTAGAATAATCTGTAATATATTTTAAATTTTCGCTATTAATAATAATTGGCGCTAGTGAGCTGAGCTTAGACAATTTGGTCTTGCCAAATAGTCCTTTTTCTTTTGAGGTCAGAATGTTGAAAAGTAGTAATGCCCCAATAAATAGACTCATCGGAAAGTTACATTAAAGGAACCTTAGCAGTAAGATTTTAGTTTATATAGCAATGTATCACGTCTTCACCCTTACGGGGTAGACGGAACCAAGAATTACGGAACTAAATCACATTTAGTTGAATGTCTCTATAAATTATTAAAAAAACACATAGAAAATCAATTTTATATTTCCTTAGATCTATATTCTGAGCCACGTGACAGCTAGCAACAAAATGGGCGACGATGTCATCAAGATGGCGGCGCTGCGAGCGATTGGCGCGCATTCACGCTCCAACCACGCGTAGTCGTCGTGTAGTTCCCGTTGTTGTAGGATCGGGCCTAACGTATTCAATACTCTCGCGTGATAGTCGTTTATGTATTTAATCTGAAATACATGAATATAGTTGAACATGTTAGTTGCCGCGGGCAAAAGCTAGTGGTATAAATGTTTATTTTTCATAATTGTATGTTGCCAGGATATAAAAAGCGTTTTGGGTAGGTATATATATATATATATATATATAACTTTAATTAACTTAATTGTAATAAACAATACAAAATCACTGCACAAACACTGATGTACTTTGACGTACTGAAGGCCTACCATCAAATTTTACAGAACGATTCCAATGCAACTCAGTTCAATTTAAGAACCTAAAATGAATCGCATTCATATAAAAAATTAAGTCGATGGTACGAATTTGCGATGCATATCTGTTTAGGTCGTAAAGTGGATCGCGTTAAGAGATAAATAAATAAATATATTAGGACAAATCACACAGATTGAGCTAAACCCAAAGAAAGTTCGAGACTTGTGTTATGTTTAAATTGACGATGGTAAGCTCCCAGATATCGGTACCATATAATATAGTTTCTACGTTGTTTTACCTTGATTCGTCGACGCAGGTCATTTCATTCACGTCAGCGCAACGGAGCTATGGGACATGACTCGAAGTCGCCACTGTTACCTTAAAAATTAGTTCAAGTTTTGTGCTATAACGTAACTTACCTCCAAGTCTGTGAGGATGTCGACATCCAGACAAGCAGTTTGATGCGGCACCAGTGATATTGTGTAGAAACCCAGCGCTCCTATACCGCCAAAGTCTCCTACTAAACTGTCCGCCTGCGGAAATATTAGGAACAAATAGTTTATTCGACAAACACATAAAATGCAAACATTAAAACTTATTTATTTACTAGATGTCGCCCGCGGCTTCGCCCGCGTTTATTTTCCACCCTATGTCCACCGTATTTAAGATACCCCTATGTCCTTCTCCACACTTCAAATCAAATTATAATTAATTATTGTAGGTATGTAATATTTCAAGAAGATTGGTTGAGTAGATAGAGCGTGAAGAGATAACAAACTTACTTTCGCATTTGTAATATTAGTTGGGATTTTTCAGTTCCAAACATTGAAACTCATTTATTTTTCACTATATTTTCATTTCAATTACGTACAATGTATAAATTTAAATTCTAAATCTAGTGGATACCGTTATTTCAAGAGGGAATCTCGATGTATGATGGAATCTCGATGGTGAAAACTGTACAAAAATCTGTCCGCCAGTTGTTGAGTATTTATATTGTGTTCATACAGACAGACGACAGGACACATTTATGCAATACTAGATGTTGCCCGGGGCTTCGCTCCCTTCGGAATTTTGAGATAAAATATAGCCTATAGCAATCTTGGATATTGTACTTTTCTAATGGTGATAGAATTTTTGAAATCGGTTCGTTAGTTTCGGGGATTACCCGCCTCAAACATACAAACTCACAAACGCTTACCTCTTTATAATAATTAGTATAGAATGTAATGATTACTTACCATAATATGATCAACAGAACTGTCCAGGAGGATGACTTCCACCAGGTCTTCGTGCCTGATACCATACTCCCCTACCTCGTAGTAACCAGGCTCTGCAAACAGAAACACGAAAAATTTATTCCGTTAATCGACGATTAAGTTCATACTTTTTCTCGTTCCAATTATACACGTGTCCCGTTTCTCGCAATGTGACTTCTCCATTTCAGTGTGTCATGTTCCGTATTTGCTTAAAATCGTATATAACAATCATTCAAACAAAATTATTGTTATTAAAATTAAATTTTTAGCATTCTACTTGGGACAAAAATACATTTTTGTATGTATGTTTGTAACGTGATGAAATTAAAAGGTATATAGGATCTGTCAATAGAATTTTAAAGTTAAGTCGTTTTTGAAATATTCACAATTTTGTGAAAATTAATTGTGTTCACGAGGTTTAAGTTCGCGGCGAACACTTAGGATTTGACAAAAGCTCTTACCATTGCTGAAAATCATATTCTCAACGATTCCCGGATCGGTAGCTATAACTCCGGACAAGATCCCCGAGGGCCCCTCGTGCACGTTGAGGAAGTGCCCCACCCCGTGCCCCGTGCCGTGCGCGTAGTCCAGACCCACGTCCCATAGCGCTTTGCGAGCTAAAGTCTCTAGTCTATTACCCTGGGGACAAACAATTTCTGCTAGAACTGTCACGCCGTATTTGAACATCTCTTCAATTCAAATTATTTATTGCATCCTTAATGTACAGTAATACAGGTCATAATTTACAAAATAAGGAACAATTAAGGACCCTGTCGGGCGCTGCAATGGGAGAAGGGCTATATATTTGTTTTGCTATCTATTTTATGAAAAACAAGATAATAATGTGTATTTCGTTCGTTCATTCATCGTATTTAATTTTTAAATTAATAATATTAAAAATAAATACCTATTGTATTTAATTATGTGTATTATTGTACTATTTATTTCATTATAATTATATCTCTTTATTGTTTATCATTAAAATATACTTCGCGTTTGACTTTCTCTCATCATCACGTGTTCCTGGTTTCATTCAGGGCTGTGACGACGCGTAGTCGGAACGCAAAAACAAAAATTTTATAAATTCTGCTGTAATTTTACAATAGATGCCACAATATCTCAAAACCCAGGTTTACGCCAGGCTGGATGGGATTTTATCGTTGCAGCTGCCAAGGCTATGTATCCCTTACTCGCCTCGTACCACATCCACGGGAGAATATATTTTATTAGAATTTGTCTCAGCAAACAGTGATACAATCTTAAAAACTACTTATGTTAATGTCATACATAACTGCACACATCAACGCCAACATCACAGTCTACTAAACCGAAAACGATAGCCACCAAAATCTTCATAGTAGACTGTGACTACATCGTGTAATGGAATACTATTATAATACTTTGCAATAAAAATAATATACAACATGTAGAATAATTTGGAAAGAGGATTTATTTAGTTTTCGCTAATAAACAAAATAAATTGGTAAAAATTTGATGGTGGCACTAGTGTGCAGTTATGTATCACCTGAACCGGCTACGCTAACCACAGATTACTAAGAAGAGGGGTTTGGAAAAGTCTCATTCTAGACCACTACACACCCTAAATTTAAATTAGACCTTCACAGGCACTTTTTCACGTCAATTTTTTATAATTTTCATATTAAACAGCAATCTCTCACAAGCTACAAACTACTGGCATTACAAATTGATAAATTACAAAGGTTTTACCAGGATTCCTCTCGGGAAGACAGCAGTTCCCATAAGAATTTGTCCCTTCAGCACTCGTGTGAACGCGCGGCGTTGCGCGTCTGTCGGCGACGCGCTCATGTGTCGAGTCCTGGTTATGTCTGTTGTTCCATCCCTGGTAATAGAAAAAATAGCTTTATGGGATTCTATTAAGATCCACATCCTACAAATATTGTAAATGTGAATGTTTGTGACACGGGGAGAATATAAACTGGAATAACACATACAGTACTTTTGATCCTGAAATTTCGACGGAAGCGAAGCTCCGGGGCGCAGCTAGTATGTTAAATGACGTCTTTGAAAATAGATTATACTTTTTGTAAATCATTACATAGTTACACGTAGCACCCCGTTCCGGATAATAATTTATACACCTAAAGCTGAGGTAGCTCAGAAATCAGACTATATATTTGTGAAAACCGTACAAAAATCAGTCTGGTCGTTTTTGAGTTTATCGGGTTCAGACATTCTTTCTATAGAAAGAACTCTACAGGAATTACTTACTTGAAAAAAATACTTATTAAAATATGTATTAATTATTGTTTGTTTGTAATAACGTTATTGCACGAAAATTAGTACATAACACAATACATGACGGCGGACTTATCCCATGTAGGGATCTGTTACAGTCAACCAATATTATGTATATGTAGTAATGAAGTTTGTACATACTTGTATTGTCCTCCGGAGTCCACCAGCAGCATGTCTCCCTTCCCAATGACCCTGGACCCTTCATCAGGAGGCTTGTAATGTATGATAGCGCCATTCTCGCCTGCGCCTGCGATGGTCGCGAATGACGGGCCGTACGAGTCCGCTTCTTGACTGGAATTTTTTTATTCGTTTATTCGTCTACTCGTTCACTTGTTCACTCGTTCACTTGTTCACTTGTTCACTCGTTCACTCGTTCACTCGTTCACTTGTTCATTCGTTCACTTGTTCACTCGTTCACTTGTTCACTCGTTCACTCGTTCACTTGTTCACTTGTTCACTCGCTCACTCGTTCACTCGTTCAGTCGTTCACTCGTTTATTATTATGATAATAAGAAATATATGCGATCACAGGTACAAAAGTTAGTACGTACCTCCTAAATTCGGCAAGTTTATTAGACAAATCAAGTTCAGTGACGGTTTCCCCGGCTGCAACCGCTTCCTCCACCCATCTCAGAGCGCGCACCACGGCGATACCGTCCTTTACGTGAGCCGTTCTGAAGCCACGGAGTTCGACGTCATTCTTTATGCACTTGATGTTGGCCACTGGAGAGAGAGACGACAATATCGTTGCGATTCCCTGCGAAATATAGGCATGGACAAATCACACAGATTGTGCTAGCCCCAAAGTAAATTCGAGACTTGTGTTATGGGATACTAACTCAACGACGCTATAATTTATAATTATAACATACATAGGGCCCGTCCCGGCTTCGCTCTGGTAAAACATAATAAATTATGCTTACACCTAAATCTTCCTCAGAAATCACACTATCTATAAAAAAAAATCCGCATCGATATCGGTTGCATAGTTTTGAAGATATTAGCATACATAGGACAGACAGCGGGAAGCGACTCTGTTTTACACTATCTATATATAAATAAAACTCTTGTGTTACTGAATGACTGACTGACTGACAGACAACGCACAGCCGAAACTACTGGGCGTAGAAAACTGAAATTTGGTGTGTAGGTTCCTAGGACAGTGTAGGGGAGCACTAATGTCCTGGAATTCCCAAGGGAAACGGATTTTTACTGACATACCAAGTTGTGGGCAAAAGCTAGTGTAATGATAAACAAATCAAATACTTACAGACTCAGCAGCGAGGTAGATCGCGTGGCTGCCGGCATCAGACAGCCACAGCACGCTGCTCTCGGGCAAATTAGCCTGAAAATCAATCAATACGTAAGATTTTTTAAACGTAATTTTTGCCATAAGTTTTATAAGACATCTTGTTAACTGTAGGAATGACACACAATTAGAGTAATAATTAGAGTAATTTACTAATAAGGAGAAATGGAAAACTTCTCGAA
Source organism: Plodia interpunctella (assembly GCF_027563975.2). Classification (NCBI taxonomy): domain Eukaryota; kingdom Metazoa; phylum Arthropoda; class Insecta; order Lepidoptera; family Pyralidae; genus Plodia; species Plodia interpunctella. The sequence goes on from NC_071322.1 coordinate 3,053,075, forward strand.
CAACGTCAGAATTGAATACAAGAGAAAAAGGTGAAGCACGAAAATAAGCAAGGTCGTTGAACCTTATTGGTACGTCTATATTTTCAACATTCACGTAAGATTTTTTAAACGTAATTTTTGCCACAAGCTTTTATTTAAGAGCTCTTGTTGTATTCGACAAAAATTATATCCGCGCAGTAAATCTTTGACAAGTTCCCGATGCCACCCAATCTTTGGTTCATCGGGCTTATGTCATATCTTAATGCGATCAAGTTCAGGACCTAAACTGATCTGCATCGCTAATTTGTACCATCAAGTTAATTTTTAATACTAAAGCGATTTATTTCAAGTTTTAAAATTGAACAGCGCTCCTAGGCCTGCAGGTCACCATTAATAAAATAATTCATTAAATACACTTCCAAATACATACTTCCATTTTCTCCATCCATATTCTGCTAATATCTACAAAGCCCAGAAAAGTAGCGGGAATTGAAGGTCTAATACCAAATAGTTGTTTGAGCAAAACTGAAAGAAAAGAAGACTTTCACATCAATAACTACTAATTTTATAAATGCGAAAGTCCGTCTGTCTGTCACACTTTCCGACAACAGCTGAGGGGCTACCACTAAACATAAAACGTTTAGCACGTCATTGCGTCCACACGTTCTCCTTTTTTCAAACCCCGATGTAAAAAAAGGGATGTTAGTGTATAAGTTTGTCTGTCTGTCTGTGTACGTGGCACCGTAGCTCATCAACGGGTGAACCGATGCGGTTTTTTTATTTGATAGCTAATTTTTACGCGGTGGTTTTTAGAAATGTTTGATCAAAATCGCTTCAGCCGTTCAAAAGTTGTAGCGAAATTAATATTGAAGGTCGGGGGTTTTGAAATTTGTCTAACAAATAAACTTTAACGATACTTACACGATATGGGAAAAAGAGATATCAGTAACGTGCTAAGAATTGTGGTAGGCCTTCTGGTATCAAATATGTCATCAATCAACAGCCATTAAAACGTCCCCTCTGCTGGTGCACTGGCCTTCCTTACGGATAGATAAGGAGTTTGCGCCATGACCCACCGCGCGGGCTCATTGCGGATTGGCGGGTTTTAACGACTGCAAATACAACCGGGAGCAACTTAACGTGCCTCCCAAGCACGGAGGAGCTCAAGATAATTTTGGTCACCCAACCAATGACCGACCATTGTGGTAGTGTCCGAGCGCGCTAATCAAATATGTATAAAAAATAATCTTACGGAGAATTGTGACAGGTATGTGAATATCTGGTCATAAGGTTGTGTTTGAAGATGCAACCCCTCCGAAGACAAGTGCGCAGTTATGTTGTCAGGCAACACGCCATCTCTCCAGAACAGTATTACATTGTTAGGCGCTTCCTAAAAACAAAAGCTTTTACAAAATCTAATTTTAATTTTAAATTTGAATTATGTACTGGCGGTATTTTGAGATATAAAAAAAAAATAAAGTAAACATAAAATCCCAAATAATGTGTTCTTATGTTAAAATACACAAAAATCAAGAAATGGTTTTGGATTCAGAGCACCTTGGCAAAAATTTAATGTTGTCAAAGGACAATATGACAAAAAAATAATATATACCTATGGTTAAAATAAAAAATTATATTTTAATCTCTATCAAAAAATATTAATTTAATTTATTAATACAAAAAATATATTCGAAAAATTACATCTTCGTAAATTAAAATCGGGAAAAAAAATGGATCGCTTCCTGTCGCCCCTGTAAGTGAGAAGAAATTAAAAAAGCTAGTTTTTGTCGTATTGTCGCAATGTATTTTTACAATATTTTGACATTGACAGAACGTGACAAAACATATTTTAACCGATGACTTTCGCGTAAAGTATACTTGCTTAATCTTTTTTTATGAATAAGGGAATACCTACCACCAGGCCCTTCCGACTACAAAATTAACGAAAACTAGAATATTTAACTAATACAACTTACCACATCAGTCCTTATAATGAGGTAGGAGAAAAACACAGGATTGTATAGTATATCTGAACCTCGAATGTTGAGCGTATCTGGAACAAAAATAAGCTTCATCATCAACAGCCATTTAAACTTCCCACTGCTGGGGCACTGGCCTTCCTTACGGATTGATAAGACCTATATTTGTTAATAGTCTTTGGAGAAAAGTCTGCGGTGAAGTTTGTTGCGCAGCTTCTTCTTCACCTGCGCTTTGGATGTCGGCGGTAGAGTTACGTATTTTTTGACGTCAATCAATGATGTATATCATTCTAAATTTAATAAAGAATTTTGAATATGATAAGGAGTCGCGGGCCCATTACGGATTGGCAAATTCAGCTTACCAAAATAAAATTCACCCACAATCATAGGAATACAAACAAAATTATAGGTACTTTGTTAAAAAAATAAAATAATTTTATCCAATGGCGTCAAAATCCTGCTAATAATATTAGTGTGAAAGTTTATGAGGATGTAAGATGTATGTATGTTTGTTACTCTTTCACGCAAAAGCTACTGAACCGATTGTTAACAATGAGGAATAACACATAGGGTATTTTTCATCCCGAAATTCCCACGGGAGCGAAACCCCGGGACGCGACTAGATTTGATATATTTCCTGTCATTGTGCCCAGTTGGCTCAGTGGCGCCCTGCTGCGGGCGGGCGTGGAGTGGCGCAACGCGAAGGTGACCAAACAAGCCACTGAGCTGTTCGATGTCTGGCTCAACACCAACCAGACGATACCAGAGGTGATTGAGTATACGGAGTGACTTTATTTGTGTACGGTGACGATCATTAAAAAATTGCTTTTTCTGACAGCGAATCCTAGGCCAGCAAAAATCTGTGTAGGCACAACCCCTTCAAAGGAAATTCGTTTTCTTAAGTGTGAAGGGTAGTTCAAAGTTACAGATAAGCGTGATAGTTAAAAAACACAACTTACAGGCAATTTCATCCAAGGCAGTTAAAACCAAAGCGATGGCGCCTCGCTGTTGTATTAAAGTAATCAATTCTGCCACTTTATCGCTGGCTTGTCTTCCTGTCAAAAAAACGAAATTTTAATATATTTTTTAAAGGTCAAAACTAAAAAGAAAATTTAAAACATATAAAAACACTTTAATAATAAAACACATCAATTCAATGTTCTATTAAACACAACAACTCCAATATGCGGCAAAGTTACGTGACTGTGCATGACGGACAGACTCACGCGTGTTCCACCGCGCTCGCGGTGCACTGAGTGCGTTGGAACACCAGGGAGTAATCTCTCCGCACGTGTAGACACATCAGAATCGACTGACCCCGCTCCTACACTACAATCCCTATTCTATTCAGACGACGTATGTTATCTCACTTTACGTTTCACAATTAATTTTTTTACAACAAACCCCGTTCAAACATAGGGTACTTTTTTTTTTCAAAAATCAACCCCCGAATCACTATAATGGGGGGTGAAAGTTTGTGTTCCACGTTCGCAGAGAAACTCACGAAGGCGAAGCCGCGGGCAAAAGCTAGTTTTATATAAATTTAGGTAAATATCTTAAACAGTCCCCGGGCTTTTAGTGTCCCACTCAAGAATCAAACACGACACGTTTAGGATAGATATTATAATCTTACCAGAAAACTCTATGGGTAGAACGATCAGGTCATTGCTAGGTCTCGCTGGTGGGGAATCACCAATATTAGTTCTCGCAATGTCCACCAGGTTGTTTGGGGTCGCCACTAGCTCTATGTTAGCGGCTGACAGCGCCGTCTGTTCAATTCATACCACATTTTTTGCAATACATATTCAACTCAATTCAGATTTATTTCATTGTGTACCTACCACCTTTTCTTAACCTATGAGTTAACAAACACATTTAAGAGTTCACTATATCCTCCACAATGATATTTAATACAATAATAAAATAATAATAATAATTTAACTATCATATTTATCAACAAAATGTAATTTTAAGGTCATTCAGCTTGATAATAAATCATCAGATTTTCAATATCATCAATTTAGGAAGTATTTAATAATAAAATGTACAGGGATGTTTTAAATAGTTTTAAATCACTCATTACGAAGATATTTAGGGAGTTTGTTATACATCTGTGGTGCCTTGCCGAAAATACTTTCTCTTATTAATTTGGTATTGTACGCAGTTGAACAAAGCTTGTCACAGTTGCGGGCACACAATTGTCCTGTTATATTATACAGTTTTATTAATAAGCTTACTACTACGTCTATAAGTGATGTATATCATCCTAAATTGAATAAAGAATTTTGAATTTGAGCTATAATATATTATACCATGAAACATAAAAGCACGTAGCAAGTCATTGCGTCCACACGTTCTCTCTTTTTTTCACACGATGCGTTCACGATATGGGAAAGAGACAGCACGTGGACGTTAGTAACGTCCTGCGTTTGTATGTTTCGTGGTACGCCTCCTATTTACATGGGTATATGAATCTTGTTATATCAAAGACATACACAATCTTTATGCCTTAAGGTATAGTCGGAGCCAAGAGTTGTGTTGTGGAAAACGCCACATTTAGCTGTATGCCGGCTGTGAAAGTGAGATTATTATCTATATATGTGTATAAAAGAAGACACTGAATGACTGACTGACATATCAACGCACAGCCCAAACCGCTGGGTCTAGAAACTTCAAATTTAGCACATAGGTTCCTTATGTAGTCTAGGGGTGCAATATGAAAGGATTTTTCAAAATTCATCCTCTAAGGGGATGAAAAGAGGGTTCAAAGTTTGTATGGGGAAACCAGATTAGTCTAAATATTTCACTGAAGGGAAAATCACGCGGGGAAGCCACGGGCACAAGCTAGTTTGCTATATAGCATGCTTCTCATTTAGGTATTTATTTTTGCATACTCATTGTCGGTAAAACGTGTAGGCTTTAACTCAATTTTTTGACACCATTTTGTGTTACTTTTATAATTAATTACTTGCGTTCTCTGCGAGAAGAATCTCCAGTTTATAGCCAAATATTTGTAGAATCATGATGATGTAGACAAATATTTATGGGGAAGGACATAGGGTACCTTACATCTTAGAAAAATAACTGCTCCCGTGCTAGCTAAATAGCTATAAATATATAATAGGACAAATCACACAGATCGAGCCAGCCCCAAAGTAAGTTCGAGACTTGTGTTATGGGATACTAGCTCAACGATACTATATTTTATAACAAATACATATATAGATAAATTTCCAAGACCCGGGCCAATGAGGAAAAGATCATTTTCCATCATGACCCGACCGGGGATCGAACCCGGGACCTCTCGGTTCAGAGGCAACCACTTTACCACTGCGCCGGTCGTCAAGTCGTCGTCGCTAGTATTATATTTATACCTTCAATGTGTTCCAAGCAGCGCGCGTGTAGGTGGTAGGGTCCACACCCACTGCACTATTCGCCGTCAGATTTTGAGCCAGCCAGGTGTTGATAGCGGGATCGATTCCTATAAAAAATAAGATTTATTTTTTACATTTACGCTCATTTTTGTTTTATGCTTTTATTGTTACAATCAACACGTGATAAAAAACTTATTACCAAAAAAGTTGTGCGACAAACATTCGAAATTTTCGTTCAATACGGACAATGGACACGGAGCCGCTTACCCCCACTCGTTTGCCTCAGCCCCGCGCATTGTCACACAACTTTTATTACAAACGACAAGACGTCTCCTTATTTTTTGCTTCGAGGTTTCAATGTCACTCACCCTGTCTAGCCAGCTCCCAGTGTTCGGTGTCCACCTGCATATAAAACTGTGTGAAGTATCTAGCGTCAGTCCACACTCGTGCGTAGTTCGCCGTTACTACAGCCGTGCCCGACGATCCGGACAACCCGGATATCCACTCCCGTCGGGCGTCCGACGCCGCTATGTATTGCGACTGAAAAAAATGTCTTTCACTCCGGGAGTGCCGGCAGAAGTGAAAACTTGAATATTAACGTTGTGCACTTTTTACATCTTACGAATTTTCGATCAGGTCACGTGTCCTGACGCGAGTTTAACATTTTTCACCCATCACAACAAGTGCACAACGCCGCTAAAGATGTTTTCACTTCAAAAAGTAAAAAAAATATCTTTTTTATACAAGTTTTTATTGTTACATTCAACACGTAACAAAAAAGGATTGCCACAATAACTAAAATTTCGTTCACTAGGGAAATAGACAATCAACTTTTACGGAACGATTCCAATGAAACTCAGTTCAATTTTGAAACCTAAAATGAATCGCATTCATACTAAAAATTAACTCGATGATACGAATTTGCGATGCAGATCAATGTAGGTCGCAAATTGGATAGCGCTTGGACACGGTAACCTCACAGAAGTGGGATAACTGACGACGGAGAGATCTCCAATCAAATTCTATTCTACATGCAAATCTTGGATTCAACGTGTGACGAAAAAAGTTAAGTTCGTGCAGTAACCGTTTGAGGTGTTCTCTCGTTAATACCCTAACCTGGTTGCATAATCTGGTCTTGCATCGCAATAATATATAGTCATAGAGATAAGGCCACGTGTAGGTAAAATTTCGAGAAATTTCCTCATCGGAGCTGATCATCGGTGCACTATCAGGCATATTGTCATAATGCATTTATTTATTAATTCTACAGCATTACAATTCCGTGCCCCACCGAAACTGTATGTCACAATCAGTTATATCTACTAATCGACGTCCCACCGTCATCGACGTCAAGCAGGCCGTAAAATCGCAGCCGAATCTTCGAACATGTTTATTCTTTACGCTTGCCTGTCTTCGGAGGGTCACAGCTGAGGATGCAACTGGAGAATACGCGTTAGAAGACTCACGCTGTGTGCGTCAGCAGTAGGCACGATGTAAGCATCCAAATTGTTGTCATTTAGCACTTGACGGAGGGCAGTGAGTCGCTCCAAACTATTGTCTATGCCCAGTCGGTCCTCTGGGAGATGTTTATATACTGAAAAGTGACGTTATTTGGGCAAACCATTGAAAAGAAAATTACAATATTTGTGTGACATAATTAAATGACAACACTAGCTTAGCTTTTTCAATTTGAAACAAACATGATTTTCATACAAACTTTCATCACATTCGGTTGACTTTTGAAAAAAAAGTTACGCCTATTTTCGATGGAGGATCTTTAACTACGTGCATACCAAATTTCATCAAAATACAAATCTTCAATAAGACAGACAGACAGACTTGCGCATTTATAAGATTAGTATGGAAGGATATAACAACATTTCAGTCGTTGCAATGTGCGAAAAATAGACAAATATTTATGCGATGTGTTCTACGACGGTGACCTGCGATATTTGCGGCCCGCGGGGCTTCACTCTCGTGGGAGTTTCGGGATAAAAAGTACCCTATGTGTTATTCCGGGTTATATTCTACCCGTGTACCAAATTTCACAACAATCCGTCCAGTAGATTTTGCGTGAAAGAGTAACAAACATACACGCATACATCCTCACAAACTTTCGCATTTATAATATTAGGACTTACGGTAATCCGATCCACCGTTAGGTTCAGCCCAATCCTGGTCTGGTATATGACCACACGCCACCGAAATGACTATGCTGAAAACAAAGTCTAATTATTTAATTAACAAGTTTAATTACAAAATGTCATTTTAGCAATCCGATTATTGTCGTCAGAGAGATCTCTGAAGCGGTGATGGTTAAGCGGTTAAGACTGCCTATGAAATGAAAGGTCCCATGTTCGAATCCTACTCGTGCCACACGATTTTGTATACCAAACATAAGATCATACATATAAGATACCAAAACGTAACATTAGATGTTTTTGGGCGTCTTGAATAAAATCTGACACCAGTGTTAGCAATAATACACTCGAAACGAAAGTAGTTAAGAGAGAACTGTTGGATTCAACGCGCGACAAAAAAAGAAACATTTCCTTGCAATACACCGTTGAGGAGTTCCCTAGTTGGGAGGTAATCCTGGGTGCAGCAGCATCAGGTCATGCTTATCGTAATAACACATTGTCATAGAAACTAAGCGGCCTGGAAAATTTCGACTCTGTAGGACAAGTGGAGATGGAATTAAACTTGAAAGATTTGAAGCTTGTAAAAAAAACGTGTTGCACTCCGGGAGCGCCGGAACGTTGTGCACTTTTTACATCTTACGAATTTTCGACCAGGTCACGTGTCCTCACGCGAGTTTAACATTTTTATACCCATCACAAAAAGTGCATAAAGCCGTTATCACTACATAGCATAAAACAAAGTTGCTTCCAGTCTGTCTGTACATATGTATGCTTAGATGTTTAAAACTACGCGACGGATTTTGATGCGGGTCGTTTTAATACGATAATAGATACTGTGATTCCTTAGGAAGGCTTAGGCGTGTAATTTATTATGGTTTTACGCGAGTGAAGCAGGGACGGGCCGCTTGTAAAAAATATATGTACTTACATGACACAAAAAACGATCATGTTCGATCGCACTCCTCGAGGACCAAAATAATAATGAACTCTAAATAACTCCGCTGATTACACGATATCAGATATATATTTATTGATATTGATTGATAAATATATAGGATTTAGTTATCATATCGCATTATTACGTGTAGTAATTATGTTCGCATAACGCGTGTCGCATCTTAATGACCTTACCATACGACCTTGTCGCAACGAATTTTACAACCCATTTAGAATAAAATATAAGTTCTGAAATTCTACCACGAGTCATATAATATAGAAAAGTTACTATTGCTAAATAATATAAAAGAGACAGCATGTGGACCTCCAAATGCTGTATTTTCCCCCCCATATCGTGTTCTGCCATCAATACATATAATAAAACAGTAGAAAATATCTTTCTGTACATTGAATATATTTACATAACAAATTAAAAGAAAAAAAAAAGCTTTTATTATGCTCAAAAAAGGAAATAAAATTTTCCTTTAAAATTTTAATTATCAACTTATAACCTATCGAGGGTATACTCACAATACAAGCAAGACAAGCTTTTATGATCGTATAATTTGTGTACACACACACATACACAATTTATATGATCATAAAAGCTTGTCTTGCTTGTGTTGTGATCTTTAAGAAGATACAAAAGAAATTATAATTATTTACCTTCACAAATGCGGAGATTCGGGGTGAGCTTCGTTTTAAATAAAAGAGGCAAGTGTCTTATAAGATTTATTTATTTATTTATTCATAACCTATATCAAATCACAAGTTGTCGAGATATGTGCAGTAATATAAAAACTAATAAATAAAAATCACAAAAAATATAAATATGTATTTCAATTATTCTTGCTATTTAATAAAATGACTCCCATGTTTTTCGGGTACGTAGAATGTAATATTAGTTTATTTTTAAATAGCTTCATTTCTTATTTAATTGAAATACCATTTTGCCAATAAATAAAATATAATAATTTATCAGATCAATTCGAAATTATAACCACTAACATATTATTTTTGTTACCTTGTAAATTATTATTGTTTAATTGTTTGAAAATTTAATTCAGATGTACATGGTCTAAAATTACATGCGTAAATATTTTAAATGTGACTTTTAAAAACAAATCGACGATGCCTTGTACTGTGTTAAGGTCTGTTCAATTTAATATATTTTTTGAAAAATATACAATCCAATATCTGAATTTTACACATTAAAAAAATTTATCAAAATTTCGTCGCTATCAATCCTTTCAACAGTTGTACTCTAATTAAAATTGAGCTTTTCAAAAGTTTTCGTTTACGTAAAAAAAAGACAATCATTTGTAATTTTTATGTTCTATTTTTCGTAAATTAATACAAAATGTTTTTTTTTAAATACATATTTAATTCTACAAAAAATTGGTACATATTGTATATATATAATTATAAAATTGGAAAATGTACTAGAAAAATCACATGATATGTTATTAGCATAATATGTATACGCGATAGTGTAAATGTATCTAAAAAGCTGCTTATTACTACAAAGTTCACTTATAAATCACTCTACGGTAGTCACTTTCTAATATAAAATTCATTTATTTATTTATTAGTAATTAGATCTCACAGTGCGGTATCTCTCAATCTAACCTGACGGGAAGCGTAGATGATGTGTAGGGTGTTACACGATCAAAAAATGACAATGAAAACCTACAGCCATTTGTCCCCGGATGTGTGTAATTATAACTCATATCTTTGTAATACAATAAGCGCTAGACAGAGAAAACTGTAGACATCATATGTTTCGTTTCGCTCATACAAGATAGAGAAACGCGTATTAGAAATACACGAGACAAAGCGGTTAATATCTTTATCTCATACGTCTAGTCTAGGTTTTCAGTTTTTTATAATAAAAAAATCACACCCATATAGCAGGAAATCGAGAACATATTTCACATTTGACTATAACAAACATACAATTTATAAAAAAAAATTACATGTTCGAAGCTTAAAACTAACATAGCAAAAGTGTTAATAATACAAACGTTGACACTATGGAGGACAGCCATTTCTGTGGCTTTAGTTGTATCCAAGTAAAATAAGGTCACTTTTTGAACACAATATATTCCTAAGACGTCACTCAAGATTTTTTCATTATTCATAACAAAATTCTACGTCATTATCAGTAAGTGAATTGGGTTTATATTGTTTAATAGTAAATATTTTTTCACGAAATATTTTCCTAAGGACTCAACACATAGGCATATGTTGGCAAATTCTCAATTTTACGAGGTACGGACATATAAATATACCAAATAATTTACAGATGCCCATATCCATGAAAAAGCCTTATAAATTAGCGAATATTTTGATTTATTATTATGTAAATATATGATTTGAATACGTTAACAAAATATTGGGGCAATATTTGCTGTGGACGTTATGAACTATATTATTAAAAAATAATTTATTTTAGCAACACACACTCGGTGTATAAACAAAAACCTTTGGTCGGCAATGCTGACTAAATAAGTAATTTTATGTAAATAGTCAGCGGTGCTGACTAAATTATTCGCCAGCAATTTGGCTTTATTAATTAATTATTAAGCTTCAATTAATTGAGAACCTCTAGTTATTTGAAATTGGTTAAAATTAGAATAATTTAAGTTGCAAATGAAAAAAAAAATATACGTTACACAATTTAACTCTTCGAATACCATTAAAAAAATGTAGAAATTCAGAAAAGTTTAGTCCATGTATAAAATTCTTCCTATTTTATATTGTATAAAGAATATAAAAGTGTATACGTATTATATATAAAAAGCTGCGTATTTAACAACACCATTACACTCAATAATGCTTACTATATTTTAAAATGTCAACACATCCAAAAACCATGTTCCGTCCAAAAAAAAAAAATATATATATATACTAAGTGTTGTAATGTATATATGATTTACAATATCATACATTTGATTAAAACCTGACACCAATGTTAGCAGTAACACGCACGAAAAGAAAGATTATCGGTAGCTAGATTTTGCCCGCGGCATCGCCCGCGTGATTGCCCACGGGGGCAGTTATTTTTCCGGCATGTCCTTCTCCAAACAACATTTCTGATTGGTTGAGTAGATAGAGCTTGAAGAAGTAACAAACTTACTTTCCAATATTAAAAATACGAAAATAAAATTAAAATATGTTTGTTTGTTACCTCCTCACGCGTTATCTACTCAACCAATCTTCTTGAAATTTATATATGTAATTAAGAGTATGGAGAAGGATGAGGGGTGACTTTCAACCTGTAAAAAAACTATTGTTCCCGTTGGATTTGCGAAAAACCTGTATTCAATTGTAGGTGGCGCTAAATATACATTTTACGATTTTGCAATAAAAAACACTAGATGGCGCTGTGTGTATTTTAACGCGCTAACTATCCCAATCCCACGAAGAAAAAGCTGTTCCCGAGGGAATTTAGGCGCCCGAAACATTACATATAATAAAACAAAGTCCTCTGTCGCGTCTGTCTGTCTGTTCGCGATAAACTAAAAAAAACAGGGTGTCCACACTTCACACAATCACTCTCTCCATCAAACTCTCTCGCTCTCTTCATCAAAAGCACGTTTCGCCGAATTTTTTTTTATATCTCAAGTTAATTAAACCTAATGTGTTAATTAAATGTTTCTACATAACCTAATGATGTCAAGCAGAACTGAATACACCGATTGTTTTCATTCAAACTTATCTAGATTTTGAGAAACCAAGAAAAGTTTTCGACGCAACTTGCTTTCGATGAAGAGAGTGATTCTGTAAACTGTGGATAACCGCTCAAAAACTACTGCACGGATTTCCATGCGGTTTTCACCAATAGATAGTGTGGTTCCTGAGGAAGGTTTAGCCGTATAATTTATTATGTTTTTACCCGAGCGAAGTCGGGAACGGCCACTAGTTTATAATATTACTAACTGCGCCACGGGGCTTCGCGCTCCTGTGAGAGTTACGGGATAAAAAGAACTGTACTGTTATTCCAAGTTATATTCCACCCGCGTACCAAATTTCATAACAATCGGTCCAGTAGATTTTGCGTGAAAGAGTACAAACATACACTTTCGTGTTTATAATGTAAGTGGGATAAATTTACCGTATATGAAACTTGTTAGCTTTGAGAGCTGATCGTATTTTCTTGACTAGAGTTGACGGCTGTATCAGAATGGAAACTTCGCTTCCGTGCATACTGAGCCGATGCATCTCCTCCTCGCCGCCCTGCGAATATAACAATATGCATGATCATTATTATCTCGTATCTAACGCATAACCTTCCAAAGGCGCATAAGGTATATAGAGACTAACATCTTTTGTTCCACGACTTTTGTCTGAACTTTGGTAAATACAAAAAAAAAACACTTTTTTTTTAAGTTTTAATGTCGTTTCTATAAAACGTTAACTCTATATTCGATTCTGCTACATAACGCTACTGTACTGTCTCGTGTCGCTCGGCTATTAATAGAGTTAACATGTGTAGAATCGCAAAGTAGATTGTATTTATTTATATTAAAAAAAGAAAACTATATAACTATAAAACAAAGCTTATTAAAAAAAGAAAACTATATAACTATAAAACAAAGCTTGTTTTGTCGCGTCTATCTGTCCTAACGCGAAAATCTCAAATGTGATACCTGACGGATGTTCGTACGGTTTTGACCAATGGATAGAGTGATTCCTTGGGAAGGTGGTGTTCGTGGTGGCGTTAAGGACGTTTGCAACTTTTTTGTAAAGAATCAAAAGCAAAATATAAAAAAAAAAACCCCCAAATTGGGATGTAAAATTTTGTATGAAAATCGTGTGCGAGGGGTTGAAAGTTTGTATGAAAATCGTGTACGTTCCGCGTTCGCAGGGAAATTCGCGCGCTAAGCGTGTTTTGAATAGAAATAAAAAAAACCTTGAGCAAGTTGAGCGGGCGGTTGTTGACCTCCGTGACGGCGCCGCGGCCCGCGCGCACGCCCGCGGCCCAGCCCGGGGACCCGCGGCTCACCCGCACTATGTTACACTCGCCGTCCAGCTTTATGCCTGCCAATATTATTTTATGCAATCTGGGGGCACGGCAGCGCCCCCGCAAGTCGAGCAAAAAACTCCTTTTCTCGAAGCAATTCAGGCCAATTTCGAACCCCAATAACTTTGTTGTGTTGTATTGTATAAACACTGTAAATTTCAAATTTCATTCACTTTGAACCAGTAGTAAAAGAATTTTGACTTGTTAAAATTTCTTGATTTTGTCACTCACTCACCGATCATCAAAAGTCTAACGCACTTCTAGCAGACATAGAACCTTCAAATTTAGAATACAATTAGTGTTTAGTGTCTAAATCAAGGGAAAACCTAAAAATTTTGGTCCAGTTTTACCAAATGCATTAATAACTTTGTAATCCCATAGGAAATTACATAGTTACATTTGCAGTTAATGAATAATTGTACCTGTATGATGGAAAGGGTGTGTCCAGCCCATGAAATTGAACAACATTCTCATAGGAAAATATGTTGAAATATGAAAAAAAAAGCTACTTTCCATACAAATTCGACTTATGACTACAAAAATAAGTGAGATGCCATCAAAAAAAACATGCTGTAAAAAACCCAAGTCTCGCTCAGTTTTTTTGCAGTAAAAAGTTGAAAGATCCATGTAATACCAAGTCGATTAATTTATTTAGTCCCTACTTACTTTGTTTTGATTAGTTTTAAAATTATATTAGTAATAATAATATTGTAAATTACTTTTTCAGTTTCCGACACAATGTATCTTGTTTATGAAATAAATAAATAAATAAAATTTATTGAAAGAAAAGAGAGTAAACAAGTTTTTTTTTCTATAAAAATGTCATTTTCGCCACAAGCTTTCGCATTCTGGTCGGAGAGTTCTTGTGGCATTTAACGCGTGACAAAAAACCCATGTCCGTGCTGTAAAGGGCCGAGCAGTTACCTCCTCGTCAGCATAATAATGTATTATGTCAGGGAAACCGAAGTGACGTGGGAAATATCGACTCTGTAGGAGAACTGGAAGTTGGAGAAGTCTACAGAGAAGTTTTTTTTTTTTTTTCATTGTAACACACTTCAACACTCTCTCTCTGATCTGAGCGTATTCCCGGTTACTTCCTCAGCCGTTGAGCGTCGGAGCCCAGGGGCCGCTTTCCTACTTTTTCGTCTCCACTTCGCACGGTCGTCGGCATCGCTAGTTGTCAGACCATAAGACTAATATATTACATTAAGAAAGTAATTTTGAATTGAATTGAATTGAATTAATCTCACCTATATTTTCGTTATCCCTCCTATTTATAACATATATTTTCCCCAACGGCACCCGATGGAACAATATGTCCACCTGAATAAGTCAAAAATATAAACATTTAAGAAAAACATATATACTTTCTTTGCAACATATAAATTAAAATAAACTAGACAGATTTTGATGAAATGATCGACACCGCAATCGATAACTTATTCAATACTCAACACAGTCTGGCTGCGACCACGGCGACTGCAAGGTCGTTGAAACGTCAGCGATATTAAATAAAAAAGGTTCGTCCTAAATCCCTTTAATCCTACTAATATATGTATGTATGTTACAGTTTCACGCAAAATCTACCGGACCGATCGTTATTAAATTTGGCACACGGGTAGAATATAACCTGGAATAGGGTAGTTTTTATCCCGAAATTCCCACGGGAGCGAAGCCCCGGGGCGCAGGTAGTATAATATATGTAGTTTAGACATAGTTGTAGTTTTAAGATGTATATAACAGATCGGTTAACATCAGAGAAATGTTTTATGACACATAAAGAAAGATAGGATCTCTTATTAAAAATATTTCGTTCGGTTAACTATATCTATACTATTATTATAAAGAGGTAAGCGTTTGTGAGTTTGTATGTTTGAGGCGGGTAACCTCCGAAACTAGCGAACCGATTTCAAAAATTCTTTCACCATTAGAAATGTACACTATCCAAGATTGTTATAGGCTATATTTTATCTCAAAATTCCCACGAGAGCGAAGCAAGCAAGCAAGCACCCCGGGCATCGTCTAGTTATATATAAATTTTTTGTTTTTCATCAGTACTCGATCACAATCATATGTTTCGGTACCTTTTGACCATGTACTTTATTGTGTACTTACATTGTTCTATTACTGATAAAAAATTATACATAAAATTATATTTAAAAAATGGTAAGCCCTTTTGGCATAATAGGGACCAACAGTTTGAATGAGTTTCTTTCGGCATTTCTTCTCAGCAGTGGTCGTTCCGAAATGCTAGTAGTTTGTAGCTTTGGTAAATATCATTTAATTTTGAATATGACGTGAAAAAGTGTGAAGGCCTAAATTAATACTAATATTATAAGAGAAAAGATTAGTATTTTTGTTTTTTTTTTTGTTTGTAATGGATAAACTCAAAAACTACTGGGCCGATTTTGATGAAATTAGGCACAGAGATAGACGAAACCTTCTGGAGAGACATAGGCAAATTTTTTATTGTGGTTTCACACGAGCGACGCTGGGACAGACCTCTAGTATCTGAATAAATTATTTGATTGGATTTGTTATACACGTCACACACGCTTTCCAACTTATGTATCATGATAATAACAATGAGATGAAAAAAATTTAGAATCGAGCGGAAATTTCATAACAGTGGGGTGTGTTGATTAGTTAAGATTACTCTCTCTAATGAAAATACGCCGGCGTGAGACGTGAAGGGATGAATTAAACGATTATATTTTTGATCGAAGGCCAATTGATTACTCACCCTCAGAGTGCGGTCCTGTTTCAACAAGAGTGCCGCGTGCTGGGCGCTCCTCGGTGTCAACCTGCCCACAGCCGCCACGCGGTCCCCCGCCCTGCCGCATACACTCCGCCCCGCGTTACCCCAACAACATATCCTGGACATATACAATTCCTTGTATATATATTGTATATATATATATATACAAAATTATCTTACCTACAATATTATAAAAGCGAAAGTATGTTTGTTACCTCTTCACGCGTTATCTACTCAACCAATCTTCTCAAAATTTCGCATATATATATATAATTAAGAGTATGGAGAAGAATAAAAGTCTTTCATGCCGAAAAAATAACTGTTTTGGTGGGAAATATACGCGAGCGAAGCCGCGCGTAAAAATATAAACATCGAAACCATACCTATTGGTCAAAACCGCATTAACATCCTGTGCAGTAGTTTTTGTTCGCCAAACAGACAGACAAACGCGGTAGAAAATACTGTTTATAATATGTAAGGATATACAATTTATTTTCAACCAAAATTTCACCCCCCAAAACTTACCATACTTGATGTTCATAGTCGACGAACGCGGGCGGATCCCGGACGGAGACGGAAGCGGCGACAGCGGAGCCGCGTCGCTGCTCCGCGCGCAGCGCCGCCGCCTGCCGCGCGCGCAGCGGCTGCAGCTGCGGCGGCGGCGGCGGCGGCGGCGGCGGCGGGAGGGGGACTGGTGACATTTCACCTGGGACATAAACGATAGTCCAACATTCTACTTGGGGCAAAAATACATTTTTTATATGTATGTTTGTACCGAGATAACTTTCGAACCATTGGTTCGACTTCGATGAAATTTAAAAGGTATGTAGGATCTGTCAATAGAATTTTTCAGTTCGTGAAGCATCAAAATCGGTTAAGCCGTTATTGAAATATTCATAACTTTGTAAAAACTCGTCAACATTTATTGTGTACGCGAGTTCTGAGTTCGCGGCGAACAACTAGTTTACAACTACTAGCTTCAATGGCAATATGCAAAATGTATGGATTTTGACTACATGAAATGATTTTATTTATTATTAGATGCCCGCGACTTCGTTAGCGTAGAATAGTTACTTCTGAGAGTGTAATTCTATTGTTTGCGAATGTGTTTACCCATGCAAGAATAATAATATCTAGGACCAACATTTTTGTGTGATAATCAATTAAATCGTCTTTTCAACAGGATTTTCATACAAACTTTCAACCCCATTAGTCATATAGGGGTTGAGTTTTGAAAAAAAAAACACGTAGCCTACGTTGGAACGGGGTTATTTAACTACAAGCTTAATAAATCATTATGTAAAATAGATTAGCAGTACTTGCTAATATTTTCATAATAAAATCCATACTCCCATATGAATATTATAAATGCGAACATCTGTCTGATCTGCTTTCACGGCTAAACCGCTGGGCTGATTTTGATGAAATTTTGTATGCATGTAGCCTTCAAACATACAAGATAACCTATTTTATATCTCAAAAATCAACTCCCAAATTACTACAATGGGAGGGGGTGAAAGTTTGTATGAAATTCTTGTCTGTTCCGCTTTCGCAGAGAAATTCACGCGGGCGAAGCCGTGGACCAAAGCTAGTGGACAGATGAATCTCACCGTTATTCAGAGAGCTACTTCTTCTCCTGGCGCCGTCAATTCTTCCTTCAGGTCGTGATCTGCGAACCACCTTCTCCGGGGATGTAATGGCGCGGGAACTGTAAGCGTTATTTTAGGAATCCAAATAAAAATGACAATTTTTGACATGAGCTTTTCTTTTGACAGGGGCGCGGGTTCAATTCCCGCTCGATTTTAGATTTTTTTCATCTTGTTATTATTTTCCAAAATAAGTTAAATCCAAAATAGCACGTGTGACATGTATAACAAATCAATTTAAATGAGCTTTTCTTGTCGTCAGATACATGTTATGGCATTTAACGCAAGACAAAAAACCCATGTCCGTGTAAACGGTTGAGGAGTTCCCTCGTCTGGAGTCGATCCGGGCTGCACCAATCAGGTCATGCTTATCACAGTAACGCATTGTCATGGAAACCGAAGCGACGTGGGAAATTTCAACTCTGTAGGACAACTGGAAGTGGGAGAAATCTAACTTGCAAGATTTGTTTACAGACAGACAACGGGACAGGTGGAACTAAATAAAAGCTTGTAATTACATATTTTTTTTTTACAAATATTTCATTCTTGACGCAAGCTTTTGTTGTCTTCAAAAAGATATAGTTTCATTAAAGGCGGAGCCGTGGTGGTGCAGTGGTTGAGCATGTCCGCCTGTGATCGAGAGGTCCCAGGTTCGAATCCTACTCGTCCCACATGAGTTTGTATATCAATCTGATTCATGTATTGTAGTATTCATCGACCACCACTTGCTTCCGGCGAAGGGAAACATCGTGAGGAAACCTGCACACTGGTTGAATCAACTTGTGTGTGAAATGGAGAAGGCAAAGGCGGACCACTCCAATAATAGTGCCAAGAAAGTCTTTGTGTGTTTTATTCCACGTAATGACCACGACCCTCAGTCATGAGGAACTATGAACAAGAATCGTTATCTAGTTGGACTCGAACCTGGGACCTTTCGGTACACAGGACTGTCTTAACTGTCTAAACCGTTGAACCACCACCGGTTCAATAAGAAATTTAATATGAGTAAGCGATTGTTACCTATCCGTTGTCGGTTCCTGTCTTGTGGGGCTGTCGTGTCTCCTGCCGCCTATTCTTAATTTTGTCAACAGTGAAAACTCTGTCAGGCCTCGCTTCCATATCGGCTTGGCTGGTGATGAATCCGATTTGTCTGCATAAATAATGATGCATTTATTAAACTTAAGCTAAATAAATAAATATAAATATATTAGGACAAATCACACAGATTGAGCTAGCCCCAAAATAAGTTCGAGTCTTGTGTTATGGGATACTAACTCAACGATACTATATTTTATAACAAATACATATATATAGATAAACTTCCAAGGTCCGGCCTAATCAGAAAAAGATCATTTTTCATTATGACCCGACAGGGGATCGAACCCGGGACCTCACGGTTTAGAGGCAAGCACTTTACCACTGCGCCACCGAGGTCGTCAAAACGAAAGCTAACGGTAAAAATTTTGGGGTATATACTTACTATTTACAAAACCATTATATACTTGAGGATACTTATTAATATATATTTTTTAACCTGTTCTGTCCCACTGCTGGGCAAGGGTCTCGCCCAAGTCTTACCAATTTAATAATATATTAATATTTATTTATTTATTCATTCATTCATTTATTATTAGTAGTTGTTCGCCGCGTATTTAGACTTCGCGAACACAATATTTTTTTTTACAAAATTGTGAATATTTCAAAAACGACTGAACCTATTTGGATGCGCCATGAACTTAAAAATTAAGCATTAACAAGCCCCAATTTAATGTATTTTTAAGATAAGAACACACACACGATAAGGAACTGAAAATCAGTGTATTGCTCGTAGAGTAATAACATCACTGAGTTGTGGCCTGTTTAGATTACTGCAGCACACACACCCATAATCACTTTTTGTACTTACCCACTCTTTGTTTCTTTTTTGGTAATCTTAATTTTTTTGGTTATCATGTGTGTGTGTGTGTGTCTGTAGTTTTTATGAATAAACTTATTTCTTTCTATTCTGTTCTATAAGAAAGATATTCGTGAAAGTCATGTTACATTCCTTTAGGCGACTTGGATAAAATCGGATTTTTGCTAACACACACGATAAGAAAGATTCCGTCTCAAGAATCATAGTTACTTGCACGATAGCTTGTGAAAATTGACTCACCAGTTTTATTGCCATCCCTTTTTGGACTCATACTAGGCCTTATAAGCATCTCCCTCACTCTATCGCCACTGTCATACGCGTTTTGACTCTGAGATCTTTCGATATTTGTCCGCACTCGCACATCACTATTACAACACACCACATTCACTGTTCTATCTTGTCTATCCCCATTAGTTGTTCTACTGTTGACAATTTCCTCATGTCTATTTGTAGTGACATTATTATTAGGATATAAATATTCGTATGTAGATTCGTTCGCTGTGTCCAAATTTGGTAAAGAAGATTTCCTAACTTTCTCCGCATGTTTTAATCGAGACACAACGTTTTCGTTCGAAGTTGATGCCATACATAATCTTTCGTATACACCTTCTTGAGATTTTGTTTCTTCGCTTTGATTTGTGTCAATATTGTTTGGATCGTTGGTTAGTTTAACCGTTGAATTGTTCGTTAAATTGACTGTGGAATCGTCGGTTAGATTAACAGTTGTAGTCAGACTCAAATGTCCGTAGTCTCCATCGTTGAAAATAGCACCATATCGGTCTTCGGTGTTAACAATGTTAACAAAACTGTTGTCCGGTTGGATCGTTACGTTATCGTTGACTGTCAAGTTGACTTTCTCGTTGAAATCAAAGGTGAAGACATCTGTTTCTGGTCCAAGCACAGGGATCGCTGTGTGAGGTGGATTTTTATTCGATACTTGGATCACAGTGATGTTAGTTGCTTGCGGTTCTTTTTCACTATAACAAGGGAATAATAATATAATTAATGCTTGACATTATACATGTGAAAGTCAGCCTTTCATGGGTAAGCTAAGCAGATTTTGATGAAATTTGAAATAAATATAGTTAATGACCTAATGATATACAAAGGTTATTTGTGTATGTATAAGATGATAATAAATATCCCTAAAGTAAAATCACATAATTAAAAAATAAATATTTAACATATATTTTATCATACCAGCGGCGCGTTTACACTTAAAAACTTTCTCTTGAATAACTCTATCTATTTAAAAAAATCCACGTCGAAATCGGTTGCTTACTTTTAAAGATCTATTAGGAACAGACAGACCGAGAGTTAGAAGCGACTTTATTTTATACTATGTAATATAAAATAATTATTTTAAACAATATAGCATTTTTATTCGTAAGTAAAAAATATAGTCAGATTGAGCTAGCCCCAAAGTAAGTTCGAGACTTGTGTTATGGGATACTAACTCAACGTTACTATATTTTATAACAAATACATATATAGATAAACATCCAAGACCCGGGCCAATCAGAAAAAGATCATTTTCTATCATGACCCGACCGGGGATCGAACCCGGGACCTCTCGGTTCAGAGGCGAGCACTTTGCACCGCGCCACCGAGGTCGTATATACCTATATGGAGGTCAATGCTTTAATTTACCAATAAAAAATAATTCTTACCACGTAGCTATATCCTCATTCGCTTCTTTAACCTTCACCGTCTGCTTGTATTCCTCACTTTCCTCATCATCGTCGAAGAAATCCTCGGTGTCCCTTCAAAAAATTAAATGCCATGGATTATATTTTCAAATAACATTTTTGCCAGTTACAAGTCTTATTATGTGAACAGTACGACTTTTCATTTCAACTGTAATTAAAATAAGACTTCTTTTTAGGGTTCCATACAAAAAAGAAAAAATGGAACCCTTATATGAACACTCGTGTGTCTGTCTGTCCTTCCGTCTTTCACAGCCAATTTTCCCCGAATATACAGTACAAAATCACGTGAAATTTGATAGGTTGGTGTAATCCTATAAATTGACATAGTTGATTTTTGAAAAAAAAAACACGCACGCGGCACAGTAGCGCCCTCTAGTTTATAAAACGTAATTAAAGACTATCAGACTTTTTGGCCAAATCCCAGTTATGTGCGGTATATGTGTTAATCTAACGTATCAACTACGTCAATGACGAATAAAAAAAAATCCCCAAAAACTGTGAATAAACACACAAATACACTCACAAACTTTCACCTTTATAATTGACACATCAACTTGGGGTAAAAATAAATTTTTTGTATGTATGTTTGCAACGCGATAACATTCGAACCGTTGTTGGTCTGATTTTGATGAAATTTAAAAGGTATGTAGGATCTGTCAATAGAATTTTTAAATTCGTGGGGCAACAAAATCGGTTAAGTCGTTTTTATATATAGTATTAGAGTACTAATATTGACCAATTATTAAATGCCTGACAGGAAGAAAACAGAGAGGTATGTAATAATATTATACTATCTGTATGTACCTGTTCTCACAAATAAACTATTTGATTGATTGATTGATTGAGTGATTGATTGATTGATTGATTGATTGATTGATTGATTGATTGATTGATTGATTGTCTGATTGATTGATTGATTGTCTGATTGATTGATTACCTTCTCCTCAATATGGAGTCATCGAGACATATATTCTGCCCGCAGATCTTTGCAACACTTTGTGGTTGTTCTGTTGTGGTACTCGTACTGGGCTGGGGGTCCTCCTCCCAGTTGGAGATGTCCACGGGTTGTGGTGGTTGTGGTTGATCCGGGGGGTTCTGCTCCTCTGGTGGGGGGCGGGGCGGTATCAGTTCTATGCCTGGCACTCTGGAAATAAAAATATGTATTTTGTCGTTGATATGTATATTTATACTTGTTGTGAATAGTGCAAATCTATTGGTGCAGAATTTTAGAATTTAAAGCATTTATTCAAAACCTAGCTCATGGCCGCGGCTTCGCCCGGGTGAAATTCCCACGGGGACGGTGATTTTTCGGAATGAATAGTACTCTATGTCCTTCTACTTATTCAAATTTATGCTAAATTTAATTAGTGAGAATATCAGTTGAGCAGATAAATGGTTAAGAGGTAACAAATAAATAAACAGACAAACTTACATTCGGATTTATTATTAGATAGGATTAGAATTTTAGACCTTAATCAATAGATAATACAGTATTTATCAAAGCAAGAAATCGAAACAAATCATTTATTCAGAAATTGGACCTTGACAGGCACTTTTTCACGTCAAATTGTATATTATACATAACACATATTTCGACCACTGTTGAGAGGAAATGCCGAAACTCATTTAAACAATGTCCCTATCATACCAAATGGGCTTCGTTCTGTAAGAAAAATTTAGACGTACTACATATACATATATCTGTATCAACATAGGTTAAGCAGTTACCTATCTGGCGGGACCGGAGGGGTGGGCGGCAGCGGGCTGGTGGGGTCGCGTGCGGGCGCGCGGGGCAGCGGCGCCGCGGGCGCTGAACAGTACACGTTCTCGCCCGAGGACAATATTTTCAGTTCCTGCAGCTTCGTTCGTAAGGTTGTCACCCAATCCTGCATTGTCTCCCTGGGATTTAAAAAGAAAATCAATTAACTAGTGTGGTATTAATCATCTGTGGTATTTTAGTTTTCACCACTGACATTAATGTGATAGTGTTGGCACATGGTTTTGGAATGATTGATGAGAAGCCGTGGGCAATCGCTGGCCCGCACTGTGACTCACTTGAATCCCACAACAAAACAGCTCACCAATCGCTGGCCCGCACTGTGACTCACTTGAATCCCACAACAAAACAGCTCACCAATCGCTGGCCCGCATGGTGACCGCCTCAGTGTCAGTGTGCACGCGGAAGTCGCACTCGGCGGAGGCGGAGGCTGTGACGTGGCGCGCGCGACGCAGACACGCGGCCCACACGGGCCGGTGCGCCAGCGTGTGCGGGCACGCGGCCGCCGTGTACTGCTCCAGGTACGGCGTGCGCCCGTTGTGGATACAGAACAGTGTCCACATCGGCTTCAGTGACACTTTCTGGAACAATTGTTGTAATAATAAAAGCCTATTTGTTTTCTCTGGCTCTTGTAGGTTTCGCCTGTGCCAAATGTCATCGAAATTGGCCCAGTAGTTTTCGAGTTTATTTCTGTTTATTTATTTATATATATATATATATATCTATACTATTATTATAAACAGGTAAGCGTTAGCGAGTTTATGAGTTTGTATGTTTGAGGCTGGTAATCTACATAACTATAGAACCGATTTCAAAAATTCTTTCACCATAAGAATGGTACATTATCCATGCTATAGGCTATTTTGTATTTCAAAATTCCCACGGGAGCGATGCCGCAGGCATCATCTGGTATATAATAAATAATATTACAGTGTGGAACCGGCATTTTATTGAAGAATCCACACCGAACGAACGAAGAAGTCACTCCCATATACAAACAAGCAATGTCATTGTTAAACCATGCTATCAAAGAGACGTATCTTCATTATTATTTATTGTCATTACTACTACTTCAACTATTATTAGACTCCGCACAGGTCATGCATCCCCGGTATCCCCAGCTAAAATAAGAATTAAAGACAACTCGCTATGTGAATGCGGCCTAGACGAGGGTACACCTGATCACATATTTTTTGAATGCTCAAAATTTTCTCTATCTCTATACGACTTGCTTCCCCCTTAAGTCCCAAGACCTGTGAATATGCAATTTCTATTAACATTAGTTTTCTCCCCATTTATAATTATATTGGCAAAATTTATACAAAATAATAATATCTACTTATAATTTTTATTTACTTTATCCGTATGTATGTATGTATAATATATTTATATACTCTTATATTTTAGGTTACACACTGAACCGTGTTTCATATATCATTATAACATATTATATTCCGTGTCAATCTCAACCTTGACGTTGGCAAAATCATCGTTTTGCCGAACGATGGAGCTTAGAAATTAAAAAAATATATATTATCAGATAAACTACTTAATATACATATACTTATCTATGAATTTATTACATAACAAATGATAAGAGATAATATTAAATAAATAGTTTTGCAACTGATGTGGTATTTTTCATTTAATTGTTGTCTGTCATATGTTTATTTCCCATTGTTTGCTTTCAGTATACTAGGCACATTGTAATATACTGAGAGGTTTCGTGTATACGTGTATTGTGAATTCAGTAATCTAGTAAATAGACTGTGTTCAATATATTGCTGTAATTAATAATTCAGGTAATCATATTTGGAATATAATCAAATTTATTGACAGCTAGTAACTTGGAATCGTACGGGGCATTTATGTACTAGGTTTCGACCGCGGCTTCGCCCGCGTTAATTTTCCGGTATGAAAGGTACCATATGTCCTTCTCCATACTTCAAACCTGTGCAAAATTTCAAGAAGATTGGTTGAGTAGATAGAGTGTAACAAACAAATAAACAAGCAAACAAATTTACTTTCGCAGCATTTATAATATTAGGTAGTTAAGATTAGGATAAACCTTCGGGAATAAAATATCTAAATACCTTACAGTAGAGACTGTACCATCCTTCGCACGAGTTAAAAGAAGGCCTTGTCAGCTTAAATGCTTTGTTTTATACTATGTAGTGGTATATGTGACACAAGGTGCTGCCCGCGACTCCGTACGCGGCTTAAACTGTCACTCACCAGATTACCATTTATCTCCACAATAAACATCGTGTTCACCTGAATTAGTTGAATCTTCAAAACTGCTTATTTAGCAAGCTCCAAACTTTTTTAATATTGATTTATTGGCTGACGACGATAAATGCAATAACTTTTTATCTCTATTAAAAGGCTACAACTATAGGCCAATTATAAACACCACGACCTTCCGAAGAAATTCTGCTGAGTCATGCATTGACAACTTTTTGACAAATGTGCCCGAGGAATATATCTCTGACATCATGGTAGATCACAACGGACTGGCAGATGGACATGCGGCAACTTTTTGTACTATTAAATTAGAAGAAATAAAAAATAGCTCTTATTCTCATTACATAACCGAACGTCGCTCTTTTAACGCAAATAACAAAAATAAGTTTAAAAGTAGACTTGAAGAACAAGATTGGACTATTTTAGGGATAAATACTTTTCTTAAAACTTTACAAAAAATATTTAATGATTCGTTCAGGAAAGGGAAGCAGCGAATAAAATTTGGTAGTACTTCTAGATTAAACTGGGTGACACGTGGTCTAAAGGTATCGAGTAAAATGAAGCGTTTTCTGACTTCCATAAATGAAGATACAGATGAATCTATACAAAAATATAAATGTTCGTACATAAAATTATATAGACGAGTCATTAATAAGGCGCGTAAATTGGCTATTACTCAAGAAATTAATAAGGCAGAAGACTCCACCAGAGCCATTTGGAAAGCTGTAAATAAAAGCAGAAACAAACAGTCTAAATTAACAAATAATAAGATTTATCTAAAAATAAATAATGACTTAATTAATAATATGCAAGATATTGTTGACATCTTTTCTGATAATTTTAAAACTGACAGTAAGTTACCTTCTAATAATAATAATGATAAAGCGTTACAAATAATGACTGTAGACAGAGTGGCCGGAGCTGCGTCTTGGGAGCCCGTAACTCCTTACGAAATCAAAAAAATTGTTGATAAAATGAAATTAAAGAGATCTTCTGGTTATGACGAGATACCCATCGCAGTTATCAAGGATAATATAAATATTTTAGCAGGGCCTTTGAGCCGTTTCATAAACAAATGCTTCGTAGAAGGTATTTTCCCTGATCAGCTGAAGATTGCCAAGGTAATACCCATTCACAAGAAAGGATCTAAAACGGACCCAAAAAATTTCAGGCCTATATCTCTACTATCCATAATTTCGAAAATTGTTGAAACAGTAATGAAAAAGCGATTGCTATCACATTTAAATCGACATAACATTCTTAGTAGCAAACAATTTGGATATCAACAGGGTAAAGGTACTAAGGATGCAATTGATAACCTGATTGGAGAGGTTACAAAAAGGCTCAATGATAAAAATAAAGTGGCTGGTTTATTCCTTGATCTTAGTTCCGCGTTCGATGCAGTTGATCATGGGATATTGATAAATAAACTCGAGCATCTAGGAATAAGAGGAAAGAGACTAGATCTATTTCGTTCTTATCTAACAAATAGGAAACAGTTTGTTGAAATGAAGGACATAGAAGATGGACGTGAAAGAACAGTCAAATCAAAAACTGAAGTAATTAAAAGGGGTGTCCCACAAGGATCTATTCTAGGACCAATATTATTTATTATTTTTACTAATGATTTAATCTACTATATAAATAAATGTATACCTGACATAGAAATAATTAATTTTGCCGATGACACAAATGCTATAATACACGATAATGACATTAATAATTTAAACATTAAGATAAACAAGGCTTTAAAAGCTTTTCATGTATGGTTTGACAACAACAATTTAATGATAAATGACAGTAAAACCAAAGTGATATTATTTAAATCTACAAGTAGAAATAATTCCAATTTAGACATAAAATTTAATGATAGGCAAATTGACTTAGTGGACAATGTGAAATTTTTGGGCACGTATATTGATGAATTCTTAAATTGGAAGAAAGAGTTGTCGTCAGTTGAAAGTGCTCTTTCATCAGCCTCTTTTGCTTTACGTAGCCTTCGTGAAGAAATTAGTATGGAGAAGCTCAAAATGGTATATTTTGCGTTAGTTGAGTCCAGGCTTCGCTATAGCATAAAATACTGGGGACAAAGCTATGACTATAATATAAATAGAGCTTTTGTATCTCAAAAGCGGGCTATACGCGCTATGGTACGAATATCACCACAAGATTCTTGTAAACCACATTTTAAAAAGTTGGGAATACTAACGGTACCTGGTCTGTATTTGCTTGTGGTCTTAACTGATTTTAAAAAACAGCTACCTCAACTAGAAACGGAACAAGAAAAAATCGTACGTGAAGGAACCAGACGAAAACACTTCATTTCTAATATAATACCCAGTCTAAATGTTGTCAGGCATAGTCCGTACTATCAAGGGGTTAAATTATTTAATAGACTGCCAGTTGAATTTAGAGGAAATATCAGTTTTAATTTATTTAAAATCAAACTGAAAAATATGTTACTTGCCAAAAACATTTACGACATAGAGGATTTCTTCAACAAATAAAAAAATTATTGCATATATCGAAGTTTTGTTAGATATTTTAAGTTTAATTGTATATTTTTTTGTAATTTTTATTTTGTATTCTATTTGTATTCAAACACAATTGTTATTGTTATATGAATAAATGATTTGATTGATTGATTGATTGATTGATTGATTGATTGATTGATTGATTGATTGATTGATTGATTGATTGATTGATTGATTGATTGATTGATTGATTGATTGATTGATTGATTGATTTTGTGGTGACACATGCAAGTATAATAAGCCTTCTTACAATGTTCCTAATCAAATTATTTCCATTTTTTTATTCATATATTTATATGTATATATATATATATATATATATATATATATATATATATATATATATACATACGACAAATCACATTTGAGACTTGTGTTATTGTATAGTAACCCAACGACACTATATTTTACATATATACACATGAAACTTAAATTATATAATAAAATAATCCGGCCAAGTATGTTTCGGGTCATGTACAGTTCCGTAGGTTACTATGGAACCGTGATCAGAAATGTCAAGATTTTATTTAACCATATTGTCAGATGATTACGTCATATCATTGGTTGACAGTTTAGTTCCCTAGTTTGTATGCGACTACCTGCCACTAGATTAGGTGGTTAGTCGTAAGTCATGTCAGAGGCCTTTAGGCGACTTGAATAAAATCTGACAGTATTAGCAATAACACACTCGATATGACAGGCAGAATATTTCGACTTCGGGCGTTTGAACGACAGAACCCTTCATCTACGAACGATTCGCCGACAGAGTGTCTGCTCTATTCGGTCGACGAAACGTTCGTAGACGAAGCATATATCGGAGAACCGTTACAAACACTAATATTTCAATGAAGACCAAGATTCATACCTTCTGACCGAGCTGCAAAAGTTTACTGCCCGTAGTTTCATTGGGTACCCTTTTGAGGTATGCATTCTTTTGTATCTCCCTGTAGTACAGCGGGCCCTCCTCGAAGGACATTTTGTGACTTTTGAAGCACCTGAAAATGTTAAATATTTGAAAACTGTGGCAATTTTTAGAAGAAATATTCGCCTGAACTCATTTAGAATTGGTTAAAGCACCCAACTATAAAAGGACACAAGTTTGAACCCTACTTGTTCCACAGTTTGTATACCAATATACATGAACCACATGTATTTAAAATAAAATAAAAAGCATTTATTGCCAGTTTCTTGGCACAATAGAAAACATAAAACAAAAGTGCACTTGGGCGACCATCTGTATTTATATGTAGTTTTTATATACCACCACTTTCTTCCAGTGAAAGAAAATATCATGAGGAAACAGGCAAATGATGGTTTGGCTTATAGTGTGTGATATGAAGAAGACAATCCCAAACTACTCAATTAAAATGTCTAAGTTAATGGCCACGACTCTCAGATATGAGAAATAAAACTCCGTCCTTTAAAATAAAGAATTTCTAAAATCTTAAAAATTAATACAATTTTACACAACCCCAACACAGATTATTCATAAATTAGGGTAGTAAAAAGATTTGTTGTTGCCCGGGGCTTCGCTCCGGTGGGAATTTTGGAGATAAAATATAGCCAATAGCAATCTTGGACAATGTACCTTTCTAATGGTGAAAGAATTTTTGAAATCACTTTGGCAGCATACCCCTTACCTCTTTATAATAATAGTATTTATATTTATATAAGATTATATAATAATACAAGATTTATATTAATATAAGATTAATAAAATTTTACACAACCCCAAACACAGATATATATTCATAAATTAGGGTAGTAAAAAGATTCTTGTCTTGTGGAAATATGCAGGAGGAATGATGTGATCATATGCTCAAAAAGTCATCCCAACCTCCAGGTATAAATCTCCCCCATTCTGTTGACCAACATAACTTTACAAGCCCTAAAACATAGAATGTGCCAGCGACTTATCCTCCCATGCAAACTGTAAAAGTTAATCAAGGGAAGGGTTATAAACTGGAATTTTTTCCCTTAACTTGTGTTTATTTAATTGAAGTCCACCATACAGCTACATATGGCCTTACAGTTCCTTTCATATATCTTTAACAAAAACCATCAACCAAAAAAGTTTTACAAAAATTATTAGTTGTATTTTGTGTAATATTTGATTGTCCATAATATGTACTGTGTGACTAAAGTCTCCAAGTATCAATCGTCAAATTAATTAAGATGCTAGCGACACATTAAAGTGAGTCAGAGCTAAACTATGTCCCTGTGTCCTTAAATGTATTAGGTACATGCTCACAAAGACATAAAGTGAATGCAATTAGTATTTTTTCATGTTATGCCTATGAAAGCATATAAAAAGCATTAAATAGATGCAGTACGGAATTCATCAATAGTTAACTGTCTCATTTAATTCAGAAAAAAATGCGGAAACTATAACTTACCATGTACCTACTATGTAAAAACTAACTTTCTACGATTATATTCAGAGCAACTTCAACGGCTAACCTTCATGTTATTAGCCGACCGTGACAGTTATCGCACCTGCAAAGTTATTGCGAAATAAATATCACATTCGAATGCACGGCTACAAAAATATTAATCAAATGAGTAGGTAGGTACGTACTAACAACACAAAGCACAAACGCCATATTAATAAATAAATTACTTTTGACGTTTTATTAAATTATTGCCAGTATTTATATAAATTTAACTACACACGCTACAATAGTTAAATATTTGCTGTCATGTTAACTGCGTCATGGTTGTGTTTGTAAAGAAATAATGTGAAAGTAATGAAACATGACATGACATGACATATCTCAATATAGGCAAAGTATATTTTTACTGTGAAATCCAGTGATCCAGTGACTGACTGAGTACTTAATAATTTCCAAGAACCAAAGTATAAAATCGCTTGTAACTATAAATCGCAACGTGAATGGGAGAGATTTCCTTATCTTGTTCGTGTCGAACTGGCAATATTGCGACATGACATCCTTTGTCTTTGGAAAGTTTGACGTTTCTTGAGTTGGAGTTTATCGTGAAAATATATTAAAAATTCAAGTATTGGTAAGTTTTATTCTCCTTCATAAAAGTTAACCAATTTTTTAAATGTTTATAGTTAACTGTAAATAGAAATAAGAATTAGAAATGCAAGTGCAAAGTCATAAAATAATGCCTTATCATCGAAACTGTCAAGCTAATTTTGTTTTTAATTTTAGTTCAAATTTTAATCGGAAGGAGCGCTAATATCGCATTTTATTTTGATCACGTGACCCTTTGAACCGCCAAAATAAATGTCATTTTGTTTGTCATCTGTCTTGCTGATACCGTAATTTTCTCGCGAAAAAAACATTTTTTCAGTATTTTTCCGTTATCATAACGTTCGGTGCATTATTTATTGGTTACACAGTCGTCACAATCGTGCGATATCATTACAATTTGCCTAGGAAACGATGGCAAAAGTGCACATTACCAACGTCGTGGTGCTAGACAACCCAAGTCCATTCCTAAATCCTTTCCAATTCGAATTAACCTTCGAATGTATAGAAGAACTCAAGGAGGATCTAGAATGGAAGATGATCTATGTAGGATCAGCGGAAACAGAAGAGCACGATCAAGTTTTGGATACAATTTACGTCGGTCCGATACCTGAAGGCCGGCACATGTTTGTATTTCAAGCACCTCCACCAGACGTGAGCCGAATCCCTGAAAACGACGCCTTAGGTGTTACTGTGGTGTTACTAACGTGTTCCTACCGAGGACAAGAGTTCGTCAGAGTGGGTTATTTCATAAACAATGAATATAGTGATAGTGAGCCAGAATTGAGAGAGAATCCGCCAGCAAAGCCGCAATTTGACAAAGTTGTAAGGAACATTCTAGCGTCAGAACCTAGAGTTACTAGATTTAAGATTAATTGGGCAGAACCCGATGCCGCAGCGGCAACAGATTCTGGTGATGGGAATTTGGAAACGTCTCATGCTCCGAGTAATGACTCGTATGGGGCTTCCTTCAATGCTGATAGTCAGATCAGTGGTATGGAGTTCCATGGTAGCTTAAGTGGTTATGGCGATAACTCCAATTCAATCGCTCCTATGGAGTGCTGAGGTGAGTATTTAACATTTTATTTTACTTTAAAAATAAACAGCTTCTTATAAAATATAAATAGACATTGATATGGTTCAAAGCAGCAGCAAATCTAGTTAAAGGTTCACAATAGAAGCAGAATAATTATTAAGTTGAGTACTGAAACGGTTCGGTGTTACAAAATCTGCAGAGAATCTGTAACTATGGAGAGCATTACTTTCTTCTGTAGCAATTGCATCATGAGTACTCTGCATTCCTTCAAGAGTCCTTGTATACATATAACTTGTATACAATCTTCTCAATGCTTTTTTAAGGTTAAACACTGGTGAAACATCTGTACTTACTCGCAGGTCTATCGAGTGATAAAACTGGTTACATCCAATGTACCGTACTAGGTGGGTACCTATAAGATTGGATGTAACCAGTTTTAACATATAATTTTTTGCTTTTTAATTGACCATTTTCATTTTGTTGTTTCAGAAAACCAAATCATAGAAAATAAGAATTTAATAATATAGATGTCAAATGGACATGGAACATAACTGAATAACATTATGTGTTGGGAAAACAAGGTGTTGTCACCGCTGTTGTATGTAATGTTCATGAGATAAAACACGCACAAATAGGTGAAAGAAGGAGATAGACAATTTAAGACTTTTTTTCTTTGTCTAAAATCATCATTCATTTTTCAAACAAAATCTAGATCGAAGTCCACAGCCAACACAAAAATAATAATAAAAAAGATTTGAATTGGTATCTTTTTCTTTTTTTTTCTTTTTGTGTTGTCTGTTTTGACTTGCTGGTTAGAAGTTTACTGTTTTCAGTAAATGATTTGTGGTTGCTGGTTTTAGTTACGATGATAAAAAAATATTATCAATCCAGCTAAACTTGAGTAAAAATGTATTACCTATCATATGAGCCAACAAAGAAAAAATATGTTTCTATCGTATACATCCTTGTTGGCTTGAATATATTTTGTAGAACCATGAACTGTAATTAACTGACTGAGATTGCATATTGTACTAATATTAGGTTTAAATTATATGTTTCCTTTTTATGTTTTATAAGAACTGTATTGGTTTAAGTTTTCATTGATTACATGGTAAACTATTTAGTGTCCTAATTTTAATGTTTTATTTTATGAAATGTATTGAGAAGTATGCATAGTTTTAATGTTGTAAATGGAAGATTTCATTAATCTCCTTTGGGGATTTAACTTTGCATACTTTCTATTGTTTTACACATCAAAGCTAGATTTTTGAAAGAAGCTGACAAACCATACACAATATATCTGTTGTGACTTCTGTAATCCTTTAAAATCAGGCCTTCATTATTACTAGAACATGATATTTACAATAAATAGGGTAGATGATTAATTTTTGTGTAATGGATAAGCCTATGGATCGAAAGGTCCCAGATTAGAATCCTACTCATGCCACAGAAGTTTGTATACCAATCTGACTCATGTATTTTTCATCGACCACCACTTGCTTCCGGTGAAGGAAAACATTGTGAGGAAACCTGCACATTAATTGATTATTAACTTGTGTGTGAAATGGAGAAGGCAATGGCAAACCACTCCATTAATAGTGCCAAGAAAGTTGTGTGTTTCATTCTACATAATAACTATGGCCCTCAGCCATTAGGAAATACGACTATGAAGGGAAAATTTGTTCTACAACTTGTGTTCTAGAAGTACATAATATTATAATTATATAGTAAACATGTAAATATTTCTTACTGACCTTTTAGTTGTCTTTAATGTCTTCACTTTTATTTATTTACTGTACATACCATTGTTTTACGTAACAATTATGAAAACGAAAGCTTATTTTACTATAGTTTTTAGCCGGTATGTTTCGACTCAAATTACGCAACAGAATTTATAATACCGTCGTAATTTCTGTAATCGATGGGTTTCGTCTAACAGGCTGATGATATTGGCTGGTACGGCCACGTCTTGCGTAGACCGACAAACTGCTTGGAAGTAATGCCTGGCCACATCGCTTACGCTGAAGCTATCACAGTAAACACTGCACACTATCGCGGACCAAGTTACCCTGCGGGAATCTCTATGACGCGGCAATAAGCTTGCAATGTATTTGGGTAGGTTAATGTGCCGTTGACTGTACCGGTATTTTTCAACCGTTTCGGTCACAAATTTCTCTTTGAAATTTGTTTTGACAACGACTACGTTTATTTTCGGTTCAGTTTTGATCCAAGAATCTTAACTACTTTTGTGACACCGAAACTGTCGTAATGATTGATGTTCAATTGCGATTCAGCTCGCCTCATATTTTGATTACCATAAAACTGTTTTAGGTTAAAAAAATAAGTGTCTGAATGCCTGAAACCTGTAAATATAGGTCCATATATCATAAATGTAATAAAACGTTTCGCTTATTTCACAAATCCCATTAGATAAACTCCCGCGCAGATCGCATGTCTTAGGCGAGGGATTTTGGGACGAATATTTCACTTATCCCCTTGTTAGATAATTCCTTGCGCAAGTCTACAACTGTGCAGGGATATTAGTCCAAAAATCCTCTATCCTCTAAAAAGGGGATTTTTGTATGACTTATTTCACTGCGTGTCGATGGCGTTTTAAAACGACAATACTTGTTTATCTAATCCCCTGCGCACATGTAGACTTAATCCACATATCCTCTTCACATCTCAGACAGAGGATTTTTGGAAGACTGTGTTTAAATTATTATTAATTGTGAGGATATGTGGAATAAACATAAGTTTAATGTGTTGTATTGACAAAACGGCCTGGTTGCTGCGGTTTTTCTGTAAATTGAGGACATGTAAATAAAGTGATTGAACAAATAAACACGTTTTTGTATTTTTAATTTTAAGTTTCGTCGATAGTCCCATGATAAACGCTGGTACAGCCACTTTTTATGTGCACCGGTGAAAGCTTGCATATAAAAATCGTGTCTGTTTAAAATAATATTGAAAAGACGACTTAATTGATAACACAAAGAAATTAGTAATCTCTTGCATGTGTAAACTCATTCGCAAAATAAATATAATTATGCTGTCAGAAGTAACTATTCTACGCTGACGAAGTCGCGGGCAAACAGCTAGTCTAAATATAATCATATATAGTATAAATTTCTGTAACCTTTGGGAATATTTTAAAGGTCAATGCACATCATTGGTTTTTCTTCGACCGGTA
Organism: Plodia interpunctella; assembly: GCF_027563975.2. NCBI lineage: Eukaryota > Metazoa > Arthropoda > Insecta > Lepidoptera > Pyralidae > Plodia > Plodia interpunctella. Next base: position 3,088,318 of record NC_071322.1, read on the forward strand.
AACTATTCTGTCTAATGACCTGGAAGCATAGAGTGGAATGTCAAATATTTTAAAATTGGAACTAGTTTTTGTTCGCGTCATTTTAGTCAAAATTAGTTTAAGGGACTAACAGAAGACCAAATTTTTGTTTGGCCGTCGTGTCTTTCTGTTTGTATGTTTGTTCACGCATCAAAAAGATGGAATCTGATACGATTTACAGTTGTATATACGATTTAGATGGTCTAACTTAAAATCTGGTATAGGTTTCATCGCGATACGTTGCTTAGAACCCGAGATGTTGACAATAATAAGTTGTGAGCGGACACTTGAATTAAATGCGGGCGAAGCCGTGGGCAGTAGCTAGTTTATTATAAAAATATACTTGATCAACGCATTATGCGGTCATCAACCCTAAAGGATAAGATAGATATTTCTATTTTGATGTAATTTATTCACTATAATCCTAACAAATAGATTAAAAACCTGTATTATATACATGGCTCTTATTATATGGAATCGGTATTGTGTCTTGTCTTTATCACTAAAATTATGAAGATTCGACTTCGAATCGGTCTCTAGTCTGTCGTCAGCCCTCCTTGGAAATGCTATTGTTAACAATTAGCTGACAAGGATATATGTCACATTACATCCACGGAAGGATGTGTATAGAGGGTCCTTTCAGACAAGATCACACGCTCACGCACGTGTTGGCAGCTCACTTCCGGCTGAAAATTTGAATAACGAATGCTGTCAATGGAAAAGTAGCCATTTTTTATAACAAAAAAAAAACCTTTGTTCTCGTTTCATTTTTATGGATTTAGATTATCGCCGAGCTTGTTAGCAATACGTCGGCAATCATGCGTGCGGCGTACTTCAATTATTCGTAATTAAATATTTGTGACAATCCCCGGGTAAATGTATTTTTGCTTTGTGGACATTTTTTTGTACTTATTCGTGATTAAAATCCTAACTATATTATAAATAGGAAAATAAGTTTGTTACCTCTTCACGTTCTATGTACTCAATCAATCTTCTTGTAATTTTGCATACATGTAGCAGAAGTATGGAATGGACCTAGATTACTATTCATCCCGGGAAAATAACCGCTCCGGTGGAAAATTCACGCGGTAGCCGCGGCTAAAAGCTTGGTAGACCATTACGTATTAAACCTTCTATACGCACTATACATATAAATATAACGCAACTGCGTGTACTTATATGTTGGACTGCTGTCATTTGTGCTTGAATATATACCTAATACTAAACGAGACACAAAAGAAGTTTAATTCTTATACGTCTGTAGACGTAAAAAGGGTTAAATGAATATATTTCGAAGTCCGTTAATAATAATATCGTCACTTCTAATAATAGATTTGCGTAATTTGAATCTCTATTTCTATGTATAGAAAGCCCTATTTTGCGTATTGTATCATTGCGTGCTACAAAGGAGGTAGAATCGTACCGTTATAAAGGCTATTTGATTGACATTTCTTTATTATAAAATCCTGGCTGAATAGACTCACGTCTAGTTGCTTGTCAGCGGCCGTTGCGTAAATAGGTTCCAAGTTTAAAATGTTTCGTTTTGAAGTTTATTGTGAATGATTTTGAAATTATAATTATTTAAAATGCGATCGTGTGGTTTTTTGTTAATATTATGGCTGTAAGTATAAATACGTAGATAATAAATAGGCCAAATAAATAAATCTATGGAATAACTAAACTTTTCTATGGAATACATTTGCGCGAAATTTCAAAGCGTTTTGTTTTGATTGAAGTCACTATGTTGGCAAATAATTCTTTATTGATTTATGTATATTGGTTGGGCTTCGTTAATATTGTAATGGATTGTTGTAGTTTCAAATGAAGTATTGAGGGAATTAAAATCACAAAATGAATAAAATTTAATCATTTCCAAACAGACAAAAAAATACACGATGGCAATTTTAAAAATATAAGTGGTAAACGGAAGTCCCCATAGACAATATTTTTATTTTATTTTTAATGTTGATGTTATAATAAACAATGTATATAAAATTAGTAACTTATGAATTAATTAATAGATTTTTTAAACTGTCGATCGCACAGAATCGAGACACAATAGATAATAAATTGTTTGACAGGCGCATTTGCACCGGTTCGTCAGAAATATACTTATTTGCAATATAGGTTTGTTCGCAAAGAAAAATTCAAAGAGTTTTCACTAAAAAATAGAAGATTTTTCATAAGGTTTTAGAAATTTAGGTACTATGATTTTAGTGTTCCGTACTTTGAAAGGTATATAGTATGGTAGATTCATAGAATCATTTTGTTCGTATAAAGAATAATTTTGTTATCTGTACGTATTTTTGCAAGGCGATTAAAATAAATGACCACATTTCACATAATATTTGCAAGAATAAATACTTATATAATATAGGTTAGTTCCCGTTGACCTAGAAACATGAAATTTGGCAAGAAGTGACGTTTTACAGCACATTTTAAGAAATAAATCGGAAAATCGAAGACTTTCACCCCTTTTTTTTTCTATTGTTAGCTGTTTAAGTTCGACTGCTGGGCAAGAACACTCATCTAAAATCCGTTTGTTCTTACGAGTCCTGACATGTAAACAATCTGAGTCTGTTGAATTTTTAGGGCATATGGCTCCCTTCTACAAGTTTCCATAAAGACAAGAATCTTTTTACTACCCTAATTTATAAATAACATGCTGCGCCCCGGGACTTCGCTCCCGTGGGAATTTCAGGATAAAATGTACCCTATGTGTTATTCCAGGTTCTACACATGTACCAAATTTCATAACAATCCGTCCAGTAGATTTTGCGTAAAAGAGTACAAACATACATACGGAACCCCCCGTGGTTACGTAATGTTCTTTTTTTTTTGTACGTAAATTTAAATTTGTACAAACTATTACAAATTAAATTTTCTCTGCGTTAGTTTTCTTTCTCATCTTCGTGTGTTCCCGATTGCATTCGGAGCTGTGACGCCCCAAAGTCTAGGGTTAGCGTAAAAAAAGCCATTTAATTTGGAAGACTTTGGCTATGATTTTAACTCCCGACGTCAACACTTTTTGGAAATGCTATCGTTGCCTATCAGTTAGGCTTCGTGTCCCTTAGTCGCTTCCTACGACATGGACAGCAATACATTTAACAATACAAAAAATATGTCTATTTTCAGATTGGCGGGTGTATGCTTGTCAAGAAGCTATAAAAATCCCACATTATTTAACACAGGTAAATTCTACCTAGATTAGATTACTTCTACTCCGATTAATGGCTATCATTTTTCGCTCACTAGTTTAGTGTCATGAAAGCATTTATTTAGCTTTTGCCCGCGGCTCCGCCCACGGCATTTCTCTGCAAAAACTGAACAGGCATGATTTTTATACAAACTTTCACCCCCAGATATAGAAATTTGGTTCATTTTTGAAAAAAAAAGTATAAAGTTGCTTGATGTTGTTGAGTTTTTAACTGCATATTAGATATGATCACAATCGGTCCAGCGGTTTGGCCGTGAAAGCAGAATAGCCAGACAGATAAACTTTCGCATTTCTATGATTTGTATATATGTTTTTTTTTTTGCTTTTGACTGCGAATACAATAAAGTGGTACAGAGCTAAAAAAAAATCTATTGACAGATCCTAATAAGTACATACTTTTTAAATTTCATCAAAATCAGACTAACAACGGTTCGAAATAAAAGCAATTTTATTTCAAATCAGCAATATTTAAGCAAATAAAATGATTTGATTTAAAAGTTATCGCGTTACATACATACATACAAAAAAAATCTATTTTTTTTATTTGTATTAGCAATAATGATTGCTCTATTAGTTTTAATGAACATTATAAAAATAAAAATTTATTTACCTCTTCAACAAAATTATGTGTTCACAAACGTGATTTGAGAAAGATTGAATAACACACTATATAGAAAAATTAACAATACCAACAATAACAGCAATAACAATCTTGATTTTTTAACATTTAATCTTACTATAGTTGTTAACGCCTTGTATATGTGTGTATTGCCATACACACACACACACACACACACACACACACACACATGCACGCGCAGAAGATCGCCTGCGGCGACGCGCTCCCCACTCTCTTGACGGCCTCATAACAATACATACGTGTACACATTTATTTTGTAAATTATAAGTTTAAAATATCATTTTCAAGTTTTATTGAAGAATCCACATAGTAACCACAAAGAAGTCGCTCCCAGTTTGTCCAATAGTTAATAAGAATAAAAGAGAATTACAATGGCTTAGATCGTTTAACCATTTGAACATAGTAAGTATTGTTGACAGCTAACGCCATGAGCCTGCAGCGGCTGACAGCGCTTCGTGCGCTGATGGCCAGCCAGCCTAAAGCGCTTGCAGCGTACATCATTCCCACGGCTGACGCGCACAACGTAAGTACTTCAACCTCATTGTCTATTTGTTTGTTTCCACTTCACGCATTATCACTTCACGCATACATACTGGAGAGGTTGTTATGAAATTTGGTACATGGATAGAAAAAAACCTGGAACATAGGGTACTTTTTATCTCGAAGGACGTTAAGCCTTAACAACTGATAGGTAAAAACGGAATTCCCAAAGAGGGTTGACATCAGGCCGATTGTAAAATCGTTGCCAAATTTTTTAAAATTTATTTGTTCAACAGCGTAAAATGAAATCTCCTACAAAATTATAATGTTCTAGAAAAAAAATAGTAAATTCTTCTTCTGTATAATCAGCATATATAAGTGGCTAGTGATTTAATTGGCCAAGATAAACAGCCGCGTACATCCAAAAACCTTAGTCTATGCGTTTATAGTTACTTCTCGTCTATAATTCTCGACGACCTCGGTGGCGCAGTGGTAAGGTTCTAGCCACTGAACCGAGAGGTCCCGGGTTCGATCCCCGGTCGGGTCATGATGGAAAATGATCTTTTTCTGATTAGCCCGGGTCTTGGATGTTTATGTATATATGTATTTGTTATAAAATATAGTATCGTTGAGTTAGTATCCCATAACACAAGTCTCGAACTTACTTTGGGGCTAGCTCAATCTGTGTGATTTGTTTATATTTTTATTTATTTATTCTTCGCTTTACACACATTTCTCAATCAACATTTGATTACACTCGTCCATCGTCCATATAATTTTCTTGGTCATTAGCTGGATTAATGTGAATTTTGTATTACGTTCTATGAAAGAGGGATGTTTATGTTTTTTTTTTTTTTCCAGTCTGAGTACATATCTCCCGCGGACGCGCGACGCGAGTGGTTGTCCGGGTTCACAGGCTCGGCCGGCACTGCTGTGGTGACGCTGTCCAAGGCTTTAGTGTGGACCGACGGTAGATACTACACGCAGTTTGAGAAGGAGACGGACGCGGCTATTTGGACGTTGATGAAGCAATGTTAGTAATATTATTTGATAAGTAGTTATTGTGAAATAAGTTAATAGGTGGACTTACTCAATCTCGCGGAGGTCGTACGAGGCGACTGACAAACAAACAAATTCATTGCAAACTGGTCGCTATTACCGCGCCATAGAGGTTAATGCAGGGTAACTTGATGCTGTTGACTGTACCAAAAATATATTCAATTTTGTATTTTTTTTTTATTTTAGCTCTGCCTGACACACCGTCTATGGAAAAATGGCTAGCATCTAATTTAAATGCAGGAGATGTGGTGGGGGTAGACCCTCACACCATGACCAGGGAAGAGTGGACTACTCTGAAGGTAATAAAACTGTCATTTTGTTACCTCAGGAAATTTTACCTTTGGACCATCGTTTACGACCAGAAGGAAACGAAACACGTATCACGAAACAAACAAACACGTTACTATAGCGTCCAATGCTGTCTCTTTTTCCAATATCGTATACGCATCGTGTGAAAACAAGACGACGTGTTGAAGCAATGTCGTGCGACGTGTTTTATGTCTCAAGTTTTCAAATTAAAAATATTTTTTTTAAAATAAAAATACGTGGCTAAAATTGGACCCGAAGAAGTGCTTGTGAGGGCTTGATATCTGTATTAATTTCTGTAACTATTCATCCACGATTCAAGAGATGATGATTATATATATGTATGTATAAATTCATATATGTATCTATTTAAGAATTTGAGTAAAATATTTGTACGTATGTGGTATATTTTATTTTCGAATAAATATTTATTTGCCTTTTAGTATTATTATAAAACAAAATTAATAAATTAATATATTAGGACAAATCACACAGATTGAGCTAGCCCCAAAGGAAGTTCTAGACTTGTGTTACGGGATACTAACTCAACGATGTGCTATATCTTATACATACTCGTATACATATATAGATAAACATCCAAGACCCGGGCCAATCAGGAAACCGGGGGTCGAACGCGGGACCTCTCGGTTCAGAGGCGAGCACTTTACCACTGCTCCACCGAGGTCGACAAATATTATTATTTTATATCACCCCTCTTCTCACGGGTAAATAAATAAATGATGTTGGTTTATGGTTAAATTTTCAGAACGGGCTCAAAAAAGCTAAAATGGAGGTGGTCCCAGTGGAAGAGAATTTAGTGGACAAGGTCCGTGTCCAGCTCAACGACCCGGCGCCGAAGCGGCCCAGCAACGATATCGTACCGTTGCCTGTCAAATATACTGGTTCGTATGCTGTAATCAAGTTTATAGTAAGGCCACAGCCGGCCGAACTGTTTACTTGCTTCATACATTCGAATTTCGAGTGCAAAACAATCGTGAGGGTCCGAGAGGTGCGGGGAGTGAGGGAAGGGGTATTGGCCAGTCAAGTGGGTATTAAATAAAATGCATGTAGGTATTTAAATGACCATATACAATAATTAAATGTCACTTTAATTTTTCGGTCTCATTGAAGTATGTGGGAATGCTTTTTGATTCTAAGATCTGTGATGTCACAACAAACTCATGTGGCACGAGTAGGATTCGAACTTGGGACCTTTAACATTAAAGCTATATTGCAATATTTATTTTTTATTGTCACTGATGTCTCAATATAGTATCATACTAGTATTATAAATGCGAAAGTCTGTCTTCTGCAATTAGCTAAACCCGAGTTCAAACATATATTTGTTTCAAATTTTTACCCGCAATAACCACAAATAGTGGGTGAAAGTTTGTGTGAAAGCATCAGATATATTTTGCCGCTAACAGATGAGGGGGACAGCTAGCGTAGGTATATATTTTTTCTCAGGTAAAAAAGCAGGAGAGAAGATCCAAGAGTTGAGGACTAAAATAGCGGAGAAGAAAGCGGCTGCATTCATCGTCACCGCTTTAGACGAAGTCGCTTGTGAGTTGTCATAAATCTTTGAATAAACTGTTAATGTAAGCTTAGCTATAATATATGTAGAGATACATTTATTTGTCAACACACAACTTACAATATAATAAGTTGGTGCTATTATTTAATGAAAAAATGGCCGTACGGATTAAGAAATACTAAGTTAAGACCAAGTTTCCGTGGTGGTAGCACGTATATTTGTTTGTTTATTTATTTGTTTGTAATATCTTTATTGTACGAAGAACACATGTTCGAAGTACTTACATAATATACGTATAACAACGTTAATGTATCGACGTACACATATGAAAAATTAATAGTTCAGTTTACGATAAAGGTGTTGTTCATTTTCTATAAACATTTTTTGATGGCGATACGATTTCGCTATTGCTAAACGTGCTAAATCCACAGATCTCATGGGATGAAACCTCTAATCTCTGTAAGTTTAAAATGTTTTTTTTTTCTGTAGACACGCTAAACCTCCGCGGCAGTGACATAGAATACAACCCAGTATTCTTCTCCTACCTCGTGATCACTCCCACAACAGTAGTTCTGTTCTGCTCGCACCCTCTCTCCGACTCTGTCAAACATCAACTCAGTGAGGAAGGGGTCGAGTTAAAACAGATTCCCTATGAGGAAATCATCGATACTTTACAACAATATGCTGTGAGTGATTTTATAGTAAATTATCTTAAGGAATTTAGAGGTAGATATCATGTCATCCATATAGGCGAAAGTATTAATTTAGTCATTTTAACACGAATCTTAACTCGAAGTGCCTATTCACCGCTGTAAATTATCTTCTAAATCCAAAGATCGGCAGGTATTTTGCACGTTTTATAAATGTATCATCTTTTATTAGAAAAATGTTAACATCTAACAATATAACAATATATCTACAATATATCAGTATTTGGTGATATGCTTGTCTACAATCTAGGAGTAACTATTAGTGAAGTTGATTGTGAAGTGATTCCTTATTACAGAAAACAGAATCTTCCGGTGAATGCCGTCCAATGTGGCTGTCAAACGAAGCCAGTGAAGCCGTACACAGAGCTGCCTCAGGTGTAAGTATATTTTGTCAATGCTTATTTTGACTTTTATACAGAAATTATCTATGGTTATATGCCTATAACTTAAATGTGTGAAACTTCTTGACGTAATAATCCACATTATGTCCACTAATTTCGTAAATCCCGCCCTAGTATGGTCACTATACTATACTAATCCAATTCACGTCCTCGAATATCGTAAAAGGCGATTAAGGAACACTTAGACTTAGCAGCACACAAAATCACAGTCGAATCTTCACAATTTAACGGTTTGTTTTTACGCTGACACCGGACTTCACGGCGTTACATCTCCTAATACAACTGGGAAAATGAGAGAGAAATTTTTTATTGTTCATTTATTGCAAAAAATCGGCAAAATATCTACTTTCTGATGATCATCGTCAGTAACCATTTAATCGTACCCACTGCTAGGGAACTGGCCTTCCTTATGAATGGACGGACACCTTTGCTTTATTGTTATTATTAAATAAATAAGATCTATATTATTTGTTAACTGACGTCTTTGGAAAAAAGGCTGAGGTGAAGTATATTGCGCCGCTTCTTCACCTGCGCTTTGGAAGTCGACGGTATAGTTTTTAATAATTTTTTTGTCGTCAATAAGTGATGTATATCATCCTAAGCTGAATAAAGAACTTTGATAAAAAATATATTTTTAGGTTGGCGTTCTAGATAAACCCCTTGATCTGATATCGGAAGTGTCTCCTGTCGCTTTGATGAAGCTCGTGAAGAATGAAGTTGAATTACAGGTATTTTTGTTTTGTTGACACGCATCCACGAAAGATACAAACACGTACACGTTACTAATCACATCCGCATGCTGTATTTTTTCCCCCATATCGTGTACGCATCGTGTAAATAAAATAGAGAACGTGTGGACGCAATGACGTGCTTCGTTTTGTGTTTTATGGTAGCCACGCTTATATATGACAAGGAACGATATATGACACAGTGAACCGTAAATTCAATCGAGGTCATACATCTTCCAGAAACAAGATAGGCAAACAAAAATGAAGTTTACATCGGTAGATATAAGGTTCACAGTTGTATGCTGTCTTATAAGGGTACGTCGCGATAATATGACTATGCTTAAGGATAGGGTGGATCTCAGAGCGTTTCGCGTCGCTATGTCATTACCATTTTAACAAAGACAAAAATTAGTTGTACAATCTGACTTTAATAATCTGTACTACAGTAATGTCAATTTTATAAACGATTGATTTTGGAAATGATTCCTTGCTCAAGAAAATTTACGGATCGTAATGACAGCGCGTCCGTAGAGACCACCCTTATACAGGGTTATTGGTATCTAACGCATAACCTTCCAAAGGGGGATAAGGTACATAGAGACTAACATCTTTTGTTCTACGACTTTTGTCTAAACGTAATAAATACAAAAAAAATATTTTTTTAGTTTTAATGTCGTTTCTATAAAACGTGAACTCTTCGATTCCGCTACATAACGCTACTGTACTGTCACGTGGTGCTTGGCTGTTACATACAGTTAAGTTGTGTAGAATCGCAAATTAGATTGTTTTATTTTTTTTATATGAAAAAAAACTACGAATCACGAAAAGTCGTAGAATAAAAGATGCTTGTTTTGATTTACCCAAGTAGTCTTTAGGAGGTTTTGCGTTTGATACCAGTGACCCTGTATAAGCACAATTAGTCACGGGATTTAAGAGGTAACCAATAATGACATTAGGCAGTCAAAAAGAAGAGTCGAAACAGAGATGGCAAAATTTTTTTTAGGGTTTCCGCAACTGTCACATTCGCGACGGCATTGCGGTCGTAAGATTCTTCAGGTGGCTCGAGCAGAATGTCAATGAAACTACCATCAGCGAAGTACAAGCTGCAGACAAACTTCTCGAGTTTAGAAAGTGAGTCGTTCTATATAACTTTACTAGCTTTTGTCCGCGTCTTCGTCCGCGTGAATTTTTCACGCGTGTAGTTATTTTTCCGAGATGAAAGGTAGGTACCCTATGTCCTTCTTCGTACTTTGAACTACATGTATGCAAAATTTCAATGGTTGAGTAGAGAGCTTGACAGAAGTAACAAACAAACAAACAAACTTACTTTGCATTTATAACATTATTCCGAACCGGCTTCGTGTTACTCCTGAAGGTTTCATCTGTCTCTGTGCTGAATTTTATCAAAATAGTTCCTGTGTTTGAAAAAATAAATAAATATGAAACAAAAATATATTTTTCTCTTTATACTATTAGTATAAACTAGCAACCCGCAATGGCTTCGCTCGGGTAAAAATGATAATAAATCATACATTTCAACCTTCCTCAGGAATCGCACTATCTATTGGTGAAAACCGCATAAAAGTCCGATTTTTTTTATTTGTATGGATTAGTTCGAAGCTGTTATGGTCCAATTGTTAAGATCGAAAGGTCCCAGGTTCCAAGGGGACTAAGGGACACAAAGCCAAACACAGCTGAGGCAAAAACAGCATTCCCAAAGAGTGTTGACGTCAATCGAGCGGACGGTTGTAAAATCATAGCAAAATCTTCCAAATTTAATGGCAATTTTTTACGCTAAACCTGGGCTTTGGGACGTCACAACTCCGAATACAACAGGTTTTCTGACACATGGAAGAAAAGTATCTGGTTTGACTTTATGGGCACAGTTACTTTAAAACTTTCGGTTTGCATAACTATATACTAAAGAGCATTTTAAGCTCTTTAGTATATAGATGGTATTAACGCGCACATACCTTTTAAAAAAGGTATATTCGCGTTAATACCGTCTTTAGTGTATATTTATGGGTACAGTACCTATGTGCAATATTTCAGAGAGGAATCAGATTTTATGGGCCCCTCGTTCGAGACGATCCCGGGCGCGGGGCCCAACGGGGCCGTGATCCACTACTCGGCGCCCCGGAGCGGGCCCCAGCACGTCATTAGCCCCAAACACATGTTCTTGCTCGACTCCGGTGGACAATACAAGTGAGGCCTATATTTTTTTAATAGATATTATTTAAGTTGTTCGCGAACTTAGAAATCGCGAACACAATAAATTTTGATGAGTTTTTACAAAAGTGTATATTTCGATAACGACTCAATCGATTTTGTTGCCTGACGAACTTAACTTAAAAATTCTATTGGCAGATCCTACATACCTTTTTTTAAAAAAACCTTTGTTTTAACGAAAAATCCTTAACACTTAAAAAACGTGTTTTTTAAGACGAAAAAACATGTTTTTTTTTTAGAGACGGCACAACTGACATTACTAGAACTCGTCACATGAGTAAAGCCAATCAGGAACAGAGGGACGCGTTCACAAGGGTCCTGAAGGGCCAAATGATGGTGGGCAGCGCCCTGTTCCCACAGAAAGTCAAGGTAACTGTAAAAGTATATGCTTTCATTCTTCTCCGCGACTTCGTTTGCGTGAGCTCTTCGAAATGAGTGACGTTTTTAAGATTTTTTTTCCGGGATAAAATATAAAATATCTAAGATATTAATCCGATATTTAAGGTAACTTCATGCGAAATTTTTGTTGTTTGGTAAATTTTTCGGTTAGTTGGTTAATTAGACCTTCACTTTTTCATTTTTTTTTAAATCTCTGTGACCTAATGGTCGTCATGTCAGAATGCTAGGTAAACTGGAGGTCTCGGGTTCGATCCCCAATCAGGTCAGCATGGAAAATGGTGTTTTTCAGATTGACCTGGATCTTGGATGTTTATCTATATATGTATTTGTTATAAAATATAGTATCATCGAGTTAGTATCCCATAACACAAGTCTCGAACTTACTTTGGGGCTAGCTCAGTCTGTGTGATTTGTCCTAATATATTTATTTATTTAATGTCTTTCCTCTAGGGTAATGTGCTAGATAGTTTCGCCCGCAAGGCGCTATGGGACGTGGGCCTGGACTACGCGCACGGCACGGGTCACGGGGTGGGGCACTTCCTCAACGTGCACGAGGGGCCCTCGGGCGTCTCCTGGCGGCCCTACCCTCACGACCCGGGGCTCATGCCGGGACAAATCCTTAGCAACGGTCAGTGATTTTTATTTTACACACCCATCTTTTAATATAGTAATATTATTAATATAAAATATTTATTTTTTATAAATAACAGGGTAGGTACATATTTTTATATAAGATTTTACATTTTTTATTATTTTTTAATTGAAGTGTTTGGAGAAAAGGGTGCGGTGAAGTTTGTTGCGCCGCTTGTTCTTCGAGAGGTCCCGGATTCGATCCCCGGTCGGGTCATAATGGAAAATGATCTTTTTCTGATTGGCCCGGGTCTTGGATGTTTATCTATATATGTATTTGTTATAAAAAATAGTATCGTTGAGTTAGTATCCCATAACACAAGTCTAGAACTTACTTTGGGGCTAGCTCAATTTGTGTGTTTTGTGTGAAATATATTTATTTATTTAATGTGTTAGAATGGGGTTAATGGGTCAAATCTTCTTCACCTGCGCTTTGGAAGCCGGCAGTAGACTTAGTTTAAGTAATTTTTTTTGACGTGATGTATATCATCCTAAATTGTATAAAGTATTTTGAATGTGAATCTTGACTTTTTTTAAATTGAAAAATCAACACTTTCCAATGAAATCAAGCGATAAAATGTGTCTATGCCTCAGAGCCGGGTTACTACAAAGTTGGGGACTACGGCATCCGTCACGAGGACCTGGTGGAGGTCGTCTCCGTCACGAAGGACTCTGACCATCCAAGGGTACGTACTTTCCAACGGCTCCACATCAGTTTGCAAAACATTTTAAGCCATAATTTAACATGCTATAGGTACTTTTGTTTATCATAATAGTTAATATTTAACTAATTTGTGTATAATATTTACATTGCAACTAATTTATCACAATCAATACATATAATAAAACAGTAGAAAAAAAATCCTGTACATTGAATAAATTTACATAAAAATAAAATTAGGCGACAGAGTCCCAGCAACAGAGTAAGAATTTTAAAAAAAATCTGTGTATGTCTGTTTGTTTGTACAGCGTGTACAACTTCGGAACTACTGGACGGATTTGAATGAAACTTTTTTTGTTATATAGCTATTAAGCCTGGGCAACATATAGGGTATAAACTATTTTGAAAACAGGAACACCTGATGGAGAACAATGATGGTACAGCTAAACTATAGGAAATGACGCTCTAATAAAAGTTGTTCAGTCTGATGAGCATTTTCTGTTGAGGTATAAAAATCGAAGATCTGGAGACACATGAAGAAGAGTCATAACAGTTCAGCTAAACTATAGCAAGTATACTTTTTCAGTCTGATTAACATCTGTATGTACAGGTATCGTTACAAAGTATTAGAGAAATTTAAATAAATTATTTAAATTTCTCTAATACTTTTGACTCCTTACCAAAAATTCGTCGCGGGCATCAGCTAGTAGTTAATATGTAACTAATTTGTGCAATAAAGTATTGTAGTTGTTGTTACTATCGATACTGTTGCTTTTTGCTTTTAGCTGACCATCGAGCGGCTGTACAGTAGTATGATACTCGTATATTATTTTCTATTCAGGCGAAGAACTTAGTGGGCGATTATGGCGGGCGCGGGGTGCTGGGGTTCCGCACCATCACGATGGTTCCGCACCAGCGGGAGAGCATTGACGTCAACCTGCTTGACGACTTCGAGGTAAAATTACCTTAAGTATACATTGCTTATTTAATTACATATAATAGTTAATTTTGGTTATATTTATTTTTATTAACACTCGATTTGATGTTGATAACTATACGAATATCACGTCGAGTGTGTTATTGCTAACACTGGTGTCAGAATTTGGTCAAGTCGCCTAAAGGCATCTGACATGACTTACGACTACCCCGCCATCTTGTGGCAGGTAGTCCGGGAGAGTGGTCTTGACCACTGAGCTATCGAGACCATATGCCAGTTCGGTTGAATTAATACATTTCTACACGTCTCACGCAGACGTGCAGTATAATTTCATTAGAGGGTACTAGGTACTTCTTAATTAACTAGTTGTTCGCTGCGAACTTAAACCTCGCGAACAGAAACGACTCAACCGATTTTGATGCCCTACGAACTTAAAAATTCTATTGATAGATCTTTTATATTTCAATAAAAATCAGACCAACGGTTCGAAAGTTATTGCGTTACAAACATACATACAAAAAATGTATTTTTGCCCCAAGTTGATTTGTATTCAATAAACATAATTACCTCACTGTTACAACAAATTGTGGTTTTTGAGAATAAACTCGCGTCTATTAGATTATAAATAAATAAATATATTGAGACGAATCACACAGATTGAGCTAGCCCCAAAGTAAGTTCGAGACTTGTGTTATGGGATACTAACTCAACGATACTATATTTTATAATATATACATATATAAATAAACATCCAAGACCCGGGCCAATCAGAAAAAGATCATTTTCCATCATGACCCGACCGGGGATCGGACCCGGGACCTCTCGGTTCAGTGGCAAGAACCTTACCACTGCGCCACCGAGGTTGTCAAATTATTAAGTATTTTTTAATTATTAACCGTTTTATCATCTCCAGTTGAACTACCTGAACAATTACCACAAGAAGGTTCTGGAGACATTGGGGCCGGTCCTAAAAGGCCGCGGGCTTGTAAAGGACCTGCAGTGGCTGGAGAGGGAGTGCCAACCGATCGTCAGAGCTTAGGTCAGTCTACTATATGATGAATACTATATAATGAATAGGCCAGTAATAATACTATATGATGAATTGATAAATTATTGTTTTGATGACTATTCGAAGACCCTCATATTAATAGAAACACCAGTGAAAAATTTACTGTGATAATGACAATGCTTTCGAAGATATGACAAAAACAAAATCACACATTTTCGGACTCGTCCAAACGCTCCATACTGAATGACACGAACAAGTGACGTCACAACGTGCTAACATGTTCGCGAAGAACGATATGTTTGTTCGACAGCTACATTAAATATCACTTTTATGGTGACGACTTCTTAATAAAATTTGTTAGATTTTTTTTTATTTTATAGAGTTATTTTTATAATCTTATACTTTCTGAAAATGAACTTGCAACTTGAAATCTTCGTACAATGATCCAGCTGCATCGTTGCAGTCTATGAATTATCATAATGATTCGGAATATATCTAGAATATACATATTTTTTACAATTATTTGACCTCGTCAACAATCCTATTGGTTTTAAATTAGTTTCATTAACTCTTACAACAAACTAATCGATATTTACATTGTAGTCACATACCCTAATGATTGTTATGAACCATAGTCATAAGTAGCCTGTGTCACTCATGAAGGTTTCGCCTATATCTGTGTGCCAAATTTCATCAAAATGAACACAGTAGTTTTTGAGTTTATTCATTACATACACAAAAATAAAAAAATATAAATCCTTCCTCTTTATAATAGTTTCCTCTTTATAAAGAGATAGGCTGCGGTGAAGTTTGTTGCGCCGCTTCTTCTTCACCTGCGCTTTGGAAGCCGGCAGTAGACTTAGTTTAAGTAATTTTTTGACGTCCATAAGTGATGTATGTAATCCTATATTGAATAAAGAATTTTGAATTTCAATTTGACTAGTATGAATAATAATTCTATTTTTAAATTTTCAGGTCCAAACAATGGCTCCTATAAGAGTAACAATTCCAGGATATTTGAGCATGTATAATCAAGTTAATATATTTTTAATTCTCATCCCTAAGCTTGTAATAAAATAATAAGCCAGCTTATTGTTTTATTTTATTTATTTAAAGAGATGGATAAAATTCATGGAAACTGAGTTCGAAAATGTCATTTATACCACAAGCTTTTACTATCGTCAGAGATCTTATGGCATTTAACGCCTGACAAATAACCCATGTCCGTGCTGTAAAGGGTTGAGGAGTTCCCTCGTTTGGAGGCGATCCGGGCTGCACCGTCAGCTTATCATAATAATGCATTGTCGTGGAAACTGAAGCGACGTGGAAATTTCAACTCTATAGGACAACTGGGAGTAGGAGAAATCTAACTTGCAAGATTTGATTACAGACAGGTGAAATTAAATAAAAGCTTATAAAAGAAAATCTGATAGTACAAGTTAAAAATATTTATTTTGCATAAGTGTATAGCGTTTAACAACGTCTTTGAGACTTACAATAATCATTCGTACATTTTTTACATTATATTTATGTGCAAATAGGATAATAATTGATAAAAAAAAAAACATAAAATTTTGAAATGAGCAAATTTTTTGTTTTTTTAATGCCTGACCGAAATTCTTCAAATATTGTTAAAAACAGAACATATATATATATATATATAAACAATTCGAATTCTACTCATTGTCGTGTATTTAAGTGACAATAAATCACACAAATATTACACATTTCAAAACTTTATACTACTTATGTAGTAACAATAACATTATTTGATATGGAACTATGGAAGCATTATTTTTTATTAAAAAGAAAATACAACTACAAATTGAGTCCGCAAAAAGTAAATTGATAATTTACATTTCGCAACACCAGCCGTGTCCAGAGCGTCAATTTTGTAACAAAACACGTTAGGAAAACTGCCCGTCCGCTCGCTATTGTTGTTATGTTTGTGTACTCCATATTGCGCTGTGCCCTACGTCTTTCTTCAGTGAGCGCTAACACAGAATGAGTCACTTCCCCTCCCCGCACGCGAACGCGGGGTATGTCATCCATTCGGTTCGGAAAACATGTTTTTATTATTTTTCTAATATAACTGTCAGGCCACGCCCTTAATCGGTTCGTAAAATGTGTTTGAGTTAGCTAACACGAAAACACGGCGCTGCGGACCCGGCTTGATGCGAAACGGGACAAATATATAAATTATTTCAAAAATTGGCTCAGTTAATCATAGACTGGATAAGGCGTAGTCACGGAAAGTAATCGATTTAACCATTTTTATGCTCAAACAAGAAAGAGAAATTGCGTATTAGAAATATACGAAAAAACGGGAGAGAGAGCCAATATCTTTAGTCCCTCACACTGTGTGTCCGACGACCAGTAGAACTCGGCTAGGACCACGGGCAATTTGATCTGCCTGTGGTCCAACTGATAGAACCACTGACAAATAAAATTTCCCGTTGACCGAATCCTACGGGAATCGCGTACTTTTGGGATAGACAGTATCCTACGTTTAATCCAAGGTTGATACCTTGAAACTTGAAACATACTTACCTTACATACATACCTTGGATTAAGCTACTTCAAAGCCAAATTTCACAAAAAAACGGTCCACCCATTTGAGCGGGGAAAAAGTAACAAACATACAAACTTTCTATAATATTAGTGGGAGTGGGTTTGGTGAAATATCCAGTCTAAATTGAACTTAAATCCAGCCTAAAGTCTTACAATAACAAATTAAATTCGGATTAATAATAATTACACTAATTACAAAGAATAGTATTTTGTGAAATAACTTTAATTAGTAAGGCATATATCTTCGACGTTTTCACTTCGTATGATAAATGGCACAATATTTTTTTATAGAAATATACACAGATGTCTCGTATAGAATATTTTTGTGGTTATGAAAAAAATAAAATTGTTGATCGAAAATAAAATAGTACAATAAAAAAAAAACAAATATTTTTATATATTTAAATCATGATTTCGAACATAAATATTTATTTACAATTTTCCCACAGTGATTCTTCGTAGAATATATTATTTTACCAGTATACTTCTACTGTTAAAATTAATGACGATAAAAAAGCTTAATATATTTATAATATTGTTTAATATGACTTGGAGTTTTGAATTTTTACTATGAAGCGATGGACAATATTTAAGTTATATAAAGATTTTGTGAAATTTCAATTAGTAGGCAAACCTGTGAAAAAAAGTCTCCATTAATATTTTAAAAAAATCTTATTGACTATATATATCGTGTATTTTGTATATAAACTAAACAAATGCTAAAATCACCTATTTTCTCGGAAGATTATAAGATATAGGTACACTGAGCCACACATTAAATAAAATATATACTATTTTTCTTCTGATAATTGGTTATAAAACCTTTGACCAACAACAGAGGTAGGTGATACATTTGAACATAATATTGTATTATTTTCAAAATATTGTATTACTGAAATTTGTACAAAATGAGGTAAAACATTTAAAAACAATGAAATATTTACAAATGACAAAAGGCATTCGTTGCCTAAAAACTAGAATCGCATTTTATTTATTTTCTGTAATAAAAAAATAATAAAAAAAACTCAGAATGAAATAAATTGCTTGTTCGCTTAAAACAACCTCAAAGTTTCAATTTAAAAAAAAACTGTTATTTTCAATAATATTACATATATTTTATTTTGAAAATGTCGTATTATCGATAAACGTATATTAAGTCACTCTGCACTATATTTAAGTACAATTTATATGATAAAATAATAAGACTAAAATTTTGCTGCTTTCGTAACATTAAGTATGGCTAAAATTAAAACAGCAAAATACCTATTGTATTGTATTTTTTTAACATTCGAGTGTTATTGTTATGATGGAAAAATTATCTATAAACTTAAGAAAAAATCAGTCTATCAAAAATGTGAAGAAAACTGATTTTTAACGAAATACATTTATTTTTTTGCCATTGCAACACCAAATAAAATGGATCAAGATTGTTTGATAAACGCCCAGTGTTGCCATCCGACGTGAGACAGCACCCTCGTTTAATTTCATCACTTTCTTAATAGACTGTAAACTATTTAATAATCTGTACCACTCATATTTTAGCCATCTTCATTTACACTAAACACAAATTGATTTAGTTCATGTTATTTCTAATCCTATTTAATAATTATTCTACCAAAACCTTTAAAATTAAATGAACTGCTGAAAAACTATAGTATATGGAGCACGAGTTAAAAGTGAATATAAAAAATTTAAAACAAATTTCGCTGTATATGGATCGAAAATTTTCGTGTACTACAAAAAAATGCTTATACAAATTGAAACCAAATCAAATTAAAATAATGCAAACTGACAAAAATATTTATATTACCTATAATTAGCGAAAATGTATATTGTCAATTTAATTGATTTTATTAAAATAGCGGCACTTCTTTTATAATTGAATTTTAGCATCTTAAATCATATCATGATTTGGTAAATTAATTCTTTGTACACATACTTAAAAAAACACCACTAATGTTTTATACATACATTAATGTGACTAAATACTTCTATATAATTGTGCCCAACCTGGAAATTTAAACAATTTCGGATATAAATTTGAAAAATTACTGTTACATGTGAAAATTTTGAAATAATAACCGTTAACCAAATTTAATTAATTAAAACACATTTATTATCATGATAATGTCTATTTAAATTGTTTATTAAGTCATAAAATGATCTGTGTTACTGAATTTTTAGCCTTATCAATGTATTTTTGCGGCAATAAAAACATAAAATTTGGCAGTAACTAATAACGCAATTCCGGGTAGTGAAGCAGATATAATTAAAATGGGAGAAAATTAAACAATTGTAACCTTTCGGTAACATGTAAATCTATGTCTGCTTAATTTAGATTTATTTTATATCAAAATAACGATTAAAATGTAGCTGCACCCCGCAGTGTTACTCGCGTTAAAAATTCATTAAGTTTTATGCACAGTAGCGCCATCTACTTTATCAAGCTCCACTGACTATCAGACTTTTTGACCAAATCCCACGGGAATCGCGTACTTTCGGGATAAAAAGTACCCTATGTGTTAATCCGAGGTATCAGCTACCTCAATACCAAGTTTCACAAAAATTGCCGTTTGTGCGTGATGAGTAAACAAACATACAAACTTTCTCCTTTATAATATTTGTGGGAAATTTCAAAACTGCATTAAATTTTCCGAATATCATCAATAGTTATATATAAAAATGAAGTTGAATGCTGATATAGACAAGTTTAATTACGTAATCACATCAACTTGAATTACTATTCAAATATACTTTGCTAGCTGTTTGACATGCGGCTTCACCCGCGTGAATTTCCCACGGGAATATATGTCCTACTCCATACTTCAAACTATATGAATGCAAAATTTCAAAAAGATTGGTTGAGTTGATTGATGGAGCGCGAAGACGTAACAAACTTACTTTCGCATTTGTAATATCAGTATAATCGACTTCACTCCACGTTAGGTAACTTAAACAACCTGAATTACCTTACAATTACGCTTTGCCCAAATTTTGTTCAATCCTCTCTCTGTTTCGTCTTCTTCTCCAGTGTATTAAAGGCACCCACGCCCAAAGCGCCGCCCCACCTACTAGAATAAACCCAAGTGTAACAAATAAAGATTTGTAAGAATTTGTATGTTCAAACCAAAAGCCGCATATAGGCGGGCCTATTAACTGTAAAATACCGTTGACAAATAGACTTATACCATAAGATGACATAAGCCTTTCAGTGCCTAACATTTCTGTCATAACTAGTGCAGTAACACCCACGTTGATACCCGATGCGAGACCGAATACCGAACAATACACGCTTATAGCCATATAACTAGACACAGACGGTATCAACGCTAAACTTATACCGGAAAGTAAAAGTCCGAAAATGAAGAAATAACGCTTAGGAGTGTTCACGACATCCGATAGTGCTGAACCACCGATCCTACCGACTAAATCGAGTGCGGAAATTATCGATAAAAGATAAGCGCCTGACGATTTATCGAAACCACACTCTTGGGCGTAAGACGGGACTAAAATTATAAAATTTGTATACGATATTGCACTGGTACAGTTCGATATTAGTATGACTAAGTATATTGGGTCTTTCAGGAGGTGGACATCGAAATATTTGTTGGGTTCGTTCTTGGCTGGTTGTTCTTTGGGCCTCTTTTTGAAGCCGCAACAGTAAGTTATAGGCGCTAAGCTGTCAGTGATAGATTTAAGGCTGAATTGTGACGCGAATTCGCTTGGTTTTTCGAAAGCAGACAACGTGGAGCCGTGGAAGGGTGTTGACATATACTGAAATGAGGACGTGGAAGGACTTCTCTTCGGTATCTTTGGCACTGTTAATTTTTTACCAAACGCTTCCTGCGAATTGACCCTGCTTCGTTTCCCTTCCGGGACGGACTCGAGTAAAGACGGGTTGCTTGGCAGGTGGTTTTTACTAGCTAGTTGCGGCAAACCATATCTCGATGAAGCTGGAGTCGATATTTTTCTGGTTCTCTCGATATCGACGCGCGACACGAGCGCCGCACTAGCTGATCTAACGAAATTTTCGTTTTTACTCGGTGAAGATTTCTCGTCGAGATCGGCGTTGGAGCGGTTTTTGAAAATTGGGGGCGAGCCGTTGGGGTGTTTCTCTAGGGTGGGGGTGGCCTCTTCCGGCGTTAGGATCACGGTGGGGTTGCCAGTTTCCTCTGTGTCGCCAGGTTCTTCTTCGACAAATGGCTCAAGCTGGAACCAAGAAAAATAATGGAATTTTCTACGAATACAAATTGTTAAACGTTTTATTTATTTCAATGAATTTAAGACGATTTATACAATTAGTTGATCGATGAATATTAAGTTGAAAATCACTTTTATCTGTAAAAAATTGTTAATAATTACTGTTTAACCCACACTTTGGACAGAATCTGTGTGTTTTTTCTTTATATCTATTTTTAAGTGGTATATATATTTTCAAATTATACTATTAAATTTATTAAATATATACTAGTTATCGAAACGTCACTATAATCAATCTACCATGTTACTGTAAATAAATATTTCAATTTTAAAAATTAATTTGATTCCTAAACCCGTCGGTTCTCAAAGTCAATCTAATGTGATAAACACATCCGAAGTGACACATTATGCTTAATGCACATCCCTCACGCCAAAAAATATATATTACCTTACAGAAAAGCTATTTAAGATTTTGACCGCGGCTTCGACCGCGTAAATTTCTCTGCAAAAGCGGAACAGACACGATTTTCATAAAAATTTTCACCCCCCATTCAGTTGGTGATTGAGTTTTGAAAAAGTAGCCAATTTTCGCACGGGGATTTTTAACTACATGCATACCATTTTTTATCAAAATCGGTCCAACGGCTTAACCGTGAAAGCGGAACAGACAGACGGACAGACTTTCGCTATTATAGTATTCGTATATCTTCTAAACTTTGTCATATTTTATTTAATCTTCTTATTTTTGTTATCGAATCGCCTAAAGGCATCTGACATGACTTTTACGTCTACCTACCGCCATCTAGTGGCAAGTAATCGCATGCACACTAGCGAACTAAGCTAGTGTGCAGGTTTCCTCACGACGTTTTCCTTCAAGAAGCAAGTGTTGGTCTATGAAAACTACTATACACGATTCAGATTGGTATGCAAACTCATGTGACACGAGTGGGATTCAAATTATCTTATTTTATATACTAATTGTAAAGAAATATCCAATCCTGAGATAAAATATTAACAAATAAAACAACAAAATGATTTATACTTATTTTTTAATATTTACAATGTCAACACTTCAACATTAGGTAACATTTTCATATAAGATTCGTCGTAATAGTAAACTTGTAACTTTCCACTAGTAAAGGTACCTTTAGGGCTTTTTTTTTAATTTGATATCTAATAACTAGTTGGTGACCAATTAAATATTTTAGCTGACCGAATATATTTTTTGCTCGCCAAAATGTGGTTAATTTAAACGGTCAGTCCTCGTAACTTCACTGACCGTTTAAATAACACCCTTACAGAAACGTGTGTCACTAAAAATCGACCTTAAGTACATATTACTCGTGGAAAATCACATCTAAACATAAACACACTCGTAATGCGCTAGATAGACTCGCTCGCTGCGAACGCCACACAGACAAAAGACACTGAGAAACGCGAGTGTTGTTAGTTCACGGTAATTCATTAAGAGACTCGGGTCGCGGCGCGAATCTGTCTGGCGCTTAATAAAATAATCAAAATTGATAATAATGTGTAAAAAAAATGCACTCAAAAATTATATTCAATTTTTTTACTAAATAAACTGATAATATTATAAAGTAACAGAAAAAGAAAATAGAAAAAAAAAATTGTAATAGTCTGTCAAGAATGTGAAGAAAATAATTGAGGACTGGCAACACTGCGTATTTATGAACCAATATTGGCCATTATATTTGGTGTTGCAATGGCAAAAAAAATTTAGTTCGTTAAAAAATCGTTTTCTTCTCTTCCTTGACAGAGGGTTATATGTCGATGTGTGCAAGATTCGTATAATTATATGATAAATATAATAACCTAAAATCAAATGGAAAAAGTAATTTAAAAAATAAGGAATGATAATAAAGGAATGATTTAATGGTATTATCACAAACATATTTTATATTTAGGCTACCGGGCAATATTTATTTTCGATGAATATAACAATTATATAATCGTGAGAGAAATAATCACGTTATTAATCGAAGTAATTCCCAAAATATAACAAAAAACAATTCACATTTCGGAGGATACCAAAACGCTTCATAGTAAATATACATACTTGAGTGATGAAATGCCAAAAATTGACTGTTCTGTCAATTCGATCTAGAGATCAAACTTTTGGGAATTCTATGGATAAACTTAGATTAAAAAGTCGTTGTTAATTAATCATACAATGCCCGATCGCCTTTTGTACGTCAAGACAAAAAGTTACTATAAAAATACAATTTACGGTTAGAATTGGCAAGATGATTATTAAATTCGATACAGTTTTAATACTTCGACATGCAAAATTATATATAATCATTATATATGAACGATATAAAAAAAATTATAAGCATTTTACAAGAAAAAAAATTAGGAATATTAGAATAATATATAATAATTATATATATGTGTACATATAGCTATGAAATATTCATTTATACTATTCCAATAGTATAAATTAACATATATAAATAGTATAAATATTCACTTATACTAATCCAATATTATAAATTAATATACCATAGCTCTGATTTTTCGTGGTTGTCACTTTTGGTATATAACTGTTGTAGAAATTAAAAATTGCCTGTGTATTTATAACAATGGCAAGCATAAATAAATTCGAAACATTAAAATTTCAAAGTAAAATCGAATTGATTACATGTAAGGTGGTTGCAAGAAATTCACAAAACAAAAAACTAACCTATAAAATCTTTGATTCCTGACGTAATACCAAATACATAAAATTAAGATTGGGACTGGCGTCAGTGCAGCATTCATTAAAAAAACATTTTCCATAAGTTTAGTTCCTCACCAGCGGCGCTACTATCGAGAAAAATCATAAAAAATCTATTTTAACATCAAATTAGTTTTAATATTAGTTTTAAATGTACACTGTTATGTTGTGTACACAATAAAGTAGCGCCATCTGGTAGGACTTAAGGTTCGCTGCCTTCATAAGAAGACCAAAAACTGGTCAAGATTCAATATTTTAAGTATACAATCATCAAAGTACAATATAAGTACTGATTTTCGAAAAATTCGATAGCTATAGTAATAACATATATTTTAAATTACTATTTTTGTGCATATTATTAACGGAAGCCTCATCGGGTAACTATTTTATTTAAACTAAGTTAATTTATTAATTGACACCACGGCGTGGACCGAGAAAATTATAGACAGAGACAGAGACAACGAGCTAGCGTAGCCAAATGTTATATTAGCACTCTGTCCCGTTTCCTCTCGTGTTTCTATTACGCTTTACCCTTAATAGTTTTCTCTGTCTAAAATTGGACAGCGTAGCCATAAGAGACAGAACTATTCCATACAAATGTTGCGCCAATAATAATGCGCGTCAGCATAACATGCAAAAACGACACGCTATATTTACTTATCCTTACATATTATAAAACAAAGTCCTCTGCCGCGTCTGTCTGTCTGTTCGCGATAAACTCAAAAACTACTGCGGGTCTTCATGCAGTCTTCACCAATAGATAGTTTGATTCCTGAGGAAAAGTTTAGATCTATATTTTATTATGTTTTTACCCCAGGCGAAGCCTATAAATCGATAAATGATAATAGCTCTTTATTACTTATGTACTTCTAGTATGTGTCTTTCTTGAAAATATGAAGATGTCTATAAGTTTCTTAGTCTACACATCAAGGAATAAAGATGAATATCTGTCACTGTCAATGTCACTTTGACATTTGTAAACCTGTATTGCTATTATTTGGTCCTTATTGTATAAATGTGCGTATCTACCATAAACAGGCGAATTACACGCTTAAAATAATTCGTAACCTTTTAAAAAAAATCAAAGAAAATCACTTGCCTGTTTGCATTTCTCCCTAAAATGATAAATAAACTAAATAATATAAAAAAAATATAATTTTGATCCTTTTTCGAACAATCAAAATAGCAATTTTCGGATCGGACTCACGTCAAACTTTCTGATCTTTCAACTCGCTCTCTCTTCTAGCCCTCTCTCTTTTCCTCCAATTGATTATAGGCATCAACAACCACAGGGCCGCTCCGCACACGAAAATCATACCAAACGTGACAAACATACTGGTGTAATTCTTTTCTCTCTCAAACCACAACCCGCAAATAGGCGGCCCGACTAATTGCAACAAGCCGTTCACAAAAAGACTTATACCGTACGTCGACATCAGCCTCTCCACGCCCAGGATTTCCGCCATAACTAAAGTCGTGACGCCGTTGTTAACACCGGACGCTAAACCGAAAAATCCACAACAAACGCTTATAGAAACGTAGGTGTGCAAAAATGGCAACACGGTTAATGCTATGCCAGAGAAGAAGAGACCGCCGACGAAGTAGAAAGTTTTCGGCATGAAATCCAAATCGCAGAGCGCGGAGCCGCCGATGCGGCCGACCAGGTCCAGCGCCGCCGCCGCGCTCAGCAGCAGCGCGCCCTGCGACTTGTCGAAGCCGATCGCCTGCGCGTGCGACGGCAGCAATATTATGAAGTTCGTACACGAAATAGCGACAGTGCTGCTCGAAATCAATATCACCAAATATGTCGGATCGGTCAGCAGGCTTATATCGAAAAATCTGTTAGGCTCCATGTCTTTTTTCTTCTTGCAACAGAAGCAGCAATATGCCACGTCCGCCACCGAATCTGTTATAGATTTCAGTGAGAACTGTGACGCGAATTCGTTGGGTTTCTCGAAGGCCGATAGAGTTGATCCGTGGAAAGGAGTCGACACGTATGCAAAACTCGATGTGCTATAGTTCCTCTTCGGTCCAGCGGAACTTAATCGTCTGGAAACCGCTTCTTGCGAACCTAATTTTTTAGCATCGGCAATTCCGTCTAAAGTTACAGAACTGTTGGTTGTTTTAGGTGGTTTTGTATAAGAAAGTTTACGTTTGGACAAATTGTGTTTGAGTTGGTTTTGCGATGGGATTGATGACATGCAATTTTGGCTGTTGTGCAGGGACGGCGGTAAGGCGTCTTTGGTTTGGCCGTTCGCAACGCCTTCTTGTATGCTCTCCATGTTGTTCATGTTGTACGTCTCTATTGGTTCATCCTCTTCGAACAAAATGTCGTCCTGAAAGGTAAATATTATAAATCTAATGTCAATTTTGATGCGCAACTTACACATAATTTTTTTTATTTATTAAAATATAAACAGCTGGTTACATTCAATTTAAAATGACAAGGATGACTGGCCCGATCTCGCTGATAACTTAAAAACATTACAAGAAAATCATATTTAAAAATTTATTAAAACACTTGACCGTCACTGGAAGCTTTATAATGAGAGTGGCGTGACTGCCTTCCGTCGAATTGTATCAGTTTTCGTATTTTTATCCGCCTCGTTTCCGGTTTTTAGTGGCGCCACCTGGCTGTCGCGCGCCATTTTGTTTCTTAGTAGACGGCGCGCCATTTTGAGTCATTGGCGTTTTAGATTCCGTCAAAGCACCACGCCACCATCACCACTTTTTTACCAATCTATCTTGATATAAGTCTTAACAGAAGACTTATATCAAAAAGTATTCAATGTGCTTGTTAATAATGAAGTACAAGCTTATTATTTGATCGAATAAATAAATTGTTGCGTGTTTTCATATTTTTAACGGTTTTCCGTTCGGATTACACGCATTTTATACAAATTAAATTCAGTTTTTTCGTACATGTAAAAAAAAATTGACTTGAAGTATAATAATAGATCCTAATTACAGCAATGGATAATCGCGAAGTCGAAAGAGATATCGCGAACCAGACTGCAGGGCCCCGCCGTTCCACAAGCCAGTTCGTAGCAACAGCAGCGACAGCGGGACTAGTAGCAGCTCATCGAGCTCCTCATCCAACAACAAACGAAGCAGGCGTTCCCGCCGCCGGAGAAAGACAAGTAAGAGAATTTCCAATTCAGATACTATAGACAAAATATTTCAAGAAATGAGCGAACTACGCAAGCATATTTTAACAAATACCGATTTCGCTCACGAAAATGTGTCCATTGCCTCTGGAGTTAGTGGAGACCTTAATAATGCAATCGGCGATCAACATTTTGATGATAACCCTCAAGCTGTAAATAGAGATTTCACTTTTGATATAGAAACCAAGCTTAAGGAACCATTTGTTCTTAAGACCCCAGAACATTTTTTAAACATGCTTACGAACGTACAAAGACTGGGAAGTACTTCATGGTCCGAAGTTCATTATGCTGAAACGCAAAAATTGTACAATCCCACACCTGGCTTTGTAGAGTTAGAAACAAACGAAGAGGTTAAGGCAATCCGCAATTTTCTTTCTTAGGCCCACAATACAGAATTCACTGTCGATGACTTGAAAAAGTTGATGAACTGTTCCAGAAAGGAGAATTTCATAAAATTTCTTCCGATCTACTACAACTTGTATGCGGCCACAGAGCGGAAAGCATTGAAATGCGTCGCGAATCTATCACGTCAGGCCAAAGATCCATAGCTAAAAGCGTCATTAAATAGGATCCCTCCTTCAGGCAACAATATATTCAATGCAGAGCTTTTTACCTCTACGTTAGAAAATGCCGGTGGTGTGCGAAAATCGTTTTGGCCTCCCAAAACCAATAACCAAGCTCAGACAAGGTCAAGTCAAGCACGGCTAATAATCGCGGCCGCTCCTCGCGGGGGCAAAGCACGCGTAAACCAGCGGTTCCATCGCGTGGAACCTCATGCAATTACATTGAACCAAGCTGCAGCACACACACACATGCTTGCCCTCAACAAAAGAGATTCATTTCATCACACAGGCTCGCGGCCGGGACGTGATAGTCACCAAGGCCGTAAAAACGCAACTGGATCTTCCTCCAGAGGAAACCGGAAAAAATATAAACAATGACTCGAGACGGTTCGAGGCTGGTCAACTAGTGCATTACCAATCACATTGGAGGGATATGGGTGCGCCAGAAATAGTTTTAAAACTAATCAGAGGGTAACGCATACCATTCATTCGGAAACCACCTCTCATTTATCCAAACTATCAGAGAGCCCATTCCAAACTCCGATATCAAAACAAATGTCTGCAACCATTCAAGAAATGAAAAACCATGGTGTTTTGGAAGTAGCTCGGCCTTCAGCCAGTTTCCTTTCCCCCAATTTCCTAAGACCAAAACAAGACGGATCTGCACGTCCAGTATTCAATCTGAAAGCACTCAAAGATCATGTTCTCACAGAACCATTTTGGTAAATATGCACCATGTCCCAGACTTTTTCCAAGCTCGGGATAGGATGTGCAAAATAGACTTATCACAAGCTTACTTCCACTTGACGATAGCCCAATCCCACAGGCGATTTTTACGTCTCATATACAATCAGGAATTACTAGAAATGACATGCCTCCCATTCGACCCAACACAGCCCCAAAAACCTTTTCTATTCTAACCAATTTGATAGCGCAAACGCTACGAGCACAGTGGAATATAAGAATTCTTGTGTACATGGACGATTTCCTAATTGTCCACCAAAATCCACATACCTTGCGGCATCACGTAGCAACCGCTGTTCAAGTACTACAAAAGTTAGGATGGAAAATAAATTTCCTAAAACTCGCTCCTCACAGTAGACGGCTTTTATGAACCAGGCAGAAGTTAAAAGGAAAGCTTCCAGTGAGGTAAGTATTTTAATATATGCATTTTATTTCAGGTAAGACGCTGCTATTTTGAAAAATTTCGATTTTAGTTAAGTATATATATTTTTTATTTAATCACATATTTTTAATTATCGATTGTATTTTATTACATTTAGCTTATGTTACATTTTTTAGTAGAATAAGATCAATTTAGTATAAAAAAAAAATATATTTATTTTTAGGAAAATCAACAGCTATATGTACAGAACAGTTGCTTAAAATAAAAATCGGAAAGCTAATTACAGGTTCCCACTAATAAAAAAAAATGTGTACTATTATTTTAATTTAGCGTTTTAACATGAATAGCCAAATGAACACATTTACGAATACCATGGTAGTTACTACCATTCGAGTTACCGGTAACCGCTTCACCTACATTCTACATGTTAAAAAAAATCTAGCAACTATAACATATATCGATAACCACTTTCGTTATCTACCAAAAAACCACACGCTTAGCGATTATAACGTTATGTAGGCTCCACACTGTCACGGAACTCGAGATACACGCCGACGCCGAACGACGCCAATATTGCATAGTTTGTATGTGTCCTTTTATTTACCGCAATGAAAAAGGTGCAGTGTGTAACGAATCTGTCAAAGTTTGACGTATTGGTCCGCGATAGCGTGAAGCCGGCATTACAAGTGCGTTTTGAAAATGAAACTATACCCGCTAGATGGCGCTGTTATAAGGAAAGTGATTATTTGGTGAGCGTAAGCGCAGATTTTAGATTTTCGACTGTGTGTATTTATTTTATACTTCTCTTAAAAAATGGTATATCTTTTTTAAAATATACAATAAATATTATTTCAGTCTGTAATAAAAAAAATATTAAAAGAAAATAAAAGTCTACAACACAGTCAAAATCCTGAATCTCTAATAGTTTTAATAGCGAATATTATATGTTATCTGTTAGTTATGAAGTTATTTATTTCTTTTTAGCTATCAGTCGTCGTCGCATTAAAAATTTAAATATCAATGGATTAGCAAAGTAACTTATATATATATATATATATATATATATATATATATATATATATATATATATATATATATATATATAAATAAAATGAATGTTATAATAGATAAAAATTATAATGAGCTAAGAATTATTTATTTCGATTATTACAGATAACAACCAGAGACAACGAACGAGCACAGACAAGACAAAGCAGGCATAGACTACGATATATACGTCATTTTCATTTTATTAAATCGATGATTTGTGGTCAATTTATAGTTTTTTTTTATGTTATAACAATCCTTGGCAAAAAAAATATGTAATACTTTTTAAAAAAAATCCATGATCTTTAACATGTTAAAATCACGGATTTACGCACATGTTGTTTTTGTTAATTTGCACAATAAAAAATTATATAAAAATGACGTAAACTATCACACCGTGTCAGAAACAAACGTAGAATAGTAAAAAAAAATGTGTCGCTTACTTCAAATGCCTTGATGTCACCGAAATGATGCTTGGTGCATATGACAGGGCCGTTTCATTTTCAAAAAACACTTTTTTTTGTTGTTATTATTAACGAAAAAAAAAACCATTTGCTTTGTTTTGCGTAAACATTTCTTAAATAAAGAACACATTGAATGCCAATGTGCATTTCTATAAAATGAAAATAATTTTTTTTTTTAACCGCGACGCAAAAAGATGGGTGTTATAAGTTTGACCGCTAAGTGTGTCTGTCTGTCTGTGTACGTGCCACCGTAGCTCATCAACGGGTGAACCGATTTGGATGAGGTATTTTTTATTTCATAGCAAATTTTTATGCGGTGGTTCTGTGATATGTTTGATCAAAATCGGTTCAGCCGTTCAAAAGTTGTAGCGAAATAAATAATGAAAATCGGGGGTTTTTAATTTGTCTAACAAATAAACTTGTATTAAATTACTTTATCGGAAAAACGTATGTATATTTAACATTATATTATAACATATATTTATCAATATGATACCACGAATCAGCACGAGTTCAGACAATCATTAAACAATTGCTGATTCATACATTTTCTTTTGAAATGAATTAGCTTTATTGTATTAAACATGGTTACATACATTTTCTCTCCAAGTTAATAAAGATTTTTATGGAACAAATGATTTTTTTTCGCGATTTCGGTGTTGCTCTCATACGAAAAGTCAGTTCAGTGTGGACTGAACATGTTAAAAGGAAAGCATTGCCTATGTATAAAAAGTAACCACGTATTGTTAAAAATCTGTTATTAAATAAATTATTACTATACTAGCTGCGCTCCGGTGTTTAGCTCCCGTGGGAATTTCGTAATAAAAAATACCCTATGTGCTATTCCAGGTTATATTCTACCCGTGTACCAAATTTCATTACAATCGGTCCAGTAGATTTTGCGTGAAAGAGTAACATACACACATTATCACAAACTTTCGCATTTATAATATTAAGTAGGATTACCTGTGGTCCTTCCTCGTCTTC
Source organism: Plodia interpunctella (assembly GCF_027563975.2). Taxonomy (NCBI): domain Eukaryota; kingdom Metazoa; phylum Arthropoda; class Insecta; order Lepidoptera; family Pyralidae; genus Plodia; species Plodia interpunctella. Next base: position 3,120,138 of record NC_071322.1, read on the forward strand.
CTCAGGTTCCTTATACTTCTTCACCATATGTTCTTCAACAGGTTGGAACAACAGCGCTGCAGCCCACACGTTCAACATTATACCGCCTAGGATTAGCACCGCGCCTCTGAAAAAACATACATTGTTATAATTACCAAAATAAAAATTTAATTCTTCTCAATAGATGGCGTTTTACAAATAGAAACTTAATTCTTCTCAATACATGGCGTTTAACAAATAGAAACTTAATTCTTCTCAATAGATAGCGTTTTATAAATATTTTAACAAAATAGAAACTATTATTTTCAATAGATGGCGCTTTTACAAATATTTTAACAAAATAGAAACTATTTGTTTGTTTGTTTGTAAACTCTTTATTGCACGAAGAAAACACATACAAAGAAAGCAGTGAAATAAAGAAAGAAAGCAGTGAAATAAAGAAAGAAAGCAGTGAAATAAAGAAAGAACGCGTACAAAGGCGGACTTATCCCAGAAAGGGATTTCTTCTAGTCAACCAAGTATTTGAAAGGAATAAATTCAACACACAAAGTAAGGTAGCGTAAGATAAACGTGCAAAGTGAAGAAAAAAGAAGTACACGAAACATCAAGTATCAACAAGCAATGAAAACTTAAGTAAGTATACTTTATTAAAACTACACACAATAAGTATAAAAACAAAATAATAAAAATATAATAAAACCATATATAAATACTAATATAAATAATTAATTATAACACTCAAATATCTGAGGCCTGTTCAAAGTGTCCCTTCAGCTGGGATTTAAAAGAGGCAAGTGAGGGAGCCACCTTTATTTCAAGAGGAAGACTGTTCCACAGTTTCGCAGCACGCACAGAGAATGAGAGAGCAAAGGTCCGAGATGCACAAGAAGGAATTTGTAACTTAGGAACATTACATGACCGTAAGCGGCTATCAACATCACGGAAAGAGAATTTTTCATGAAGGTATTCAGGGAAAGACGGGTTAAAAAGAACATTATACAGAAGAGAAAGAATATGTAAGTTATGGCGAAGGCGGATGGGCAGCCAATTTAACTGACGACGAAAGTCAGAAACATGGTCAAATTTGCGAAGACCGAAAATAAAGCGAATGCCCTGATTCTGCAATCGTTCCAGCCTATCATACTGCTCCTCCGTGACATCCAAGAAGGCAACATCAGAGTAGTCAAGAAAAGGAATAAGAAGAGATTGAATAAGGAGAGTTTTAGTGACAGTGGGAAGAAAAAACTGCAACCGGCGAAGAGCATGAAGTGAAGCAAAAATTTTGCGGCTAATCTCATCAATGTGCTGGGTCCAAGAAAGCGTCTCGTCCATGATGATGCCAAGATTCTTAACAAAAGGAGATAAAGGAATGGTTTTGTTGTCAAGAACAAGATCGGGCACCACCAGATCTTTAAATTTATTAATATAAAAAGGACTACCTATAACAATGGCCTGAGATTTTCCGGCGTTAACTAAAAGCCCGAACTGATGAGACCAAGTCGCAATTTTATTCAAGTCCGAATTAATGGTGGAGAAAGCGTCCTGAATGTTTTCTAACGGGGCAGCTGAGTATATTTGAAGGTCATCAGCGTATAAATGAAATTTTGAGGAGAGAGAATTCGTGATGCCATTAATAAAAATCGAGAAAAGAACAGGAGAAAGTATGCCACCCTGAGGAACACCGGCAGAGAGATCATACCAGTCCGATAAACAGTCATTAAATAGAACACATTGACGACGTCCGGTCAAATAAGACTTAAACCAACTAAGGGATAAAGGAGAAAAATTCAACTTATTCAAGAGGGCGATAAGAATGTCGAAATCCACAGCGTTGAATGCACTGGTAAAGTCTAAAAGAACAAGGACAGTCAGAAATTTTTTTAACTATTCTTTTCAATAGATGGCGCTTTACAAATATTTTAACAAAATAGAAACTACTATTTTCAATAGATAGCGCTTTACAAATATTTTAACAAAATAGAAACTACTATTTTCAATAGATAGCGCTTTACAAATATTTTAACAAAATTATTTTCAATAGATGGCGCTTTTGGAAGCGATTGAAGGTAAATTTTATGCCGGCTTCACACTGAGTGAAGTTCGCCAAATTTTGGCGGATTCGTTATACATTGCCGGTTTTTCATTGTGGTAAATAAAAGCACTCGTACTAAATACGCAATGTTGACGCACTCGCGTCGGCGTGTGTCCGAGTTCAGCGAGAGTGTGGAGCTGCAGCATTATGCCGAGATTATACGCGAGAAAATGAGCAAAATTCTGTAATATGATACAAATGTACCATTGTATTTAAATCTATACTAATTATTATAAAGAGGTAAGCGTTTGTGAGTTTGTATGTTTGAGGCGGGTAATTTCCACACTTCCGAATCGATTTCAATAATTCCATCACCATTTGAAAGGTACATTATCCAAGATTGCTATAGGCTATATTTTATCTCAAAATTAAGTATAGTAAAAGTTAAAAAATATAGTAACGCAGGGTGGATCTCCGAGCGTTTCGACCGCTGCGACCGCGCTGTCATTACAATCCGTCAATTTTCTTGACGAAGCAATAATTTCCAAAATCAATCAATCATTCATAGAATTGACATTGACCACAGAGTAGAGATTAATGATTTTCAATTAAAATAGTAAAACAAATACTACATTATTTTTACTTACATGTGTGTTATCATTATTTTGTATTGTGGTGTTTAATTTTGGCAATAAATGTTCATTCATTCAAATGAATGACGAATACTCACTTGTAACCGTAGGTCCCGAGCAGATACCGCAGCACGGGGGGCAGTATGATGCTGCCGAAGGCGGAGCCGGACATGCAGATGCCGTTGGCGAGGCCGCGCAGGCGCACGAAGTACGACGTCACTATGTACACCGTGGGGGGGAACGCTAGCCCCGCTCCCATGCCCACCATTGCGCCGAAACTGGGGATTTGTCATTTTATATTATGTTTATTGTACACTGTCCTAGGAACACCAAATTTCAACTTTCTACGCCCAGTAGTTTCGACTGTGCGTTGTCTGTCACTCAGTAACGCAAGAGTTTTATATATGTTACTGGCTAATCCCGATTTCAGGATAAACTAGTTTTACCTAGGCCAAACTGGTTTGGAGTAGGCTACACTAATTCGTCCTATCACATGTAGGAAAAATGAGTTTATCCAAGGCCAATGGTCAAACTAGTTTATACTGATAGATATAAACACACTCAGGTTAAACATGAATGATCTAGCTTAAATTAGTTTAGCCGAATCCAACAAACTAAGTCTCCGAAATAGCATTATAAATATAGCATATTTAATAAAAAAAAATACTAATTTAATACTAAAAATAATATTAAAACATATTATTAAAAATACTTTATTAATTGTTAAACACATTCTAACATTGTTTGTTTTACCGTTATCGTTTTAATGAAATTATTAATTTTAATTAAATAGTATTTTATTCAATTTACCTATTTATTTTGTCTTTCTAGATATTCTATAATGTTTAGACGAGGCCATGCCAGTTTATCCTGAGTAATCTAAGTTATCCTAATAGAAATACACACTGTATTTCTATTAGGATAACTTAGTTTGGCCTAGACTAAACTGGTTTATCCTATTGGGCTTAGGACGAACTAGTTTAGCCTAGGCTATACCAGTTTATCCTACAGTGTAGTGTAGGGGAGCACTAAGAATTTCCTGGAATTCCCACGGGAAACGGTTTCTATTAGTCAATGGAGTTAAGATCTGTCAAGGATTTTTTAAGTTCGTGGGGCAACAAAATCGGTTAAATCCTTTTTGCAATATTCAAAATTTTCTAAAAACTCATCAAAATTTTATTGTGTTCGCGAGCTCTAAGTTCGCGGCGAACAACTAGTTAGATAATAAATTGAATTGTAATTGGATAGTTTAAGATATATTTAAGTATATTCGAATACAATGTAAGTTGTTGTTATGAATAAATGAAATATATTAAAGTTTAAAGTAAATGCGTCCAGTTGTGAAATTACAAGCAAATTTTAAAATGAAGGTTTGTTCTTCACTCAGACCACGGGCTTCGCAGCGTCACAGCACAGAATACAACCGGGGAAAACACAAAGAGATTTGAGCTGTGAAGAAAAAAGGGGGCACTCACCTGAAATATAAAAACGTGATGCAGAACGCGAAACTGCTAGCGATCATGCCGAACGCAGCAAAACTGCCCCCAATAAGAGTCACCGTGCGATACGACCATTTCACTGACAATATCGACGAAAGAGGACCTGAAGATTAACAGGTTTATTCGTTAGACAAATTAAAAAAATCCACCAACTTTTAATAATATTAATTTCCCTACAACTTTTTAACGGCTGAACAGATTTTCATGAAACATGTCTGATGAACACTAGGGATAAAATTATCTATGACACAAAGACACTAAACGAAAATCGGTTCATCCGTTTCGGAGCTACGATGACATACATGTTAAACTTATAACACCCCTCTTTTTGCGTCGGGGATTTTCATGTCCGTGCTGTAAACGGCTGGCGGAAAAGAATCCATATTTTCATATTAAACCAACTAATATTATAAATGCGAAAGTTTTCAAGGATGTATGTATGCTTGTTTGTTACTATTTCACGCACAATCTACTGGACAGATTTCTATGAAATTTGGTACACGGGTAGAATATAAGACGGAGGAACGAAATTTGGTACCTACACGGATAGAATATAACCTAGAATAACACGGGCACTTTTTATCCAGAAATTCCCACGGGAGCGAAGCCCTGGGTCGAAGCAAGAACTAAGTAATAGAACTAATGCGAAAATCAGTTTAGCTTTCACGGCTAAACCGCTGGACCGATTTTAATGAAATTCGGTATGCATGTAGTTAAAAACACCCGTTCGAACATAAGCTACTTTTTTTCCAACATTAACCCCCAAATGACTAGAATGGGGGGGGGGGGGGTGGAAGTTTGCATGAAAATCATGTCTGTTCCGCGTTCGCGGGGAAACTCACGCGGGCGAAGCCGCGGGCAATAACTAATAAGTATATATTTTTTGTAGTTCTTACCCAAACTACTGTACAAGAAGTAGCACAAAGCGACGATTCCAGAAGATGCGGACGGCGTAGTCTCAAAAACATCGTAGAATTCGACCAATAGGACGCCGAAAGATTTTATAGTACCCGGGATTAGGATGTTCACAAGTGTTGCACCTAGAATCAAAAAATCGTTAAGTCTGTATGAATCCTACAATAAAAATGTGAATAATGGCAACACTGCCAGTTTTATACTTACGTGCATTCGGTCTTTTTACTATACTACGCTACCGTTTTTCTTTGTGTGCAAGCATTGTGTTTCCGTGCCAAAAAAAAATATATATATGTGGTTCTAATTACAGTGTTCCACTATACTCATAAACTAAATAAAATCAAACTACAGTTTATGGATATATTCAACTATAGTCCGTCCGTGTCCGAGTTCGGCGACAGCGTGGAGTTTGTCTAAGATTTTTATTTATAAGCCACTGATATTTGTATCAAGTCGTATACTGTACTTAAGGAAATATTTTTTTTAAATATATCATATCAGAGTCTTGTCCAAGTCTCAAAAATTCAGTGGATGGATTTAAGGATCATTGGCACAAGTTTATCATGAACAACGAAATCTCATATTTCTAACGAAGCATGAAAATGCAATAAATGTCAAAGATAACAAAATATGGAATCGAGATTAAAATCGATTATCGAGAACAATTTAGTGTAGAGATAATGGCGGCCAAAACTTTTCTTCTTCTTCAAGCGGTAATAGACTTTACATCCTACGGCACAGAGGTCAATATAGCGTGTATACATAAGACAGTGAACTGGACGACATTCAACGCTGGTTTTTCAGTCAAGCGACACTACACTCTATAGAGGTCAATGTAGCGTGTTTACCTACGAGCACGCACCAGCCCCACTGGCCGTCGGGGGGCACCATCTCCCAGTCCCGCTCTGGGGCAGGCCCGATGGTGAACCGACCCGCGCCCACCGCTGGGCCCACATCTTCTGGGAGTTTCACTGTGGACAAACAAAACATGTTAATGTATAATTGTATAATATGTGCGCGTTTAATACCTGTTTTAATTCCAACGAATACTATAAAGGCGACAGTAAGTTTGTTTCTTACCTCTTCACGCGTAATCTACTCAACCAATCTTCTTGAAATTTCGCATATATATAATTAAGAGTATGGAAAAGGACATAGGGTAACTTTCAAACCGGCAAAAATTGTTGTTCCCGTGGGATTTGCGAAAAACCTACATTCTAAGTGGCCCCAAATATAAAAACACTAGATGGCGCTGTGTGTATTTTAAGGTGGCGCTAAATGCTAATAAATACTTTGCAATAAAAACACTAGATGGCGCTTTGTGTAATTTTAATGGGCTATGGATATTTTAATTCAACCCATTTTAATACGAAGAAAAAACCGTTCCCGAGGGAATTTAAACGGGCGAAGCCGCGGGTAAACGTCTAGTTAATTAATTATGAAACGTGGAAGTCTAAAATTAGTCGCTATTACCGCCGCACAGAGACACATGCAGGATAACTTGACGTGTGAGTCGCTGTACGTACACACATGGTACTTCATCATCTGTGTTAATGAGTCATAAGATCTTATAAAATGCTTGACACGATGCCAACTAACTGTCATCACACTAATATACTATCGGCAAACAAACCCCAAGGAAACCTTAGTCGTGTCGTATAGGCGTGCCTCTTATTGAGCCACTAGATGTTGCCCGGGGCTTCGCTCCCGTGGGAATTTCCGTATAAAAGGTACCCTATGTGTTATTCCTGGTTATATTCTAGCCGTGTGCCAAATTTCATAACAATCCGTCCAGTAGATTTTGCGTAACAAAAGAAGAGTAACAAACTACACACATACGCACAAACTTTCGCGTTTATAATATTATAGTAGGACTAATCAAAAAACTACAAACTATACTCGCATTTCTGAACGACCGCTGCTGAGAAGAAAAACAGAAGAAAAAAAAAACTTTCAAATCAAGCTATTTAAACATAGCATATTGACATTTTTGCCTCCCGTGTGTGTTTTCCAGTACTCCAGAACTGGCCCCACTCCAACCCCACGTGTGGGCTATAAATACTTTTATTGCGTTGCTTAATTAAAGCTAGTTTAATTGCTTCCAAGGTCAAGTGTACACGTATACGTGTGTGTACTCGTTCAAACTTTAAAATGATATTTTCTTCGTGCTCCCTTACATTATATGTCGTAAGTATCTAGACTGTTACAATGCAGGATAATTTATACGAAGAATCAAATTAGATCGGAAAATCCATTTTAAAAAAAGTTATAAAAACAAACTCAACCATAGTAAAAAAAAAAAAACAAAAATTTCGTATCAAATTTTATTAAGAAGTCATTACCCGCAATATTTAAGGTAATCTGTGTAAGAAACATAGCTTCTGTCCCTGAGATATTACTGTATCGTGACGTCACGTTTTAGTGTCATTTGGACGAGCCCAAAAATGTATTTATTATATTTTTGTCATTACTATGAAAGCATTATTATATTGTTACAGTAATTTTTTCACACACCCTTTAGAAACACTTCTATATAAGGCAATTTTTTGTTTTGATGATTGTCAATATATTATTCCATGCAGCATTTATTTACTGCAGAGGTATATTTACGGTCGGATTCATAAAGGACGTTTGGACTCGAGCCAACACATGGAGCTGGAACGAAACGTACGGGGCGAGACACCGTCGAACAAACGTCCTAATAAATAAATTAATTAATTGGAAATAAAATAAATGTAATAATTAACAAATAATAATAAATAGAAAATAAATGATCTAGGTACTGAATGAAATTGAATCAATATTAAGTAATTATGGACAAGTCAGCCCCCTTCTGTGCTGTCCCCGTCAGGGTCCTTACTTGTTCTATCTATACTATTATTATAAAGAGGTAAGCGTTGGTGAGTTTGCATCTCAAAACTCCCACGGGAGCGAAGCCCCGGGCAACATCAAGTTATTTATAAGAATGATCTGTTACTTACATTAAGGATGCAAATAAAGAATTGAGAACAGTGCCAGTGTAATGCTTATAAAAATACGTGAGAAGAAACGAGACAAAGCGTCTTTTGCCCCTCATCATAGGTAAGATCCAATCTGCCACTTTTGTAGAAGATTAACATAAAACTTTCCGGCCCAATCCGACTGATCACATACAAAGAGGCAGATTGGGCCACGTGATGTGGGACAAAAGATGTCAGATGCTTTTGTCTCCTTTGTTATCATAATTTTTTTATAAGCATATGTATAGCTTTCTCTGTTTACGACGTAGACAGATCTTTCTACAAGAGATACACGTATTAGAAATACACGAGTAGTAACGGGACAAGGCGCTAATATCTTTTGTACGGTGTAAATAAAATTGCAAACATTCATTTAAGTATATTTTTATAACATTGATGATTTTGCCAAAAACCAAGAAATTCTGGCTTGATGTCGTCAAGGATGATACGCGTGCCAATGGTCTGACAACTAGGGACGCCGACGACCGTGCGAAGTGGAGACGAAACAGTAGGAAAGCAGTCCCTGGTCTCCGACGCTCAACGTCTGCGAAGAAACCGGGAATTCGTCCAGTCGAAACAGAGTAGCTTGACAAGTTATATCTACGTGTGTTTTCAGGGCATGAAATTAGCACCATAACAGGGATAAACAAATCGCTTTATCCATATTTCTTTGTTTTCAGAACAACCAAACCGACCGAATTTTCAGATTCGTATATTTCGATGTAACACTAAAAAGGAAACATATAGAAAAATAAATATGTTAATTCACATCGGCATATCTTCGAGTTCATTCCCAAAATAATCGTTGAATGCGTTAAACAAAGAGAAACGGATAAATCAATACTGGTAACTACCCACCTCGCTTTCCATCACAATCACTGGACTTTTCCTTCACTTCAACGCCAAAACAGTCAAATGAATGCATTCTTATGCACTGAATTGACTGTTGCGTGCGGCTAAATGATGAAACCTTGTACGCGTTATTTCAAATTGAACTTATTATGGGCGTATTTGGAACCTTCCATTAGTTAGTAGCGTGTCTGTGATCGAACGGTCCCAGGTTCTAATCTCAATGCATTCAACGTGACGAAAAAATGAAAGTCTAATCCTACAAGAGTCGATCCTGGGCACATTATCAGGTTACTCATCATTAGGTTATTAAATCCTACATATTATAAAAAGAAGTCTCTCTGTCCCGTCTGTGTGTTTGGACGCGATAAACTCAAAAACGTACCGTCGGATTTTTGTACGGTTTTCACTAATAGACATGCATATAATTTACTTGATTTTGCCCGTGGCTTCGCTCCCGTGGGAATTTTAGATAAAATATAGCCTATAGCAATTTTAGATAATGTACCTATCTAATGGTGAAAGAATTTTTGAAATCGGTTCGGTAGTTTTGGAGATTACTCTTTATAATATTGATTCACAGTACCTAAATATACGTCTATATACCAGCGTTTTGTTTACATATTCTATTACGATAATTACACAAACTAACAAACGCTTAACTCTTTATAATAATACTATAAATTACGGTTTTACCCGAGCGAAGCCGCTGGTATCATAATAAACACATTGGGATCGTGCGAACTGAAGCGACGTTAAAATGATCTATTCTGTAGGAACAGGTGACGAAATTTAACTTGCACGATTTGGTTACATACAGATCGAAGACACAGAAGGCCTACCACGAGACATAAAAACGCGCAGCACGTTACTAACGTGTATATGCTGTCTCTTTTTCCCATATCGTGTACGAGTCGTGTAAAAACCGTTTTTGAAAAATAATTAATTTCTGACACAACCTTTTTTGTTGTCAGAGAGATCTTACTATACAATTCAATGTGTGACGAAAAAAAAAAATGTCCGTGAAGTAAATCGTTGAGGAGTTGCCACGTCTGGCTGGACCTGTTCCTGAGTGCACCATCAGGTCATGCTTATCGTAAGATACTTAAACGCTTCAAAAATGTGTTGCAAGATTTCACCCGAGACATAGGGACATATAGTTACATTGCAAGTTAAATGAAAAGTACGAAAAAAAGACAGATCATGTGGACGCAATGAGATGCTATGTTTCGTGGTAACTCCCCAGTGTAATGAGGATCAGTAGCGGACGGGTCAAAATAAAAGCTTGTAAAAAATGTGTTTTTATATTTTGCGAAACCCTAAATTCCACAATATCACTTGTCAGAATTTTCAATCTATTTTTAATTGTTGTAAAATAACACTGAAAGTTTAATGGCCGGTTGTGTTAAAATAATTTGAATTTCAAAGACTGATCGACGGATGCACTAATTTCAGTTATATAATTAAGTCATTAGCGTTAATTAGATGTACTGTGATTCTTGCACACGTTCGTGTATTAATCTAGGTAGGATAATCTCCGAAACTACCGAACCGATTTCAAAAATTATTTCACCATTAGGAAGGTACATTATCCAAGATTGCTATAGGCTATATTTTATCTTAAAATTTCCACGGGAGCGAAGCCCCGGGCAACATCTAATCCGTAATAAAGTTAAAGCACACTTTTAAAAGTATGTTTGTTGTTGACAAAACATACTTTACTTTAAAAAAATTAACTTTGTGAGGGTTGGTATGGTATTATGGACCAAACTTATCTATGAAAGAAATTACATGCCACGACTGCAAAAGCAATAAAAATGGCGATAAACATGTGTTATAAGAGCTAAATAGGTGTACATATTCTTAGAAATTGACTCACCAAATATATAGTGAACAATAGTTTTCCTAATCATAGTTAATAATATATATGCAAAATTATGTTTGTATTGTTTGTTACCTCTTCACGCATTATATACTCGACCTATTGTTATAAAATTTTGGAACACGGGTAGAAAATATCCTGTAATAACACATAGGGTACTTTTTATCCCGAAATTGCCACGGGAGCGGAGCCCCGGGGCGCAGCTAGTTCCTAATAAAAATGTTGTGATTAATGTGTGTAGACGAAGACCTTGTGTACATGTTTTCATACTCAGATGCTCAGTCGTCAAAACAATAAATAAACAAGGCATATTCCGTGAATTGCTTCGCTACAGTATAAAATGTTTACAATAAACACATTTTAGTCTAAGAGCTAGCAGTATACAGCTACAATGGATGGATATTTTTTTGTATGTCTTTTTATTTTTGATCGGAACAGTTTTATACAATTTTTGACAACTATTATATGCCAATCTCAAATAATATTATAAATGCAAAAGTAAGTTTGTTTGATATCTATTCACGCCGTATCTGCTCAGCGAATCTTGTAATTTTGCATACCTACGCGTTGTTTAAAGTGTGTAGAAGGACAGAGACTTGTATTCAATTTGGTGTAGAAGTTACTCGGTGGCGCAGTAGTAGAGTTCATGCCACTGAACCGAGAGGTCCCGGGTTCGATCCCCGGTCGGGTCATGATGGAAAATGATCTTTTTCTGATTTACCCGGGTCTTGGATGTTTATCTATATATGTATTTGTTATAAAATATAGTATCGTTGAGTTAGTATCCCATAACACAAGTCTCGAACTCAATTTGGGGCTAGCTAAATCTATGTGATGTCCTAATTATATTTATTTATTATACACATAAACCTTCCTCTTGGATCACTCAAAAGCTACATCAAAATACGTTACGTAGTTTAAAGCAGTTTTAAAGATCTAAGCGGATACATACGGACAGACAGCGGGAAGCGACTTTGTTTTATACTATGTATTGATGACAACGCCACGATTGTGTCCAGGCTCTTATACTAAGTTGTGATTACCATCACTTGCGCTGTGACATCACACGTCACGCCCATTTATTAGTGCGTCAGAACTTTACGAATCAATTGGACGCGATAAGATTGTTATTGTGTAGGACCCAGCGTGGAAGTAACAAATAATTTACCGTATATAAGTAGTAGTAATCGTATGGTTCTTGTATTGAATATTCTTTACTCTTTTTAAACTACATGACTTTTTTCAGGTCAAAAATCTATTCAACACTAAGTCTAATGCTGTCTTCCAAAGCGCGTGAAGATGTACCTAACAAATTTACTTTCGCATTTATAATATTAGTTAGGAAGATGAGATAACAAATTATATGGTCAAAAAGTATACAAAGGCGAAGCAACAATAAGAAAAACATACCTGTCCTAAATTGTTTGTATTTAGCTTTACGCATATTTTCAACACTTTTTATTTAAAAAGTCACTCAAATGCGTATTTTGTTTAATAAATAGCTAAAAATCTACACAATAATCACAAAATAATAGTCGGAAACAGCACTAAAATACTGACATTCGTAATAACTTAGCTAAAACTACCCGCATTGAAAAAAAAAAATAAACGTGACATTGACAGGTATTATTTTTTATGGCAAAGAAATGTATATCCATACAGCCATTTTTACGATCACTCGTAAAACGCTAAGGAATAAAATTGTTTTTAATGTCTTGTGGGCGTGCTCTTAAATTAATATAGATATAAAGTACATTGTTGCACAATTTATGATGTGACGACCTAACTGACGTATCTATTCACTTACTTCACGGACTAAGGATATATTGGACATATTGCTCTATACAAAGAGATTTGATTACTACGTTACGGTCGTATTATCAATGTGGATATTTTGCTCTGAGGACCATCCCTCCTCTTAACCCTCCTTGGGAATGCTATTGGTGGCTATCAGCAGCAAAGGCTGTCCCTTAGTCATACGACATCCACGAGAGAAGAGGAGGAGAGAAAGAGGTCCTGTCCTAGGGCATAGGATCTGGTATTGCAATGGAAAATATTCTACTCTTTTGGACGCCCTGCACGAATTAAACTAATAAATTAATAAATAAAACGTACCTTTCTTCGACGACTTGACGGAAAGCAATCCCTCCTCATCCCTCACAGTTGGGACAATCAACACCTGGTTGTTTTCTTCCAGAAGCTTCTGTTCCGCTTCGTCCTCCTGCTCCTCGGCTACCGAACGTATAACCGGCGTCGCCATCTTGTCGTGCGTTATTTCAAAATGGCGGACAGCGCATACCGTGCGTCAAAGGGGCATGCTCTTTGTGGAATGTAGATATTATTGTGGCGTATAGTTAATCTACATAGCTCTATGTCAGTCTTCTGTTTGGCTGGCGTCGGTTTAACTGGAAAGAAAATATCTTTAAACCTTCGAGCCAATAGATAATTGAACAATAGGATCGTAGACCAGTCGGGCCAGTAAAAAAACAAAATATATTCATTTTTAGAAACGAACAAAGAGGTATTGGAGGCTTCGCTCTTTTATAAGTAACTATCACCCTCATCTGAGCGATTTCCCGGTTACTTCCTTAGCCGTTGAGCATCGGAGTCCAGGCCCCACTCTCCTAGTTTTTCGCTCTTCTATTATTTAGTACCTAGGAGCCGGTTCATGATCTTGTACATGTGTAACAGTGTATCAATCATGTGTTAAGTTAATACTAATACATTAAATAAAAACAAACATTTCATAACAACTACATTTTGTATAATTTATTTTCAAGATTATAATAATAAAGTGTTCTTCTTCATCTTATCTTCTTATCTCGTGTGTTATTGCTAAAGCTGGTGATAGATTTTATTCAAGTAGCTTTAATACTATTGTCATGATTTTTACGACTATCTAACTTCATCTCGCGGCAAGTATTCGCGTATCGGTCAACTAAATGTTCAACGATGGCGCAGATTTTTTTTTTGCTGTTTAAAAAAAAAAAAAGTCACCGGAAAACTGGCAACCCTAAGTACAAATTAGGAAGCGAACTAATTTCAATTTCGTTAATAAGGAAATAGACATTAACATTTAATTGAACAGTGACCTTGTCTTCTGGCGTTTCGTTTTAAGGGGCATTGACCCAGCACACTGGCGCCACCTCACATTTGGGTGGCCGCAGTTTTCGTTTTTTTTTAGTCAACTGTGAGTACTTGTATTATGGAGAACTGTAATACTTTCTATTTAAATTCTGGTGTGGCGTAATCTGTTTTTCGCCAAGAAATAAATGAAACTGATAAAAATGTGATGGTGGCGCTAGTGTGCTGGCACAAAACGCCTTAATGACCTGTCATTGGTAGATAGACGACTAGTGGCGGTTTTAGTATCCTACTTACGAGTATACGAGGGCTGCTATTTATGTATCCGGAATAACAGAATTAAACAAACATATATTATTACATATGGTTTTATTGTTTCTCGAAGTATTCTCCGCGATGATCTATGCACTTCTGCATACGATGAAACCAATTTTCAAAGCACTTTTTCCATTCTGATTGAGGTATGTCCAAAACGTGTGTTTTGAACGCATCAACGGCCTCTTCGCGGCTCGAAAAACGTTGACCACGTAATTTATTTTTAATGTTTGGAAATAAATAAAAATCATTGGGTGCCAGGTCGGGGCTGTACGGCGGATGACCCGTCAATTCAATCTTTTGACCCTCCAAAAAATTATTTGTTTCAGCCGACTTGTGGCAGCTAGCATTGTCGTGATGAAGTATGATTCTGCGTTGTGGGTTGTTCTTTCGTATTTTTTCAAAGACTTCTGGCAAACAAATGGTGGTGTACCATTCAGAATTAACCGTCCTACTATTCTCTAGTGGCACTGTAGCTACATGTCCGTTGATACCAAAAAAACAAGCGACCATTTGCTTTAAAGTGCTTCTCGCACGAACAACTTTTGTTGGATTCGGTTCGTCTTGAAAGACCCACACCGTTGACTGCTGTTTAGTTTCAGGGTCATAAGCATAGATCCAGGTTTCGTCACCTGTGTAGATATTATAAACAGCTTTTGACGTGCCACGGTTGTATTTTTTTATCATTTTCTTACACCAGTCGACACGAGCCTGTTTTTGATCTACGCTCAAGTTGTGCGGAATCCAACGCGAACAAATTTTTTTAACAATTAAATGTTCGTGTAATATCGCGTCTATACTCGTCATACTAATGCCCAGAGACGCCTCTATCTCGCGGTATGTAACATGACGATCTTGCATTACTAATTGTCGCACAGCATCAATATTTTGTTGTACCACTACCGATTTAGGACGACCCTCCTTAATTTCATCCGTGAGCATAGACCGTCCACGTTGAAATTCCTTAAACCAATAATACACAGTGGTTTTCGATGGTGCTTCATCTCCAAAAGTTAAAATCAGTTGTTCGATGCACTGTTTTTGAGTTAATCCACGCCGAAAATCATAATAAATCATCGCGCGAAAATGTTCACGAGTTAAATCCATGGCAATGAAGACAAGCTATTTTCAAAATTGGCGCCAATTGAAAAAAACAAATGACAGGGACATGAAAAATATTTATTCTCTAGCCGAAGAGTTCTATTTTCAAATGTTGTAATTACTTTTTAAATATTCTAGAATTATTGGCCAGTTCCGGATACATAAATAGCAGCCCTCGTATTATAAATGCGAAAGTTTGTGAGGATGTATGTGAGTATGTATGTTTGTTACTCTTTCACGCAAAATCTACTGGACGGATTGTTATGAAATTTGGTACACGGGTAGAATATAACCTGGAATAACAAATATGGTACTTTTTATCCAATAATTCCCACTCAAGCGAAGCCCCAGGGCGCAGCTAGTCTGTTATATGAAAATGTTATATTCCATAAGAAACGTACTTTTCCCAGCTAAAATTTCCCATAAATCCATTCCAATCCACATCTCGAATGCTTCCAAACGTAACATATCTATACTAAACAATTTTGAGAAATTAAAAAAAAAATAAAACAATGCCACTCAAGGCCAATGACCTTAATAACACTGGTATATGTACGGTTATCTGTTAACGTTACGACTTGATAAGATTTAAATTATAATGTATTGGCTTTCGCCCGCGTCTTCGCACGCGTGATTTCGCAATAGAGTATTTTCTCCCACCATATATCCTTCTCTGTACGTCTAACTATATATACCCAAAATTTCAGTAACTAAAATTATAATTATTCTAAGTATCACCGAAATAAACAGAGAATATTATTTAAAGATATTAATAACATAACTTCACGTTTTCTCGATTTCATAAAGCGTGAAGATGTAACAAAGAAACAAAACTGTCGAATTTATAAGTTGTTGTAATATATTTTTCTTCTGAGCGTTTTAACAGTCTCTTCCTGAGTCGTTGAGCATCGGAGCCCAGTTCCTATAATATATTCATTCCTTACTCTGCCAAGTCTCGTCACACCACAGATCCACCTCAACATCTTCAACAGATCAACTACCTATGGAAAACTCCATGACGAATATATCTTAAAAATAATGAATCCACAATCAAAATTGACATCCAGTCTTAATACGATGAAATCACCTTTAAATCACATGATTACTGCAGTATATGGTGACGGTAATCGTAGATATGCAATCCAAAATGTCGCAATTACGATAACGAATATCAAAACACTTCACATCGTGCTACATATATTACAGATTTCATATGATCTTAATCTTAGGAATGAGGAAAATGAAGTATATAGCTTTATGTTGACAGATTTTAGCGCGCAGTAATCACTACATAATCGTCTCGACGAATTAACTTGAGATAATATGCAATTAAAGCAATGTTTTGATCTAACAAGGCAAGGTATTACACTAGCGATATGTGTTTTGTTAAATCATCTATTACTGGTTGTTCGCCACGAACTTAGACCTCGCGAACACAATGAGTCATTTCAAAATTGTGAATATTTCCAAAACGACTTAACCGATTTTGTTGCCCCACGAACTGAAAAACTCTATTGACAGATTCTACATACCTTTTAAATTTCATCAAAATCAGACCAACGGTTCGAAAGTTATCACGTTACAAACATACACACGAAAAATGTATTTTTGCCCCAGACCTCGCTCGCTCGTTCAATCCTTTCAATCATCTTACCTTTCGGAGTGCCACAAGGCACTGTTTTAGAACCATTGTTATTCATAATCGGTTCAATGCCTAAGCCTTTTTAAAGAAGTCGATACTTACATCAATCACGCGCATGGCAGTTGCAATAGCATCAACATATTATCATTATTGCGCAAGCAGGCCTTGTACCTCGTAGAGCAGAACTGACTGACTCTAGTGTGTATTAGTTTTCCGCTTGTTCTAGATCGGTTACTAGTTCACGCCATCTGACATCGCTATCATTAAGGATATGGATAATTAAATCGACATGTACACAGGTAAACCATGGTTCAACATTACTCTTGTCCACAGGAAAATGTTTGATTGTGTGATTGATTTAATTTTTATATTTTATTTTTGAAAATTTGGTATTCGCGGGAGACCAGCGTCGTGGCTCATGCTATGATCTACGTACGACACATGCTGAGCGAAGGCCGTTTTGGTGTATAATTTTGTGAAATTTTTGTATGTAAAAAATTTAACCAGTGTAATGATACATCCAAATAAACAATTTTTCTTTCTTTTTTTCTTTTCTTTCCATTACTGCTGTCGGCAGTTTGATTTCTGTGTCTTTCATTTCGAGGTTTTATTGTCAACTTTTTCCGGTCGGTTCGGAATAGTATTTCAATTCCTTTCATTTAGCGCTTTTTTGTAGCTATTCCACTTAATGTTGGATAAAAGCTATCGGCGAACTGAGATGCGTACGCAAATAAGCGTGCATTGCGTAGTTTGTATGAGAGCAAACCAGCATTGTACGTCGAAACCGCCATAATTTTGCGATTTTTTTTGCCGACAGTGTCTATCTGTTCACTCTCTCATTCATACGTTCTCTGACGCATCCTACAAGATTTTTTGCTGTGTTAATAAATTAGGAACATGCCATCACATGTGTCACATTACAACCAATCACATTGCAGTGTGGTTGTCGTTGCGTCACAATGGCACTATGTAATTGGCTCGCTGCGTCTCACTTCGAATCGATTCGATGGTATGAGGTGAAATGCAAATCCGCACTTCGCCAACAGATAGAGAAAAAACGCATCTAATATATTTTCGAAAATAAGTTTTAGAAACAGTATCGCATATTTTAGAAAGAGATTTGATCTTTTTTCCGTCTTTCTTATCGAGTGTGCCATTGCTAACAGATTTTAAAACTAATAGTCTACTAGTCGTTTTGACATTTTGCTTACATACAGTTTGAAGTACGGAGCAGGACATACCTTACATCCCGAAAAATAATCCCGAGATAATTTTTTTGTGTTTGTTACCTTTTACGCTTTATCTTCTCAACCAATATTCTTGAAATTTTGCATACATAGAGTTCGAAGTACGGAGAAGGACATAGGGTATCTTTCATTTCGGAAAAATCACTGCTCCCGTGGGAAATTGCGGGAGGGGCCGCGGACGAAAGCTAGTTCTCATACAATTTCTGGCGTTTCTACTTCCGTGTGTATCTTGAACCAAAGAGTATGCAAACTTGATTCGGTTATCTTATTAAATAAACATATACTGATGGTTTTAGATAAAGTCACGCGTGTTTTTGCATCAGCCTACATGAATTTCAATTGAATTGCGGAAGTAGACATTTTAAGAAGATACAGTTGTAATAAAATCTTTCATCTATTGTGCCCTAATTTTGTCAAGATCTAATTTTATTTTCTCGCTAGATGAAATTATGGCGCTAGTGTGCGGATACATAGGGACTCAAGACAAATGTGTGACCCGTCGATCGCAGAGAATCGAGACACGATAGACAAACAATTGTTTGATCGACGCATTTGCACCGATTCGTAGGGTCTATTCAATCTTAGGATAATAAATAAATATATTAGGACAAATCACACAGATTGAGCCAGCCCCAAAGTAAGTTCGAGACTTGTGTTATGGGATACTAACTCAACGATACTATATTTTATAACATATACATATATAGATAAACATCCAAGACCCGGGCGAATCAGAAAAAGATCATTTTCCATCATGACCCGACCGGGGATCGAAACCGGGACCCCTCGGTTCCGAGGCAAACACTTTACCACTGCGCCACCGAGGTCGTCAAGGTCAAAGTAAGAGCTTCACACTAATATCACACTAGGAATCTGGTGAATGCATCAGTGGGCGAAGTGCGGGCTCGCATTTCACTTCTCACCGTCGAATCCGCCATTGTGACGCAACGACAACCACACCGCAATGTGATTGGTTCGCTGAGTTTCACTTCGAATCGATTCGATGGAAGTGAAATGGAAACCCGCACTTGGCTCTCGATTCCTTTTCTCTGGAACTGATACTATGCCATCTCCACACGGTCATCGAACAGTTTGAACTTCGACGGATTCGGTATACATTGCTGGTTTTTCATTGCGGTAAATAAAAGCACTCGTAACTAACTACGCAATGTTCACGCATTCGGTGTGTCCGAGTTGGGCGACAGCGTGGAGCTGGCATTATAAAGGTCAAAATTTGTGAGTATATTTGTTCTAAACGGCTAGGACAATTTTAATTATTATTATTATCTCCTTTTGGGATTCACGGCACATAGTCCGGTCCTTTGAGAGGCTTGCGTGGGGATATGGATCCAACACGTAGAGGCCCTTTGGAGAATTTTGATGTTGTGTAGGTCTCCCGCCAAGACCCGCTCCCGGATATACCAATGAAATGATATGACCATGAGCAGGTCTTGGCGGGAGTGTGAACTATTGCAGAATAATGGATAGAAGTACTGGTGAAATATATAGAATGAAATTTGGATGGACTGAGAATGGGCTATTGCAAAGAGTTCGGTCACTTCGGTGAGTTGTTATTATTATTATATTATTTTTGATCAATATTAAGGTTAACACATAGTATTTTTTTGCGATTCACGTAGTTCTTATTTCTTCAAAAAGTCTCATAGTCGATGCCGTTGTACAAAGCACCTATATAGAGTATTATATAAACATACAACAAACAGATATTCAGTCTTGGTCATGTGTCACAACCTGGAAATTCCCCGACACAAACAAACAGCCCGTGTGTCTGTATTTTATTATCGTCATTGTGGCATAGCTACAATCGTTCGGTGTCACTGTAATGCCGCCTATCGTCGTACTCCGACGCGATTGCATGGTACATTGAGTAGTTAGTATTAGAGCTTTTATTTACCGCAATGAAAAACCACCAATGTACACCGAATCCGTCAAAGTTCGGCGAACTGTTCGACGACAGTGTGGAGCCGGCATCAAAACCACTCGACTCCATATCTTCCCGTGGATGTCGTAAGAGGCGATTAAGGGACTAATAGCCTTGGCAGTGACACGCAATAACAGCATTTATGACGACCTCGGTGGCGCAGTGGTAAAGTTCTTGCCACTGAACCGAGAGGTCCCGGGTTAGATCCCCGGTCGGGTCATTATGGAAAAAAATCTTTTTCAGATTGGCCCGGGTCTTGGATGTGTATTTGTTATAAAATATAGTATCATCGAGTTTGTATCCCATAACACAAGTCTCGAACTTACTTTGGGGCTAGCTCAATCTGTGTGATTTGTCCTAATATATTTATTAATTATATATTCTATTTATTTATTTCTGTGAAAGTTTTATTATGGTTTTACCCGAGCAAAGCTGGGACGGGTACTGCTAGTATTATATAACAAACATCCTCTGCCGCGTCTGTCTGTCTGTTCGCGATAAATTCAAAAACTACTGACGGTTTAGGTGTTTGATTTATACTGTTTCACTCGAGCGAAGCCGGGATAGGCTGATAGTATAATAATAAAACATGTAACAAAGGCAGTCTATAGATAATAAACGCTTGTGACGAATCATATTGTACTTACTGTTAGGGTTGATAAATGCTACTATTTTTAATATTATAAATGCGAAGTTTGTGAGGTATTATATGTATGGGCATTTCTCTGTAAGCTCGTACAGGTCCCATATAAATGCTGTCCTGGCAATTATGTTTAAAATTTGCCAAAAAATCAGGTCTTATTTTGAAGAAAATTAACTATTATTTTAGTTCGATAGGGGGGCCCACTGAATTTATGCGTATTTTTCGAGTTATTAACGATTTTCCAAAAAATCGTGACAGAGGACTGTTTTAGCCATCAAGGGACTGTTTTTAACGTAACAGGGAACTGTTAAATGACACAGAGGACTGTTGTACTTAGAAAAAAGTAATTTAACATTAATGATTCCTTTATTATTTTTATTACATATTTCGTTTCAATATAAAAATATAAAAGATTAACAAAAAAAAACTTTTTTTAAACATACATATCAAAAGTAAACCTTAAGTGCTAAAAACATTTTGTAATCACTGCACTGAGATCAACATTATTCTTATTATTATAATAGCAATTATTAAATGCTTTATGCAGTCTTATTAGTCATTGAAACACTATTATTAATATAATTATTAGGAAGTATTTTCTTTTAAATTAATATATTCTGAGATTTCTCTCAATCAAATAAGGCACATAGTAATGTTTATTTTTATCACATTGATCTTAACATTTTAACAAGATAGAGCTCGAAAACCTCTACTTGAGTAGAAAACTGATAAATATTCTCTGTCCTATTAAAATCAAGTCAGTATTATCCAATTTTTGGACTACTTGATGAAATGACACATCTGCAATAGCAATATCATCTGTTCTAAACATCTGCACTTTTTGATCACAAATCTTGAGGAAAGTAATACGTAACTCACTTTCATCGTTATCAATATCATTAATTACGGCAGCATAGCGATATTCTATATTTTTAGCTGGATATTTTACAAGAACGTAATCTCCAGTATTGTAACATGGATTCCGAATACCAATCGTTCCTGCAATATCATCGTCCAACCTCTGAAGAGACGTAGGTATCAATTCAGGCTTAGCAGATTCGAAATCTTCCAGTTCGGACTCAGTAAACACTTCTTCTACTGCCCATCTAGGTTTTTGAGTATAGTCAATACTGCCAATCTTATGCTCACAAGATACGCTGTTGCAAAAGCAGCTGAGACTTTTCATTGTAAGTGTTTTACATTTAGTTGGAATACCTAGGATGGAGCTGGAATAAATACCTGCAACCTGATGCACATTTAAAGTGCCTTCTGATCGGCCGCTTCATTTTCAACTTTATCGACCGATGCTTGGATGACATCGCTCTCGGGTTACTTTAACAAACTGATCAATATTATTGATGTCGCCTCCAGAATTAACAACAAAATCAGCTGTTCCTTTGCTCGTTGCTACGATACCATCCGGTGCACCTTTTCCATGGCCACTTTCGGTGTAGGTCCATCTAAAGTTTTCAATATCGGGTATTCTACATCGTTTAGCTACAGATACATCTAAGCCATTGAGATTAGATTTTTTCCGGGCCTATTCAACAACTTAATTTCTCTAGGTATAGAGTACCTGTACTTTTGCACAATCCTGCCAGTAACAACTTTTTAAAAGATTTGTCTCTCTTTTGTGAGTTTCAGTGTAGTATAATTTTCTTTTAACTGGTTACTAATGACGTCCCAAACAACGCTTTCTTAAGTACTTCCTTTCTTTGATCAGGCTTATCTAACATTTTCAAAATCTTTGTCTTAGGTGTATCTTCAACTCTCTTTTTGTTTTTAATTTTGAATCTCGCTAATCTCTTTTTGTACTTTTTAAGTTTTTTCTCTAAACGTACGATCTTTTCGTTCCTTTCCCAGTTAAACTTCTTTCGTCGCTTTGTGGCTTCTTTTTTTCTTTGCTGGAGACTACATCAGACATCAGAAAATGGAAATATCTGATAATGGCATCTTTTGGCTCGGTATACAGTACAATGTTCTTTCCACTTCTTTAAAGCCGATCTATGTTCACGAGATGTCATGTCCTTCACTAACTTCCGCAAACCTTTTTCTTTCTTCTTTTGGTACTTTAACTTCTCCTTTTCTCTCATTTCTTCTCTCTTTTGAGGGTAATTTTTCTTTTTTTGGTATCGTAGTCGCTCTGCTTCTCTCTTTTTCTGTAGTAATTCCTCTCGAGGCAACTTTTTCATTTTAGGAGCTATATCATCTGTGTTCGATCGCTCTGTGTAAAAAAAATACAAGTTTATGAAATAAAATAACGCCAAGTAACGATACTTTGATGATTCTTATATTAATAAAGCAGACTAGTTGATAAATTTACACATATAATATATAAAAACAATAAACAATACATGAAATACACAGTCCCCTATTGTGTAAAACAATATCCTGCTGCGTTTTCTGACAGGGAACTGTTGCCAGGGGACTGTGTTTTTCGGTTAAATTTCTCAATATTTCCAAAATTTATATAAAATGTTTTTTTCAGAACCTATCAATCAATTTAGACACAAATAATACAACAATAAGCTATATTCAGAGATAATTAAAGTAATTAACGTACATATCATTACTTACCAGAGGACTGTTTGTGGTGGCGGATCAAACGCGTGTCCTACTCACAAATGACACTCTAACACTAAATTAAATGGCGATGCGTCGGCGCATTCGGCAAGGTTGCAAACTTCACGACAATCTGCGTTCCGTTTCACTAAGAAGATGTTTGTAAATATTACAGTTTTTTTTAAATATGGATTTAAATTCTTGGCAGGGGACTGTATAGAAATTTTGGGGACAAACTTTACATGTGTTTACTAAATATAATAAAATTCATAAGAGACCCTGTTTTACGAAAATAACATAATTTAATTAATATTCTTTGCCATGGTAACTTCCAAATGTGTGTAGTTTCAATGAGTTCTTAATAAATATTATTATTAGGCGGCAATACAGCGATGGGGACAGCCAAGGGACTGTCTTTTTATAAATTCTTTCACGTCTAGAAAAAAAATTAAAATAGTTATGGTCCTAAAAACAATGTGCCCGTAAAATTTCAGGGTTAAAGTTTCATTAAGAATGATTTTTTTATAAATAATGAAATTACTTTTGGAAAAAATCGGTTGGGACAGCCGATTACGAGGTTACAGAGAATCGCCCGTATGTATTTGTATGTATGTCTATTTGTTACTATGTTTGTTAGATATATACATATATAGTTATCCACACATACATGAGTCCGAATGGGACAAACTCATGTGGCACGAGTGGGATTCGAACCTGGGCATTTTCGGTACACAGGCGGGTGTCAACCACTGTACCGCCACCGCTTCACACTTTTTTTTTTAAAATAAAATATCACTTCATTGTCACACTTACTATTACAATACTTTAACATATTAAAATATGTAGTTTTAAAGATATTTTTTTTAAGTTTCAATGGCTCCATCGTTCGGCAAAACGATGATTTTGCCAACGTCAAGGTTGAGATTGACACGGAATATATCATGTTATAATGATATATGAAACACGGTTCACTGTGTAACCTAAAATATAAGAGTATATAAATATATTATACATACGGATATAGGGGAGAGTAAATAAAAATTATAAGTAGATATTTGTATATTTTATTGTTTTGTATAAATTTTGCTTTGTATAAATGGGGAGAAAACTAATGTTAAATGTTGTAATAACAAGGTGACAAAGGATTGTCTCAGTTTCTGTTATCCATAGCAATAATTTGTTGGAAACAACACTGATTTTCACATTCAAATTCTAATCATTCAGAAATTAGACCTTCACAAGCACTTTTTCACGTCATTTTTTATATTAAATATTTATTTCTAACAAGCTACAAACTACTGGCATTTCGGAACGACCACTGCTGAGACGAAACGCCGAAAGAAACTCATTTGAACAGTGTTGGTCCCAATCATGCCAGAAGGGCTTACCTACCATTATTGTTTCTTACGATGTTTTTTTCTAATAATATATAAAAGTACATAATGTACATAGTCAAAAAGTATATCAAAACAGGTTATGATTTTGATCCGAGTTCTATGTAGTGTATATACGATGTAAATCACAATTAACTTACACAAATATATATGAGAAACGAGATGACCACTTCCCTCTGGCAGCACCCTTTCACGAGTTGACGCATGGGTCAGCCATCGCGTAGCTCAACCATAATAGAGGGAACTTCTGTCCCTGAGATTTTGTGCGGGAGTTAATGTGTAAGGAGGACAAAAAAAATGTCACAAAAGCCTAGCCTTATTGACTAATATGCATTATAAAAATTTTAAAATCTAAAATTAATTACTTTTTTCCGTATGACCATGTGTGTGACAACCCTGGCGAGCAGGGCGTTGCACCACAGATAAAGTGTACTCCAGTTGTAACAGAGTGACTCAATGTTTTCAGCGTCGAATGTTTTTGTTTGTATTATCTGTATCCTATAAGGTCGTGCGCCATGATTACATTCATTTAAACGGTTCATGATAAAATATCCAAATCATGGGTTTGTTCCGATTATGCCACACTGTGTTTCGAACACTGTTACTATTTTATATGTATAACAAGAGTGCTAAGCAGTTGTTTACTATACTAGTTGTTGAATAGTTTTTTCTTCATATTAAAATGAGATTGGAAAAGTTGAAACAAAATATCCATGGCGCATTTAGAATACACACAGCGCCATCTAGTGTTTTATTGCAAAGTTTATTTTATTAGCATTTAGCGCCATCTGTAATAGAATACAGGTTTTTCGCAGAACATATACAGGAACAAATCTTTTTCAGGGATGAAAGGTACCCTATGTACTTCACGATACTCTTAATTATATTATTTTATATGCGAAATTTCAAGAAGATTGGTTGAGTAGATAACGCGTGAAGAGGTAACAAACAAACAAAAAACAATTACTTTCGCATTTATGATATTAGTTGGGATGTATATTTTGTACAATTTTCTGACCTTGTCATCTATACTAACATTATCTAATAGAATATGTAAACCAAACGCTGGTATATAGACATATATGTAGGTACTGTGATTCATGTGTTATCCATACTAATATTATAAGGAGGTAAGCGTTTGTGAGTTTGTATGTTTGAGGTGGGTAATCTCCGATTACCGAACCGATTTCAAAAATTCTTTCACCATTAATAAGGTACATAATCCAAGATTGCTATAAGCTATATTATATCTCAAAATTCCCACGGGAGCGAAGCCCCGGTATACATCTAGTATGTTATAATCATATAAAATTGAATAATAGGTATAATATAGTGCAACAGTTTGCAGTAAGTAACCACGAAATTAACCATTGTTTCAAACATTCTGATCTGATCGATTTTGTGTTATTTATGAACGCAATATAGCAACGCAATATTTTCCTGAAGCAATAAAATCAATACATACAATAATGTACAGTATGTATATGTTTAGCGGCCCTTGGGCTCCATCGCTCAACAGCTTCGGAAGAAACCGGGAAGACGTTCAGACGAAAGACTCTTGAGCGTCGCGTCGAACGTCGTCGCCATGTAATTACAACTAGCTTTTGCACGCGGCTCCGCCCGCCTGAGTTTACCTGCGAACGCGGAACAGACAATGATTTTCATACAAACTTTCACCCGCATTATAACCATTTGAGGGATGAATGTTTGAACGGGGGTCTTTAACTACATCCATGCTAAGATTTTACCCCGCAATGGTCAAAGAATAAAACAGGAAAAAAAATTACATGCGTACTAAATTTCATCAAAATCGGTCCAGCGTTTTTGCCGTGAAAGCCGAACAGACAAAGAGACATCATCGCATTTATAACATTAGTATGGATAGCAGAGATGTTTACTTTTTAAACTAACATTAAGAGATTTGATGCTAAACGAAAATTTATGTTGTGCAAACATAGGTTTACTTACTTTAGCCTCATAATTTAGTGTGATTCACAGATTGGTGTTAAATAGTAGGTAGGTAGGTACATACTTCACTAGGAGTAAATTAAATTATCATGGCAACAACTTCAAATTGATAAACACTGATAAAATTGATCACTCAGCATTGACAGACGTCCCGATTTTTGACTTCAGAATTTACTGTCCCGCTTTGTTGCGTTTGCAGTCACAAACAAAAAATTAACACGATATCGGCAACCTTTAGCACGCAACGGATTTTGATGAGAGTTTTTTTTCAATGAATGATGATAGACGCATGATTTCCAGAAGTTTTACGTCTATAATTTATTATTTTTTAATCCGAGCGAAGCAGGTACGTGCCGCTAGTTATATCAGAAGTTATTAACCTTTAGGAGCTCAATGACGCAGTGTTCAATGCGCTCGTCCTGTGTTTATATTAACCCACTTCCCACTAATATTATTTAGTGCTAAAGTTTGTACGTTTGTTACTTTTTTACGCTCGAACGGCTGGCCATTTTTTATGAAATTTGATGTTGAGGTATACCTAACACCTTGGATTAATGCCAGCACTAAACTGTCGCCGAACTCGGACACGAGACGACGCGATGCGTGAACATTGCGTAGTTAGTATGAGTGCTTTTATTTACAGCAATGAAAAACCAGCAATGTAAGTACACCTAATCCGCTACATTTTAGCGAACTGTTTGACGGTGAAAGAAGGTTTGAAGGTGTTTGCTTACCCTTCTTTCACCGTCAAACAGTTCGCCAAAATCACACTTTTACATTTTTTACATTCGTATGGATAATGACAAGACAACATCAAACTGGCTTTAACCAGTTATTAACAAAACTAAACACACAAAAAGAAATTGGCGTAAGTACCTAGTACCAAGGTAATGGCAAAAACACAAAAAAAAAAAAACAAATTACAGAAGACAACCTTGACGCTAGGCTTTGGGTTGTCATAGCCATAGCGGAGAACGTAAACGAGTCGTTGTGACGCGCAGCTAACCAATCACGTCGCGCCATTGTGACGCAACGACCACCACATCGCAACGATTGGTTCGCTGTGTCTCATTTCGAATCGATTTGATGGTTAGAAGTGAAGAAGTCAATCCCCCATGACAAAACGAGAGTTCCGATTAGTGTTGCCACTCGATAGTCAACTATCGTTTCGATAGACTATCGATAGTTAGAGGAAAAACAATAAAATTGATAGTTAACCATACTATCAAGTTATGCATACTATTGATAGACGGTTTTGGGGAAATACTATTTGTAAAAAGCGATGTTGTTGATAGCAATAGCTATTTTACAGCAATACTATTGGGAAATTACGCTGGTTTTTAGTTAGGCTTCACACCATCCGTTCTTTGCCGGTTCCAGCGTACATTGCTGATTTCCCATTACGTTCAAAGAAAGTTCACATACAAACAATGCAATGTACGTTTATTGGCGTCCGCATATAAGTTCGCCAATAGAGAAGACATGAAATATTTTTTAATAATCCATACATTGAGGAAACACTTCTGTTATTTATATATTGTAATAAAAAATGTCACTGACCCTACTTTTTGCAGAATTTTTTAATGTTTTCCATTACAATATGTTACTCACGTCTGTTTGCCGACTTCGCAAACAAAAGAGTGCCATGTTTTCAGATTGATTATAACTAATGTATTGTTACTTACATACATATAGGATATGTTTGAGATTAATACAAAGGCTAAAAGGCTGTTGATCTAAAAGTTGAAAATTTAACGATTCTATTTTTACATAGACTGTGTGTTTCGAGGCATCTCAGCCGTGAATAAGGTTTTTTAAATATATTTTTTGTCGAGGCTTAGTTGCTTGGCGCGACTATGCCAGTCTCATGGGGAAATTCCATTTTATTCAGTATTATGTATATGCCTTTGCATCATCACCCCTCTCCAGAATGTATAAATACATCTGCCAGCCTCCAGAGACAATGGTTGGTTCAACATAATGTTTTTTAAATAAATATATTAGGACAAATCACACAGATTGAGCTAGCCCCAAAGTAAGTTCGAGACTTGTGTCATGGGATACTAACTCAACAATACTATATTTTATAACAATTACATATATAGCAAAACATCCAAGACCCGGATCAATCAGAAAAAGATCATTTTCCATCATGACCCGACCGGGGATCGAACCCGGGACCTCTCAGTTCAGAGGCAAGCACTTTAATACTGCGCCACCAAGGTCATATCTATGCAAAATATTGGTATCTTCAAATCCAACACTATTTTACAAATTCATCATAATAAATTAATTATTTGTTTCAGACCTCGTCTATTTAAAAGAAGACCTTCATGACTTAGTGGTATTATTATGCCTGTTCTCTATCTGGAGGTCCTGGGTTCAATTCTCAACACAGAGATACAATTACCTGTGATCATAAATATTTTTCGGTTCAGGGTGTGTCGTGACCATTTGAGAGTTTGTGTCCATCAAACTCATGATACAAGCTTAGTGCTTAGTGCGGGCCATTGAGTGTTGTACATTTATTTGTTAGTCTCACTCTCATCTGAAATTTTTTCTGGTTACTTCCTCAGCCATTGAGTGTTGGAGCCCAGGGTTCACTTTCCTACTCTTTGTCTTCACTTTGCATTATTGGCATCCCTAGTTGTCAGATCATTGTATTGTTAGTCTGTCATTGAGTATAGTACAATACCACGGAGCACAGATATATGTAGGTACTTTGTGATAAGTATCTATAATAGCTTCAGAGGATAAAATCTATCTTTCTCTATCATCTGAGTATGTTCACGGTTTCATTTTTGGCTGTGACGACTTGAAGCCCGGCTACTTAAGCTTGGAAGTTATAAAAAATGCATTTACAAATATAACACTAGTATTAGCAATTATTCCGAAAGAAGACCTTCTTTTTTATGTAAAATTTTATATTACTTATGTAGTAATTTCGGAACAACCACTGCTGAGAACAAATGCCGAAAGAAACTCATTTGAAAAGTGTTTGTCCCTATCATGCCAGAATGGCTCATCATTATTGTTTCTACATCACTATTTTTCAATAAGAATAAAGAATGCACTAAGCTTTTACTAAAATAAATTAATTTTAAGCTGTATGTTTTTGCCGATTTTGGTATCACAAAGAAAAAATATTTTATCGTTAAGAAAATCTTCTTTTACACAGTGGTATGATACCTACGTGGTGTTTAGTTACCTGTAGGTACCTAACTGAAACCTTTTCACGAAACAGATAAAAATTCGTCAATCCAACTTGCATTTATAAAACAAAGTATTGACAAGACCAAGTTCAAACATTCGCAATGCACAGTCATTTCCTTTCTGCATTAAACCAGTACAAAGTCTTATAAACGTCGGAGTACAAAACTTACCGAATAAAGAATCTCCTTGTTTAGAAAATAAACGAACGCAAAACACAAGGCACAAAAAAATGTAAAATTTACAACAAAATAAACACTCCGTATGCCACAGGGTTCATGTCACATAGTGTTTTGTCAATTAAATATTAATTGATAAGTTTAAATTCGCCATAATTTTCACAAATTACACGCACTTCCGAGTTCGCTGGCCATTTCATCAGCGAATGAATGAAGTTGTATTTTTATGAATGAACGAACGTGAAACGACAATGACATTTGTTTTTGTTATTGTCTAGTGCTGTGTATAATTTTTCTTAGCATTGAATCGTAAATAATCGATAATAACAATAAATAAATATAACTAATAGTATTCGTAGTTTTTAACCACAAAGTATTGATAAATGTAGGTATGTTAGTTTGATGTTATATTCACCATACTTATTATTGATTAACAAGTTGGAAATCTTTGTATCTTTCTAAGTCGACTTGAAAACATAAAGGTCATCATACCTGAAGAGGTATCCAAATTAATTAAACTCGACTACAGAAAAATTTACCAGTAAAAAGTCTATAGAGCTTGTGTTTGGTCCTAGGCAGAGTCTTGAGTCGGTACAGTGTACGAATTTGTCATTTTTAGACACTAAGTTCAAAACTGTAAAAATATATTTGAATGAGATTTTTAATTGAGACGAAATATTTTGCGATTTTTTTTTATTTTCCAATTTACCCCCTAAAAATCCTTAATAGTGGACGTCGGATAGACAGACTTGAGGGTTTTTATATGGATTATTTTTTCCTTTTGAGGTAAGAAATCCATAGGAAATACACCTAAATAAATCAAATTCCTCAGAAAAAGCAGGGGAACACGAAGATTTAGCTACTAAAGCTAACTAAGTAGTTGTGTATAACCTATGAATTTACAAAACAGTGTTGATAAATGTTATCGCGAGTTCAAAACATGCACGAATACTTTCTTTTTATTTGAACCGCCCCAGTTCGTATCCTATTGTGTGAATATGAAGCGGTTTTTATATTCTCTTGTTATATTTAATGTCTGTGGCCTAAAAATAAATTTTGGGGAACATACTAAACTAGGTATTCTTGACTATGGTGTAAATTGGTTGTACAATAGCAAAACAGAAAAAACAGATATTAGAACAAAATTTTTAGAAGAAAAGAGTGAAAATATAAAAAGCAAGAAAAGGATAACGGCTCTTGAAAGTGAAGCTTCAAATAATGTTGAATATTTTAACAGTATACCCCATCACAAATATAGCAAAGGAATGAAAAAAATTAAAGATATTGAATATATAGAAAACAATTTTAAAACTATGGTGAATATGGAAGGAGTGAAATATGAGTACAAAAGAGACATGCATTGGAGGACTTGGAGAGAAGTTACGTATCCAAATAATAGCAGAATTATAGTGTGTTATAGATGTGAAAATATTATACATACGAACTGTGAAAAATGTCATGGCAGCGGAGCTTGGGTATAAATTTATTTTTATACAATTTTAAAATATTACCATTTAATAGTCGAATAAATAATATAATATATGCTAATATTTTATTATATGTACATATACTTATAATTTTTAGTTATTAAAAAATAAGTTATTCGTTATTAATATACCGATTAAAGCACAACACTATTAACGTTCAAAAAAATGTTTCAGGCAATAGAAGATAATTTACCATGCCCATATGAAATCTTCTCGATTATTAGCAAAAACGAAGTATGTGCAATCAATTACAAACAAATAAATAGAATACATGAAAAATGTCCAGTCATCATAAAATTATCAGATTTAAGAGATTGTAACAATCCGATGATAACTAAATATTTAGTGAAGCGAGATTATGGAACTGCCTCTGAACGGAATCGGACAAGTTTGTGTAAAGAGCGGGAATATTGTGAAATCACAACCTTTTATCAGGTAAAGTTCTGGCGGAAGTCTTTTGGTAGGTACCTATGCGAAATGCTATAGTTTGTAACTGAGAAATATTATATATTTACGTGCTTAATTTTTAACGTGAAAAAGGCTATAAAAGAAAATCTAATTTCTACACAAAAGTTCATGATTAGTTGTGTGTGAGTGCAAAATTGAAACTATTATGTACCTACCTAAATCGTCTATATTCTCTTTTACAGATATCATCAAATCGAACAATTTTTAGCGTAATCAATGCGACAAACCACGTGTTTTATTCAAGGATAATGAAAAATGGCGGGAACAATTTTATTTGTGTAGACGATTGCGGCACTTATGATTCATCCACGAGAAAGATTTTAAGTAATGAAAAACCTCTTATTGTCAATTTGTTAGACAAATCTGGCAAAAATAAGCGGGAATATCTATTGAAAAAAATCGTTCACATAAATGATTTGATTAAGTCATACAAAACAACAGTCAAACCATTTAAAGTTGGCGTGAAAGTATTCAAAAATCCTTATTACGAAATGGCGAAAAAGAGAAGGGAAGAAGAAGATATATTTAAGACAAACAAACACGGAGGGAACAACTATCAATTGACCACAATGTCTAGCTGTCAAAAGTTACAAACCACTACGGTAGACGAGTATGAGTTGCATGATTACTTGGATGCTTGATAGTCAGACATCTTTACGTAGCCGCACTATTGCCAGAGTTCAATTTATCCAGTCTAATTTCCCGATCGATCTACATATTAAAATGCCCAAACGGGTGGACAAAAAACTGTCTTAAGGATTACAATTGATATTTTTGACAAGTTTATTTGTTAGACAAATTTAAAAACCCCCGACTTTCAATATTCATTTCTCTACAAATTTTGAATGACTGAACCGATTTTCATGAAACATACATGACTAATATTCGGAATTAAATTATGACACAAAAAATCTAAACGAAAATCGATTCATCCTATCGGGGCATAGATAAAAGAAATATTGGTTAGAAGGCTACGATGCCACAGACAAGACATGTTAAACTTATAAATAACACTCCTCCTTTTGCGTCGGGGGTTAAAAACGAAAATCAAGACTAAATGTGG
Source organism: Plodia interpunctella (assembly GCF_027563975.2). NCBI lineage: Eukaryota > Metazoa > Arthropoda > Insecta > Lepidoptera > Pyralidae > Plodia > Plodia interpunctella. The sequence goes on from NC_071322.1 coordinate 3,153,230, forward strand.
CCTGACTACGTTTAGTCGAGGTCCATACAAATATTGTGAATGCGAAAGTATATATGTCTGTTCGCTTTCACGGCTAAACTGCTAGATAGATTTTAATGAAACAGCATGTAGGTATGCATGTAGTGACTCCCGTTCAAATATAGACTACTTTTTCAAAGATCAACCCCTAAATCGCTACAACGGGTGGTGAGATAAATATATTAGGACAAATCACACAGACTGAGCTAGCCCCAAAGTAAGTTCGTGACTTGTGTTATGGGATACTAACTCAACGATACTATATTTTATAACAAATACATATATAGATAAACATCCAAGACCGGGGTCAATCAGAAAAAGATCATTTTCCATCGTGAGCCGACCGGGGATCGAACCCGGGACCTCTCGGTTCAGAGGCAAGCACTTTACCACCGCGCCACCGAGGTCGGCAAAAGCTGGTTATTAATAAAAGATCAATAATTAATTTCATAATTTTTCTTCACTAGCGACCCACAGTCTGATTCACTTAAGTATCTGTCTGTTTCACTAACGAAAAAGTTAGGGATTTCCATTAAAACACATTTATATTTTACAATTTCGTGTATTTCACCTAAACATTGTATTTGGTTTCACGTTATCCCCCTTTTATACAAATTTACAACAAATCGATTTTTATCACAGAACAAATGAAATAATTTTACAATAGACTGAAGTTCGATGCAATTTATTGAAGAAACCTAACTAATTTTAATGGTAAATTTATGTAACGTGACGTAATGTGTCTTGTAAAAACGGTATCAATTTATTACAAATATTCAAATTTCACTTGTGTCATTGCAACTCAATTTGAATATCTCCATACTATTCCATACAAGCGATACTGTTTTCAAAAGTCACATCACGTCACGTCACGTGGCAATGTCGCTTTATCTTCCGGAAATTACAATATTTAAAATTTTTAACAATAGGTAATTAATAGAGGCAGTTTATATGAAGCTACATGTAGTACTGATCAATCACTTTATTTTTTACTTTTTTATGTAAGCTACAAATAGTGCTATCTCTTTCATCTGCAGTCCGACCTCTCTTTCTTACATTGCATGGAATATGCACAGGTATAACGTATAGCCATCGTATAGGTTAACTATAAATGGATATGTCTATTAATATCATAATACAGTAGGCGCCGGAATACCTGTTAAAATTGATTAAGTTATAAGCACTAATTGTAATTACTTTGAGACCATTGTAACACTTGGTTGGCAAATAAATAATATGAAAAAAAAGGTGAGAGGTCGGGCTACACATGAATGAGATAACAATATATGTACTTTACATCGAAAAGTTGTGCTGGCTCGATTACAAAATCGATTGTTTCGCTATCGATAGTCCTTGAAAAATCATCAATGATATCGATAATGCTCTCGACAGTAAAACTATACATTTTCAAGGTATACCGATATGAAAACTAAGTGTTTTACTGCAGCACATTGATCAAGGAATGTTGGTAAGTTTATTATCGCCGTGATACAGTAAGTTTATGCCATAGACAAAGAATATTTTACAAATATTCGAATAATTTTCACATTGAACATTGAAAAATGGAGTGCTATTTTTTATAGATAAATGGTTTCTATTATCACTGCAAAATACCTCAATTGTTTGAACACTGGAAACTGGCAAATCGCGCAGTATGCTTTTAAATATCTGTTTGCAAATTTCATATAATGTTTTGAAGATATTGACAAAAGATTATGTAAAGGACAAAAATGACATAAATTTAAAATATTAAACCTATCTACACGCTCCTCAATATAAAGTTGTGCGATTCAATGCATAACAAAATATTTATCACATAATACTATGTAATAATATGACCATAGATCAGCAAAATAAAAAGTAATACAACAGGCCGGAAATGGTTTTATTTTTTAATAAAAAAAATCTTCCATTGCCATGTGTCAAACAAAGCTGTTTTTCGCATGGATTTAGAATACCTACTAATAGGAATACGGAGTATTACTGCGCATTTATCCCGCTAGAGTGCAGCACTGTATGGTTGCTAAACAAAAGTTTTGCCGCCTTTTGCTAAGTTGATGAATACGTATATTTATTTTTGCCTCCACTGGAAACGTTTGTTAGATATGTTTATTTTACACATTTAATAGGACGTAAAATACTTTTCATCCATTAAACAGCTCGGTGAAGGTAGTTGTACGGAGGTATCTTAGACTGACTGTATTTGCAGTAATAACCCTAAAGGATACCCGGTGATTTTAAAACTATTACTTTTATTTATATTTCACACATGTATAAACTACGTTTAAATATCCTATTTATCTCCATAAAGTAAATCATATTTTGCTATGCATTAAAAACCATGCAGTCATACGATATTCGCACCAATTCAAAACGCAATGACAGATAAAACAAAAGACGACGAGCTAGCTTAGACAACAGAGACATACATTCCCATACAACTTCCTGGCCCATCTCATACAAAGCGGCAAGTTGGGCGTTGTATAACTGACCACAAAAGATTAGCGCTCTGTACCGTTCCTTCTCGTGTATTTGTCATATACATTTCTCTTTCTTGTATGAGTGAAAAGAACGTCTAAAGTTTTGTCTGTCAACGTCAAAACGTAACATTATGAACTAGATGAATAGGCTATTTTACTACAGATACTTATCTCCAAGTCAAACATAATAATGATAATAAAAGCCCGCACAAATGAAATGTTGCAGACGTGGTGTTCTTCTTCATAGTCGTATTCCTCATGGCTGAGGGCCGTGGTCATTAAGTGGAATTAAACACACATAATAACTTTCTTGGCATTGTTAATGGAGTGGTTTGCCATTGCCTACTCAATTTCACACACAAGTTAATAATCAACCAGTGCGCAGGTTTCCTCACGATGTTTTCCTTCACCGGAAGCAAGTGGTGGTCGATGAAAACTACTATACATGAGTCAGATTGGTATACAAACTCATGTGGCACGAGTGGGATTCGAACCTGGGACCTTTCGATCCACAGGCGGGCGTCTTAACCATTACACCACCAGCGCTTAGACTTGGTGTCACTGTCGCTAATAACAATAACGTTGGCTATCTGTTAATAAGTCCACATATTGTCGGATATATGGAACTTGTTTGTGATGTAGTGACGTCACTGATTCGGAGTCAAATCCGAATTAGTGATTCAAGTATATGAAATTATCATGTACTTAATTGAGAAATAAGTTACTACATCAATTAATAAAGTGAGCTTTAAATATCGCGTTTCGTTACACATACATAACGTACCTATTTTTATTTTGTATATACTTAGTAAAATAGCCTATTGGTATAAGCAAAAAAAAAACGCTTTAAAATTTAAGTTACTATTTGCAATAAACAAAATTGTTTACAAAAACATCTCAATTCACGTAATAGAGTACTTTTAAAACATTAACCAGTTCATTCAGGCGTCTAAAGACCGCTACCCATCAGGTGGGACGCATGCCTTTTTACTTGCTAGGTAGTATATTAAAAAAAACATTGTTCTTTAGGTAAATAATTTATAGATTGGTTTTCCAATGCTACAAAAGCCATTGAATTATGGCAAATTATGAAAAAATTGTTTGTTTATATATTTACGTAATTATGTGCTTATAATGTGGGGGAATCAACCCTTAAAAACCGCGAGTTCACTATCGAAATCTTACAGACAAATATGACCTAAGAATTTATAAAAAAAAATGTATTTTTCTTGTGAATTTTGAAAAAACAAAATATTTACAATGAAATTAAACATTTTAACATTATGTATTACCTTGTGCTATTGTATTCGTGAAAAAGAATTAACAAAAATCTTCAGTCACACATGAACAGATAAAAAAAAATTTAAACGTCCCTATCAAATATTCTGTATATTTCTCATAAAAAATACTATAAATGTAAGTACATTTTGCGCGTAAACAATACTGATTTAAAAAAAAAAAAAACGTTAAACAATTAATAGCATTAAGTAGAGGGAACATTAGCTAAAAAAAAGATTTATACAAGCAAGATTTAAAACGAAAAAATCCATAAAATATATAACAAAAACAAAATTATCAACTATATATAAAATGTTACATTAAAAAATTACGAGTCACTGACCTGTAATTAATGACGCGAGATGTCGACTATCGATCTGTTTACGAGATCACTCAACCCGCGCCGCTGCCAAATAGTCAACTATTGTTCACATCTCCGATAATAGGTACATATCAGTGACATTTTTTATAAATAATGTCTATTTCTCACGTTAGTCTAAATAAAAAATAATACCTAATACAATACAAAAATATATACAATACCAATCATTTTTATATACGTCTCTAAAATAAATGACTAAGCATAATTAAAATAAATTAGCAAAAATACAAGATATATATTCTAATAAGGTTAAGCAAAAACGTGACTGACGCGAGTGTTTTTCAAATGTACAGTCGACCGCGCTTTAACTTACCCAAATTCATTGCAAAATAGCCGGTATTGCAACCGCAACAAAAGTATACGCTGGGTGACTTCGTGTGCGTTTGACTGTACTGCTAATTGAAAAAGAAACATAACACACCATTTTGTTTAACGTTAATAGAACCAACATCAAGATAATACCATTCCAAAACCAATCTTAAATTTGGGGCTCGTATTATAAATACTAATGTGCCAATCTTAAGTAGGTATGTACAGTACACATGTGTATAAATAAACATCGGATTATATGTATGCACTACCAAATTGCCAAAATTTGTATATAAATATGAAGTTTGTATATGATTAGCTTTTTTCTTATAAGAAAAAAAAAATGAAAAAAAATAATTTTACTCACTTTGCCTTTGTCACAATTTACTAATAGATATTTTTTTCGAATAAACAAAACATTTATAAAAAAAAAAAACCAAAAGAATCTACTTCATTCACACGCTAAAACATTACAAAAAAATAAAAAAATATTATTTTTTTCATAGGATATTACATAAATATTTTTATATAATACAAATTATTAGTAAATGATGATAGGTATATGTATTTGCGTAAATGAAGATAATCCCATATCTATTTATAGGCACGTGTAAGATCAATAATTGAATTTGGCAATATTAAGAAAATCTTATAAATATCGAATACCAATACTATACTTTCATTTTCGATATAAAAAATAATCCTTTATATGTAATTTTAAGTCGACATATAAAAAAACGTTATAGATAAAGTCAATTATTATTTCACGTTAACATAATTTTAATACTGAAATCGCAAATTTCAGTTTAAATAGGCCAATTATTAGACCAATTTTACCGAATCATATTTTAAAACTGGCTTATAATTTTTTCCCCGTCAATAGGAGTTTTCAACGGTTTATTATCTATGCTCAACAATTTGACACGTCCGGTAACAGCTGTCAAAGTCAAATGACAGTTGTCTGGCATTCCAAACATAATCTATTATTCGTACGAATTCGGAAAACCCGCGAAGATAGTCGATACAACAGGAGAGAACACTGTTAAAGGACTTTTTGAAGCTATAGTACATATATTGCTATTTCATTCTTCTGTGGCCCGACCTCTCTGTCTCTATGAAAGGTATTACAGTCTATAAAGAATAGAAAACGGTATGGACTATATTACTACCGAAACGAACTATATTCTTTTTTATCATTGCAATACCAAATAGAAGTCAAGATTGGTATATTAATATGCAATGTTGCCAACCAAAAGGACACGACATTATTTTTTTTAACAAGTTAATTGATATTAATTAATAAGTTCATAAACACGTTTTCTGTGATCTTGCTATACATATCAAAATAGTTCCTATTACAACAAACAAAAGGCATAAAATACCTTCAATATACAAGAATGTTCGTCCACAGAGGAAAGATAAAGAAATAACATATGCATTTAGCTTCAAAAAGTTAATAATATCTTCAATTTCATCTACAATGTCATAAAAATTTCTAATTAAAACAAAAACATATGTAAACATACAATAAAACATAAAAACGAATAACATAGTCAAATCTTGTTCCGTTCGCGTACGGCCATTTTGTTTCTATAACGAATAATTTTACAAAAAGTCGACTAAATGAGACATATTGGTCGCTCGTCTCTCTCTACCGATCTTAGTCATGTGGATACACAACTCTCGGTCCCTGGAAAATTAAGCGAAGTATATACTTAGTGAAATAGCCAAAAACACTTCAAAATTTAAGTTACTATTTGCAAAAAACAAAATTGTTTACAATAACATCTCAATTCACGAAAAAGAGTACCTACTTTTAAAATATTGACCATTAACCAACCAACTAAAAGCTGCGGTGAGCGAAATAACACGAGAAATATGCGTGTATGGGCGTAGCTAAGGTGGGGAAGGGTGCCCCACCGTGGATTGATTTTTTGTCCTTGTCCAGGACTAATGTTTTACTGGTTTTACCGATAAAAAATAATACAAAAATATCCTCGCCGAATGCTTGTAACAATGTGAAAATTGATAAATTTATTGTTTTTTTTTAAATCAATATAATAAATTTAATTTACCTCCACACAATAGAATTATAAGATAAATAAGATTTATTTATTGCCGACCAAAGAATTTGGTCAGTTGTAAATAGATAAAAAATAATTTACATTATACTAGCGGCCCGCGCCGGCTTCGCTCTTGTAAAATACAATAAATCATACACCTAAACATTCCTAAGGAATCACACTATCTACTGGTGAACACCGCATGACAATCCGTGCAGTAGCTTTTGAGTTTATCGCGAATAGACAGACAGACAGACGCGGCAGATAACTTTGTTTTATAATACGTAAGGATTTACCTCAAATCCCCCCACCCCCCGTTCCCCTTGACAAGTTTCTTATTGCTCTTCGCCCCTCCAGCAGAGATGGTTGCGGTCACTTTGCTGGGATACATGTATGGTTTAGCGTTGCGTAGAAGCTTCTGGACTTTACTGATCACCGTTGACGCATTGCAGTTAGACTTCTTGTGGTGGATGCCGCTGGAAAAAAATATTATAGATCGGACAACACGACTTAAACAGTGCGTACGTTCTATATGCGGTGTTGGAACACGAAACGAACACGAAAAGTATTTGTTTTTTGTTACTTTATTTTTTTGGTTACGGCCACGCTATCTGCATCCTACTCTCTTGTTCGTTTTCTCTATATATAATAAACGGTCACGTTTTCTCCGTATAGCTACTGGGTTTTTATTGTTACCAGTCTAAATGATACATAATAATTTACATTTTTATTCATGGTCCTTCGAGCCGGGTACCCAATCAATCAATATCTTACCAATCCCAAGATATGTATTTACTATCGTAGGGCTAGGCATAGCGTTTATGTACAATTTTGTATAAGTATTAATAGTAAATAACTCTGTCTTAGTTCAGTAGAATAAGCTACAGGTATTAGTGTTTTGTATAGCAAACATAAGAATTTAAGTTTCTCAACAAAAAAAAACATGTTTGCATAGTTCTTAAGACATTTAATGTTTTCAATAAGTTGTGTGTCAATATCGTTCATAATTCTATTGATATCAGTCTGATGAAAAACTGTGCTAATAATTAACTGTGCAAATAAATACTTTCTCTCTTTCTGGGACGAAAAAGTAAGTAAGGAACCGTGTAACAAGTCACGAGACAGTCAGAAACTTGCTGACTCGAACCCAGTCAGCCTGGGAACACCTTTTGGAACGCCAGTCGATATTCACGATTCGAGAGCTGAATCCGTTTTTTTTTTTCAATAATAATATTCTTTATTTTTTTCTCCACAAAAACAGCTTAAAATATATCTATATGTATGTATCTATGTATAATATGTATTTATGTTTGTATTAAATTTTATGTAGGTATACTTTGTATTTTTTTTATGTACCTATTATATGTATTCTATGTATTGATTTTATTCAATCAAGTGATAGGTATCACTTTAGTCTTTCTGTTTCTCCCGAAGGAGGTAGAGAATACTTTTAGCGTTAAGTCCGCTCATTGTACCAATTTTGGTAAATAAAGTTTGAATAAATAAAAAATAAAAATATATTACTTAATTAACGGTACTTAATGGTCGGATGACGACTGAGGTCCATTTGTCCATGGGATACACCCGCAAGGGACGCATACACACAAGCTAACAAAGTGTTCAAACTCACCATTCTCCTATGTGAAACACCCTGGGACCTTTGCACATGATAACTCTGAACTTCTCTTTGCCAGGTCGATTCTGCGACAGCCTCAGTAAAGAATAATCCCAATTGTAATCGTCGTAGTTGCAGAATAGATCCCTTAGTTCCATTATAGTGTTCCATACAGTCCTATTGAACGCAAAACCCATGTTATGCATGCTCGAATGCCACGGAGTGATTTCCACCTAAAATGGTAGAAATGGTAGATTTTATAATGGCAACTCGATATAGTGAGCTTATAACCAAATGGAATTCACGACTAGCAATAAGGTCACGTGACAAACGCGTATTTTAAAAATAGAAGTCTGTATTTTTTTTTTTGTGCAGGTATAACGTTTTTCGGTTAATAAAATTCGGTTATTAAATTACTTCTGCGTAAGTGATGCGCAGTCAAGAAGCTATATACAATACTGGAGCTAGTACTCCAAAATATGTTTTTATACAAGACACATATCTCTCATCGGCTGCCCGACATTTCTTCCTTATGTATTACGAAGTATATACATAGGTGTAACGTATTTTCACTGTGACGTTATACCTTTCGCCATGCAAGAAGGAGAGGTCGGGCTACAAATGAAAGAGATAGCAATACATATATTTTTTATCAAAACGTTTTTGGGAATTACCATAGCTTCACGTGTGCAGTAAGAACCAATTATTCGTCGCCACATTGGTATATTATTTACAAAAAAAAAAAAACATGCAGACAGCAAACCAAATATCATTTTTCACATATTGAATGTCTTAAACAGCCGTTACACCGAAAAACGAAACTTTTTTTATATATTAGCACTATCTTTAAAATATTAAGTCATATTTGAAATATTATTTCGCCTCTTTTTTCATTTTAAAGAGTTATGACATTCAAGGATTTTAATAAATTTAAATAAATAAAAATTACGTAAAATCACTTTTTGGTTTTAAGCTCCATAATTTTACCCATGAAAAAAATCTATAAAAATATACAAATTAATTAAATGAATTATGTCTATTTACAGTGTCATTCACCTCATTCCTAATTAAATGTTATCAATAATAAAAAATTATCTGTGCATGCGATTATATAAAAAAGAATTTAAAAATAAATTAAATTTACGCATTCATAATTAGAAACTTTATCAATACTTACCTATCGTCTTTAAAAAAAAACATTCGGCTAAAATATAATACGAATTATTTAAAACAGCTGTTCTGAACGCCTGCAGCTATGATCAGAGCCACAATCTTAAATTATTCGGATTATACTTTAGCGGTACAATGACGGATATATTTTTTATTCAGACGGTTAATATATTCTAAGGTGAATTTATACCTAAGTACCGTGACGTAATGTGACTTGTCAAAACGGTATCGCTTGTATGGAATAGTATTGAGATATTCAAATTTAGCTTGCGTCATAGAGCATCAGTTAAATTTTAATATCCCCATACCATTCCATACAAGCGATACTGTTTTGACAAGTCACATCACGTCATGTCAATTAAGTATAAATTTAGCTATAATGCAATGCTGACTAGTATAATACCATTAGAAAGAGATACAAAAAGCTTTTAAATACATTATGGCGCCCGGGACGCCATTATTGCTGTTGTTTTGTATTCGAACAACGGCATTCAAGATCTAAGTGCAAACCGCCATAAGGTCCCTTTTGATTTGGACGGCCATATATAGTCGTTAGTAAAAATATTTTAACTACCACGCATTTGTTAGTGTTAAAAAATTACAGCCTGTCTATTAACAGTAGAAAATAAATTATATCCTTTTTCTACTCTATATAAGCAGACTGTACTTTTAATTATTTTTACAAGAAAACAATATCAGTCCAATATCACTCAACTATAGAAAATTACATGCTTTAGTTGCTAAGCAAGCTTTAAACACAATACTACGTATAAATCACTATATATTTGCCGCAAACAAAAAAGATATCTATGTGCACGTGACGAAAGTCCAAAATCCTCCTTCTGCCGCGCAAAAAACCAAGATGCTCTTTAAAAAAAGTATATATACCCAAACAAAAGTAGATCATTGAACAATTTGTTGAAAAAAAAAAAGAACTTATTTAACCGCGTGAGTTCAGTCCCATGTAAAGGCGGGTGCTACGATATGTAATTGTATATGTCACAGTAAGATAGGAAAAACTGTAATAAAAGTCATATCCCTAGGAATATAATTATTTTGGAACGTACTTATAAGAATGCAATTTATTAGACATATTAAACGGATCAAGTTTGGTTATAAAAAAAAATCGACCATAGATTAAAAAAAAAACAATATATTCGTTTTTATTATTACAAAGTCGTTCTGTAACCTGCAATTCGTTTAAATATCTATAAGCACTAATACGTATTAAAGAAAGGTACTTAATTATATCGTAAGCCATTTAAAAAAATTTTTACAGATCATAACACTGAAGGAAAAATTTGAAAATTAACAACAATATCGCAATAAAACGTTCAATGATCTATATATGCTAGCGAATATTCGACTAGAAATAAAATAAAAAATGGCACGCGAACCAGGCTATATGCAAAATTACTGTACAAACTCCATTGTAACTAGCTATCACTATACAAAATCTATTTGGAATGATAAAATACAACCATTCACTTCAAATACTAGTGAATTTTATTTGATATTAGTAAACAGCTTTTGTGAATAGATTTTAATTGACTATATTTAACTGACAATATATGTACACAATATAAAATCAATTAATTTTGAAAATTAATGCTGATAAATAAAATAATAAATTTGGTTAAACCTTGAAGTGGATCCAAAAAGCAAGATTAAATTAATAATATAAAAAGCACTTTTTTAATATATAAAAAATATTTGATGGCTGTATTTCAACATTCCTTATACTCAAAAACTTAAAACACCTTTTGTATAGACGAATACAAATTGGGATAAACTTGAAAGTTCCAAGTTTGGGACTCTTGCCGTCTCCTTCTCTCTTCGTTCGCTGCTTTCACTTGCTGAATGTAGCTCAGGGTAAGTTGTTTCTTCCGCTGTTGTAATAAGGACTATAATCGATTGGCGGTTTACGCTTAAGACTTATACACGACGCTAATTAACGATCAAATAAGAGTCTTATTTTCTTTGTAAGTAAATTCAAATTTAAATGGCAGGATGAATTTGATTTCTGAACCTCAAGTTTGAAGCCCTAAGATGGGCTTTCACCGCTTCCTGATAAAGTATCTGATAGCCTGTAACATATCTAACAGATATCATGAAAATTTTATTTCACTAGTGGATTAGGTTGACTGGCCAATCACTTCAGGCAGATTTATTTAGCAGTTAGTTTATCTGTCAGATTACAATATGATATTTTATAAAAGTTGTGAAATAAGCTCGGGTGGTTCTCGACCGCCGCGGCCGCACTGTCATTACGATCCGTCAATTTTCTTTAAGAAGAAATCATTTCCAAAATAAGTCATTCATAAAATTTTCATTACATTACAGATAAAATATTTTAAAGTATGATAGTAACACTAACACCTGTCTTGAAACACTCTGAGAACTAAAACCCTATCAATAAAACTCTACTTTGGTCGTTAATTTAGATCGAATTTTCGTTTCACCTAAAAAACGAATATATGTGTGCAGAGTGTTTAGTGACCGCCCAATTTTTAGTTCATTAATGAAACACATGTGCTGTTAAAAATAAAGCACGTTCAGAAATATATTGTGAAAAAATAAAATAAATAAAAGATATTATGTATGAATTTCATTAACTTCAGACTTCAGAAAAAACTATATTTATGTAACAAATACAAGGAAAACTATAGAGAACGCGAATGAGAAAGAACTAAAACAATTCTCTTGACAAATTATTCTACACTTACTAGATAAAGGAATTTATTGCAAGGAATTTATTGTACATAGTTTTCTATTGCACAACTGTCTACTGTAGTCACAGTCCACTATGAAGATTTTGGTGGCCACCGTTTTCGGTTTAGTAGACTGTGACTACATTGTGTGATGGAAAACTTTAATACTTCGCAATAAATTCCTTTTATCTAGCGTAGAATGATTTGGAAAGAGGATTAATTTAGTTTTTCGCTTGTAAACAAAATAAATTGGTTGGTAAAACTGTGATGGCGGCGCTGGTGTGCAGTTACGTATCTTAAAACCGCCTATCTCACACAAAGCGGACAATTAGGCGTATTAAACAACAACGACAGGAGATATTTGCGCTCTGTCTTTCTTCTGGCGTATTTTTAATACTTATTTATTTCGCGTGTGAAACGAATTATATGGCGATGTGATTCAGGTCATGCAGACCGAAGATGGTGAAACTTGAATTTTATCTCTGTTACATAAAATACCTTTTCCAAAGAACCACGCGAAGTGAAATTAAGTGGAAAAATCATAGAGTTTATTACAACCCTCATAAAAAAAAAATAGGCTGTGTCTCGTTCTGTCAATGTCAAATTAGACAAGTGCGATAGAGACAAAACATTTATTAACTTGAAGGCTTTAAATGTTTTTATAAATAAGAAGGTAAATCTATGATTTTTCAGAACTCGGCGATATATTGATAGTTAATAGTGGTAGTATAAAAAAAAACAAGATAATAAAAAAAAAACACACAACTTCGAAGCTGCATTTACAAGCTTCGCACATGTAAAGCTCAGCATTTTTAGTACTAAAAATGTCTGGTTCAATATTTGCGGACGTTTTACATTGGAAATTAACAGTAAAAGAAATCTTCTAGCTGTCATGACGCTTTACAATGAGAACTTTCAGCAATAAGAAACTTTTGCTTTGAAAACTACCAGTCGTTTCAAATTGAGGACGTTTTGCTCTCAGAGCATTATGTATTGTGGTCGATGTGCACCCAAGGACGTTTAGCTTCCAAAACCTCCTGATCCGTAAAGATTTGAAAGAATAAATAAACACGTTTAAAATACTTTTTCATGATCGCAATGGCGTCGTACGAACCATATTTTAATATTGTCTTGTATAGTGTAATAACTTTTTTACTTAAGAGCTTATGCCCGCGGCTTCGCTCGCGTTAATTTTCGATGAAAAGTACCCTATGTCCGTCTCAGTACTTCAAACTACATGTACTTCTGCAAAATTTCGAGAAGATAGGTAACAAACAAACAAATTTACTTTCGCATTTATAATATTATAGTTAGGATAGGATTAGTATTGATAAGTATGTGTTTTATACGGAAAATTAAAATTAATATGGAATATGCACACGTCATTGTAAAATATACCTACAGAGGAAGTTTTAAAGCTCATTTTTCAATGAACATCAACTCAAGAGCGATGTACAGTACAAATGTTTTATGTCTAAATTTGCAATAACCACAAAACTAAGAACTAATAAACATCAAAGAAAAATATACCTTATCGCCATTGACGTGGTACTGATAAGTCTTGAGGTAGGTCCCTAGCGACAATATCTCGCAATAAGGGCAGGTTTTGTCTGCAGTGGTTCGAAGTAGGTTTAACATGTATATAAAATCTTCGGCTACGTAATGGTCCTCCTCTAAGAAGAGTACCATACCTGGAATTTAAAAAAAAACACATTTGGACTCACCTACCGAAAGATATGTAAAATTAATATTTTTTTGTTATATGGAGAACACTCAACGGCCCACACTCACTGGAAACTGACACAGAAAGAATAGAATTCCTTTATTCTATAGAAAATCTATACTTGGGGCAAAAATAACTTTTTTTAAGGTTTGCAACGCGATAACTTTTGAACCGTTGGTCTAATTTTGATGAAATTTTAAAGGATCTGTCAATATAATTTTTGAGTTAGTGGGGGCAACAAAATCGGTTAAGTCGTTTATGAAATATTCACAATTTTGTAAAAAATCATTACTAATTTATTGCGTTCGCGGCGAACAACTAGTTCGTTCTAAATCAATTCACGATCCATATATAAAAAAGTATCGATGTTTCTGAAACAGTTCCTTACGTTTCATAAAAAAAAACATTTATCTAATAGTCAGTAGATTTTGCGTGAAAGAGTAACAAACATACATAAACACATACACACATCCTCACAAACTTTCGCATTATATTATTAGTAGGACTCACAGGCGTCAAGTTTCATCTATCTCTGTGCGAAATGACAAGAAAATCGGCTCATTAGTTTTTGTCTTTATTCATCACAAACAAAAATACAAATGTTTTCCCTTTTTATAATATTAGTATAGATTATTACCTGTATGGCCACTAGTACACTGCAGCTGGTTGAAGATCCTATTGGCTTTCCACCACCAATGGTGCTTCGTTTGTGTGTACTTCGCCTCCCGGTAGTGCCCGTGGAGGTCTGGGTGCTTCGCGTTATTGCAACGCTGTTGTATTGCACTGGAGATATAAATAATAATTATTTGTAACGATTTTTACCATATCATATCATATCATATCATATCATACCATACCATACCATACCATACCATACCATACCATACCATACCATACCATACCATACCATACCATACCATACCATACCATACCATACCATACCATACCATACCATATCATATCATATCATATCATATCATATCATATCATATCATATCATATCATATCATATCATATCATATCATATCATATCATATCATATCATATCATATCATATCATATCATATCATATCTCATATCTCATATCTCATATCATATCAATCATATCAAATTTCGCAGAAAGGGAGGAATCGAAAACGGGAGGAAACAAATCCCTCTCGTGCCACATGAGTTTGTATACCAATAATCTGACTCGTGTATAGTAATTTTCATAGACCACCACTTGCTTCCGGTGAAGGAAAACATCGTGAGGAAACCTGCATACCTGCTTGATTAAGATATGTGTTAAATTGAGGTAGGAAGCAGGTGAGGAAGGTAGCCGAAAATCAGTGGTTATTCTTCGGATCAACTTTGAGCTGACCTGCCGATATTGTGCTCAGATTTAAGAGAAATGGATTTAAGTTTACAATCTTTTATATTTACGAATAATATAGAATATTGATTTCATCAATTCTGTCGCTGCTATATAGACACATTGCACTAATATCAACTACAAAAAAAAACTACTTTTACTTTAAAAAATTTACTCACACATCGTATTTGGCGTCTCTGGGGCAATCGTTGGGGTCCATCCCCGGGAATTCGTGGGGATGGGTCTGTATGGAGTAAGGGTAGAAAATCTGCATGACCTGAAACACAAAGTTTTACAAAAATTTGTCACTGTGCTTACTAAAATTATTCTGTACGTTTTCAATTCCCTCCGGAAAGATCGGTCTGTTTTTTAATGTCTGTAGTGTTACGCAAAAGGAAGACAAACAAAAGTTATTGAATTGAATTGAATTGAAGGACCTAGGTATCTAAGATACAGGGCATAAATTATATACTAGTGTGTCGAACGATAATAATACTAACTTTTTACCGCGGCTACGCCCGCGTGATTTCCCATGGGAGCATTTATTTTTCCGGGATGAAAGGTACCTTATGTCCTTCTCCGTGCTTCAAACTACATGTATGCAAAATTTCAAAAACATTGGTTGAGTACCTAGATAGAGCGTGATGAGGTAACAAACAAACTTACTTTCGCATTTATAATATTAGTTAGGATACTGGATCTATTTATATCATACGTAAAGTTCACCTACCTACTGTAAAATTGTTCTCATTTGGCACGTGAAAACTAGATTATATTGTAAATTGTATGCAGGAATATTATACATTAATCTATTTGAAAATATAAATAATTATTGGTTTAATATTATTATGTTTTACCGATAAGTCTTTTTTCAAACGATCTATTTTACCGATCAGTGTATTTTTACAAAAGTACGTTTCTTTTTACGTCGAAGTGAGTCGTTTGTGTCACACATAACAAAATTTTAAAGCAAAACTTTAAATCTCCAATATAATATGCTGAATCCAATTCAATTAGACAGTGAAAAACGTTATCTCCCGAATTGTTCCGACAACTAGGGATGCCGACGACCGTGCGAATTGAAAAAGTGGAAGCGGACCCTGGGCTCCGACGCTCAACGGCTAGGAAGACACCGGGAAAACGTTAAGGTGAGAGTTTTCTCCAAAAAAAATTTCATTTTCGAATCTCGAACTCTGTATCTCTCTATCGCACCATCGCCGTTAGTCAATGTACAGTGTCGGTAGTATATGTTTATCTAAATACCTATTTCATAAAAATCAGTATGCTTAAACCCTAGTCATATAATTACCTTAGTAAAGTCGATACTTTTGACAAGTGCGTTGATCTCCTCATCATAGTAATCGTGTGAGAACACCAATAGAGTCTTGTCAATGTCACGCGCCTGCGCAAGGGACACGATGAGATGTCGGAGGTAAGTCAGGCGGGTGTGGACCTGAAAAAAGGTATCATTATCATATAAAGGGTTACTATCTAACGCATAACCATTCAAAGGCGCATAAGGTACATAGAGACTAACATCTTTTGTTCTACGACTTGTCTAAACGTAATAAATAAAAAACCTTTTTTCAGTTTTAATATCGTTTCTATAAAACGTTAACTCTATGTTCGATTCCGCTACATAACGCTACTGTACTGTCTCGTGTTGCTTGGCTGTTACATACAGTTAACATGTGGACAATCGCAAATAAGATTGATTTTTTTTATATGAAAAAAAAACTACTAATCACGGAAAGTCGTAGACTAAAAGTTGCTTGTTTTGATGTACCCAAGTAGTCTTTAGGAGGTTTTGCGTTTGATACCAGTAAACCTGTATATGTATGCGACTACTTTCCACTAGATTGCAGTGGGTATCATTATAGGATAGTTGATAAATTATTGTTTTGATGACTATTCGAATGCCCTTATATCATTAGAAACACCAGTGAAAATTACTGTGATAATGACAATGCTTTCGAAGATATGACAAAAACAAAATCACACATTTTCGGACTCGTCCAAACGCTCCATACTGAATGACACGAACAAGTGACGTCACAACGTGCTAACATGTTCGCGAAGGAAGATATGTTTGTTCGACAGCTACATTAAATATTACGTTATTGTAATAATTTCTTAATAAAATTTGTTAACAAAGTTTTAGTTTTTCATGATGGTTGAGTTGGTATTTATAATTTCATACTTTTGAAAATGGACTTCGTACAATCCATCTGCATTATTGCTGCAGTGCAGTCTATGAATTATCATAATGATGCTAAATATATCAATTTTGCATAGATTACACATATTTTTTACAATTCTCTGACCTTGTCAACTACCATATTATGATAAAAACTAATCATAATTTTAGTATAACACATTACATTACAGTATGTAAGTACGATGTCATTGATATATTATTACATGCACGTTTTTTTTTAGTACAGTGAGCAAAGTGAACACGCGGGTTGCCTGATGGTAAGGAAACAGCGCAACCCATGGAACCCAGCAACCCGATACGATTCACGTTGCATTCTAATTATTTATTTAATACCCCCTTTTTGACATTCCTGTATCTAAATCTATACGTACATTTGATTTGGCCAAAGTTTTACGAACGACCGCCTGTCTGACGTGAACCCTCTTTGGGAATGCTTAATGCTTGCGAAATATAGTTCTCTTTGTTATTGATTAAACCGCATAATATTATAATAACAATGGTGCTCATAAAATTTTAATCCATGCGTATCAAAAATTAAAAAAAAAATAAACTGTCAAGCACAGTTGTCAAGACCGCGGAGAATTTTTTGTACGATTTTTTACTCGAGAGTTGTTTAATTTTATTTAAATAATGTCAGACGAAAATATAGTCGTTGTTGTATGTGTTTATTTATGCTTATTGCTTTATTATTCTGATATTATTAACAAATGGCGAACTTATAATGTTACGAGTATTTGATCTTTTTTAGCCGGCGGCAAATGTGGCGGCTTTTTTCTTTATAGGTTTATGGAAACATAAAAATTACATAAACACTACACAATAAAACGTATAAAGTATACAATAAAACAAGTACAGCAGGCCTACCATCAACTTTTAGAGAACGATTTCAATTCAACTCAGTTCAATTTAGGCACCTAAAATGTATCGCATTCATACTAAGCACCTACCTTAAGTAATAATATTTATAGTTGTAGCACTTGCGTGTAATGAAAATCCGTTCAGTCGTTCAACAGTTTTAGCGAAATGAATATTGAAAGTCGGCGGTTTTTCAATTTGTCTAACAAATAATTGTGTTGTGGTGTTTGTATTTACAGCAATGGACGATATTCTAAAATTTTCAGAAAAAGGCAAAATCGGAGCCTTTGCCACCGCCACGCAAGAAAAAAAAGTTACACATACCTCGGCGTGCTCCATCTGTGGTCATACCCCCGAGGGAACCTATATACCCATCGCCAGACAAAAACACGTGTGCCGAGTGCCCCTGCTTCCCGAAGGAAGATCCTTACGTCAAGCCAAAGTAATTCAAACATACTAGATGTTACCAGGGGCTTCGCTCCCGTGGGAATTTTGAGATAAAATATAGCCTATAGCAATTTTGGATAATGTACGTTTGTAATGGTGAAAGAATTTTTGAAATCGGTTCGGTAGTTTCGGAGATCACCCGTCTCAAACATACAAACTCACAAACGCCTACCTCTTTATAATAATAGTATAGATAACATAGGGCTACAAAATGAAAAAAAAAAGTTTTGGTACTGCCAATTCTTTAATGTGATTCATTGAACTTGATATTAAGCAGTATACTTAGACGCTTTAAAACTTAAACTACCCTCATCGCAATAAAAAGTGGACGATATAATAAAAGTATCAGGTCGTACATGGATGAGCGAGAGGCATAGGAGGAGGGTGGCTTACGCTGCAATAATGATGTTTTTTTATAAATAAAGAGCATCCTTTTCAGGAAACTCAACCCATGCCTACACACCCCTTTAACCCTGTACGAGTTAGCAGCCGCGGTGGTGGAAGAGCTGAGTTTCCCTATAGCCTTCACGTGGTCTGAAGACGACGTGGTCAACTGGATCTCGAACGACTTAGGGATGCCACAGTACAGGGTAGTTAGCCTGTATGACTGCGGTGCCATTAGTCTATGGTTATCTGTTATCGTGTCAACCCAACAGCCCAACGTCTTACATGATTTATAATTTGAAACGAATTCCCAATGTTTAATATATGTGGCCGTCCAAATCAAAAGGGACCTTATGGCGCCCGGCACTTAGGTCATAATTGCTGTTGTTTTGTATTGGAACAACGGTAACAAAGATCGTAAGTACCAGCCGCCATTTGACTAAATGAATAATTTAATGAAGCAAACTGGACTCGTCTTGGCAACATTTTTACATGAAAATTTTTTTGGTGGGATTTCATTTATTTTTGTAAGTTGGTAATACATATGCAACAAAGTATTTTACTGTTGCATTTCTTTAGTACCACATTTTTTTTTTGTTTTCTTTATTTTTTTTTTAGATTATTTTTTTTATTTCTTTATTGACCTTGTAGCAACGGCCGTCGACACTATTACCGGATAAATTTCACATAGTTTTTTTAAGGAGTTAGGGGACGATTTTCGAAAAATTACCACACAAGTATTTTTTTATTTATTACCAGAAGTATTTATACTAATTTTAAGATATCTAGCACAAAAAATAGTGCTAGTCTCATACAAATTTCCACCACCTATACCAAGGGGATAGGTTAGGTTAGGTTGGGCTTTTTAATTTTTTGTTGCCTCTGTACAAATATTAGCTTACATACCAAATTTCAGCTTTCTAAAACTTCAGGAAGTACCCTAACAATTTTGATGATCAGTGAATCAGTGACGAAATTATGGGCTTTTGGACATCTATAAAATCTAAAGTATACTAGCTACGATATTCAAACTTTGTATGTTTAATTATTGTACTCATGGTATTATATCTTGAAAATTTTAACTATCTGGCATCATCCAAACCAAAGTTACCGAGGGTTCAAAAATACGACGAAACGTTTCGAGAAAAGGTAGGTAGTGCCGTTGCGCTTCGTTTGGCTCGTCTTGGCGGGGACACTCCCGTGCGCCCAGATAAAAATAAATATTTACATTTCCAGATAAAAATAAATATTTACATTTGTTTATCTACTTTCGTTTTCTAACAAAATTGTGTTTTGTCAAAGTTATAGCCCCATTATATTATTAGGCCTCAAATAGGGCCGTCTTTAGGCCCTGATAACGGAGCAGCCACAACGCGCTGAGGCATGACTCTTAGCACTCATTACCTCTGTTTCTGTTATGTTACAGGAATGCATAATCGATAATCATATAAATGGATTAAGGTTGCTTATGCTGGAAGACCCGTCGAGACTACCATTAATTAACATACACTATTTTGATGATATAAAGGTAAGTAATACATATAATTTTGTACTTAATCATTTTATCAATCACTAACTGCGCCCCGGGGCTTCGATCACGTGGGAATTTCGGGATAAAAAGTACCCCATGTGTTATTCCAGCTTATATTCTACCCGTGTACCAAATTTCATAACAATCCGTCCAGTAGATTTTGCGTGAAAGAGTCACAAACATACACACACACCTACAATCATCCTCACAAACTTTCGCATTAATAATATTGGTAGAATAGATCTTATAGTGGTTAAGATCAACCGCCCCAGGTTCGAATCCCACTCGTGCTACATGAGTTTGTATACCAATCTGATTAATGTATGTATATGTTTTCATCGACCACCACTTGTTTCCGGTGAAAGAAAACATCGCGAGGAAACCTGCACACTGGTGGACAGTTTACGTTCACTAGTGTGTGTGCGCGATTGCTTGCCACTAGATGTGGTAGGTAGTCGTAAAAGTGACGTCGAATGCCTTTAGGCGACTTGATTAAAATCAACACCATCCATCACATGTAACATTACTATGGAAATATATATTAATTACGAACTACATTTAACGCAAAATGTACACACAAAACAGGTCATTGTACAATTTGCGCAGGGTCCTTTTTGCGTCATGTACGTTTAATTATCAAATATACATATATAAATATTTCAGATAATATCCGAAGCTGTCCACAAGCTGTTTAGCACGGACTTCATAAAATTCGCCAGGAGTGTAGGCCTGCCGATAAGGTACCCCCTCACTAATTGCACTTGGTTCAAATCCAGGACCGGCCCCTCTTGGGGGATCAGGAAGAATTGGACAAGGTAAGGTTACAAACTCTTTTAGTCAAAGAGTTTTTATTTATTTAAAGTTTATTATTTTTTAATTGTGAAAAACAAGGAAACAACGAAAATTACATTTTTGCCACAAGCTTTTATTGTCGTCAGAGAGATCTTGTGGCATTTAACGTCTGACAAAAAACACATGTCCGTGCTGTAAACGGTTCGGTTCCCTGCTGTAAACGGTTCGGAGCCGATGCGGGCTGCACCATCAGGTCATGCTTATCATAATAATACATTGTCATGAAAACTGAAGCGACGTGGGAAATTTCAACTCTACCTATAGAGTTGAACTTTTTTGCTTTTTTAATTGTCCTAACAATTGGAAGTAGAAGAAATCTAACTTGCAAGATTTTATTACAGACAGACAACGGGACAGGTGAAACTAAATGAAAGCTTGTAAAGAAAACAAATTTAAAAAAACATACTATTTCCAGATTGGACATTCTAAGATGGATGAAAATTGTTATGCCAGCTCCGGTGTATAGGGACCATTGGGATTTAGTTTGGTGAGAAATAACTTATTTGTATCGATATTGGCTGTCCTTATTTGTATCGATATTGGCTGTCGCGTACAGCTCCGCGCGCGGCAAGCTAGCCCCTGTGTCAATCTTCAACTCTCCAACTATCTAACCAGAGCAAAAATCACCTAAATATTATGATATGGCTAGTGTGTAAGAATGGATAGAATTAACAATCTTAAGAAATATAAGTTAAAAAGATCTGTTTACACAATTTTGACAGTTCTCTATTTCTTTTAAATCAAAAACGTAAAATATTTTTATTATTTTGTGAAATAGACATTTTGCGACTCGATCCCTCAAGGATATGTTTGTAAGTATGTTTATAGCGGGGTAAATCTTCGGAACCTTCTTAAATTCTTTCCAAATTGCAGCTAGATTAATCTTGAACGACAGAGTATCTTTATCCCGATATTCCCACAGGAGCGAAGTCCCGAGACGTAGTTAGTATGTATATCAGATCGAACTCGGGACTTTTACGTTAAAAATCTCCTTTCTAAATAAAATGGACAACACTCGACGGTACACACTAAGCACTAAGCTTGTACCGCGGGTACGATGATACAATAGAGAAAAATACACAGAACCGCAGTAAAATAACGGTAATTACAAATACCAATATTTGCCAGCATCGGGAATCGAACCCAGAGACCGCGATGCACCGGGCAGGCCCGTTGGCCAAAACGCCACGAGGATCTTTCTAGTATTGCCAAATGTCACACAGACATTTTCTCGTAATGGGGTACCTATGTCATGATAACCGCTCAAATGCCAGTCTAATGCGAAAGGTCAACTGGTGCGTTTTGAAGCGACTTAAATTTTAATGAATTCACGATTTTATGACGATTAGCGATGCGCCGTTCTTACTACAATTTTAAAGAATCTACGAATACGATCTGGAATTAAATAAATAAAGTATGTCTGTCATGCTTTCACGACCGACTGGCCGGACATTTGTGATCACAAGTACAAATATTCGCCCGCGCTGGGAATCAAACCTAGGACCTTCAGATAGCGGACGAGCGTGGTGACAACGGAGGTCATCTCTGTAAATTAATTTAGCTTTTTATAGCCTATCCCTGTAGTCATTACATAATGTGACGTCATAGGCGAGGTGTGACGTCTCCATTGTATTATGAATGACAGGGCGCGCCAAGTAATATCAAGTATTCCCTTGTGTATAAATAAATGAGGGCTACTCACGAAACACGCCGGTATTTTCAAAATTTGCTCAGTGGAATGCAACAAGTTCCGAAATAATCCATATAATAAATGCCACGTTTTCACGGCTAAAAAACAGAAGCCGATTTTGATAAAATTTGGAATGGATATAGTTATGACCCTATGCCAAACATAGACTACCGCGGCCGGTGGGGCAACAGTTAATTATAATATTGATTAAAAAAAAACTGTTTTAATAAACAAAGTTTCATATTTGTCGCTTTATTAAATGTTTAGAACACGAAAAATGCAGATTTTCGCATTTGCCAATTGATTCTATAATCACCCAGGTACCAAAAGCCAGACTTCCCCAAGGTGATGTTCGCCAGACTGAAGGAGAAACACGTACCAGAATTTATACCGCGGTATCGACCGCCTAAAGACATGGTCTGCCACGAATATCAGGTAATATACAGGTGGTACCTGTGTTTATACCAGGGAATACCAGATTTTAGCAGTTGTATACTGATTTATTGTTCAATTAGTCAAGTCGACACGAAATAGGAAAGCGGGTCCTGGACTCCGACGCTCAACGGCCGAGGAAAATGACGAAGATGATGCTGACTTGATGTTGTCAAGAAGTATATGCGTGCCAATGGACTGGGGTTAAGGATGATGGATGATAACGCCCAAGATCGCGCGAAGTGGGGAAGAAAAATTAGGAAACTAGATCCTGGGCTTCTACGCAGAGACTTGAAAAAACTAGATAAACCGCGCGGAACAGCTAGTCTTACATTTAAAACTATTATTGGCCGATGTGTACCAATGTTTTCAGATATTTTTACTTAGAAAGTCTCAGCCCGTCTCGACTTTGCTCAGGTAAAAACATAATAAATTAGATAGACCTGAACCTATAGGAATCGCACTGTACATTGGTGAAAGAAAACCGCAAGAAAATCCGTGCGGTAGTTTTTGAGTTTAACGCGAACAGACAGACTTTGTTTTAAATTTAAAGACATTATATAAGGAAGGAAATGTTTATCATCTCAGGTGCCGAGGAAGTTTAGATTCCAAACGGGTATACCCGACGAGGAGCAGTTAATTTGGGTGGAGTTCAAGGTGCCCCCTCCAAAACCAAAGTCGAAGAAAAAGAAGAAGGAGAAACCTAAACGGAAGAAGATTATACCGAAGGAGACCAATCTGATGCCGAAGAAAATTGACCCAACGGGACTGAAGGGGAAGGAGTTTATACTAGCGAGGAGGCTCATGCCAAAGCAAAAATTTGCAGTCCGTGTGTGAATACAGTTTGAATTAAAATTACTGTTAACGGTGGCAACAGTTAATTATAATATTGATTAAAAAAAAACTGTTTTAATAAACAAAGTTTCATATTTGTCGCTTTATTAAATGTTTAGAACACGAAAAATGCATATTTTCGCATTTTAAGTTTTATATATCCATACAATACATTCTTCCACATCAATATTTCCATACTAGTATAGAAAACTCCACTCACCTGGATGGCTATAATAAGTGTATCATTCTGCACAGGACCGAATAAATCTTCATTGTATATCGTCTGCGCATCGTTGTCCTTCAGTATGGCTCTACGTATGTCTGTTATGTTCTTAACTCCAGATTTTTCTGTAATGTTTCCTACAAAAAATAACGTTTCTGTTTATAATTCATTTTTTTTTCAAATATTAACCAATGTTTGTTTGATTTGATGGTTGGTTTGGTGTTTCGTTAGCAACCAAGCAAATTACTAACCATTCGAGGTCAAACTGAAACTGGAGTTGCGAGCAACAGCTTTAGATAAAGCGAGAAGCGCACCGAAGCTAGCCATGTAAATCCTTTGAAGTCTTTACCTAACGCTGTGGGCCAGACGTAGGAAACTCCTCCAAGTACATAACGGGTTCAGGAGTTTAGGACACGAATCAATGGTGTGATCATAGAGTATACATATACATATGTACCAATAGAATACCAATACGCACCAATAGCGCCGCCTGACTAACATTACAGTTCCGCCTTTGTGCGGAGCGAAATCTGCTGTTCTATAGATTCCATGTAGCGGTCAAATAGTGATGTGTAATCGCGACACATGGAATATGGTGTCGCAGGAGTCCAGATTGATATCCGGAATTCGGATATGTCATTTTCACTAAACATTTTGACCTTGCTGGCTGTGCTACTTTGAAGTTGTTCATATGCGTGCTTTCGGTTCATACCTGTATATGTGTACTACTATTGGTACATATTTATACTATAATTATTGCGAAACGAAAAGCTTCTTGTAGTTGTAATAAACACCAATACATACCACTAGCATTCTTTGCGTGCACAGTCAGGTACTTGTGTAGCTCCGGCGGCACCAGCCTCAACACTTGCTCTGAGGTCTCATTGGCGTTCATAAGCTCTTCTGCAAATAAATATATTTAAATAATAATAACTTTCCAAACCAAGCCCGACCAGCCAACTAGTATGGCAGACTAAAAAATGTTGTAATTTTTTACAAGCTCTTAATTAAATTGAATGTATGTATGGAAAGAAAGCAAAATCGTTTATACGACACACATTAAAAAAAAAACATTAAAACTTATAAGTTAACCCACACAGACAAATACA
Organism: Plodia interpunctella; assembly: GCF_027563975.2. Lineage (NCBI taxonomy): Eukaryota > Metazoa > Arthropoda > Insecta > Lepidoptera > Pyralidae > Plodia > Plodia interpunctella. The sequence continues at coordinate 3,178,905 of NC_071322.1, forward strand.
GATATTCACCTAGTACTAGTAAAAATTTTAAGTTTCAAAATTGAGTTTCAATTCAAACCGTGGAATCTGAAACTCATTGTAGGAGATATTTTTAACCGATTAAGTTGAAATTTTGTATATTCGTTTAGTTCAATTGGCATTATTGTACATCATCAGGACATGCATATCATAATATGCATGAGCTTGCACCCAGGCTCCCGACGAGGGACCACGGATTATTAGACGATGATTGTTTTCTCAATGATAGATAGATCTGCCGACAGTAACTTGTGGCAAAAAATGACATTTTTATAAAAAATACTTATGTTTCATTATCCAAATCTGCTCATATAAAGTGTGCATATGTGACATCTCTAAACGACTATTTCGAAAAAATTAAATAAAAATGTGCTGACAGTGTGAATACAAAAAGCGACTTAGTTATACCACTATAGAACAACTGTCTTTACTATTAATGAAATTAATTTAAAAATATTTTTTTTTAAATTGGGGCCTTTGCCGTGGTATTGCACGTTTTGCGTTTGTGACATTCTGCGACTTCGTTATAATGAATATTGTACATTCTGAGTTCTACGTCAAAATTCATTACAATTAATATCGGACAATACGAAGACATTTTGAGAATCCTCCGAGTCTCAAGACTCTTGGTTTTGTCTACCCCGTAAGCGCAACAGACGAGATACTGACGACCTCGGTGGCGCACTGGTAAGGTTCTAGCTACTGAACCGAGAGGTCCCGGGTTCGATCCCCGATCGGGTCATGATGGAAAATGATATTTTTCTGATTGGCCCGGGTCTTGGATGTTTATCTATATATGTATTTGTTATAAAATATAGAATCGTTGAGTTAGTATCCCATAACACAAGTCTCGCACTTACTTTGGGGCTGGCTCAATCTGTGTGATCTGTCCTAATATATTTATTAATTTATTTACTGACCTGACCAACTCCCTACGCACCACAACAAAAATAATCCCAATTAACATTCTGTATGAACGCGATAAACTCAAAAATGGAAATTCTCAAAAATGGAAATATGTGTCGTTTCATCACCATACACACGCCATACGCCATAATACTAACCGCTGTACCTCTTGTTTTATAAGTTTTACTACTAAATATGACATTACAAATAATTCTAATAGACTATCTATTGCTGAAAACTATACAAAAATCCGTACGGTCGTTTTCGAGTTTATCGCGTTCATACAGACAGGAGCGACAGGGAGAACCCACTCTTTGTAATGTGTAAGAATTTAAACGTATTTTAAAACAATGTCAGTGACATTACAAAAAGCCAACATAGACATACAGAGACGGGACACATAAAAAAAAAATTAAAAAAAACCTTTCAATTCCGTATTATCGCTAACAACTTCAATCGACAAGTTTTCATTATTGTCATATACTTTTATCTCTGAAATAAGTTGATATTATATCAGGGACAGATTAAGGTGAGGGACCCCATGGGCCGAGCTTAGAGGCATTGTGTGTATTTTTTTTTTTATTAAGTAAATAACTTTTCTTTTGATTCTTTATTTATCTATCCGAATGATATCGAATGATACCATGAAACATAAAACACGTAGCAAGTCATTGCTTCCACACGTCGTAATCGTGTAAAAAAGAGAGAACCCACGATATGTGAAAAAGAGACAGCATGCGGACGTTAGTAACGTGCTGTGTTTGTATGTTTCGTGGTAGGTTCCATCTATTGTATCAAATTATGTTTTCAGATGCCACAGCAACTAAAAACTATAATCATTTGACAACTGACAACTGAACAATTTACAATACAAAAGTTATGCTGCTGCAAAAAGATGTCTGATATTTTCTTCCATAATTTGTTGTATTGTATACAATATTTGGAGCTTTATTATGCAAATTCCAAAAATGTCAAAAACCGATTTAAGAAAAAAAAAGTTACATTTTGCTATTTCAAAATTAAAAATAATTTATTTGCACAAACCTGTTTTAGTGCAAATACATTATTTTGAATGTTGCGGAGATGTTCATTACAGAAAGAAAAGAAAAGTTGTGTTACACTAATGCTAACTTTAAAATATTTTTACGTTAGAAAATAAAAACCACAATGCTAAATGCTAAAAGACAAAGGAAACTTAATACTGGTGAGAGGCAAAATATATCAGCCTTCTGTCCCGTTCCTTGAATGATGTACATACGACGTCCAGCGGGACCCCAGTCCCGACAGTCTTGTGCGCGAAACGAAAGACACGACAAGTCTATTAGTTTTCTCTGTCTTACACTCAACTCACTGGCACTTCTACTACCGCTGCCGGAAATATTTCCCTAAATACTTCTGCGGCGATAACGACGCGAGTGAGCATTACACTCAGGCTTCATATTCTCTCTCTTCTTTATTTATCGACTCGCAAAAATTACTGACGTCGATCTCGTCGTTCGACAGCATTATGTCTGCTCAGTTTATAATCATCCCATATTACCCCCTCAGTTTCATAAAGTTCTAAAAATGTAATTGTTTTTTTCATTACTCCACTCCTGCGTGCGCCGGCAGCGGCACTGACATGAGCAGTGACAGCGCGCGTAACCTATTTACATACGCGTGCTGCCCACTGCGAAGCTCACTTCCCTGCCCAATAGGCTAGGCTGAGTGTAAATGTGGTATTATATTATAAATAATAATACTACAGCTAAATAATATTATACACAAATGAGACAAAACATACCTGCGTCTCTGTAAATGTTAGTCGAAGCTGACAGCATGATCTGTAGCCATAGACAAAACAGTCCGAGTATAACCAGACCGCGAACCACAGATCCATACTTCACACGTGGCATCCTTCACGCAAACTCTGAGAGCATTTTAACCTCCCATAGAGGGCGATTTAATACCGTTCTTTCATTTTTTCGACGCCAGGTGTGGCTATTTTCATTGACTAGATTGACGCATGATTTTGTTTCTGTAACAAAAGAGAGATATATTAGACGATAATTACAAGATTGTGCGTGCCAATTATGAGCAAAATGATATTACAATCACATTGAAATACTGTAAACTAATTACCTACATTGTTGTTTAGAACAACGTAAAATTTGTCGTCAACCAAGACGCGCAATAATTAAAAAACTAACAATATTGTCTTTGCTGTCTAACTAAAGTAGTCACGCGGTCCCACACTTCCCGCGCAGTATTGTCATCTCCGTAACTCTTTCTTGTGTCACTCTAGCACTGGCTACGCTTCGCTATCGTACGAAAGGACGGGTCTTATATATTATGTCCTTTCAACGTAACTGGCATTTTGGGTTGCAAATAACACCAGTTAAATCCCAGACGATTATTTAAACTGTGCATACAGCACTACTTATGTAGTAGATAAGTATATGAAGTCACTAGAATATACAAAGCTTTGTATGTCACAGCTGTCACATACTTAGATCTAAAATTGCAAATTACGCGGTTGATTATGAGCGAAACATGAGCGCATCTGACGCTAATACTGTTCAATGACGTTGTGTGGTCCAAATAACAAGCTGTAGAGGGCTGGCAAGGTCAACCGACCACTCTAACCTTGTACTAATGAACTTTCATCGTCATCATCATCATCTGCAGCCCTCCGTGACCCATTGCACCTAAAGCAATTTACCCTGATCCAATTGTGATCGGTTTACAGGGTTTCACATATTCGTATTCGTGCGTAAAAGAATGTGTGAATGCACGCAAAAGAATTTCACACATTCGTAAAAGAATATGTGAATGCTTATTCCTTGTGGTCACGCGTAAGGTGCAGTACCCACACACTCCTGAGGGTGGTGTTAGAAAGGGTGGTCAAGTGCTGGGCATCCTTACATATCCAAAACGATAACCCGCATTTTAAATTTTACTAATATAGTAGTTTAAGTCTCTTACTAACATAATATGGACTAGTATCTTCACAGTCTGAAAAGAATAAACTATTTTATTCTTAACTTATCCTTATTTTTAGCATTTGTTGGCGCAGAGGCCTGAATATAGGTTGTGACTGGACTGTATTTATAAGGCGCTGAGTTCGCAGATTAGAATTTATTCTTTGGACAATGGTGTGTACAAGATTTTAGTTAGTATAAGATGGCGAGCGACGGAAGTCCGTCGCGGCGCCTCACTTCCTTGTGTTGCCAGGCTTTGGCCGCAACATAATGCCCGGGTTCAAAGTATTTTCAACAATTTGTAGGCATATATTGTTGTATGCGCGAGTGATGATTCCCTTTTTCGTCCTTATGTCTGCATTTCAGATGGCTCACACTTCAGATGCATTCCATTTTTAAGAATTACTAAAGTAAATTTGTTTGTTACCACTTCACGCTCTATCTACTCAACCAATCTTTTTGAAATTTTGCATACATGTAGTTTGAACTATGAAGAAGGACACAGGGTACCGTTCATCGCGGAAAAATAACTGTTCCCATGGAAAATATACTGGAGCGAAACTGCGGGTAAACAGCGTGTGCATATTAGTTGGGGTTAACGCTAACGCTTATAATTTAAACCAAGCCGCCGATCGTCCTTGTCGGATTCTTCAGCAGTTGCCACATTATCATTTGTCAATAAATGGACTATTTGCTCATGAGTTATGCCTATTGTGATCCCATTGTTTGGCATACTTAGTCGCACGCTGATCTTACCAAGCCAAGGGTATTTCTTAAACAATTTTGATGAGAGAATGTAGCCACCACACCAGTCCTGGGTTCGATTCCCAGCGCGGATAAATATGCAGATATGTGTCCGATTGCACACACAGAAACGAGGACAATCAGAACAAATGATCACAAGTCTTTGTCACGGCCGTCATAAGAAAAATAAAAATTTATCAAAAATTATAAAAGCGTACGTTTAAAAAGTCTGAAATAAAACCTATCACTGATACATAAAATTCGATTGAGTAGCACCTAGATATTATTTTATAATTAGGTTAAGGAATTGATTGAGTTATCAAAAAGCTACGGTGCCACGTACACAGACGAACACACTTAGCGGTCAAACTTATAACATCCCACTTTTGCGTCGGGGGTTAAAATATTCCGTCTGGTTCGAAATAAAAACTAGGTTTTTTTTCCCGTCCCATTAATAGCACTGCAGTATATTCGTCTGCGATCCTGGCTACGTTGTGTTTTCTTTGTTCCGTGATTGTACCGTTTCTGTGTTTGTGTACAGTCAACAGCACATTAAGCTATCCTGCATGAACCTCTATAGTGCGGCAATAGCGGCGTGTTTGCAATGAATTTGGGTAAGCACTTCAAGTGCTGTTAACTTCGCACCGAAGCTATAAGTGCTAATGTAAAACTAGTCATGTAAAACTAACATTACGATGTTTCAAGATCGTAAACATTTTGTTTTTGTATGTATATCGTGTGATTGTAAACTGTTGAGATTGTGTGTACAAATACTATATGATATAATGTGACGCATTGATTTTTAACCCTCGTGTTATAAGATTGACCGTTAAGTGTGTCGTCTGTCTGTGTACGTGGCACCGTAGCTCATCAACGGGCGAACCGAATTTGGATGCATTTTTCTTACTAATTTTTATGCGGTGGTTCTTAGATATGTTTAATTAAAATCGGTTCAGCCGTTCAAACGTTGTAGCGAAATGAATATTGAAAGTCGGGGGTTTTTTTTTTGTCTAACAAGTAAACTTGTCGATAATTATCCTTGGATAATTTGAGATGTAATATTTAAGAGCCCCCTTAATACAATAAATATCACGTATTGCCTAATATTGATGTAACAGAACATGAAATAGGTAGACATTATATCCAAACAATATCCTAACTAATATTATAAATGCGAAAGTATGTTTGTTACCTCTTAACGCTCTATCTACTCAACCAATCTTCTACAATAAAATAAGACTTTTGGCATACATATAGTTTGAAGTACGGAGAAGGACATCTATGGTACCTTATCTTTCATCCCGTGAAATAACTGATCCCGTGGGAAATCACGCGGGCGAAGCCGCGAGCTAAAGCTAGTTTAGTTATATATGACATTAAACATAAATAAATAATAAATAAATATTTTGAGTGACCCATACAAGACTTAATTTTTAAGCCTTTCTAGTTTAAGTAATTCTTGCCGTTTTTATATACTTATTTTTTTAGAAGTATTTAGTGTAGTACGGATTTTTTTTGCTCGAGTACGACTCGCATTTGGCCGCTTTAATATTATACAAGTAGGCCACATACTACTGACGGTATTCTTGTATTATATTATACTAACCTAAATGTGCCTGGCTAAGGCGTTTTGGTGAAGCAATATTGACACCTGCTTACAACTTGCTTCCGGTGAAGAATATCGCGAGGAAACCTGCACACTGGTTAAGTTTCAGTTCACTAGTGTGTATGCGGTTACTTGCAACTAGACGCGCTGGATTTTTTATGTAGCCTGTATTTCGTGTCCCACTGCTGGGCAAAGGCCTCCCCTTCTGCCTTCCAAAGATCTCTATACTATTATTATAAAGAGGTAAGCGTTTGTGAGTTTGTATGTTTGAGGAGGGTAATCTCCGAAACTACCGAACCAATTTCAAAAATTCTTTCACCATTAGAAAGGTGCATTATCCAAAATTGCTATAGGCTATATTTTATCTCGAAAGTACCCACGGGAGCGAAGACCCGGGCTTACATCTTGTCCTATATAGACCCGGTGGATAGTCGTCAAAAAACACGGCAGATGCCTATTGGTGACTTGAATAATCTAATACCAGGGTTAACAATAACACACTTGAAAATAATTCCCATCCATTCAAAATTCAAATCAATACTAATCGAAACTATTATTACAAAGAGGTAACAAGCGTTTGTGAGTTCGTATGTTTGAGGCGGTCTATGTCTGGTCCTTATCCATACTTCAAAGTACATGTAAATACCTACTTATGCAAAATTTCAAGAGTATTGGTTGTGTAGATAACTAATAATATAAATGCGAAAGTAAGTTTGTTACCTCTTCACGCTCTATATACTCGACCAATCTTCTTGAAATTTTGCATGATTACTACACGCAGCTTAAAGTATGGAGAAGGACATAAATTCGGAAAAATAACTGTTCCCGTGGGAAATTAACAATATAGTTAATAAACCCTAGCCGCAAAAGTACCTACCTAATAATTGTGACACATTAAATGGCGATTATCATTCGTCAAAATGAGCAATTTGTCGCAGGAAACTCATTATTGGACATTACTATTAAATTGGATAATAACCGACCTTTTTACAAATAGTATACCATTATTTTCATTACTATGTAAGTACTTGAAGCACGTCCCGGCTTCGCTCGGGTAAAACCACAATCCGAACTAATATTACAAATGCGAAAGTAAGTTTGTTACCACTTCACGCTCTATCTACTCAACTAATTTTCTTGAAAATTTGCATACATGTAGTTTGAAGAATGGAGAAGGACATAGGGTACCTTTCATCGCGGAAAAAATACTGTTCCGTGGGAAATTGCCGCGGGCGAAGCCGAGGACAACATCTAATAAATTATACGCCTAAACCTTCAGGAATCACATAATATGGTAAGAGAAGGTAGCCTTTGAGTTTATCGCGTTCATACAGACAAACAGACGCGACAGAGGGACTTCTTTTTGTGTTTTTGTAATATGCAATGCAAGGATGTGTTTAATTCTATATTATATAGAAAAAAAAGTGCGAAGTAGACTCGGAAACTGTGGGTACCATAAAAGTAAAGCTTTTTACAACATTTTTTTTAGTTTCATCTGTTTCGATGTTGGTCTGTAATAAAATTAGGTTTCACCTACATCAAATTTTGCAATTGCAAGTTAAAATTAACCTATTTCCATCTGTCTTACAACTATTGTAAATGTATAACTTAAAGCTAGTATTTGTGAGTTCCGGAACACAAAAGCGAATGAACTGGACACGGGACAACACGCGAAATCGATACAATTTTGTATTGGCCGGCAAATCCAAAATTGTATCTGGCAACCCTTATAGTGAGTGTATGTTACCTATATCATATTTTCAATAGAGTGTTATCTCTATATCAGGATACACAGGAAGCGTCGTTATCAATATCAACACGCGATAGTGGCGAATGCAAAATGTATTATATGGGCTCGTACGTAAATTATTATTCACTAGCTTTCACCCGCGTAAATTTCCCTCAGGAACAGTTATTTTTCCGAGATGAAAAGTACCCTATGTCCTTCTCCACACTTCAAACTACATGTATGCAAAATTTCAAGAAGATTGGTTGAGTAGATAGAGCGTGAAGAGGTAACAAACAAACAAATTTACTTTCGCATTTATGATATTTATTCAAATTAAAAATTATTTATTCAGTTATTGACGTCAAAAAATAATTAAAACCAAATCCATCGGCGACTTCCAAAGCGCAGGTGAAGAAGCGTTTTATGTTTTGTCTCCTTTTGACAATTTCAAATATTATAGGTAAAGTGCAATAGTGACACAACATTTTAGGTTATTTATGAATAACAGGCTTATTATATAATTTTTACAACAATATAAATTAAAATCGTCCTTGTGGAAAATTACTTTTTGAGGTTAATAAATATTTTACTTTCCAATAAAACTAATATTGGATTTGTTTTGAACAAAATACAACAATATGAAGATTGTTTACATGTTAGTACTTGTAAGAAAAAAACGGAGTGTACCTTTATCGTTTATTATACATAACAACAGTTTTGTATATAAATACCATCACATAAAAACAGAGCGACATTTTCTCACAACCGTTTATATGTTTAATGAATACAAATGAGAGATATATACAATAAGATGACAATAAGTATTCCACAGTTAAGTATGTGTAGGTGACGGAATGTTGATAATACAAACAGCCATTTTAATTTTTAACGTCCCCACTACTGGGGCACTGGCCTTCCTTGTGGATGAGTATGGGCCATGACCCACCATGTGTTTTACAAGATAGACATAATATGTAAATTTTCAGTGATTTATATCTGTTCCCGCTATAACAACATATAGTAACAGAATAAAATCAATATGTATTTATGGGGGATCTTATCTCATACAACAAACATTAACTTTTTGGTGTTTTAATAGAAAATAGTACAGAACACTTAGGGCGTTTTTTTTATATAGGTACTAGTTTTCGCCTGCGGCTCCGCCCCCGTGAATTTCCCACAGGAGCAGTTATTTCTCTGGGATGAAAGGTACCCTATGTCCTTCTTTGTACCTCAAACTAATTAAATGTATGCTAAATTTCAAGAAGATTGTAAGATGTATGAATAGAAGAAGTTGACAAATCTTGAGATGTACCTAACAAGCAAACTTATTTTATCATTTATAAAATTATAGTTGGGATTATATAAAACTGGCTTTTGCCCATGGCTTCGCCCGCGTGATTTTTCATGGGAGCAGCAATTTTTCAGGATGAAATTTCATTTGTTCAAACTACATGTACCCAAAATTTCAAGACGATTGGTCAAGTAGATAGAGTGTGAAGAGGAAACAAACAAACTTACTTTCAGATTTATAATATTAGTTAGGATACAAGATCAGTCTTTTGGCGAAAAGTTTCCAATTTATTTACACATAAGGTTTACAACCCTGTGTTACCTAAAAAAATGTGGTCAGTGCTCTTACAAGGGAGCTAACATGGCTGATAACCAGTTGAAAAGAGACAAAGGTTGATTTCTAAAAAGTAATTATTGCTAAAAATTATATAAAAAACCTAATCAAGTCACTTTTATTTTATTGTGTTAAAGAGAACAGGCAGGTTACAATCAGACCAGATAAATCCAGTCTAGTCTGGATTTTAATGGAATAAACAAGATTCTGCCATGTTTTAATTCGAAACTAGATATTTAGTAATGCATATAATAAATAATAGGTAGGTACCCCCTATTATATGTACCTATGTGAACAATTCTTTAAATCTAAAAAATACTTTTTTGATAGCTAGCCAGCAATAAAAGTCACTAAGAAAATAATATTAAAAGTAATAAATAATAATAAAACTCTTTAGTTAAAATCTAATCAGTTTTATTTTCAGCCAAAGATCAGTTTTTCACTAAAGGAATCAGGATTTATAACACTTGCAACTTGCTTTTAGATTTAAAGCCCTTGTAACCCTAGAGTTTCTACTTTAAGAGGCAAGTGGTGGTCTATGATAATTACCATAGAGTTAGATTGGTAAACTAACTCATACGACATATTTTAGAATCCCACATATCTTTTAAAATAAAAAGTTTAATCACTCCACCATTGTTGCTTCATTAAAATAAATAACTCAAAATCATGCATAAACCATAATAAGCCAACAAAACAATGTAACATTAAGCTTATCTTTTCTATACACCAATTAATTAACTTCATAAGCGAATTTCCAATGCTCATTTGATACGAACACCAATAAAAATTATTGCACTTAAAGCCATAAAGATAATTTATCATGGTATTAATCCACCATTAAAGTCTAGACCATGAAATTAAGCTTTGAAATCCCGCGGAAAATTCAATTTATGGACAATTTTTTTTGTCATAGATCTAAACTAAATTACCTAGCTAATATTTCGTAATCCAATAAAATTATGTCAAATTACACGATCGACTTACCATGAGATGTTTTGTAACACTTTCCCTCGAACTCAATCAAAGCACTGTAGATACTTGTTATTATATAACGTAAATAAATATTAACACTGTTTTTGCAGTAATGTATTGAGTCAGGACCACAGTAAGTATTTAAAATGTTAATTGTATAGTTTCTAGGTCAAAAGTAGGCAGCACTTTATTTACAGTTAAAAATGATAATACGATGACTCAAAAATATTGATTGATTCAGAATTTTTAACACGTTTTTATCATTTATTCATGAATTGAAATGTTATTTCACAGAGTGTCACAGATGAAGATGAAATAAGGAAACTTCTAATTTATAGGCCAGTTACAGTTTGTCACATGATGTTGATTAATTTACTGCTTTACGACAAAAAATTCTCCATACGAGAGAGGTAGACAAGCTCTGCAAAGTGGCGAACGAAACGAAATTTATTTTTTGACAATCTGCTCGCTCGTCGAGAACCAATGGTCGAGAATCTTGTTTCAGAATTGACAGTTGACATTATTATCACAGTGTTACCATTTAATGTGTAAATGGAATTGTAATGGAAAAAACAAAATGGTAATGGAAACAAATCTATCAAATCAAATATTGTTATTACGAATATACCTATATATTAAGATACCAGAGCTAAGATCGCATACAAAAATGGGCATCCTCTCCAAGATCTGACGCTAATTTGTTGAGCCTTTATCAGCCCATGTCTGCTTCTGCGACTAACAGCGAGTCTGTGTGTTTTATACGGGCTGCACTTCGGCGAGTGTGACTCAGGAGTCGCATAATCTGATTAGTCTACCATTTCGCTATCAAAAACACGGCGCCGTTAAAGTCTGTGTGGTCGTAATTCCACCTCATCGTACCTCCTAATTTGGTTCATCTTATCTTTTCTGCTGCGAACTGCTGAGCTCCGCAAATCGATATTTCCCGAATCCTACTATATAGAACTTTCAAGGCGAGAGTGAATAGTAAGGTGAATAGGCATCATTTGAGCGTACCAGTAACACTTTAGACCTCATCTCTGCTTCACTGACTAATATAGTCAGTGGCCAAACACACTCAAAATATTATTCCTCCTGATTTTTGAAATTGAATATGGCAACATTTGTGAGTCAAATAAACATACCTACAAACATCTGATCATTCTGTTTTGACGTGTTGATAAAATTGTAAAAACCGCGTCGAATTATTGTATATACAAACAAATAAATACTTTCTTTACACAGGTGCCAAACTTGCTTTGCTTCTTTGTAACTCTAATCAGACAATTAAAAAATGCATTAGATTCCTTTAGGTACCATTTTTTCTAAACATAACCTAAAAATACAGTAAAGCCAGTTATTTCAGGTTTATTCCTCTAATTTTCCAGATATGGAGGACACAGAGCTGGATTCCTCGGAACTTGGCACTCGGGAATACTGGGAGAAAGCTTATAAAACTGAGATATCCAATTTTGATGATCACGGTGATTCTGGCGATGTGTGGTTCGGCGAAGACAGTGCACACAGGGTAATAGATTGGATATGTAAATGTGGAGTTGCGAGGGACACTCCTACTGTTGATTTAGGTTTGTACACTGTGCCAAAACTTTCAGTATCGTCAGTACCATAGTTCATCATACCAGAGTGATTTGAAGATATGCAAGTAATTGCCGGCAACACGTCTCCATTACCTGTAGTAACTATTTCCCATCATGTGTACCTGTAAAGGTAGATGTGAAATTGGTTGAATCTATACATGTAATAAACTAAGTCGGCTATGTCTGTACATAGGAGTATGGAAAAATAAATATGGGGTGTCTTTATGGGACTAATAGAAGCCAAGACAATTTTTATTTTTTTATTTTTGTTTGTGCATCTTGCAAAAACTACTGAATGGAATTTGATCTGAGTTTTCACAGTTATATAGCAGATGGTTTCATTGTGATATGTGACTTAGAACCTGAGATATTGACAAAAATAATTTAAATAGCGGACACACATAATAATTGCAATCAAAAGCTAGTAAGAAATAAGTAAATGTGGGCTGCTTGCTAAGTAGTAATTAAAATTCCAAACATTAAATAGAAATTAACCTTTTCCAGGCTGTGGTAACGGTTACACGTTGACAGAATTGGCGCGAGAAGGCTTCACTAATCTGCTGGGTGTGGACTACTGTCAGGAAGCTATCACATTAGCTGAGAAAGTGTCAAAGAAAGAGTTTCCTATTATTAAGTACAAAGTAAGTATGTCAGTCTGATACACAATGTTTATACAGAAATAAAAAATAATCAGTAACAAATACTAACATATGTAAAAGGAAATACAAATGTTGATTTATCAATTTGGTTATGGTCACGCTGTAAAAAGTAACAGAAATTGTTGAAAGGCATTAAAGAAAGGGCAATAACGTGACTTACCTTATGTCTTCACTTTGTGAAGTGTGTCGAAATGTGGGGTGAGGGAGTCTACTGCAAGAAATTTCTATGGAAATAAGTAGTACATTTGTACTTAAGTGTCCTATTTGTGACCCCAAGACAACTAGGGATGTTGACGACTGTGCGAAGTGGAGACAAAAAAGTAGGAAAGCCGACCCTGTGCTCCGACGGTTAATGGCCGAGGGAAAACTCTCAAATGAGAGTGAGAGTTGTGTACATATAAATAAATAAATATTTTAATATGCTTTTACTTTTTCATGAATAGGATGGTAAAGATAAAAATAACCAAATATGAAGTAACCCCATTATTAACAAAACACTTATACTTACTTTGAGCTAAAGTATGCTTCGTCACTATCGCACTTTACAAAATTTGGCATTGACAGAACGAGACAAAACATACTTTACAATTACAGATTTTCGATATAACAAAAGATGATGTAGCACACCTAGGTAGCAAATTTGGTGTGGTCCATGACAAAGGCACTTATGACGCGATCTGTTTAAACCCAGTCGACCCCAGGAAACATAGGGGGAAATACATAGACAAAGTGACGGAAATGATTGATAAAAATGGTGAGTTTTTTTTTCTAATCTATGGCATGATGAATATAATGATTACGTAACTAAAGGAGATACCTACCTATTAATTTAGACAATCCTTATCTTTACATATTATAAAACAAAGTCTTCTACCACGTCTGTTTGTCTGTTCGCGATATACCTATAAAATTACTGTACGGATTTTCATGCAGTTTTCACAAATATATAGTGTGGTTCCTGTGGAAGGTTTAGGTGTATAATTTATTATGGTTTTACCCGAGCGAAGCCGGGACGGGCCGCTAGTATAATATAATTTTCGAAAACAATTGGGGATCTCTTGAGCAAGTCTGTACTCTCTCTCTCATAAAATAAACGTGTTTCCGGTTTCTTCCTCAGCCGTATACTGTACTAATGACTACAATTTATTGTAGTTGGTATGTAGAGATGAACATAAACATTTTGTTTTTTTTTACAGGTTTATTCGTAATCACGTCTTGCAACTGGACAGAAGAAGAATTAATAAAACACTTCTCAGAGAAATTGAAACTCAAATGCATTATACCATCGCCCCAATTTAAATTTGGCGGGAAAGTGGGCAGTGTTGTGTCTTCCGTTGTTTTTGAAAATAAATAAATATTTCTTATTCTTTCGTCTTTCTTTTCGAGTGTGTTATTCATCATTATAAGACCACAGTTGTTGCTAACATTGCTGCCAGATTTTATTTTAGTCGCAGATAATAACAATAAAGGCATATGACATGAGTGTCACATATACACTAGTACTGGAAGTATTGCAAGTATAATCTGTGACACTAGTGAAATTAAAATGTCAACCAGTGTGCAGATTTCTAGTGGACGTCTAAAAAAACTGTTATGTATGTGTTAGATTGGTATATAGATTCGAACCTTGACCTTTCGATCCAGGCGAACGGTTTTAACCATTGGACCACCACCGTTTCGATTTATAATTGTTGTTTATATTATTATAGATCAGAATAGCAGTTTTCATTTATATCTAGAATAATACTGAAGCCTGCACCTGCACTCACTGATAAGAGCTTTTTGATGCATTTAGTTATACTCGTCCGTCGTAGATTTCTACGTTTTTGGCATATTTGTCTGGTGGTCTTTTGAATCTTTGAACTTATAACTTCTATTATTTGTCATAAATTTTTGGAAAAAGAAGTCAATTGTAACTTCAACTTCACATGAGTGACAGTGACAGCCAATGACAAAAATAAATAGTGAATATGGGAGAAAATCTTTGAAAAAATTTTCATTTCTTTCAAAAAAATATTTTTTCAACAGATTTCTCTTTTATGTAGGCACAAATTTTCATAATTTATTTAGCTAAATACTTCGGTTATTTGAGATTTGCTAGGAGAATGGCTCCTGATCACTCCCCGTGTATCTTCTGTAGTATAGTTAATAAGCTGACAGACACTGAAATATTATATGAAGATGAGGAAATATGTGTTTTTCGCGATATAAAGCCAGCTAGTAGATTTCATATATTGACTGTGCCTAAAAGACACATCGAAGACGCTAAATCGCTTGCACCTGCTGATAAAGAGCTTGGTAAGTCAATTAAGTATACCCACAGTACTTAGGAAGGCCCCAGTTGCAGTTGTTTAAACTCCCTTATCCCCCTAAAATGAATGATGAGAAAGCATTGAACAGCAAAAATCGTTCATAAGGTAGTTTACATGTGGAATTTCACATATTACTTAATATTTCATGTATATCAGGATTAGAAGTATTAAAGATTATTCCCTTCAACACTTCCTCTTTATAATATAAGCTTAAACTAAAATTGTTTTAAATTTTAAGTTGTAAATATGCTGAGGATAGCTCGGGAACTGGTAGAAAAACACAATTTGTCAGTAACTGACTCACGATTTGGATACCACTGGCCACCGTTCCGGAGTGTGAAGCATCTCCATTTGCACACTATTGCTCCGGAATCGGAAATGGGATTCATGTCCCGTTTGATATTCAAAAAGGATTCATATTGGTTTGTTTCGGTAAGTACCTATAAATTTATTTTATGTTTTAATGTAATTTTATTGAAATATTAAAAAAAATTCAAAGGTGCATTCAAAAACTTCAACCCTTATCGTCCCTTGTTAGTACAGGATAAGAGACAGTGGAAACAATTGAATCTAATAAGATTTTCTTTGTTTCAGCCCGATTACGTAGTTTCCAGATTGGGATGAGAAAACTAAAATTATGGATATTTTTTGTGAAATATTATTTAGGTAATGGTGTTAATGCATTAAGGTTGATGGAAATGTCAAATATTTTTATTTAAACTTTACCAAAATGTTTACCAAAGAGTTCCTAGGCCACAAAGTGGGCAACGCGTGTGTGACACCACTACTGTTGCAGGCTGTTGCTTGATAGGCTGTGGTGACCACTTACCACAAGGAGGGCCGCATGACTGTTTGGTAGTATAGAAAATGGATGGACGATAGAAATTTTAAAAACATTGTTTACCAGTCAACCTTTGGGAAAAAGCGATTAATGTTTAAAATTAATATCAACCAATATAGTGTATTCAAGGGCTATTATTATTATTATTTGTATCTCCTTTTGAGATTCACGGCACTAAGTCCGGTCCTTTGAGAGGCTTGCGTGGGGATATGGATCCAACACGTAGAGGCCCTTTGGAGAATTTTGATGTTGTGTAGGTCTCCCGCCAAGACCCGCTCCCGGATATACCAATGAAATGATATGCCCATGAGCAGGTCTCGGCGGGAGTGTGAACTATTGCAGAATAATGGATAGAAGTACTGGTCTATAGAATGAAATTTGGATGGACTGAGAATGGGCTTATTATTATTATTATTATTTATATTTATCTTCCATTCCATTAGAAGCAATTTTAAGGTTAATACACTAAAGAAAAAAATGTTCACTTATTTGAAAAATAAATGCCTCTAATTAAAATATTAAAATTTGTTTAATTTTTTCTCGTGAATTTGTATGACAGATTTGCGCCTAACTGACCTTTAAGCGGCTAAAAACTATAATCTGACAATAGTGTTAATAATTAACACACTCGAATAGAAAGAATTAGTGATAATCACAGTGTCTTCCTCAACCATGACATTGGCAAAATCATCGTTTAGCTAAACGAAGGAAGTCATGAAGGACTTATTAGTCGAAATTGAGTCACAGATGTTGATGTCCAATGTCCACAGTTCATGTGGAATATTATACTATAGACTGAGTTATAAATATATCGTATCAAACGAATTACGTATGGCATGACGTAGATACCTATGACGTCAACAACAAAGTCATGTGCGAGTGGGTCTCGCGCCCTGAGGGTTCCGTGAAATTAGTTATTTTTTTGTCATGGAAAGTATTTGATATCATTGACTTCCTTCTATGTGTTGAGATAATGGTTCCATTCAAAGTTATCAGCGTTATCTTCAATAAATTATTGTGGGGGATAACAGATAAGCTGATACATTCCTTTGTCACCTTGTTATTACAAACTTTATCTCTCAAATTGAAATTAATGTTAAAGTACTGTAATATTAAGTGTGACAATAAAGATTTTTTATTTTTTTGAAGTATGAGCCCTAAAATTAAAATAGAAACAAATATAATATATATTTATTTAAACAATAGACATATATACAAGTATGGCAAGACTACTAAATATAATATTATAACTATAGTCACCATGCTGTTACGATATAGTTATTTATTACAGAGTTATTTCTATTTCACAGTTACAAATACAATTCAAATTGAGAGTACATTGCACATACGTAATTTGCAGACTTCAGTTATATTGAATTAAAAATAACTCTGTGTACATATAAAAATACTGAATTTATACGATACACATTTCCCCTATTTTTCGATTGTGCGTTTAATAAGCAGACAAACTGTGACCGTCAAAATCAAAAGAGACCTTATGGCGGCTGGCACTAAGAGCTTTATTGCCGTTGTTCGAATACAAAACAACGGCAATAATGGCGAAAGTGCCGGGCGCCATAAGGTCCCTTTTGATTTGGACGACCACAATTGATACGTTTTACGTCAACATCGTACACTCGATATCAGTCATTTAGTCTATTTGTACAGTCGATAGCACATCAACCCAGACAAATTAATTACAAATTCGCCCGTTGTTTCCGCCGCTTGGAGGTCAATTTTCTTGAACAATATACAAAATGTAATGTGTTATCTACTCGTAAAACAGTAACCTCGCATGTCCTAGGATGTGATTGACCTTCCAACCAAGGCGCATAGTCGATTGACTACTAAACCAAGAAGTGTGATGAACCACAATAAGACGACACATGAGTTATTAAATACAAATTTCTTGTAATTCTGAAGTACGATGTTGAAAACTTTTTTTCTTAGATTTGTACATAATTTAGAACTACGAAATATATGTATAAAATCTAACTAGATATATGCTTTTAAATAATGATTATATATATAGGTTAAATGCGACTTGATATCACTATGTTACAAGTATTTGTTTACATGTAGTTTTTTTTTAAACACCAATAACCTCGCAGCATTTGAAAGTTGACATCATGAAACTTTTTAAAGTTTTTATTATCCTGTCTTTACATTAGTATTTCCATGTTAGCGCTTTCGCGTAAACGCCTTCCCCTCACCCACTTCCCCCTTCCCCGCCTGGGCCGAGTTCAACATTGAGTGTTAACATTAAAACGGATAGAGGTTTATTTAAATATGACGATAAAATTCAACGAATTAACATAACTCGACGAACATAGGTCGTTAGTTTTTGTCTTGCGTGGTTAATGGTGATTTAAAATAACCCTGTATACTTAGTAATAACACAGCAACTGGACAATATATTAAATTGTTACCTTATAGGAAAAACTTGACGGTTATATATTTCAAAGGAATGTTTTTTTACAATTTTCTAACCTTGTCCGGTGCTTTCTACCATATTACATACACAAATACATAATACCTACATAAATATTTGTTTTACAAACCTTAAAATTATAAAATAAATTATTTTTTTACCCAATCACATAACTTCATAATTTTTTTTCGTAATTATAACATTTTATATTATTGTTAATCTATGTGATGTTGTAATATACAAAGTGCTTTTATCAAGGTTCCGCTTTTTCCTTTTGAGGTACGGACCCCTAAAAATAATAGGAATGTTATGATCTGCCCCCTACGTACTAAAAAAAACACCATCAATTAAAAATAACAAACAAAAAAATATATATTTTCGAAATTAATTTTTTTAATTTAAATGTTAATGATTTTAAAAATCGTTATTATAATTGTTCATGCAATATAAATATCGAACGTAAATAAAATGTCATGTTTTAACTACACTCAATTTTTTCTTACGATTTCTAACATGTAGACAAACAATCTCCACAGTACAGCTGCATTTTGTAGAAAATAAATAGAATATAAGTTCTAAAGAATTATTACCCAAATTTCCTAAAAAGTCTATTATAATATAGCAATAAAACCATAAATATAAAAAGACACGGTTCGATTGTTTACATAACAAGATTTGTAAGAAAAAAACTGGGTTTACAAACCTAAATTGTACCTTGCCTAATAAGACCCTGTCTATTTAAAAATATTTTTTTGCCAACTAATACTTATACTAATAGTATTTAATTATAAATTTTGAATGATACAAAAACTAAATTTTAAACGAATATTTTTCATAAATAATCGACATTTTTCTCAATTTTTAAATTATTATCAGTGTTAAAATAGATTTCCCTAATAAATATAGCCACCGTTGTTTCAGATATAATTAGTGCCAATAAATAGATAATTTGTGCCAATTGATATTTTTTCTAAATAAATAATATCTTTTGACAAATAATACATACATATGTGCGGTATTTTTTCTTGAGTACAATTATACCAAAAGATTCTAATGTATTATAGTTTTCCATTGCACAATGTGGTCACATCGACTACACGACTATTTTTCGATTGTGCGTTTAATAAGCAGACACATTTTGGTAGCCATATTAGCCAAAGATACTTTCTGTCAAAAAAGTGACGAAAAATCCTGACGGCTGGGAACACTGGGCGTTTAGCAACCAATATTAACCATTCTATTTGGTATTGCAATGGTATAAAACGTAGTCCGTCAAAAATCCGCTTTTCTTTACAGTCTGTAAATTGAATGCTACTCTAAATAAAATTACGCAAGTACATATTTTTGTCGAGGCGTGGCGTGAAATCACAAAATTATCGTACAGATTATTTTAGGCCGTGATTAAAACAACAAATGATAACAACATATCTAATCTAACCGCCACATCCTTCTAATAAAGCTGAATCAATTGCAAGCTATACTAACTTAGATTGAATCTTTTTTTAATATGCGCGCATCATCCACCGCAAAATATATTAAGCTCTAAAAATTAAAAATTTAAATGCTGTTTTGAATATCGGTATCGGATATGCAGACTTTTTATTATGTTTTGGTTTGTATATTTTCACAAAATTGGCGGGCACAAGACACCAGACGACGAAGATAACAGTCTCACCACGATGTTAGATTCCAATGGGCACACTATACGTAATATGTATTTGATATAATGTATTTGACACCTTAAAATATATGTACCAATCCAAAAGTATGTTTATAAGTAACTCAATGACACTAACACTCTGCTAGTGTCATTGACAATATCCATTCTTAAAGAATCTGT
Source organism: Plodia interpunctella (assembly GCF_027563975.2). Classification (NCBI taxonomy): domain Eukaryota; kingdom Metazoa; phylum Arthropoda; class Insecta; order Lepidoptera; family Pyralidae; genus Plodia; species Plodia interpunctella. The sequence continues at coordinate 3,199,148 of NC_071322.1, forward strand.
TAGTAACAGATTCTGTAATAGGGATAGGATTATCAGCACTCATTTCACGGTGGCTATTTTATGATTTTACTAAGCTATACACTAACGGCAAACAGTTGCTCCACTTTAGCGGTTTCGACATACATTGACGGTTATTCCTTGCAGTAAAACAAAAGGTCACATACTACGCAACGTACGTCCACCCGCGTCGGTATCTATATAGAAGTGGCATATTATATTACAGTTTCTACATTATTAACATTTATTTTAGAGAATGCAATAGGTCTACTTTATGGACCAATTGGCAATAAATTAAAAACATAGCCGTGTTTGTTAATAGTACTATAAAAAGTAGACTGTTTAACAGTTTCTCGACTTCGATAGTGGTGTTTAAAACCACTATGGTTAAGGGCTACAATCGCTCACAGTAACTCCCATTGGCCTGGCTGGAGTTAAGGTACACTAAATAACCTAGTACAACAGCGACTGCTGTCATGAAGAGCGTTAAAAACTGGAAAATTTTAAGCCGTTTCACATCTCTGTGTAGGAATTCGTAGTTTGATTGCAAATTATTCAATGCGTTTGTAACCGAATCATGTTTCTCGAGACTTTTGCCGTCCAATACGGTCCCGTTCGTGATATCCTTGTCGGGGAACTGACATTTAAGACGGTACTCATCTACTTTACTGCCTGTTGAATTTTGCCAGACGTCAGCCAGTTCTTTAGTCGTTAAATCCGTTTTCGGAATCTGCACAGACATGACAAGGAATCTATCTTTCGTCACTGAACGCAATTGGAATCCCGGTTGAACGACGATGATAACTGTTTGTGTAGAACCACTTGGTAACATGCCCGAACTAGGACGCACACGGAATTTTTCAGGAGACGTTGTTCTTATTTTGAATGACACCGCATTTTCGTCCATATTTGTTATGGTAAATTGGCCAGATATCTCATCATTATCATTCTTGAATATTATTGTATCATGAGGATTTAAACGTAGCATTTCACCAGGAGAATGACCGTCACCCTGCTCCGCAAATGTAACCTTTTTTTGATTGTGTTCAGCAGTTCTGTTTTCAGGGATAAATTCAAATTGATAAGCATCTTTACCTCCCCAACACAAAAGTGCTTGTTCAGGAGCAACCACATCTTTTAAATTGTCTTTAGTACAGAATTTCATTTTTTCCACAGCCTTCGCAGGCAACAACGATTTGACAACTTTGAAAGCGGCAGACAACACCCATGGCATTTGATAAATTACAATATAATTTAAAAAGTACGGATAGTACAGTTTGAACATGCTAATCAAATATTTTATTAACTCCATATCCATATTTCCTAGGCCACATCCTTCCATATCGAAAAATAAAGTGACTTTTTTACCATTCTCCTCTCTTTCTATTCTATCCAGCCAGTAAATTATAACTTTTTTAATATCCTCAAAAACCTTTTGACCTTTGACGTGCATTTTTGCTTTTACGATCAAAAGTAGGCTTCCATCTACGTCTCTGCCTCTTGGAAAAAATGTACCTTCTTTTACGTAGTCAAGTCGTACTGTGGTTTCATTAATATCGTTAGCGCCGACAGTTTTTCTCCACAGCATAATGTCCCAGAGCATATCAGAGGCTTGCTTAAGGTCATTATCCACGTGAATCAGTATTCTGTTCAAGTATTTATCATCTTTTACCCGTTCCAAGTCCAAAGAATGGAATTCGCCCGGTGGATTTGGAATGCCTTCTTTCATTCGATTTTCGAAGGCCGATCGCAACTCCGCTACTGTGGCCATGTTATTATATTGGACAATTAATATATTAGTGAAAAATTATGTACTCACATCGATTCCAATGATTTTTTTAATAATAAAGAATTGCAGCCACTCACACACGGGACAAAAACAATTTCCTTGAATGATGGTGATTGAAGAATCAAGAATGACATTGACATGACATTTGTTCTTGTTGACAGCAGAGTGTTACATCACTTGATTTGAGTACTTAGTGTTGCAACTAAGCTATAGTGTGACAAGCAGCACAGCAAGCATTTTGTATTTGTACCTATATTTAGAAAAATTACGTAGGTACATCATTGGTGACTTTGATAATAAGACAAATATTAGAATGTTAAATTTGTGGATAATAACGCAAGTTGTATTTATATACTTTCTGTACCCAACTGTATTTATGAGATTAAGATGTAAATCCATAGACAATTAGAACATTACATTGTAAATCATATAATTAAATGGCTCTTTTTGATTTTTATATGAGCGGCCTTGTTTGGGGTAGGTATTCTCCGAAAATACTGCGTTTACGTATCAAAATATTCGATCCTACTTACGAATTATTTGACGTTAAAGGTCTATTATTATATGCATTTTAGGAGGGATCTTTACATTTTTAATGTAATTTTTATTCACACAATGCTTACACGTTATGGGAAAAAGACAATATATGGAAGTTAGTAACCTGCTTCGTGTTTGTATGTATTGTGATAGGTCAGGAATAATTATACATATACGGTGACTACAGGAACCTATTTATTTACCTCGCAATGAATGAGACAGAGAGGTCGGGCTACCGATGAAACAAATAGCAATACTATCCTTGCATAAAAGGTTCTTCGGAGTACTCAAGTCTGACTTCAATATTTACTACCAAGCAACCAAAATAGAAAATGATACTTTTCAGTTAGACCTGGGTCTGGTCTAACTGAAAAGTATCATTTTCTATTTTTCAATGATCGATCCCAGGACTCCTGTGTTGCAGTGAAGCAGTCCAAGATGACCATAAGGCACAGAGGTCGTTAAATTGAAATTGATATATTGCTCTGAGCATGAATCAATTATATAACATGAGAAATAGATTTTATAAAAGCGAATTATTGATATTTTCAAGCATAACATGATATTGAGATTTACAATCATATTACATATTACAATGAATTTGGATGTCAAAACCAATAACCCAAAGCGTAGTGAAAAAAAAAACAACGCAAGGGCGCATTAACCTTGGCATCATTGGATATTTTAATACATTAATTTACATAAGTAATGCAAAAAGTACGGACATTGTTCATAATTGACGTAAAAATTACAATATACTAACTATATACCTACCTACATAAAATAACGAATATGAAAGTCCGAGGAATACCTACCTTGAAACATAAAACACGTAAAATCTCATTCTTTCTTTTTTTATACGCTGCATACACGATACGCGGAAAAGAGACAGCTTGTGGACGTTAGTAACGTGCTACGTCTGTTAAGAAAGTGAAGAAATCAAAAGAAGAAACAACCAATCTTGACCATTATTGTTGGAATTTTTGCCGAACTACCTTTTTGCCATTGCAGGCAAAAAAGGTAGTTCGGTAAAAATTCGTTTTCTTCACTTTCTTGACAAACTGTACGTGTTTTTATGTTTCGTAGTAGGCTTTCAGGGTAGTTATGTACCTATGATACCTTGTGATAGGGTAGATGACATATAACTTAATAGAACAGTGAAAAAATCACTGTGATAATGCCACAATGCTTTTAAAAATAAAATCAAACATTTTACATTTGTCCAAACGCTCTAAGATAATACTGAATGACTTAAACAAGTCACAACTAGGCAATACGTGAGCAAAAAAGCTATGTTTGTTCGACAACTACCTTATAACCATGGATTTAAAAGTACTTGTACGGAGTACCTACTAATTCCATGCTTATAACATTGCGTTTCTGGTGATGATATTATATTAAAACTTGTTAGTTTTATTTTATGGTGCTGTTTATTTATTTTATTTTATTATTTTTGAAAATTAATTTTGCAACCAACTTTAATTGTTATAATGATCCAGCTGCATTATTACAGTCAATGAATTATCACAATGATATATGATATGATAAGTGTTTCTTAGTTTCAACATGTCATTAAAAATCGACACTATGCACGTAATCACAGCGCTCGCCGTCTGAATCAGTGTTGTATATCAAATAGGTCAGAATCATGGCTATTGACGATAAGAAAAGTGTAGCATATTGGAATTTCTGTAGCCTGGCGATATCTCTGCGCAGTGCATCGTAGTTTGATTGCAATGAATTTGTAATCGATACCTGTTTGGCTATTCCATTCGAAATGCTCCCGTTGGACGTCACCATCTGTGGGAATTGACATTTGAGACGATATTCATCCACTTTACTGTCAGACGAATTCTGCCAAATATCGGCCATTTCTGTTGCTGTTAGATCAGGTTTTGGTAACTGTATCGACATGACAAGGAATCTGTCTTTTGAGCCTGTGTTTTGTTGTACACTCGGCTGCACTAAAATTTGTACCGTTTGCACTGCGCCGCTTGCCAACAGTCCTGAACTAGGACGCACACGGAATTTCTCCGGAGACGTTGTTCTTATTTTAAATGATACGGCATTGTCGTCCATATTTGTTATTGTGAACTGGCCAGTTAGATCGTCGTTGACATTTTTAAATATGACAGTGTCATGAGGATTCAGACGTAGCATTTCGCCAGGGGAATGTGTGTCGTCGTCATCTGAAAATGTTACTTTTCTATTGTCAGTCGTATTTTCGGGAACAAACTCGAATACATACGGATCGTTGCCTCCCCAACATGTCAAAGCTTGGTCAGGAGGCACTATAGTTTTCAAGTTGTCTCGGTTCAACGATTTCAATATGTCTATCCCTTTCGCTGGCAACAATGTTTTGACAATTTTAAAAACAGCGTTCAATATCCACGGCATTTGGTATATGACAATGTAATTCATGAAATTAGGGTAGAATGTTTCGAATAAACTTATCAAGAACTTAATGAGTTCCATATCAACATTTCCCATACCACAACCTTCCATGTCGAAAAACAAAGTGATTTTTCCTACATGATTCTCTTCTCTATCAATTCTTTCAAGCCAGTAAATCAAAATTCTTTTTATGTCATTAAAATCTTTTTGACCTCTAACGTGCAATTTGTTTTTTATTATCAAAAGTACGCCGCCATCTTTGTCCCTGCCTCTTGGAAAAAAAACACCTTCTTTTAAATAGTCCAATCGTATGTTACTCTCGTTTATTTGATTGGCGCCAACCGTTTTTCTCCAAAGCATAATTTCCCAGAGCATATTTGAGGCCTTCTTCAAATCACGATCTTGATGATCCAGTACTTTATTTAAATACTTATCGTCTTTTATTAATTCTAAGTCCTGTGGATCGAATTCACCTGGAGGATTCGGAATTCCCTGTTTCATTCGCTTTTCGAATGCAGATCTCAAATCGTCTGGAGTCGCCATTTTGACTTTTCGTTGTCAAAACTTCTAGGACTCACAGTGATTTTAATTATATTGGTTTTGAAACCAGTTCGAAACCAATTTGAATCGTGATAATTGATTATCACGATCTGTTTGAAAAAAAAAACAACTCACGCTCAAGATACAAGTAACCTTCTCTTCGGCAGTCGGGTAAAAACTATTTGAATGCACGAAGTTTAAAAATAGTCAAAACAATAGCGCGCGTAAAGTGACATGACAGATATGATAATCTTAAATTAGTGTCGCCAACACAAGACGCAAAATGTTACAGCGCATAAAAAAAGTTAGTTTTGAAAATCCTTCTTATTATTTTGTGTTGATTTTGTCGAAAATGCAATAAAAAAAATCCTACTAATAGTATAGGTAAATGCGAAAGTTTGTGAGGATGAATATGAACGTTTGTATGTTTGTTACTCTTTCACGCAAAATCTACTGATCGGATTTGGTACATGGGTTGGCTAAAGTTAACGGATAACCCGCATCTACTGGACGTATTTTGATTTGACGTAATACAAGATTTTGACATCAGGAAAAATAAAAAAAAAAGTGATTTTCTTTTATTTAGTAGTACCCGCGTCCCGGGGCCTCGCTCCCATGGAAATTGCGGGAAAAAACCCTATTGTGTTATTCTAGGTACAAAATACAATATACCTGTGTACAAAATTTCATAAACATCAGTCCAGTAGAATTTGCGTGAAAGCGTAACACATACATACATACTAACAAACTTTAATATATAATATTAGTAGGACAAAGATTGTATTTTACAAAACAGCAAATTTAGTAAATAATTTTTATATGGCAATATTCACGTCACATCTTTGACTGACAACAATGATGAGGTTAACTCTGGGTTAACATTAGTACCTACGTCATTGGTTAATATTTTATTTTAAATGGCATATTTGAAAAAAGTCGCTACTTTTGAATAAACGCCAGAATGACTGTACAAATATTTTAAACTCGCTGATGCCCGCGACTTCGTTCCCGTGGTCGAACAATTTTTGGAATTAGAGAGATTAAAAATATATATATATGCTGATGCCCGCGACTTCGTTCGCGTTGCAGAACAATTTTCAGAGAGATTAAAAAATATATAATATTTATAGGTATAAAAGTACTATACTGAATAGTCTTTCCTTCGGGCGCCAATGTAAAAAGACCTGAAGAGTTACTCACCCTGGAGATAGTCACGTAAAGTCGCAATGAGTAGTATCTATACGCGGGACAAGTATAGTTTTACATCGGCACCGCCCCCAGTGAGAATCAATTCAATTTATATACTTCAAAAGGAAATGCTCATCAGGCTGAACAACTTTTGTTATGGCGTCTTTTCTTTATTTTCTATAGTTTAGCTGTACCATCGTGGATCTGGATCAGATGTTCCAAATCTTCGATTTCTCGGCTTCAATTCAGTTTATATACATCAACAGAAAATGCTCATGAGGCTGAACTACTTTTTTAAGGCGTCATTTCTATATTTCCTATAGTTTACAGCTGGACCATCATTGAACAATCGGCTGATTGTCAAAAATACAGAAATATAAACTTCAGAATTGTGACAGTCGTGTAATGATCAAAAAGTTAAGCCAAAAAGATTTTACATATTTCAAAACCCTATATAATTTCTTGAGCGACACACGATAGCGCGTTCTAAAACTAAATATCGCCATCTAGTGACATAAATATTCAATTTTAATATTGGCGATTAAACAATCATGGTTCTCCATCCAGTTTTCAAAATTATTTATACCCTATATGTTGTTCAGGCTTAATAGCTATATAACAAAAAAAGTTTCATTCAAATCCGTCCAGTAGTTCCGAAGATAGCGCGTACAGATAAACAGACTGACGTACAAACAGACTGATGTTTTTTTCAAATTCTTACTCTGTTACTATGACTCTTATCGCCTAATTTTGTTTTTATGTAAATATATTCAATGAATAGATTTTTTTCTACTGTTTTATTATATGTATTGATTGATTGATTTCGGTTGCCGGGTCTAGTATTGTTACAATATACAGGGTCACTGATATCTAACGCATAACCTTCCAAAGGCGCATAAGGTACATAAAGGACTAACATCTTTTGTTCTAAGACTCTTGTCTAATCGAAATAAATACAAAAAAATTCCTTTTTTTAGTTTTAATGTCGTTTCTATAAAACGTTAACTCTATGATCGATTCCGCTACATAACGCTACTGTACTGTCCCGTGTTGCTTGGCTGTTACATACAGTTAAGACGTGTAGAAGGCAAATTAGATTGTATTTTTGTAATATTAAAAAAACAACTATGGATCACGAAAAGTTGTAGAATAAAAGATGCTTGTTTTAATGTACCCAAGTAGTCTTTAGGAGGTTATGCGTTTGATGCCAGCTGTAACCCTATATATATGTTAACTGCTTAAATGTGTACGCACAAATAGTGTATTTATTTGATAAAAACATTAAAAAAATCATACACCTAAAACTTCCTCAGGAATCACACTATCTATTGGTGAAAGCCACATGAAAATCCGTGCAGTAGTATTAGATTTTATCACAGACAGACACGGTAGAGGATATTGTTTTTTATTATGTAAGGTTTTATTTTTGTCCGTTAAAGATGTTTCTTTTTTAGGACTTTCCAAAATATTCTGGTATAAGTAAAAATACCGGTACCTACTTAAGTATTATTAACCTCCGACGACAAAAGGAGGTGTGTTATAAGTTTAACGTGTCTGTGTATCTGTATGTTGAAAGGGTTGTGGTGTAATGGTTACGACGCCCGCCTGTGAACCGAAAGGTTCCAGGTTCGAATCGTACTCGGGCCACATGAGTTTGTATGCCAATCTGACTCATGTGTTAGTAGTTTTCATCGACCACCACTTGCTTCCGGTGAAGAAAAACATCGTGAGGAAACCTGCACATTGGTTGATCATCAACTTGTGTGTGAAATGGAGAAGGCAATGGCAAATAGTGCCAAAAAATTCGTTATTTGTGTTTCATTCAGCCATGAGGAATATGACTATGAAGAAGTATCTGTATGTCTGTCCGTAGCATCGTAGCAGTCAAACGGCGGGATCGATTTTGATTAAGTTTTTTTATTTTAAAGAAAATTTAATTTGTTCTTAGGTTATGTTTGGAAAATGTGTGTTTCTATTTTATTTTTATATTCTATTTTTATATTGTGATGTGAGTAAATTCTGAGTCTGAGTGAGGGGTTTCGTAAAATTTTAATTTAGCTTCAATTTCCTGTATTTTTTTCTGAAGTGCCAAAAAGATGGTGATACAAAGATAGAAAAACAGGAGAAAATGCAGCAGCGCGCGATAAGATTCGCTGCGCTTAAACTTTTTAAACTTACGCCATTTCTATCTAATAATTATGCGAGCATGGGTTTTATCTGGTTCTCGAAAATCGCAGATAAATTGAAGCCACTAAACTGTCAGAAGTCGATAATTTCTTTTCAAAACACGGCAGCCATTTTGTAGCCATGCTCGCACTTGAGGCAAATAATCGCGGTCTAAGTATAAAATGACAGGTCGATTGCAAAATTTAAACCAATGTATGTAATGTAGTGCAATAGAATTATATAGGTTATAACAGTCGTCTCGCGCTAGCCATGCTTTCAGTGCAGGGTGTAGAATATGGTTAAAATAAGACAAAACATTAATTTAATCATTTATATTCTTATTATGTAAATATTTTTATTCATAAGCACATGTCTGTAAGTACCTAAACTCCGTTTTTTTCGTATCTTATTATGTAAACAATCTTACCATATATTTTTGGTGGTTCTCAGAGTGTTTATACCGCTGGCGGCTGCGCTGTCATTACGATCGGTCAGTTTTCTTGAGGAAGTAATAATAATTCCGAAATCAATCTATATACTATTATTATAAAGAGGTAAGCGTTTGGGAGTTTGTATGTTTGAGGCGGGTGATCTTCGAAACTACCGAACCGATTTTAAAAATTCTTTCACCATCAGAAAGCTACATTATCAAAGATTGTTATAGGCCATATTTTATCTCAAAATTGCCACGGGAGCGAAGCCCCGGGGTGCCCCGGGCAACATCTAGTCATTCATAAAATTGACATTATCACAGTATAGATCGGATATTAAAGTATTAAATTATATTTAGATATTAAAGTCAGACAGTAAAACGAATGACAGCGCGGCCACAGCGGTTAAAACGCTCTGAGAACATACCTCTTTTATGATTTAACAGTAATATTAATTAAACTTTTTAACAAATCACTTTTGTGATTTTGATAATATTATTGAGATGGAAAAAATTAATCGAGCGGGAATAGAAACATTATTATTTTCTAAAATTGGTTAAAATTAATGTGTGACGAAACCATTTAATATACTTACTCGCGGGTAATAAATATTAATTATTTTAGAATGTGTACATTTGAATTAATATTTTATGTACCTACATTTTTTTTATTAGGCTGCGGGTTTGGCAACAGGCTGTCAGAGATTTGTGGAAAAAGGGAAAGTCGTTGCACAGGCAGTGGGACACATCTCTCTCATCTCCTCATGTGCTGCATTCTGAGCTGTGACGTGCTAAAGCCCTGACTCTGGGCTTTAGGACGTCACAGCTCAGAACTCAGCGCAAAAAATGCCATTGTCAAAGATTTGTCTATGATTTTACAACCGCCCACCCGCTTGACGTGAACCCCTTTTGGGAATGTTATCGTTGTTAGTGGGACACATCAATAGGCTAATAAAAAATGTACGTTTAGGTATTTAAAACAAAATACAACATTGAGAACAGTGAAGATTGTTTACATGTCAGCACTCGCAAGAAAAAATACAGTGTACAGTCAACAGCATATAAAATCAGTGCAATCTTGCCCTTATTGCCCCGGCATAAAGGTCCATGCAGGGTAACTTGATATGCGGTTGACTGTACTAGTACAGTCATGTCATTTTGGTGGCCAGCCTTCGATAGACCAACCATAATCGAACCACCAGAAGCTGAAAAAAAAAAGTAAAATTTCATTTTCTAATCCATCCAACCAAAACTTCCAATATGAAATGCGAAAGTTTGTGCGGACGTATGTGTGTTTGTTATCTCTTTCACGCAAAATCTAATGGACGGATTGTTTTGAAATTTGGTATACGGGTAGAATATAACAATATAACCTGGAACAACTTAATTTAATCTTGTAATTAGCCCTTCGGTCTGTGGTATGGTTAGATACTTACCCAGTGGTGTTTTTTCTTCGTGTGTAAGTTGATTTTATGAGTTGTAATTTTCCTTTTTTGGCCAGTTTCTTCTTAATCTTTCTTTCTCTCTTTTTCTGTAGCAACATGGCCTGCAATAAAAATAATTGATCGATTGATCGATTGATCGATTGATCGATTGATCGATTGATCGATTGATCGATTGATCGACTGATCGATTGATCGACTGATCGATTGATCGACTGATCGATTGATCGACTGATCGATTGATCGATTGATCGACTGATCGATTGATCGACTGATCGACTGATCGATTGATCGACTGATCGATTGATCGACTGATCGATTGATCGACTGATCGATTGATCGACTGATCGATTGATCGACTGATCGATTGATCGACTGATCGATTGATCGACTGATCGATTGATCGACTGATCGATTGATCGACTGATCGATTGATCGACTGATCGATTGATCGACTGATCGATTGATCGACTGATCGATTGATCGACTGATCGATTGATCGACTGATCGATTGATCGACTGATCGATTGATCGACTGATCGATTGATCGACTGATCGATTGATCGATTGATCGATTGATCGATTGATCGATTGATCGATTGATCGTGATAAAACTTACAATTCGTTGCCTCTCATAGGCCGCGGCAACTTTATCGTCCTTATCAGGTGGTGCGTTCGGGCCAATTTTCGCGGGATCGTCATCCTCATCGTCGGCGTCACCTCCTGCTGTTGCATCGTCCATATCCTTATAGTACCCCTTCTTTTTCACACGGGCTGAAACATTGATAAACTACACATGGAAGGGACGTGTGAAGTCTAGGGAGACTCGACTCAGTCCACACACAGTCGTTTTGTGGTTGCTAACGCTTTATCGTCTGTATCCGGCGTGTTCGATTACAATAAAACACACAAAATGACTCTATGTTCTGTTCAAGAGTGCAAAAACAATTGTGGTACTAAGAACTTTTACGATCAGTCCTATCAGCGCCTTGTCGATATTTACTTTGAATATCATTATTTTATATTTCGGTAATAAATCTTTCCAATTAACTCGAAATTTTTTTAGTGTGAATGAAAAATAACTTGTATTCCATTGTGATAAAATCTAAAATCGTATAACGCTTGGTCCGTACGGGCCATCTAGCGTTGAGTAGCTACACTACACGTAACCCCACCACCTATTTGAGTAGCCAGCTCAGTTCTAGAAAAAACAAATGTCCGAATGTGAATTTGTGATAACATCCCCCGCGTTCGCCTGCGGGGAGGGGAAAAGACTCATTCTGTGTTAGCGCTCACTGAAGAAAGACGTAGGGTACACGCAATATGGGGTACACAAACATAACAACAATAAGCGAGCGGACGGGCGGTTTTCCTAACTTCTCCTGTTTGTATAACATGTTTTTATAGCATGTTTTGTTATAAAATTGGCGCTGCGGACCCGGCTTAAGAGAGAGAGAGAGAGAGAGAGAACTTCTCTTACATCTCGTGCTCAGGTCCACCCAGTGCATGTTAGTGATCCCTCGGTATTTGGCCTCTGACTCTTCGAGCATATGCACGTATTCGAAAATCAGTTGCGATTGCTCGATCATGTTCGTGTAGAAGTAGAAAAATGGGGGAATGGTCAGTATTCTCCTGTCTGGATCCTTCACGAATCTGAAAAGCGGAAAAAATTACATATATCCTTATCCTAAACTTACATATTACAAGTTTATTTGTTAGACAAATAAAAAAAAACCCGACTTCATTTCATTACGCTAGAACTTTCGAACGGCTGAACAGATTTTCATGAAACATGGCTGAGAACACTCGAGATAAAATTATCTATGACACAAAAATAAACTAAACGAAAATCGGTTCATCCATTTGGAAGCTACGATGCCACAGATAGATACACAGACAGACACGTTAAATTTATAACACTTTTAACTTTTTGCGTCGGGGGTTAATAAAATAATCTGGTCAGCCCGGTTATAGCAACCTCACGGAAAATAGTCTTACGGAAATCTTTATCAAGGCTGATTTACACAGGGTAAGTAAAGAGATCAGTACACAGACAGAGACACAGACAAAAACATTTTTTTTCACTTCTATTAGTCCCATAATTATTTTTCTTTAATGTCTGCCATGTACAGACATAGCCTACTTCCTTATTATATGTGTAAATAGGTGTTCTCCATGACGCGTCTGTTAACGGTGCCGAATGAACTGAATCTACCAAAGTGTGCCGAACTATTAGCGAATTTAAATGGATTTATTATACATGTCACATATGCTAATAATTAACTTATTTTTGAAAATAATATTGAGATGAAAAAATTCTGGAACCTCCCGCTCGATTCCAGAATTTTTTTCATCTCATTATTATTAGCGAATTGTTTGGGGCCGTTAAAAATAAATTAAAATATAATAGTTTTACTTACTTTTTAATGACTATGTGGTAGGTTTCAATCATAATCTGATAACGATATATTATTTGGTGGCATAAGTAACCCACGTCATACTCCCACGTGTCGTGATATAGAGCTCTTATGTTGTAATAGCGGTATATGTAGTCTAAACTGTGAATAGGTAAACATGTTTTTACTGTGACATTTTGAGATATTAGCCAGCCTTCCCGGCTACGAGTACACATTGCTCTGTGCAATGTGTGGTGGTGGGGGAAGCGCTGTAAAGCCGGGTCCGCAGCGCCAATTTTCTAACAAAACGTGTTATCAAAACACGTTAGTAAAACATTTATTTATTTATTTATATAGCAGCATACACAACAGGTTACAATCTATAACATCAGTAAACAAAGTAATTTAACACTACAATCTGGACTGAACCCAAAAAACTCAAAAAACGTGCATGTGTGCAAATAACGCTGGTACTTACTTGACTAAATATGACAAAAAAGTAAAACAAGTGACAAACAATCAGTATTTATAGACATATATAAAAATAACAATCATACAACCATGAGAAAAGCTTAAAATTAAGGATCAAGGTCAGCGGAGGATACGTTGAAACACGTTAGCAAAACCGCCTGTCCGTTACGCCTATTGTTGTTATTGTTTCATTTCAAAAATGTCTTTCTCTAGAGAGCGCGAACACAAAATATGTCACTTCCCCTCCCCGCAGACAACGCTGATGTTAGCCATTCGTCTCGGCAAACGCGTTCATGTATTTTTTCTAACACAACTGTTAGGCCATGCCCCTAATCGGTTAGAAAACACGAAGCTTTAGAGATATTAGCCAGCGATGCGGTTTTCACCAATAGATAATGTGATTCCTGAGGAAGGTTCAGAGGTGTATAATTTATTGTTTTTACCCGAGTGAAGCCGGTACGGACCGTTAGTTATACATCATATAAATATATAAAAATGGGACATTATATGACCCAGGCATTTGCGCCTACGCGAAACTTACGATCCCCTGTAGATGTATCTAACTCCTGCGCACGCCTTTCTGTTGGTATCCTCGTCGTAATACGCAAACGGCCAAAAAACATTCACAGACCATACACCGAATCTTCTAAAACTGTCTATGTCACGTTTACTCAGAAATTTGTGTCCTGAAAATGAAGATTTGAAATTAATATACCTACAGGCCGGTTACAGGTATCAAACGCAAAACCTCCTAAAGACTACTTGGGTACAATCAAGCAACTTTTATTCTACGACTTTTCGTGATTAGTTTTTTTTTTCATATAAAAAAAATACAATCTAATTTCCGATTCTACACATCTTTACTCTATGTAATACTCGGAGAACAGACTAGATAGTACAGTAGCGTTATGTAGCGGAATCGAACATAGAGGTAGTTTTATGGAAACAACAATAAAACTAGCCTAGTCTAAAAGTCATAGAACAAAAGATGTTAGTCTCTAGTACCTTATGCGTCTTTGGAAGGTTATGGGTTAGACACCAGTAACCCTGTATAAGAATTTTAATCGTAAACCTAATGGTTAAGACCGTCCGCCTGTGTCCGATAGAACGTCCCAGGTTCGAAGCCTACTCGTGCCACATGAGTTTGTATACCAATCATACAAGTTTTCATATACCACCACTTGCTTGAAGGTAAACATCGTGAGGAAACCTGCACTCTGGTTGACAGTTTAGTTACTGGAAGCATATATAATCTGTGGTTTAGTACACTGAGAGTGCACCAGTGTGTATGCGACTACTTGCCACTAGATGGCGGTAGGCGTATTCGTAAATGTCATGTCCTTTAGGCGACTTGAATAAAATCTGACAACATTGTTAGCAATAACACACTCGAAATGAATTAATAAATTAAAATTAATTGGAGTGAAATTTGGTACGCGGGTTTGGTAACCTGGAATGACAAATTGGCTAAATCTTATCCCGAAATTCCCGCGGGAGCGAAGCCCCGGGACGCAGCTAGTACTTTCATAAAGTACAAGTAAAATCTCAACTAAATACGAAAGTATTTTGGTTTGTTCGTATAACATAGGCCACTTATCATTCCCGGAAAGGTTGAATCTCCGTGCGTTTCGATCGCTGTGGACTCACCGTCGTTATGATCCGTCAATTTTCTTGAGGAAGGAATCATTTCCAAAATCAATCATTCACAAAATTGACATTGACCATGGTACTGATTAATAATTTTAAAGTCAGATAGTAAACCTGATTCTTCTCTTTGTTAAAATTTGAAAAATTTACAACGACGCGCGGTCGCATCGGGCAAAACGCTCGGAGATTCACCCGAAAATATCTATTTCCATTGGAAAACTCTTGTACAAACGTTGAAAAAGACCTTTTCCAAGACTGAATCCAGTTTCATTGTTATCTTTGAATATGCTATAGTACAAATCCTCTGACATGTAGGGGATGAAGGGAGCCAGTTCGTCTACGGAGCCGCGTGCTGGATATATAGCAAGAATACCTGTAATATAAATTAATTTAATGTACAGGGTTACTGGTATCTAACGCATAACCTTCCAAAGGCGCATAAGGTACATAGAGACTAACAACTTTTGTTCTACGACTTTTGTTCAAACGTAATAAATAAATAAAAAAATAGTCTTAATGCGGTATCAATAAAATTTTTTGTGACTTCATAGTGCATCCAGGAACGGCTCCTGACTCCGACAAGGGTTTTAGGTAAGCAATAACATGCTATGTATATATAATGTTATATATAATATTATACTAAAATAATAAAAAAATTACTTACACAATAAAAATTTTATCATATTTCATTCTAGCTACTTGAGCTGGCTTTTCGTTAAATCTTAACAAATATATTCAGTTACAAATTCAGGTAAGTTTCAATACGAGGAAGTAATTATAAAAGTAATTACTTATGAAGTTTTTATCATAATAATAACCACAGTTAATAGCATTTTTAATCTGTGGTAAGTACAGTCTACAAAAAATCATCTTACTTCGGACTAATATTAAAAAGCGAATATTTCGGTGAGTTAGCAAGGGCGTCGCCAAGGGGGGCAGGGAAGGGCAGCTCTCCCTAGAGCTTGTAAACAATTCACTTTCTGGTGTTAATCGATCATTCCTAGTATTGATAAAATTAACTTGCCTTGCCCCCCTCACACCGGTTGATCCGCCATGAAAAGTGCTATTACCGCGCCATGCGGGGTACGTTGATACTCTGTAGACTGTACATAACAGTTCGTTATGTACGTTATAAATAGAATTAGTTAAATAGGTGCCTATATATCTTCTTCATAGTCGTATTCCTCATGGCTGAGGGCCGTGGTCATTACATGGAATGAAACGCACACAACAACTTTCATGGCATTATTAATTGATTGGTTTGCCATTGCCTTCTCCATTTTGTTTTGTTTTATTTGATAGCAAATTTTTATTCGGTGGTTCTTAGATATGTTTGATCAAAATCGATTCAGCCGTTCAAAAGTTGTAGCGAAATGAATATTGAAAGTCGGGGGCTTTTGCATTTGTCTAACAAATAAACATGTTGACAACGATTTCTTTCGATACTACTTAGTTTTACCATTCGTATCTCACATTTGTGTAATAAACAATCAATACCCTGTATATAGCTAGTTTTTGCCCGCGGCTTCGCCCGCGTTAACTTCCCAGAACAGTAACTTTTCCGGGATGAAAGGTACCCTATGTCCTTCTCCACACTTCAAGCTACATTGTATGCAAAATTTCAAGAATATTGGTTGAGTAGATACAGCGTGAAGAGGTGATAAACAAACATACTTTCGTATTTATAATATTTGTTAGGATTATTAAGATTTATTTTTAATGTAATAAAACAAATGGAAAAGAAAATAAATCATTACTTTTATTATATTAACATTGTCACAACACAACAACACCACACAAGGTGAGAGGGGTGAAGCTAGTGTTTATAATATAATTGTTAGATAAGTATCAGTTAATATTAAGGGTGGGTTGCGCCGTCAACTTTGACGTTAACTTTAACGTGCGCAAGAAAACCGCAATGTAACGCCATTTTGTTTAAACGTCAGCGGCGCGCCTGTTAATGTCAATGCCAAATGCTACGGTGCAACTCACTCTGAGTAATTAAATTACAAACGTAAGGGAAGTTGAGATATATTTGTGGTAATTTACAATCCCAAATGTTGGGAGTAACTTATAGTTATTGCAATCCTGCTAATATTATAAATGCGAAAGTTTAATGAGGATGTATGTATGTATATTTGTTTGTTACTCTTTCACGCAAAATCTACTGGACCGATTGGTATGAAATTTGGCACACGGGTAGAATATAACCTTGAATAACACATAGGATACTTTTTATACCGAAATTTCCACGGGAGCGAACTAGGGGAGATAAAGATTAAGATAGGCCTTCACAGGCACTTTTTCACGTCATACTTATTCTAAATTAAATGATGTTTACCAAAGCTACAAACTACTGGCATTTCGGAACGACCACTGCTGAGAAGAAATGCCGAAAGAAACTCATTCAAACAGTGTTGGTCCCTATTATGCCAGAAGGGCTTACCATTTTTTAAATTTAAATTTATGTATAATTTTTTATCAGTAATATAACATGTAAGTACACAATAAAGTACACGGTCAAAAGGTATACTGAAACATATTATGATTGTGATCAAGTGCTGATGAAAGGAAAAGAATAGTATAATTAACCAAACGAAAAGACTTTTAATAAGAGAGCGAGCTGACCAGTTCACCCCGGCAGCGTTCACGAGTTGACGCGTGAGTCAGCCATCGCGAAGCTCAACCACAATAGAGGGAACCTCCCGACCCGACCCACGACGCCGCCACCTCAATAACAGTTCCCACGGGAGCAGTTATTTTTCCAGGATGAAAGGTAGGTCTCTCCGTACTTCAAACTATAAGTATAAGTTAAACCAAGATGGCGGCCAAAATATAGAGAGAGACAAAAGTGTTTTAAAAGATTTCTCGTGGTTATACCAGCAAAATTCAACATTCTCAATATTTTTCGTAGACAAATAACCACGAAAAATTCTTATAAAGCCTCTAAATAAGCTTGCACTGGCGGCCGCTGTTTTGGTTCAGTTTTGCACCGCAAATCGGACATGTATGCAAAATTTCAAGGAGATTGGTTGGATATTATAGTAAATATGTGACATGAAAAAAGAAAAGAGACAAAAGGTACTGTAACGATTGGGATCGCTTATTATTTAAAATTTATTTTTATTAGATAATATTTAATACTTTTTTAACACACACGTAATCTTATTCAGCTCCGGGGGCTGACTGCGTCAAAACATACATTAAATAAAATCTTGTTGGTTTTTCTATTCTTGGTTCGAAATGCAATAAGGTTTTTAAAATGTAATTAAGGAGTTTCATTACAGTACTGTCTCTTTTTTTTCATGTCAAAACACAAAACGGATCGATAAATATATTTTTTAAAATAGATTTTTTAAAATAGAATAGGTGTTATTGAAAATGGAGTTAGGTACTATACGAATCTAAATCGTGTAAATATATATTTAAAACATGGTAAGCCCTTCTGGCATAATAGGGACCAACACTGTTTGAATGAGTTTCTTTCGGCATTACTTCTCAGCAGTGGTCGTTCCGAAATGCTAGTAGTTTGTAGCTTTGGTAAACATCATTTAATTTAGAATAAGACGTGAAAAAGTGCCTGTGAAGGCCTAATTTCTGAATAAATGATTTGATTTTGATTTTGATTAAAGTAATTAAGCAGTCCTGTGTATTACGCGAATTTTCATCTCAACTCTTTTTTTAAATGGGAAATTCATTCGGGCGAAGCCGCAGCCAACAGTTAATATAGTTATAATAGGTACATTATATTGCCGGTTCTTTCAAAAATTACGTGGATTTGTTAGTAATCTAGCCTTTTTTCTTTTGAAAGAACTCTTTGAACAGATGTTTCAGAAGTTTAATTTACTTGTTTACTTTACGAAAAAATGAAACAACAGTGTGACTAACTAATTAATAATATTTATTGAGTTATATATTATTTACTCTTGATCTACGCATTTCGACAACGGATATTTAAGTAGTAACTTATCAGGGTTCTGCAAGTAAAATTTTCAATTTATCTAGATATCAATATAAATGAAACTCTTCCGTTACTGAGTGAGTGACTGACAGACAACGTACAGCCGAAACTACTGGGCGTAGGAAGTTGAAATTTGGCATATAGGTTATGTGGGGAGTGTAGGTGAGCACTAAGATAGGATCTTTGGAAATTCCACCACGAAGAAGGTGAAAGGGCGCTTTTACATGAAAGTTGAAGATAGTGACTTGAAAAGGGTTTTAGTTGTTTACAACAAATTAATGAATACGTGTTTCAGATTTTTCTGAAAATTAACCCTCAACCCCTTCAAGAGGGGGGTGAAATACTGTATGGGACTTAATACAATTTTAAAGAAAATTTTCGTCTGTCTCTCTCTATGTTTGATCGCAAAAACTGCTGAATGGAATTTTAATTAGATTTTCACAGTTGTATAACATATGGTCTAACTTAAAATCTGGTATAGGTTTTGTAACCCGAGACATTGACAATAATAAGTTACAAGTGGACGCACGGCAAAAGCTAGTAAATTTATATTTCGACAGCCGTAGGAAGTGGGCTGCACATTGGGTTTATATAGGCTGTAATTTCGACAATTCCCGCCGGGGATGAATGGGAATTTTTGTTAAAACTGTGAAGGGGACAAACCGGTGACGACTGGGATTTGTGGGATGGGTGAAAAATGTTAATCTCGCGTCAGGAGAACGCATCGAAAATTCGTAACACGTAAAAAATACACAACGTTAATATCCAAGCTTTAATTTCTGCTGGCACCCGCTGGATGCAACACGTTTCTCTTACGAAAATTTCCTTTCGTTCCCGGCGGAGACAAAACCGGGGATGACGGACGGGAATGACCTTGAAATTGTCATCCCACTAATATTATTAAAGGCGAAAGTTTGTGAGTATGTTTGTTACTTCTTCAGGCTCAAGCGGCTGGATCAATATGTATGAAATTTGGTAGGTATTGAGGTAGCTGAAATCACGGATCACATATGTTTAATTTTTCTCCCGAAAGTACGCGATTTCGGTAAATAAGTCAATGGCGCTTTATAAACTAGATGGCACTACTGCGCATAAAAAACGTAAGTATTCTTTAAAATAATTTCGCGAATTTTGAATAAAGTAAACATGTACTGAACCAAATATCTGTAATAGGAAAAATGTAAAAAAAAATACTTTTGAGTGCACGAATATATTATGTTTTTTGTTTTATTATTGTATGATGTATATTTAATCAGGTGCGTGAATTTTCGATTGCTTACAAATTATGGTGTTTGTGTGGACTATATTTTGGTATATATAAGGTGGTAATAAACCATCGACATCAAACTCAGTCATGAGGTTCTTCGCACTCTTAGCCCTCGTGGTAAGTGAAAAAAAATGTTTTTTCTTTGTTTTCTTTTTATTAAAAAAAAAAAACCGGTTCGCTTTAGTAAAATAATTTGAAACTATCGTGTGACAGTTAAGAAAATAATTTTCTTAAAGTATTAACAAAAAAATCTTTATCAAAAAAGTTTAAAAGAAGGAAATATTTTTTTAAAGTCTATTATACTATAAACAAAAAAACTTTAAAAAGTGAAAAGAAATATTTCATGCTTGCCCGAGAGCGATAAAACTACAGAGAATGTACCGGTTTTCTCTTCTCTTGTCAAAAAGAATATAGATAATGGATTTTCTTCTCTCAGACAATGAGCTAGCAACCTATCCCTCAGAAACTCAATACGACTGAATAAAAAATAAATTTTATAAATGTATGTATTTAAATAAACTGTTTAATGGTTGACTGATAGAGAATATGACGTTAAGTCAAATTCAAATTTAAATTCAAAATTCTTTATTCAATTTAGGATGATATACATCACTTATTGACGTCAAAAAAATTACTTAAACTAAGTCTACTGCCGGCTTCCAAAGCGCAAGTGAAGAAGAAGCGGCGCAACAAACTTCACCGCAGCCTTTTCTCCAAGGACGTCAATTAACAAATATAGGTCTTATATATATATTAAAAATTAGGAGGACGAATTTACATCATTATTAAAAATGTCAAAATTTGAATAAATAAATAAAATAAATAAAAAAAATCCAAAAAAAATATTGAAAATTGTCACACAAAATATATATATAAATAAAAAGCTAAATGTACAAAACGTACGTAATAATGTCATAAATCAGTTACATATGTTATGAGGATACTGCACCATGCTTGGGCCAGACATTATTGTCGTTCACATAATCATCAGACTTGTAATATGCCTTTTTACAAAATATAATTTTTCTTCTTTTATATAATTTCTAAATTTTTTGTCCGGCAAATCAAGAATCCATTTAGGCAATAAGTTCACCTTTTATAATTTTGTGCAAGAAAGTTTTTAAATAAATGATTTTAGAGAGTATTGAGGGAATAGTTGACCGAGTGAGCGACGCGAGCGAGGCTTACAATTCTACTTGGGGGCAAAAACTTTTTGTATGTACTCGTATGTATGTAACGCGATAATTTTTGAACCGTTTCGTCCGTTTTCGATAAAATTTGAAAGGTATGTAGGATCTACCAATACAATCATTAAGTTCGTGGGGCAACAAAATCGGCTGAAGCCGTTTTTGAAATATTTACAATGTTCTAAAAATTTATTGTGTTCGGGAGGTCTAAGTTCGCGGGGAACAGCTAGTAATAACTAATTATGAAATTGTGATCTTTTTCAGGCGTTTGCGTCCGTTTCTGGTTACCCATGTAAGTATTTAGAATACGTTTTCAATAATCCCAGATTCTATGGCACTCAAACTTTCGCATTTATAACACTGGTCCCGGGGCTTCGCTCCCGTGGGTATTTCGAGATAAAAGTACCTTGTGTGTTATTATTCCAGGTTTTCTATTCTATCCGTTTACCAAATTACATTACAATCTGTTTTGCGTGAAAGAGTAAGAGAGATATATCTTTTGCATTTATAATATTAGTAAGATGGAGTGGTTTGCCATTGCCTTCTCCATTTCACACACTAGTTGATAAATTATTCAGGATTCCTCACGATGTTTTCCTTCATCGGAAGCGAGTGCTGGTCGATGAAAACTACTATCACGTGGCAGTAGGATTCGAACTTGAGACCTGTTCTTAACCAACACCACCTCCACCAATCTTTTTTGTCTTTTTTGTCTTAATATATCTATATAACATATATGTTGCACGGTTTTTTCTAAATCTGCTGTTTTTTATCCAGCTCCAACCGGTGATGTGGTCGTCGGGACGGTGAAGACTTCGTCTCCCGTCATCACAGAGACTTCTGAGTCATATTTCAGTAGCAGCTCAAGCTCGGAGTCAGCTTCCGAGTCTGAGTCATACTCTGAAGGTAACCTGGGTAAATTTTTGAGCATTACGATCACCGTCATTACCCTCAAGACAAGTATACCTATTCTACTACCTAATAATTTTATGAATAACAATCTTAGGAGTAGTGTAAAATTTTATAAATAATTTGAAATTAATATTTTAGAAACCGTCGAAAATAAAGAATTTTGAAGGGCGGTAATGACGGCGGTTAAAATGATCGAAACCTAATCCTTTAATAACAACAAAACAATAGCAAATTACGTAATTAATAAAAACTGATCACAAGTGACATGTAATTATTGTGTTCTGAAAATGAAAATCTGACAACATTGTTAGCAATAAAACACTCGAAAAAAATAACGTATATTTTTTTTTTACAAAAAAATGGGAATTACTCTTTATTACAAAATAAAGTACATCCAAAAAATCGGCCACAACACGCCTAGAATCATTGAATCATCAATCGCAAAGATGTCAAAAGTTGGATAGTCATTATAACAAATTAATAAATTGCTTACTTGCAATGCAGATAAAAGAATACGTATATCTACATTCACACAGGTGAAGCGAAAAGATATTAAAAATGTTAACTATCCATATTTAACTTTTTCCAGAATACAACTCAAGTTCCGATGGGGTTGTGAGCAGTTTATCCAGCTCGAAATCAGCTTCAGCCAGCCAGAGCTCTTCAGAGCAGTCTCAACAAGTCTCATCTAGCTCCAAAAATGGATATGAAATCTCCGAATCAAGCAGCAGTGCTGCAAGCCAATCAGAAGCGAGTGCTAGCTCGCAAAACCAGTTACAGTCGAAGAACGGATCAAAGAGCGAATCAGAAAGTCAGTCGTCCTCAAGCTCGCAATCTGAATCTAAGAGTGAGGAAGAACGCAGTCGCAACGAATCCTATTCAAAGAACGACGAAGACAGCAATGCGGCTAGCAGCGGAACACACAGTGGATCTAGCAGCGGAGCACACAGTGGATCTAGCAGCGGAGCACACAGCGGATCTAGCAGCGGAGCACACAGTGGATCTAGCAGCGGAGCACACAGCGGATCTAGCAGCGGAGCACACAGCGGATCTAGCAGCGGAGCACACAGTGGATCTAGCAGCGGAGCACACAGTGGATCTAGCAGCGGAGCACACAGTGGATCTAGCAGCGGAGCACACAGCGGATCTAGCAGCGGAGCACACAGCGGATCTAGCAGCGGAGCACACAGTGGATCTAGCAGCGGAGCACACAGTGGATCTAGCAGCGGAGCACACAGTGGATCTAGCAGCGGAGCACACAGTGGATCTAGCAGCGGAGCACACAGCGGATCTAGCAGCGGAGCACACAGTGGATCTAGCAGCGGAGCACACAGTGGGTCTAGCAGCGGAGCACACAGTGGATCTAGCAGCGGAGCACACAGTGGATCTAGCAGCGGAGCACACAGTGGATCTAGCAGCGGAGCACACAGTGGGTCTAGCAGCGGAGCACACAGTGGATCTAGCAGCGGAGCACACAGTGGATCTAGCAGCGGAGCACACAGTGGATCTAGCAGCGGAGCACACAGTGGATCTAGCAGCGGAGCACACAGCGGATCTAGCAGCGGAGCACACAGTGGGTCTAGCAGCGGAGCACACAGTGGGTCTAGCAGCGGAGCACACAGTGGATCTAGCAGCGGAGCACACAGTGGATCTAGCAGCGGAGCACACAGTGGATCTAGCAGCGGAGCACACAGTGGGTCTAGCAGCGGAGCACACAGTGGATCTAGCAGCGGAGCACACAGTGGGTCTAGCAGCGGAGCACACAGTGGGTCTAGCAGCGGAGCACACAGTGGGTCTAGCAGCGGAGCACACAGTGGATCTAGCAGCGGAGCACACAGTGGATCTAGCAGCGGAGCACACAGTGGGTCTAGCAGCGGAGCACACAGCGGATCTAGCAGCGGAGCACACAGTGGATCTAGCAGCGGAGCACACAGTGGATCTAGCAGCGGAGCACACAGTGGGTCTAGCAGCGGAGCACACAGTGGATCTAGCAGCGGAGCACACAGTGGGTCTAGCAGCGGAGCACACAGTGGATCTAGCAGCGGAGCACACAGTGGATCTAGCAGCGGAGCACACAGTGGGTCTAGCAGCGGAGCACACAGCGGATCTAGCAGCGGAGCACACAGTGGATCTAGCAGCGGAGCACACAGTGGATCTAGCAGCGGAGCACACAGTGGGTCTAGCAGCGGAGCACACAGTGGATCTAGCAGCGGAGCACACAGTGGATCTAGCAGCGGAGCACACAGTGGATCCAGCAGTGGTTCCCACAGTGGTTCAAGTAGTGGATCTGGAAAGGACTGTCATGAAGGAAAACCAGGAAAACCATACCACCCAGGCAAACCAGGAAAGCCACACCATCTAGGAAAACCAGGCAAGCCATCTGGTGAATCTAACAGTGGATCTAGCAGCGGATCTAACAGCGGCTCAAGCAGTGGATCTAGCAGTGGATCTAATAGTGGATCTAGCAGCGGATCTAACAGCGGCTCAAGCAGTGGATCTAGCAGTGGATCTAACAGTGGATCTAGCAGCGGATCTAGCAGCGGCTCAAGCAGTGGATCTAACAGTGGATCTAGCAGCGGATCTAACAGCGGCTCAAGCAGTGGATCTAGCAGTGGATCTAACAGTGGATCTAGCAGCGGATCTAGCAGCGGATCTAGCAGCGGCTCAAGCAGTGGATCTAACAGTGGCTCAAGCAGTGGATCTAACAGTGGATCTAACAGTGGCTCAAGCAGTGGATCTAACAGTGGATCTAACAGTGGCTCAAGCAGTGGATCTAGCAGTGGATCTAACAGTGGATCTAGCAGCGGATCTAACAGCGGCTCAAGCAGTGGATCTAGCAGTGGATCTAACAGTGGATCTAGCAGCGGATCTAACAGCGGATCTAGCAGCGGATCTAGCAGCGGATCTAACAGCGGCTCAAGCAGTGGATCTAGCAGTGGATCTAACAGTGGATCTAGCAGCGGATCTAACAGCGGCTCAAGCAGTGGATCTAACAGTGGATCTAGCAGCGGATCTAACAGCGGCTCAAGCAGTGGATCTAGCAGTGGATCTAACAGTGGATCTAGCAGCGGATCTAGCAGCGGCTCAAGCAGTGGATCTAACAGTGGCTCAAGCAGTGGATCTAACAGTGGATCTAACAGTGGCTCAAGCAGTGGATCTAACAGTGGATCTAACAGTGGCTCAAGCAGTGGATCTAGCAGTGGATCTAGCAGTGGATCTAACAGTGGCTCAAGCAGTGGATCTAACAGCGGCTCAAGCAGTGGATCTAACAGTGGATCTAGCAGCGGATCTAACAGCGGCTCAAGCAGTGGATCTAACAGTGGCTCAAGCAGTGGATCTAACAGTGGATCTAGCAGTGGATCTAACAGTGGCTCAAGCAGTGGATCTAACAGCGGCTCAAGCAGTGGATCTAACAGTGGATCTAACAGTGGCTCAAGCAGTGGATCTAGCAGCGGATCTAACAGCGGATCTAGCAGCGGATCTAACAGCGGCTCAAGCAGTGGATCTAGCAGTGGATCTAACAGTGGATCTAGCAGCGGATCTAACAGCGGCTCAAGCAGTGGATCTAACAGCGGCTCAAGCAGTGGATCTAACAGTGGATCTAGCAGCGGATCTAACAGCGGCTCAAGCAGTGGATCTAACAGTGGATCTAGCAGCGGATCTAACAGCGGCTCAAGCAGTGGATCTAACAGTGGATCTAGCAGCGGATCTAGCAGTGGATCTAACAGTGGCTCAAGCAGTGGATCTAACAGTGGATCTAGCAGCGGATCTAACAGCGGCTCAAGCAGTGGATCTAACAGTGGATCTAGCAGCGGATCTAACAGCGGCTCAAGCAGTGGATCTAACAGTGGATCTATCAGCGGATCTAACAGCGGCTCAAGCAGTGGATCTAACAGTGGATCTAACAGCGGATCTAACAGTGGCTCAAGCAGTGGATCTAACAGTGGCTCAAGCAGTGGATCTAGCAGTGGATCTAACAGCGGCTCAAGCAGTGGATCTTACAGTGGCTCAAGCAGTGGATCTAGCAGTGGATCTAACAGCGGCTCAAGCAGTGGATCTAACAGTGGATCTAGCAGCGGATCTAACAGCGGCTCAAGCAGTGGATCTAACAGTGGCTCAAGCAGCGGATCTAACAGCGGCTCAAGCAGTGGATCAAGCAGTGGATCAAGCAGTGGATCAAGCAGTGGATCTAGCAGTGGATCTAACAGTGGATCTAGCAGCGGATCTAGCAGCGGATCTAACAGCGGCTCAAGCAGTGGATCTAGCAGTGGATCTAACAGCGGATCTAGTAGCGGATCTAGCAGCGGATCTAACAGTGGATCTAACAGTGAATCTAACAGTGGATCTAGCAGTGGATCTAACAGCGGATCTAGTAGCGGATCTAACAGTGGATCTAGCAGCGGATCTAACAGCGGCTCAAGCAGTGGATCTAACAGTGGATCTATCAGCGGATCTAACAGCGGCTCAAGCAGTGGATCTAACAGTGGATCTAACAGCGGATCTAACAGTGGCTCAAGCAGTGGATCTAACAGTGGCTCAAGCAGTGGATCTAGCAGTGGATCTAACAGCGGCTCAAGCAGTGGATCTTACAGTGGCTCAAGCAGTGGATCTAGCAGTGGATCTAACAGCGGCTCAAGCAGTGGATCTAACAGTGGATCTAGCAGCGGATCTAACAGCGGCTCAAGCAGTGGATCTAACAGTGGCTCAAGCAGCGGATCTAACAGCGGCTCAAGCAGTGGATCAAGCAGTGGATCAAGCAGTGGATCAAGCAGTGGATCTAACAGTGGATCTAGCAGCGGATCTAGCAGCGGATCTAACAGCGGCTCAAGCAGTGGATCTAGCAGTGGATCTAACAGCGGATCTAGTAGCGGATCTAGCAGCGGATCTAACAGTGGATCAAACAGTGAATCTAACAGTGGATCTAGCAGTGGATCTAACAGCGGATCTAGTAGCGGATCTAACAGTGGATCTAGCAGTGGCTCAAGCAGTGGATCTAGTAGTCAAAAATCTGAAAGCTCTCAGTCTTCTAACAAATCAAGTGAAAGTCAATCCAGCCGAATATTCAGCCAGTCAGCAAGTCAGTCATATAGCACTGAATCTAACGAATTAGCCTACCAATCTATTGAATCATCCAATGCATCTAGCGCAGGAACTTCATATTCTTCACAGTCAAGCAGCTCATACTCGAGTGAGTCAGCCTCATCGGAATCTTCTTCATCGTCTTCCTCATATTCATCGTCATTCGACGACAGCGATTAGGTAGATGACGGGATTTATGTGTTAGACATTATTTGCACGAATTTCTCGATGAAATCTGAGATGAAATGGTATTTTTGGGATTTCTTTTGGTTGGAATATGTTTGTACAAATAAAGTGTGTAAAATTATTTCTTTTTTGTTTTTTTTTTGTGTATATTTTTGATGTTTCAGAGGTACTCTGGAAAGTCAAAAGTTGCTGGACCGTTTTTTATGAACTTGTATGCGTAAAGGCAATAAAAAAGCCACAAGTTAAAGACCCTGTTTCAAACATAGGCAACCTTGTTTTTTTAAATCAGACATTTTTATTGTGGGGCGAAAGTTTGTATGAAAATCATGTGTGAAAAGAGAACTACCAAAAGATGACTTAATTAACACACAAAAATATTGTTCCTAGTAACTAGTAAACTGGCATGGGTATATTCAGTATTCACAAAAATATTTAATTGTGCTGTCACAAGTGAGAATAATCACTTGTACGCTAATAAAGTCACAGATATAATAAACTTTTAACCCTCATTATAATAGATAATTTATTTTTGAAAAATAAGGTAGCACTATATTTGAACTGGAGTGTTATGAATTGACAAATTTCATGTATAATGTGTGTCATTATTGAACTCGCCTAAAGGCATCTTAATTGATATTTTTAGAATTGCCATTTAGTGGCAGTGAACACACAATGAACTGAATAGCCCACAAGTGTGCAGGTTTCCTCACGATGTTTTCCTTCATCAGAAACAAATTGTGGTCGATGAAAACTATAACATGAATCAGATTGGATTCAAACCTAGTGATTTTGCTCACAGGCGTGTCACCACTGGCGCTTATAAATAATAATATTAGGACAAATCACACAGATTGAGCTAGCCCCAAAGTAAGTTCGAGACTTGTGTCATGGGATACTAACTCAACGATACTATATTTTATAACAAATACATATATAGATAAATGTCCTAGACCCGGGCCAATTAGAAAAAGATCATTTTCCATCATGACCCGACCGGGGTTCGAACCCGGGACCTCTCGGTTCAGAGGCCTTGAGAGAACCTTACCACTGCGCCACCGAGGTCGTCTTACAAATTGACGTGACGTGTAATCGTAAAAAAGTTAATTTAGTTAGTTTTTATTTGAGCAATTAATTTAAAAAAATGTAACAGTCAATTATATGTACCAACATCTAAACCTAGAGAAAAATGTTTAGAGAAAAGACGTGTTTGATATTGAGTTCAATTTTTTTATTTAATTTAGTGAAATGTGGTTATCCGCCGGTAAGTATCTCTATGGTCCACATATCGTAAAAACAGATTAAGGGAAAGAAATATAAACAACAGGCATAAAACTAACAAAGATCAGTAACTCTGAACTAAAATTTGAGATCCTACTTAAATTGTGATATATACTTAGTTGTAATATCAATATCATTATAATTATAGCTACTTGAGATGTCATTCGCCTCCTTTTTATTCTGTAATCGCTTGCCCGCGTGAAAAATTCTGCGTATATTCCATATTCCGTATATATTCCATAGTCGTGTGGGGGTTGATTTTTGAAGACAAGTACCCTATGTATGAACCGGCGAGCCTTTAACTGTACGCATACCAAATTGCATCAAAAGCGGTTCAGCTGTTTAACCGTTTAGCCGTGAAAGCGAATCAGACACATAGATAGAGAGATACAGTCTATCGCATTTATAAGACTAGTTGTTCACGAACTTAGTTACCTCACGAACACAGTGATAAAAAATCTATCGACAGATCCTATTTACCTTTTAAATTTCATCAAAATCGGACCAACGGTTCTGCAGTTATTCAGCGTTACAAACATACATACATGCTAGTCCATATACCTTCATTTTTTGTACGTTTGTAATATGTTTTTGTAATATGGTCCATAGAATTTTTAAGTTCGTGGGGCATCAAAATCGGTTAAGGAGTTTTTGAAATATTCACAATTTTGTAAAAATTCATCAAAATTTATTGTGTTCGCGAGTCGCGAGAGCTAAGTTTGTGGCAAACAACTAGTTATTTTAAAGTCAGATAGTAAAACTAATTCTTGTCTTTGGTAAAATTTGGAAAATTGTAATGACAGCGCGTGCGCAGCCGTCGAAACGCTCTGAGGGACTTATGGACGTTATGTATGGGCAAATAATTATTTTTGTGTAATTGATTGTTTCACAATTAGGTATATAGTTGTGAAACAATCAGCACTCGGATCACAATAATAACCTGTTTTGATATACATTTTAAATATGTACTTTGTTGATATATAATTAGAAAAAAAAATTTAAGTAACAATAATGGTAAGCCCTTCTGGCATGATAGGGACCAACACTGTTCAAATGAGTTTCTTTCGGAATTTCTTCTCAACAGTGGTCGTGTCGAAATGCCAGTACTTTGTAGCTTGTTGAGAAATTACTATTTAATATAAAAATAGATGTGAAAAAGTGCCTGTGAAGGTCTAATATCTGAATTTTAATTAGAATTATGGTGTCAGAATTCATTCCAGTCGTCTACAGGTATCTGACATGGTTCAGCGGTAATCTTCTCTCTTGCAGATCGGTGATGAGGTCCAAGCCGGTAGCGTTTTACTTCCTGCCACCAGGAGAGGTCGCTACCTCGCCAACATAGTGAGAAGACAGGCTGTGGTTAGTATAATTAATCATTTTAATTAATTGTGGTCCAGTTGTTAAGACGTCTCCCTTTGAAGCGAAAGGTACCAGTTTCACCTTATACTACACGAGTTTGTATTATACTCATTTTATATTGTTTTTTTTATTAAGTATATACTTCTACTACTGTGGTATCTTAAAAAACTATCTTAATTGGCTATTTTCCAATTGGCAACTAATGTCAAAAACGAAATTTTATATGGCGCTTGTATAACAGTGATGTATTGTGATTATTTGTGTGTGTGAATCGGTGGTGGTGTAATGGTTAAGACGCCCACCTGTGGATGGAAAGGTCCCAGGTTCGAAACCTATTTGTGCCACCAATCTGACTCATGTATAGCTTTCATCGTCCACCACTTGCTTCTGGTGAAGGAAAACATCGTGAGGAAACCTGCACACTGGTTGATTATTATTAACTTGTGTGTGAAATGGAGAAGGCAATGGCAAACCACTCCATTAATAATGCCAAGAAAGTTGTTGTGTGTGTTTCATTCCATGTAATGACCACGAAACTCAGTCATGAGGAATACGACTTTGAAGAGATTGTGATTAGGTACACGTAGGTACCTACCTATTTTGGAGTCGAAAAGAATTTCTAATACACTTTAATGAGACCGGAAAAAATTGTTAATCTCGTAATTAATAAAACTGATCAATTAAAATGACGTTTAATTATCGAGTTTGATTATTTAATAGATTTATTTTTTTACCCAGTCGCTTATTGGTAATAGCCAATTCGTCTGCTTCATATAATTCAAATGTGTGTTATTGATAACCGTGTTCGTATTTTTTTCCAGGATGGCACTGGAATCAGATTCAATAAAGACGCAGACAGGGTAAGTCAACAAATAACTAGTATATCACCGCTACTACGCTTAATTGAAATGTGGCTTCTAGAGATTTTTTTTTTATGTTTATTAATTAACTATTATGAGGATAGTAGATGGAGAGGTGGTGTAATGGGAAACAGCGGTGTTGTAATTGTTAAGTTCAAAAGTGAACGCCCAAATATTTATATATTGGGAGGTGAAAATTTCTATGAAAATCATGTCACGACCAAAGACAACTTAATTGACAAAATGTTGGTCTTAGATCATGGAATGGATGGAATTAAGTGTGTAGGATCTGTCAATAGATTTTTTTAAGTTCCTGGGGCAACAAAATAGGTTGAGTCGTTTTTGAAATATTTATTTTAACAATTTTGAAAAAACTCTTCAAAAATTTATTGTGTATCGCGAGGTCTGTGTTCGCGGCGAACAACTACTTAGTTTATGCTGTCACAAGTAACGTTTGCACGCTGATGAAGTTACGCGTAAACAGCTAGTCTAGTCTAGTAATAAGACAAATCTGATCCCAGATGAACGCAGAAGCAAAGAAAAAAGTGGACGTGTTGTCAGACGAGCTGCTACC
This sequence comes from Plodia interpunctella, assembly GCF_027563975.2. Taxonomy (NCBI): domain Eukaryota; kingdom Metazoa; phylum Arthropoda; class Insecta; order Lepidoptera; family Pyralidae; genus Plodia; species Plodia interpunctella. The sequence continues at coordinate 3,230,808 of NC_071322.1, forward strand.
GTACATCATAGCGGAGCAGGAGCGACGTACCACTCTGTACAAGAGGATAATGACGGCCATACAGAACGGGGAGAAGGGGGTCACCATCGCCGAGATCAAGAATAAACCCCCACTTATTATTAAGAGAGGTGTGTGTCTTCTCTTATTATATTTTAGCGGTCATGTCTCTTCGTACTACGCCAGAGGACTCTGAGAGTTTGCTGTTTTGAATAGGATTGATATAAGGTTAGATAATTGTAAAAAATGTGTATGTCCTAGACAAAATAGATATATCTCAGATCATTGTGATCATTGATGTCGTGGGCCGGGTCGTGAGGTTCCCTCTATTATGGTTGAGCTACGCGATGGCTGACCCATGCCTCAAATCGTGAACGGGTGCTGCCAGAGGGAACTGGTCATCTCGTTTCTCATATATTTTCATGTAAGTTAATTGTGTTTCACATCGATATATATATATTATAATCAGCACTCGGATCACAATCATAACCTGTTTTGATGTACCTTTTGACTATGTACATTATGTACTTTTATATATTATTAGAAAGAAAAAAAAAACATTGTAAGAAACAATAATGGTAAGCCGATCTGGCATGATAGGGACCAACACTGTTCAAATGAGTTTCTTTCGGCATTTCTTCTCAGCAGTGGTCGTTCCGAAATGCCAGTAGTTTGTAGCTTGTGAGAAATAACTATAAATATTGACGAGAAAAAGTGCATGTGAAGGTTTAATTTCTGAATAAATGATTTGAATTTGAATTTAAATTTGATAGATTGTAAAAATGCTGCTGAATCATTAAAGCAAGATTTAAAGTTAGGTTGGAAAGTCCATTTCAAAAAATTATAACCAATAAACTCGAGCATCGTATAAAACTAATATTTTGAAACAATATTTAAGAAGTCTTCTTTGAAACAACAATTAAGGAAGCTGCCGAACAAACATACCTTTTTTCCCTAAGATATTACTCAATCGTGACGTCACGTTAGAGTAGATACACATGGTAGATAAACACACCTATATGTGTGTGTATCTCTCTAACATGCACACATATTTTTTTACAATTTTCTGACTTTGTCATTTATTGCACGTATAATATTTTCCTTTATTGTGTCTAACTTTATTACAAAAACATGTTGAACCCGCCTTTCAACCAGTATACCAGTAAACTAATAGATGAAGCAGAGAGAGAATAAATTTGTTGGGTGCAAGCGAAAAAGTACACAATAAAGAATTCTATCATAAAATTCTCCAGGCCTAATGTTCCGGTGTCCCTCCAACCGCGCGCCGAAAGAACCCGACGGCTCAGGCAACATTGTATGCGAGGAAGGAATCGAAGCGTTACCAGTCATGTACGATTCATGTCTTAGCGCAGAGGATAAAGAACTTTATAACGCTGAGAATAAGTACTTCTTTTGCAATCGTGAGTATATCACACATCCTTACTTCGAGTGTCTATCTATAAGGATAAAAATTTAAGCCACATGTAATATAGCATACTGGACTATGGCATAATGATTTTAAAACATAGCGTTCTTACTTACTATTTGAAGCATAATTATAAACTAACCTAAAAAGTAATTATGCCACATTTACCCATATGGCAAAAAACAATTATGCCTTAGACCTATTATGCCAAAATATTTTATGCCAGAATTCGTATATAAGACAAAATTAAATATGCGAAAAAAGGGGGCGTCCCTATTTCCTTACAGTCGTACCTATTCCTATATTTTTCTTTTATCTATGGTATTCCTCATGGCTGAGGGTCGAAGTCATTAAGAGAATTAAGCACAAATTACCTTTTTGGCGATATTAATACAGTGGTTTGCCATTGCCTTCTCCATTTCACACAGTAGATGACAAAATCAACTAGAATGCAGAATGCATTCCTCACGATGTTTTCCTTTACCAGAGGCAATTGCTTGTATATTACAGAAAAACCTATGACAATTCTATAAATTGTACGGAACACTCTTCAAGTGAGTTCAATTTGCAATTAGCCGGTTTTGTAAAAATTATTTATGGATTAATAAATAAATAAATATATAAGGACAAATCACACAGATTGAGCTAATCCCAAAGTAAGTTCGAGTCTTGTATTATGGGACACTAACTCAACAATATTATATTTTATAACAAATAAATTTTTATTTACAACATATGTAGGTACTTAGTCAAAATAAAAAATTACAACCAAAATAATAAATCAGTAAGTTCCCAGAAGGCTGGCGACATTTCCTCTTTGTATGGTGAAACTCAAACGTTGGCCAAAATAGTCACCAGCCCTTGGGTCCCCGGATACATCGATCAGGCGTGCGGAAACAAATACATATATAGATAAACATCCAAGACCCGGGCCAATCAGAAAAAGATCATTTTCCTTCATGACCCGACCGGGGATCGAACCTGGGACCTTTCGGTTCAGAGGCAAGAACTTTACCACTGCGCCACCGAGGTCGTCTTTGTTGACATAATTATATTATATTATAGCATAGTTGTGTTGTACCTGTGTTATGTTCAAAATAACTATTAATTTTGTATAAATAAAACACGCTAAGCAGTTATTGTCAGTGTTGTGTATTGGCGGTAAAACTGAAGTGTCACATGTCACATCAAGTGTCAACATTAAGCCGCAGACTATACACATTTTATCTATTAATAAAGTGAGCAAATACTAGACCAATATATAACAACCTGTAGGCCTACCATCAACTTTTACAGAACGATTCCAATGCAACTCAGTTCAATTTATGAATACCTAAAATGAATCGCATTCATACTAAAAATTAAGTCGATGGTGCAAATTTGCGATGCAGCTCAGTTTAGGTCGTAAAGCGGATCGCGTTAAGAGATGATGGTAAGCCCCTGTATGAAGTCCATATTTTAGAAGTCTTCAAGTGTGAAGTGTTCTGAGCTTCTTTCATGGCTCGAAAATTTTTCAGTGTGAGGCGTATCCCATAGTTTTCGAAGTTTTTTATCTTATGGAAAACGATTTTTCCCAATATTTCGGCACCCGAATATGCTACATTGTTGTATATTTTCACAAACGAATGCTTACATAATGAAAGGGTTAATAAAGTACTCTAAAATAAAAGTTTTAATCGACATAGCAAAAGGCGGCAAAGCTTTTGTGTACCTAACATACAGTGCTGTACTCTGGCGGGATAAATGTGCAGTAATATTCCCTATTATCTTCCAGGCCACAAAATGGAGGGTCCAGACCTCCCCCGGAACAGCAGCACGGTCATCGGCTGCGCTCCGGCTGAACGCACTTCCTTTAACTACACTATGAACAAATGTGGACTGGAAGGGTCAGAGGACGTCGTGGTGCACTATAGATATTATCCAGACAGGGTATCTATGTTCTATGCACTTTTGTTTTACGATTCCTGCCTCTTCTGTATTCTTGGTTTCTTCCTCAGCCGTTTGTTAGCATTTATTCAGAAGTTAGAACTTCTGGCTAAAGGTATACCGAGCCTGGGTAATGTGATGTGATCACAGGCGAAACTCCTGGAACGTAGACGTTTATTATCGATGCATCTTTACACATAGGTGTATAGCAAAAACGAAACCATGTCGAGTTCTAATTTCGAACAGCGCCATCTAGATTGAAAAAACTAAATTAAAATATTACATAATTATACGGTTAAAATTAAACACTTCACATTTATTTAATGTAATATTCTATATTGCATACCAGCGGCTGGTACCGGCTTCGCTCGGGTAAAACCATAATAAATTGTACATATAAACCTTCCTCACGAATCACACGATTTATGGGAAAAAATCCCGTATCAAAATCCGTTGCGTACTTTTAAACATCTTCTGAGCATAGGGGACGAACTGACAACTGGAAGTGATTTTAATAGCATTTTGGAACGATGCTAAGAAGCAATGAAGATAGAAATGGGTTTACCATGATTATTGTTAAAATATTTTTTCTAGTAATTATGACAAAGAAATAATATAGTGGAGAGAAAATATTTGTATTTTTGTTCGCAATAAAAACAGGAACTACTCGACCGAATTTGATGAAATTTGACACAACGATGGAGGAAACGTTCGGGAGAAATGCCAGCAGCTTCTTTGTGATATTTCTCTGCGAGAGCGAAAAAAAAACACAATTTTCCTACAAACTTTCACACCCCCATTATAACCATTTGGGGGTTGATATTTTGAAAATGAAAAGTAGCCTATGTTTTAACGGCGGTCTTTAACTACATGCATACCAAATTTCAAAAACCAGACAGACAGACAGACAGACATTGCATTTATATCGGTATGGATACCATATACAGGTTTATAGGTATCAAATGCAAAACCTCCTAAAGACTACTTGGGTACATCAAAACAAGCAACTTTTATTCTTTTCGTGATTTGGTAGTTTTTTTTTTCATATAAAAATAAACATATTATTTTAGATTCTACACGTCTTAACTCTATGTAATAGCCGAGCAACACGAGACAGTACAGTAGCGTTATGTAGCGGAATCGAACATAGAGTTAACGTTTAAACAAACGACATTAAAGCTAAAAAACTGAAAATGGTTGTATTTATTACGTTTGGACAAAAGTCGTAGAACAAAAGGTTAGTCTCTATGTACCTTACGCGCCTTTGGAAGGTTATGCGTTAGATACCTACCAGGGTAACCCTGTATACGAGTATTAATATCAATAAATATTTGTTTGCAGACCTATAAATACGTGACGGAATTGGATCCTGACCGTGAGGTCTGTGATCACTGGAATCCTTGTCAGATCGGATACATCTTCGCTTTGCCGACCATAGACCAGGCTACCACAGCCAACGAACTATGGCGTGAGTTTTTTTTTTTACCAACATTTTTATTTAGTTTCACCACTTCTTCAGTTATTAAGATTTGGTTGTGATTTTATGACCTCAATAATACTCGCATTGGGAATGCGTTTAATGCCTGTCAGCTGCCGAGGTTATGTGCCCCTTTGTCGTAGGATTTGGAGTGGTCCTATTCCACACGCCACTTCACCTGTCCCGATATTTGTCTGTCTGTAATTGAATCTTGCAAGTTAACTTTCATATACTTCCGCTTGTCCTAGAGAGTTGAAATTTCCGCGTCGCTTCACTTACCATGACAGATTACGATGAGCATGACAAGATGGTGCACCCAGTGTCGGCTCCAACGAGGGAACTCCTTAACGGTTTACTGCACGGAGATAATTTTTTTGTGACGCGTTGAACGCGACACAATCTCTCTTTCAGAAATAAAAGCTTGTGGCAAAAATGACATTTTTGTATTATTTTTTTACTATTCAGTGTAGATATCTTTATATAAATTGACAAGATGTTGTCCACATATTAAATGATACTGAACTTCTTTTCGTATGGGAGCAACGCCGAACTCGCGAACAAAAACAGCTGTTTTAAAAAAAATCAATTATTTCTTTTCTCTATGAAAATATCCAATAAGTACAGAACACAAAACTGTTGATAAAATAATGAATGAATATTGTGTAAAGTCTAAGTGAACACTACAAGACACTACATTCTCTGCCAGTGAAAGCTTTGTATCAATCACTTTTTTCCGGTTTATTACTAACTAGAAATGCCCGGGGCTTCGCTCCCGTGGGAATTTTGAAATAAAATATAGCCTATAGAAATCTTGGATAATGTACCTTTCTAATGGTGAAAGAATTTTTGACATCGGTTCGGTAGTTTCGGAGATTACCCGCCTCAAACATACAAACTCACAAACGCTTACCTCTTTATAATAATAGTATAGATATGTTGGAGCCCAAGGACCGCTGACATGCATAAATTAATTAAATAATTAATATTACATACAAGAGTATAATTAAAACATTTTTTTTATATATTTCAGGTGACTATGGTATGTTACAGCCAGCTGGATTCTATTTAAATACATTTTATATGGAATTTCGTAGCGTAAAATTTAAAAAAAAGGCTTCAGGCTTGCTGTTTTATCCACAACGAAGTTATTGGGGTTCGAAATTGGTCTGAATTGGTTCGAGAACTGAACGCACTGCCCTTTTTTTTGCTCGACTTGGCGGGCACACTGCCGTGCCCCCAGAACTTACAAATAGGGAATTAAATATAGAAGTACTATTTATTTCCATAGAAATTTCTTCCAGTAGACCCCCGACAGAAAATTAAAACAAGTTTATTTGTTAGACAAATTAAATAAAAAGCCCTGACTTTCATTTCGTTACAACTTGTGTACGGCTGAACTGGTTTTGATCAAACATATCTAAGAACCACCGCATAAAAATTAGCTGTCAAATATAAAAAACCGCATCCAAATCGGTACACCCGTCGATGAGCTACTGTGCCACGTATACAGACAGACAGACACACTTAGCGGTCAAACACCCCTTTTCTGGCGTCGGGGGGGTTAAAAAAGAAGCATTATTTTTTTACTTCTTCTTCTTCTAAGCATATGGTTTCGATGCAGCCAAAATTAATATTATCTATATTTTCAGTTGAAAGTAAGTACTTGTTTGATTTTTGTCTATCACATTTTAATCACAGTGTAAATTCTCAATAAAAAAATTCATTTCACTGATGTCACGAAAACAAAATCACTTTAAACTTTGACGTTAACATTAGAGTGCGCAGAAAAACGCAAAGTACCTACCATATTGTCTAAATGTCGGTCAAATTTAACGGTGCAATTAACCTTTGTTTTTTTTTTTTAAATTTTGTAATACAACGAGGAAAAAACTTGCTAGTGTTCTGGGCACTCTGTCGCCGTGTGACACTTTAGATCACTTTTATTTGTGTTTTTATAGCTATTAATAGTGCATAAATAGGCGAGAATGTAATGCGTCACTAACATTAGACAACACAGGAAAATATATCATTAAACTTGAAATTGTTTTTATTTGGAATACATACTTAAAGTTAATTTAAGTACCAAAATTATGATTTCATACTCTATGTTTTTGAATAAATGAAAAAATGCCTTGAAACGTCAAGTTTTATTCTAAGTCCCTGGCGCGACATTTTGCGAAAGAGGCATTCTGCGAAAGAGACGTTTTGCGACCAAACGACATTTTGCGAAAAAGACGTTTTGCGCATGAGCCATAAATGGCTATACATATCTAGGCATGTACTTTAAGGGAAAAATTATGTGTAATGTAGTATGAATATTTAAGTAAAATTAACTAGTAAATAATTAATTAATTAGTAAATATATAAGATTAATTAACAAAAAATATATATTATGACAGATAAAGTATATTTAATTCAAATCAATTTGATTTCAGAACCAGATGGTAAGATGTTTGTGTATGTGTAAAAATAACGAATTTTTATTTTTCAGTATTTTATTTTGTTAGATAATTTTCCCAACATTTCATTGAATGAAGTAAATAAAATTAATTGATTTTTATATGTTTTAGATTACGAACGTGAGTATGAACCTTTTCTCGAATATTTTTCTCTCGAAGAATAAGAAAATATAAAGTTATTGAAAAAAAATCCAATGCTTTAATTGTCTTGTATATTAAAAACATTTCACTCTTGTTTCAGGCGATGGTATGTTATTAAAATATACTTATTTATGTAAATAACTCAAATTAATTATATAACTCGTGATACAAGCGTTCCGACTACTGTGGCCGCGCTGCCATTACAATTTTTGACATATTAACAGAGACAAGAATTAGTTTTACTCATAGAATTTGTAGTTTTTTTACTGTCTGACTTTAAAACAATTGAATCTGTATTGTGGTAATGTCAATTATAAGAATGATTGATTTCGGAAATGATTCCTTCCTAAAGAAAATTGATGAATCGTAATGACAGCGCGGCAGCAGCGGTCGAAACGCTCTGAAAAACACCCAATTACTTAGTAACAATATAATAACTATAAAAAAAATATTCATTTGATTTACAGAGTACATTCCACGTAAGTTTATTACCTATTTTATTTATGAAAATTAAAATTTAATATTTTGTTATAGATATTTTATATTATTAACTGTGTGTTTAATAATTAGCACTATGTAATATACTTAATTGCGCAATAGGGGCACTATATTGTACTTTATAGTACCATGGGGTACCATTAGTACCTAAAACATGAATTTTCATTAATTGTATAAAAGGAAAAATAATATTTGTAACTGAAAACGGTTGAAATGTATTTTAACATGACATATATTTACGAGTATACCATATATTTGCCTGCGCTTAGTGGAAATAAGTTTGTTTTTTTTTTTCATTTCAGCGGTCGCTGGTAATGTATATTTTTATATCTAAAAACTTACGATCATATATCTACTTCATACCATATTAAATAAATCCTTAGTAAGATAATTAACGTCCATATTTTAATATAAATAGACAACAATTAAACTGCTTTTCTGTCTCCTTTAGTGTCCGTGAGAGGGTTAATAATATCAATCGAGACAATATGTCCTATGAAAAGGACACAGGATATTTTTCAAGATAAGTATCTTGAAAAATATTCATTAAAAGATGATGACTGATGACTTATTTAAGTTATACAGGAATCTGATGTGACGTTTACGACTATCGACTTGAGATGCAGATTTTCATCAAGATGTTTAACTTCACTGGAAGTAAATTTTTTGATAATTAGTTATTAATAAATGTGAAATAATAAACATACTCGTAACACGTCTATATTTCGCTGTAAGACCCCCGAAAATAAAATAAATAAATAAATAAACACGCGTAGGGTTCCAAGACGAGACAAAATATTCGTCTTTATGTACCATGTACTATAAAAAATCTAGAAAATAAGTACATCGCTTAAATAAATATATATATATATATATATATATATGTTCTGTTAAAAATAGTCGATTCCCGCTGTCTGTCCCTATGTATGCTTACATAGGGACTAACAGGGGCTAACTACGCAACGGAATTTGAACTGGGATTTTTTATAAGTAAAAGTTGGATGTACAATTTATTATGGTTTTACCCGAGCGAAGCCTGGGCGGTAGTCTAGAATATCAAAATCAAAATCAAATCATTCATTCAGAAATTAGGCCTTCACAGGCACTTTTTCACGTCATATTCTAAATTAAATGATGTTTACCAAAGCTACAAACTACTAGCATTTCGGAACGACCACTGCTGAGAAGAAATGCCGAAAGAAACTCATTCAAACAGTGTTGGTCCCTATCATGCCAAGAGGGCTTTCCATTTTTTAAATATAAATTTATGTATAATTTTTTATCAGTAATATAACATGTAAGTACACAATAAAGTACGCGGTCAAAAGGTATACTGAAACATATTATGATTGTGATCAAGTGCTGATGAAAGGAAAATATATATATATATATATATATATATATATATATATATATATATATATATATATATATATATATATATATATATATATAATTAACCAAACAATAAAAGTGAAATGTCGGCATATAATATGATAACAATATGATACTTTGTCACGTGGATTGATATGTTTACACATAATTTAGAGGACTCTATATCGGAATGCGTGGTGTTCGAGAAACCATACGAGTTCTCCACCATGGTGAAGACATCCCCGGGCTGGAAGGTGAAGAACGTGGAACGCCGTGGTTGTTTACACTGCAAGGAGGGGCCAAACTCACTAGTCAGTAATGTTATGAATTCCTTTTATTAGTGTGCGTCTCCCGCTCATTACCGCATGTTCTTCATTTACGTGGAAAATCAATGACTCCACATTTCCATACAAAAATTCCAATGGTATTTGACGTCATCATATAATGGTGTTAAACAACACACAGGGTTACTGTATCACACGCAAAACCTCCTAAAGACTACCTTTGTAACCAAGCAGGTATGCTTGGTTATAACAAGCAACTTTTATTCAATGACTTTTCGTGATTCGTATTTTTTTTCATATAAAAAAAAACTATCTAATTTGCGGTTCTCGTGGATTTAGTAAGTACTTCGAAGTACTTACTTGACGACCTCGGTGGCGCAGTGGTAAGGTTCTTGCCACTGAATCGAGAGGTCCCGTGTTCGATCCCCGGTCGGGTCATGATGGAAAATGATCTTTTTCTTATTGGCCCGGGTCTTGGATGTTTATCTATATATGTATTTGTTATAAAATATAGTATCGTTGAGTTAGTATCCCATAACACAAGTCTCGAACTTACTTTGGGGCTAGCTCAATCTGTGTGATTTGTCCTGATATTTTTTTTTTATTTTTATTTAATTTGGACACATCAAATAAATTGAGTTAGCCCCAATATAAGTTTGAGACATGTGTTATGAGAAACTAACTCAACAATACCATACATATTAAGATAAACATCCAAGGGTCAATCTGAAAAAAGATTATTTTTGACGTTGTTTTGACCGGGGATCGAACCAAGCATCTTCAGTGGTAGCAGTCTTCACTCTTATATAATAGCCAAGCAACACGAGACAATACTGCGTTATGTGGTTATGTAGCGGAATCGAACATAGAGTAAACCTTTATAGAAACGACATTAAAACAAAGAAAAGATTTTTTTTTGTATTTATTACGTTTAGACAAAAGTCGTAGAACAAAAGATGTTAGTCTCTATGTACCTCATGCGCCTTTGGAAGGTTATGCGTTAGATACCAGTGACCCTTAAAAGTACCAACTGTTACGCCATACAGGTATATCATAGTACAGGTGGTAATTTTATTTTTTGCGCGTGTTCTAACATTTAAGAATCTCATATTATGCGAAGAAAGGTAATTAAAAGTCTTCATCTTCACTTTAATCCACCTACCGCCGACTTAGCGATAGATTAAAGTAAATTTTTGACGAAGTCCATGCATGCATGTTTCAGGCGCCACCGTTTAAAACGAAGTTATTTACATGCATGGATTTAATAAGTACTTCGATGAGTACACCTGCTAAGTCCATGTTTATATGCTCCTAAATTTAATAAACATGTATTTGACATTTTAGATCCGACAGCAATACCTGAAGATAGACGAGGACAATGGTGATCTTACGCAGGTGACCATAAATTGGCCGCGGTTCCCGTCGAGTGACGTGGAGCTCTGGACCGTGCTGGAGAACGATTCAGGGGAGGAGAAGACGGAGAAACTTGTTGAATTCTGTGGGTTTTAACTACCTAATTTTGAGACAATGCCTCGTTCGTGGTCTTAATTCACTTCTTTCTCTTTCAATCCAAGGGTTGGCTGAAAGAATTTCTAGTTGCGATAAGTCCGCCTTTGTTCGAATCATCTTATTGACAGCCAATCAAATGTCCCCACTGCTGGGGCACTGGTCTTCCTTACGAATGATAAGGAGTATCGTCTATCACCCACCACGCGGGCCCATTGCAGGTTGGCGGGTATTAACGACTGCAAATATGACCGGGACCAGCGGCTTTACGTGCCTTCCGAAGCACAGAGGAGCTCAAGATAATTTTGGTCACATATCCAATGACTGATCACTGTGAGAGTGTCTTAACCGCCACTATCACAGGCCGAGCGCGTTAACCACTGTGTCATTGAGCCCCTCAATTTGTTTGAACGGTCTCCTTCATAGTCGTATTCCTCACGGCTGAGGGTCGTGGTCATTACGTGGAATTAAACACACACAACAACTTTCTTGGCATTATTAATGGAGTGGTTTGCCATTGCCTTCTCCATTTCACACACAAGTTAATAATCAACCGGTGTGCAGGTTTCCTCACGATGTTTTCCTTCACCGAAAGCAAATGGTGGTCGATGAAAACTAGTAGGATTCGAACCTGGGACCTTTCGATCCACAGGCGGGCGTCTTAACCATTACACCACCACCACTTCGTTTGAATGGTAGGTACCTTGTTGTAACTAATGGCGGCGTGTGGTTCCGCCCTAGTATAGGACCACTGCTTATACACCGCTGGTGATTTTTTTTGAGGAGATAGCTGGAGAAGAGAGTGACAATGGCTATTTTCGGCCGCGGTCGGAGCTCGCAAAATAGCTAATCACTACATAGTATATACTATGCAGTGATTAGCAATTTTTTTTAAAACAAGGTCCTTCCAGCAGGAAGGACTTTGTTTTAAAAAAAAATTGCTAGACAGAATATAAATAATAGACAGAATATAATGTGTAGAATAGACAGCGGTCTATCCCTATGTATGCTTAGATCTTTAAAACAACACAACGGATTTTGATGCGAGTTTTTTAAATAAATAGAGTGATTTAAGAGCAAGATTTGGGTGTATTTCATTATTGTTTTACACCAACGAAGCCTGGCCGCGCCGCTCGTTAAATATAACATATATTTTTCAGGTGAAGCCGCCATAGCAATAATCCCGAAGAAATTGGAGGTGTATCCAGCCCAGAAGTTCGATGATCTGGTCACTGTGAACTACGAATGCGACAGGTGTACGTTGGAGTACATCGTTATAAGGGGCATGGACAAAACCATGGTGATATTGGACAAGTCTAGATTCAAGACATCAGATGGCAATGAGTAATATATTCGTTTCATACAGCATTTCAACATAACAGCTGTCTATTGTTTCTCCTTTCTAATTTTTAGTTTAAGGCTGCATGTGTCTTAATCGTCATTTTTAGGGTACCGTAGACAAATGGCAAAAACGGAATCCTTATAGATTCGTCATGTCTCTCTATATGTCCGTACGTCCGTATGTCACAGTCACATTTTTCCGGAACTATAAGAACTATACTATTGAAACTTGGTGTTGACGTATTCTGTGAACCGCATTAAGATTTTACACAAAAATAGGAAAAAAAACTATAAATTTTGGAAGTCTGCCCCATAAGTACATACTTGGAACTTAAAGTCATTTTTTTAAATCAAACCCATACGTGTGAATGATATTGAGATTTCTAATATGATTTTTTTCTAAACTGAATAGTTTGCGCGAGAGACACTTCCAAAGTGGCAAAATATCCCCCCCCCCCTGTAACTTCTAAAAAAGAGAATGATAAAACTACATAAAAATATATGATGTACATCACTATGTAAACTTCCACCGAAAATTTGTTTCAACGAGATCTAGTAAGTTGCTTTTTTTATACGTCATAAATCGCAAACCGTAATACGGAACCCTTCATGGGTGAGTCAGACTCGCACTTGACCGCTTTTATCAATTTCTAACGAAAACCAAAAATACCACTGTAAATTATGCTGCACTAGATAATAAAGATGTTTTTTTTTTGTTTTGATATTAGAAACACCAGTGAATAAAATACTGTGATAATGACAATGCTTTCGAAGATATGACAAAAACAAAATCACACATTTTCGGACTCGTCCAAACGCTCCATACTGAATGACACGAACAAGTGACGTCACGACGTGCTAACATGTTCGCGAAGGAAGATGTTTTTTTTTCGACAGTCTATAGTGATTACTTCGTTGTTACAAAATTTTAGTTTTTTTTTGATGGATCGAGATTATATTTTTTATAAATGGACTTTCCAGCCAATTTTAAATTTTCGTATGATTCCAGCTGCATTGTTACAGTGATTATCATAATGATCCTAAATATATCAATTTTATCTAGATTATACATATATTTATGATTATTATAAATATGTAATATATTTATGATTATTATTATAAATAAATTTAACAATTCTATGAACGTGTCAACTGGGACCCTATTCAATATGTTGTAATAATATATCGTTTTGTTATTGAGTACTTAATATAAACTTTAACGGTTAAAACGTACTTAAAAATTGTATTTGGTTGTACCTACTTAAACCTATATAACTTTGAAACATATTTTACTTACTTATGAATGTATTATTTCTTGTTGTAAATATTGCATGACTGGATGGGCAAACTATATCACTTATTGAAGGGTTATGGATGAAAATAAAAAGAAGCCACAGGATGAACCGAGATTTATTAAGATTTCAATAGAGTACAATATACATATCGTAATGGCCGAAGCTAGAAGAGAGAGTTATATCTGTGACATTGACAACTGTCAAATTGTCATATCGTAATGGCCGAAGCTAGAAGAGAGAGTTATATCTGTGACATAGACAACTGTCAAATTGTCATATCGTAATGGCCGAAGCTAGAAGAGAGAGTTATATCTGTGACATAGACAACTGTCAAATTGTAGATGCGTTTAATTACTTCGACACTTATACCTTATAAGTAGCGTAATAAATAGGTATTTTTGAGTTTGAGTCTACACTAGATTTAATAGTAGACTAGATGTACCTACATTTTTTCCATAATACATTTCACACGCACTTTTTCACGTCAAATTTTATATTATACCTACTTACAGGGTTACGGGTATCAAACGGTATTAAGGAAATTTTCCTAAAGACTTGTGTACCTACATCAAAACAAGCAACTTTTATTCTACGACTTTTCGTGAAAAAATACAATCTACTTCGTGATTCTACACATTATCTTAACTCTATGTAATAGCCGAGCGACACGAGACAGTACAGTAACGTTATATAGCGGAATCGAACATTGAGTTAACGTTTTATAGAAACGACATTAAAACTAAAAAAATGTTTTTTTAATTTATTTATTACGTTTAGACAAGAGTCGTAGAACAAAAGATGTTAGTGTCTATGTACCTTATACGCCTTTGGAAGGTTATGCGTTAGATACCAGTGACCCTGTAATGTACAATAATTTCTCAAAAGCTATAAACCACTGGCATTTCGGACCGCCGAAATCAGTTGGTAATATGTGATAATATTGTATGAAAAATGATTTTACAGCGGGAAATATATCCAATTCGACCTGGGTCGCTTGAAGCCGACTGACATTGGTCAGTTCTATGGGCAGTTTACCGACGGCAATGGAAACCCGGAGAGGGTAAAAATTATCACGCTTGAAGGTTCGTATTTTAATATTATTTAAGCTACGTGTATATTTTATGTATATACATATTATAAATAGGATATATATTAATTGAATAAAGTGTGAATTGCTTCGAGAAACTAAAAATAAAGTGTGAATTGCCGTGTCGCTTTTTTTGCTCGACTTGGCGGGGGCACTGCCGCGCCCCCAGATTAATATTTTGTGATAAGCAATAAGTTAAATAATATTTTTTTGTGTCTTTTATAGGTCCCAGACATGGTAAGTATATTTCTATATATTTTTTCTTTTTTTCATCTATATATAGAAATTAGAATGTACCTACTTCCATTGGAATTTTAAGAAAATACCGATTACAAATCTACACAAGGAAAACTAATTTTAAATCGATTACAAAAATTGTACACAGTATTTACATATATTTTTATTCAAAATTAATGAATTACTTTGTATACACACCATATTAGGTACTGAATTACTTTTTAAATTACAAATTATAACAGATTATTTTGTAATATAGATTGGAATGTGTGCGTGTGTGTGAAAAAGACATGTCGATTAATTTACGTATAAAAAAGTGTGTATAATTTTGTTGTTCTTACAATGTTCTTTGGATTATATTATAATTGGTGGCGAATATTAAACTTTTGACGAAATATATTGCAGATACGAGTAAGTAACTTACGATTTTAAATAACTATTATTTACTTTTTAGAAATAATCTTCATCATAGTCGTATTCCTCATGGCTGAGGGTCGTGGTCATTACGTGGAATGAAACACACACAACAACTTTCTTGGCATTATTAATGGAGTGGTTTGCCATTGCCTTCTCCATTTCACACACAAGTTTATTAACTTGTGTGTGAAATGGATTGACTATGATTGTGACTGGTTGATTATTATCAACCAGCGTGCAAGTTTCCTCGATGTCTTCCTTCACCGGAAACAAGTGGTGGTCTATGAAAACTACTATACATGAGTCAGATTGGTATACAAACTCATGTGGCACGAGTAGGATTCGAACCCGGGATCTTTCGATCCACAGGCGGGCGTCTTAACCATTACACCACCACCGCTTAGAAATAATACTTACCTATAATTTATTTATTATTTTTTGAATCTATTTGTTGAATCATTGCTGTTGAATATTTTTTGTTTGATGCTATTTTAGTATTTTATATTGTTTTCAATAACACAATGATAATTTCATTTTATAGAAAACAGTAAGTATGTCTTCAAGTATTATTTTTTATTCTACAAATTTTATTATTATAGCTATCGGCTTGCAGACACAGATTTGAAACATCCTGATTTTATATGGTTATGGATGATCTTGGTATCTTGGCTGTGACACCCATTAACATTACTAATTCTAACTGGTTTCCATCGAGATATAAATTTAATGTACTAAAGTATATTAAGTACCTACTCGTTTCAAATTATAGCCTAACAGGGTGGTTCGCACAGCGTTTCGACCGCTGCGGATGCGGTCAAGAATTGATGGGTCATCAAAAATCATTTCTAAAATCAATCATTCATAAAATGTACATTACTACATTACATAGACATTAAGATAAAGTCATTATTGTCCTTGTTAAAATTTGAAAAATTGAAATGACAGCGCGACCGCAGCCGTCGAAACGGTCTGAGAACCACCAAACAATAAAATTTTCCACTTTCCATGCATATTTAGAAGCTTCGATATACGGATATTGATGTGTAATCTACTTAATTTATAATTCATTTGGTTTCAGTACTAACGGTTAAACGTATAAAAGTGTCGGGAACAGTGGGGTCTCCATTCGACCACTCTGTCACGTACTCGTGTGATTCATGCGAGGTCACTGACCTTATCTGCAACGGAGAAAGCATGTTTGCCAATAGCAAAGTATCGCACTTGCCTAGCAGTCATAGTGTGATATTAAATTTCCCAAAGTAAGTTGGTTTTTCTCAACACATTTTTGATCGAAACTTTACAGCACCATACAGCCATCTATAAAGGTGAAATTCCACGAGAGAAGACGGAGATCCTTATGGTAGTAACTTAAAACGAAAAGTGATTAAGTGAAACGTTTTAAGTCAGCGACTTCCCACGGTAAAATACCTTTCCCCATGGATCGTTACAAATTAGTTTCACGAATTGATTTTTATATTATACTGAGCCAGAAAACTTACAGGCGTGTTGCCTACCGGATCGCATTATACCCTGAATGAACGCAATTCTACGCCCTTTTAACACGCTTTTATTAGGTCGATCTGTATGTAAGAAACTATGTACCTAATGAAATCTAATTTAACCATTTTCCAAGGATCGTAGCGTCATGAAAATCGGCAGCTGTGTGTGATGTGATATGTGTTCTGATGACAATACAATAATATGGTACTATCGAACTGATCTGATGATGGATCTGGAAGATATGCACTGGCATAACCGTGTTTGAACTTGTTAGAAAGATGTTATAATGAACTTTGACCACGATTCAGTTTCACGTACAATTTCACGCACAAAAGCGTGTTTTTCTAGTGTTTTATAAACTAAAATTAATTTTTAACACTAGACATACTAGCTAGAGAAAACACTTCATGATATTTTAACCTCTCCTTGTCAGTTGGTCACATTTTAGAGACTCCTTATCTTGTGTGACGTCACATATTTTGTTATTTACGCATAAAAAATATTGAAACATCTAAATGACACACTCGTGCATTGATTACATATTTTATTATTTAAGGAAGATTTACAGCAGAAATTACAATGTAAACCGATAAAATACAACAAAATACCAATTACAAATCTTCACAAGTATTCATGTTGGTTATTTTGGCATTTTGTAATTGAGACGGTGAAAAGAACGGGTAGGTACAGTTAAAGTTACAATTTTTTAGGCTGGCATTTAATTGTTTTACTTCGTTTCGAAGACGGGAAAGGGGGTAAATTACAAAAATAAAAGTTAATACTGACATTGTATTGTATAATTTAATATGTATGTATTTATGTATATTTATATCTGTTCGCAGTTTCCAAGACGAGCATGCGTGTGTATATATCGGCGTGTATACTTCAAATGGACAGACATACAGGAAAGTCTTCGCTGTAGTTGACAGTAAGTTGTATTTTCAATGCGCCCGCGGCTACGTGCTCGTGATTAATCCACGGCAATTCTTCGTACATCTAATTCTTCGACCTATTTCTTATGCGAAATTTCAAGAAAATTGGTTGATAAGATAAAGTGTGAAGAAGTAACAAACAAATGAAACAAGCTCAAATAACAATGTTTTTTTATTTATTTGAGCTTTGACATAATCACACCAACATAATATCGGCGTGTAATGTTAACAAGTAAATAATATTATCGATTATTAATTATGTAAATATATAGGTAGGGACAAATCAAACAGATTGATTTAACCCTAAATTTTGAGACTTGTGTTATGGGATACTAATTCAACGATACTATATTTTATAGTCTACCTGCGCCCCGGGGCTTTGCTCCCGTGGGAATTTCGTGATAAAATGTACCCTATGTGTTATTCCAGGTTATATTCTACCCGTGTACAATTGTATAATAATCCGTCGAGTAGAATATGCTTAAAAGAGTAGCAAACATACATACTTACCTATATCGACACAAACTGTGTCGATATAGAAACAAATTTATAATATTTAGTAGGATTAGTATGGAAATCCAAGATCCAGGTAAATCTGAAAAAGATTAACGAACATAATTTTTTTTAAATTTTCAGATGACTGTAAGTACATATATATATATACCTAACTATATTAAACAAATGTTGTTGTTTAAATAATAACTTCATTATTTGCGTCATATTTAATTTTACTGGTGTCAGATTTTATTTAAGTCGCCTAAAAATCTGACATGACTTTTACCTATACCGCCATCTAGGGGCCATAGTCGCACCAGCGAACTGAACAGTCCACGGATGAGCAGGTTTCCTCAGGATGTTTTCCTTCATCGGAAGCAAGTGGCGGTGAAAACTATTATACGTGAGTCGCTACTATACAAACTCATGTGTTACAAGTAGAATTCGAATCCGGGACCTTTCGATCACAGGCAGACGGTTTTAACCACTGGGCCGTCACCGCTTCCTATTATTGTATTTCATAACATCTATTTTCTTTGCAGCTCCTGGTAATATATTATATTCATTATATTATTTTCATCCACGAATCTCTGATCAATTCCTCCATTCTTTGTCAATTTCAGGGATTAATTTTCTTGTAAGGGATTGTAAATTATGTTATTCCCACGTTAATAATGGATTCTCGTACAATAATGCCGCCATTTTGTTAGAGCATAAACGTGGAATAGGTACTTAGAAACAAATAAATAATTAAATTGGGACAAATCACACAGATTGAGCTAGCCCCAAAGTAAGTTCGTGACTTGTGTTATGGGATACTAACTCAACGATACTATATTTTATAACAAATACATATATAGATAAACATCCAAGACCGGGCCAATCAGAAAAAGATCATTTTCCATCATGACCGGGGCCCGATTCCGGGACCTCTCGGTTCAGTGGCAAGAACTTTACCACTGCGCCACCGAGGTCGTCAACTTATCTTATGATACTGACATGACTTGTGAATTTTCTATTAGATGTAAACGCGGCAGACGAGTCAATGGATGCACCGAAAATTGGCGAGCAATTTGAGTATGAAACGCCGATCAGCTGCGAAGGGTGTACTGTTGAAAAGGTTAGTGCCAGTAGCTGCTCCTCCCGCGCAATATGTAAAAGGCAATCAAGGGAAAGGACTAAAAACTAGAGGTTCTTCATAGGCGATATAGTGCCAGGCTAGGTGTTGCGCCTGGGGAACCGCATGGCGTTAACAGAGTTTGTATATATCCAACCAATCGTAAACACACTACATGCGTGTTCAGGCTCGTTCGTTTGTATTGTGAGTTGATCATAGCGCCATCTTTTTGCAGTGTTACGAACCATCTGTGGGGCTTGTATCGCAGTTGCTTTTAGTCGGCTTTTGCGTGTGCGACGTTGTACATGAAGTCTGATAGATGTCGCCACATATACACACCATAGTCTAAATAATCTAATCAGTGAAAGGTGTGATACTGTATCCGTTTCAGTTTAAATAAATGTTGTCCAACAGGTCTCAGTCAACGGAGTTCCATTAGACCTGGAACCAACGAGACGATTCGATGTTTCTCCTTTAGCATGTTACGCGGTAAGTGTTTATAAGCTTTTATTTAGTTTCACCTGTCCCGTTGTCTGTCTGCAATCACATCTTGCAAGTTAGATTTCTCCTACTTCCAGTTGTCTTGAAATTTCCCACGTCGCTTCAGTTTCCATGACAAAGCATTATTATGATAAGCATGACCTGATGGTGCAGTCGGCTCCAAACAAGGAAACTCCTCAATCGTTTACAGCACGGACATGGGTTTTTGTCATCTATTAAATGCCATAAGATCTCTCTGACGACAATAAAAGCTTGTGGCGAAAATGACATTATTGTAAAAAACTTAAGTGTGATGTGTTTGTTTCCGCAAAACATAAAAACTACTGAATGGAATTTGATGCTGTTTTTTCAGTTGTATAGCGGATGGTCTAAATTAAAATCTTGTACAGGTTTCATCGCGATATATTACTTAGAACCCGATATATTGACATTAATAATTTATAAGCGAACGCACGAATTAAACGCGGGTGAAGGCGCGGGCAAAAGCTAAATAAAATAAAAAAGCCCTATATTTCTACTACTATCCATATCGTTTTACATCAAACTAATTTATAGTCTGTATACAACATACGTAAGTACGTTGAGTCACTTGAATTTTTTCACGAGAGTCAGTTTTCTTCTTGTTGTTTTCATATTTTTAAATTCAAGGGTAAAATAAGTTCTACTATACTATTATTATAAAGAGGTAAGCGTTTGTGAGTTATGTTAGAGGCTGGTAATCTCCGAAACTACCGAATCGATTTCAAAAATTCTTCCACCATTAGTAAGATACATTATCCAAGATTGGTATAGGCTATATTTTATCTCAAAATTCCCACGGGAGCGAAGGCCCGGGCAACATCTAGTAGTACATAATTTTCTAACTTTTGCAGGCGACCGGTAGCTCTTTAAAGATAAAACTAACAGAATTTACTATGGGATACGCCGGAGTCTACCAAGCTGTGTTCATGATTCACGGTTCCACTGTCACTAAGACTATTTTGGACATTAAGTAAGTTATTTTTAAGTAGTTAAGTACTAGTTGTTCCCGCAACTTATAGTTTGCGCGCGCGCTTTGTAAAAAGTAACATGTTATTTATTTTCCAGTGTAAATAGCTAACACTGGTGTCATAGTTTGTTCAAGTCGATTAACGGCATCTGACATGACTTTTACGACCACTTACCGCCATCTAGTGGCCGTTAATCGCATACATAATAGTGAATTAAACTGTCCACCAATGTGTCAGTTTCCTCACGATGTTTTCCTTCCGGAAGTAACTGGTGGTCGGTGAAAACTGCTATATGTGGCACGAGTAGGATTCGAACCAGGGACCTTAAAAAAAACACTTTATTGTTCCAAAAACATGATACAAAATACAAATTTGGACAAGATTGAGTGTACAGTCAACAGCACATCAGCCTTCCCTAATTCATTGCAAACTCGCCGCTATTACCGCGCCATAGAGGTTCATGCAGGGTAACCTGATGTGCTTTTGACTGTACAATAGAAGACATTATCGCTAGTGCAATCTCATCCAGGTTGCCTTGAGGAGAGGAGATATGAATATAATAATTTATTTTCAGAGAAGGTGAAGAAGAAAGTTCTGAGCCAGCGACCACTGAAAAGCCTGGTAATATTATAACCATTTGTTTTATAATAAAAAAAATAAGAATAAGAATTTTATTTAAAATAAGAATGGGCATCGAAACAGGCCTGGCCTAGTGATGATAGCCAAAAACATGGCGCGAAAATATGGACAAAAATAAATTAAGTTTGTATCAATAAATCATTCAATAAAATAAGATAAATGCAAATCAGAATCACATAATAGTAAAAATACAAAGCGGTAACATTAATTCTGTACGTCTTTTCTTTCTATAATACTTACAAGCTTTTATTAAACTTGCAACGTAACCTATGTCCCTATGTCTCGGGTTGAATCATGCAACTCGATTTTGAAGCAGATATCTTCAACCGATTGAGCTGAAATATTGTACACACGTTTAGTGTGGATGACAATGCATTATTATGATAAACATGACCTTGATGGTGCATCCGGCAACGGCACTCGACGTGGAAACATCTTACGCTTTACTCCGCGGACATGAATTTTTGTCACACATTAAATGCAGTAAGATCTCTGACTGAGCAACAAAAGCTTGCTTTAAAAATTCTGAGTTTCGATCGTTGCGCTGTTTTCTTATCCATTAATTATATCACTAATGTGAAGACGCAAACATAAAATAAATATAAGGACAGAACACGAAATAAGTTAAAAACATCTTTATTTAATGTAATATACATGGTTATTGGTATCAAACGCAAAACCTCCTAAAGACTACTTGGGTACATCAAAACAAGCAACTTTTTTCTACGACTTTTCGTGATTAATTAGTTTTTTTTTTCATATAAACAAAAACTATATAATTTGCGATTCTACACAATTAACATACAGTTAAGAAACTGTATGTAACAGCCAAGCAAAACGAGGCAGTACAGTAGCGTTATGTAGCGAAATCGAATATAGAGAACATATAGAACCTTTTATAAGTTAAAGTCGTAGAACAAAATATGTTAGTCTCTATGTACCTTATACGACTTTTGGAAGGTTATGCGTTAGATATAAAGATATACCTATTTGCTTCGTATAATCAATCGCCTAAAGACCGCCTAAAATATAATCATATTGTTTGTATCGAAATTGTATCTATGCTTTAGACTACACATATAAATTTAATAATCATTTGTGAAGCGGAAGAAACAGAAGCGATGGCGGGCGACGCCACTACAGGGGCGGAGGGAGAGGAAACAACTGCAGCCGCTGAGGGTGAGGAGACAACTGCGGCCGCAGAGGGTGAGGAGACAACTGCGGCCGCGGAGGGTGAAGAAACAACCGCAGCTCCAGCTGGTGATGAAACAACTGCCGCAGCAGCTGCTGAGGGTGAAGAGAAACCGAACGAAGGTGATGAAGGCGGAGAAGAAAAGCCTAAGGAAGAAGACGCTGGTGGCGAAGGTACTAATTGTAATTTTATTTATTTCTCCGTTCTGCACAATATGGAAATGATTCTTACCATATTTTTGACCGAACTACCGTCCCGTAACCCGTAACCGTCTACAAGTCAATTTGGGGCAAAAATACATTTTTTGTATGTATGTATGTAGTTTGTAACGCAACAATTTCCAAACCGTTGGTCTTATTGTGATGAAATTTAAAAGGTATGTAGAATTTTCAATTTCGTGCGGCATCAAAATCGGTTAAGTTGTTTTTGAAATAATCACAATTTTGGAAAAAGTCATCAAAAATTTATTGTGTTTGCGATGTCTAAAGTTCGCGGCGAACAACTAGTTTATTGAAGTGAGATATTTTTAGCATACTCCATTTTGTTGGTAATGAGTGGTCTTGAAAACCCATACATCCAAATATAATGCGAAAATTATGTGTTGGCTAGATATCGTCAAGGATGATATGCGTGACAATGGTCTGACAACTAGGGATGCCGACGATCGTGCGAAGTGGAGACGAAACAATAATAGAAAGCGGGAAAACGGATGTGCGTGTGGTCTGAGGGCCAATATCACACGAAGATTGTATAATATAGGACAGCGTTTTAGGATAATACGTTGTCTTCACAAATTTCGTTATAAATAAATAAATATATTAGGACAAATCACACTGATTGAGCTAGCCCCAAAGTAAGTTCTAGACTTGTGTTGTGGGATATTAACTCAACGATACTATATTTTGTAACATATACATATATAGATAAACATACAAGACTCAGTCAGAAAAAGATCATTTTCCATCATGACCCGACCGGGGATCGAACCCGGAACCTCTCAGGGGCAAGCACTTTACCACTGCGCCACCGAGATCGTCACGCTAGTTATGCAAGATTAGATTTAGGCGTAATAACTTTATTTGTAGCATGTCATGTATCATTTTGAGATACAGGTAGGCTTGGGGGCTTTCATAAAATCTAATTCCAATTCCAATTTTGACATTTCTTTCGGAATGTTCACTAAATCCCCCGTGGGCCTCAGGCCACACGCACATCGATTAGGGAGTACGATTCAAACAGTGTTCATTTGTATCTTTTCTAGCACTAGCTACAGACCGTCTGTACAGGTTACCGTTGCATGTGAGCCATACTTATTTTTCTGTACGAAATATTTCTTATTTGACACTTAGAAGCGCCAAAGCCGGATGATGAAGCACCACCAGAAAGGAGGAAAACTCTCAGAAAGAAGTCGAGGTCAAAGAAGAAAGTATTGAGAAATCGCAAGGTAGTAACAACGACAGCTCACGCCACATCGCCCCCCACCACAACGGCTCAAACTACTGAAGCGGTGATTCCACCTGTCACAGAAACTGTCACAACTCCTGTCACTTTGAAAACTTGATTTGACAGGTAAGTGAGCACGGATATGAGTAAGCGTATTTTGGTGCAATCGTTAATACTTATAATATACTTAGTAGGTACTACTATAACAATAACTTGAAGTACTTGCTATATAAATGGTTAAACCATTAAATATCTTTCTTTCTTTCATTCATCACCCACTATTTTAATAATTTGGTTTTTTTATCTTGAAAAAAAGTTGCCTACGTTTGAATGGGGTTCTTTAACTAATATATGAATAATACATTTTATCAAAATCGATCCAGCAGTTTACTAACTAGCGCATTTATAATATCAGTATGGATTTTAACTTTTTATTTTATTGTTTACAGGCAAACGGCGATCGAATACAGACTGAAAGGATATAAATTAGCTTTGATGTATTAAATGTAGTGTGCAATTTATACCATCTCTTATTGATATTATATGTTTTTCTCTTATTGATTCCTTTGATTTCATATCAATGCAAATGCTAGTAAGAAATAGATCATTAAAAAAGAATAAACATTTATTAGCGTGTTAATGTCGGGATAAAAATACCCTATGTGCTATTCCAGGTTATATTCTACCCATGTACCTGTTCTACCTATATACTAACCGACTCGACAACTCCGCATACTAAAGATTCTCTGCTCATTATTACACGAACGTGTTCCGCATGCACACAATGATAATTCACTATACCTGTGTGATCTGTGATGTACCCACATTAAAAAATATATTATTGATTTATAATTTAATTATAAGACTATGTGACTGTATTTTTTTGTCAATAAATAAATAAAATAAATAAATATAATTGTAGCAAATTTCACAACAATCCATTCCATAGATTTTGCGTGAAACAGTAACAAATTTGAATCGAAAGCAATTTTTTTTTTCACGTTTAGCAGTTCTTTGTCGCTTTTGAGTACACTATTAAGACTTCAGTTTTAGACCATAAAAAAACTGAAGGTAGAAATAACACCATTTTAGGTTATCTTCTGCATTATTTGGTCAACTGTGGTCATAAACTGATACACTTGATTTTGACTGAAGATCTCATCTGTATGATGTCTATATTTTAATAAGTCTTCAGGTGTGAAGTGTTCCGGGCTTATTTTCGATTTACAGGCTTGAAAATTTTACAGCGTGAGGCGGTTTCCCGTAGTTATCGAAGTTTTTTATCTTTTGGAAAACTATTTTTCCCAATGTTTCGGCACCCGAATATGCTAAGTATATTTTCACAAACGAATGCTTACATAATGAAAGGATTAATAAAGTACTCTAAAATAAATATTTTAATAGACTTAGCAAATGGCGGCAAAGCTTTTGTTTACCAAACCACACAGTGCTACACTCTGGCGGGATAAATACGCAGTAATACGCAGTAATACGCTTCATGTGCGCAGTAATTCCCTATGTGCCACTAATGTTCTAAATTAATTTTACAGTCCATGGACTGATTATAGAAAAACTAAGGTAGTGGTTAAAATCAAAATCCATATTAAATGCTCGTAAAATGTATTCAGTGCTCGAAAGCAATATATTTTAGTATTTTAACAATGATTATTGAAGTCGAGTTCTCCAACAAAGCTACAAACTAAATTCATATTCAATTGCCGTTTATCGATCGAGAGATCTGGGTCTAGACATTGGTGGTTACAGTTACATCTTCAGAACTCGAGCTACTCGAGCTGCTCGAGCTGCTCGAGCTTGATGATGAGGAGCTCTGTGAAGATGAAGATATCGAACTTTGTGTGCTCGCAACGGCTTGACTTGATTGACTAGCCTGACTTGAGCTGCTGGCTGCGCTGCTTTCTGATGAGGTGCTCTGGCTGGAGCTGAAATAATCGTTATTGGTCTTTTGTACGCTCAAATTTATTCAGATATTATTATATCTGAATTACTTATAAAATACTATTGTATTATTATTTTTTTGAATTTAATTTTGTGAATGAAAAACTCACAAAATGATATGATTTCGTTGTCTGTCTGTTGAGACTTCGAGATATTTTTAATGACGAAAGAGGAATGTGTAGAGGTTTCAAGTTGGATTAAGAATATAAATGCCTGTGTCCTGGTTCGGGTATAAAATAGCGGCCCAAAGCCGCGAGGGTTTTCGTATGCTGACCTCCAAACTTCAATTCGAAGATGGCACCCTGTGATGATGATGGTTCGGGTACATAACCATCAAAAATATTATTATTCCTCATGAATCCTCAATATCTATGATGATAACCGTCCAAAAATTCGTGCGGTAATTTTTGATATTATCGCTTTCATACAGACGCAACAAAGGCGGTCTTATCATATTTGTAAGGAATTTCATCAAATAACTAGACGGGTCTACAGTTTCTCTCTTAGTGTTGTACTTATTATAGATTTTTTGGTCAGTGTATTTTATCTTCCGATAATGTATTTAAGTAGCTAGTTGTTTAAATAGGTAGGCATTTCTTAAGTACCTAAGTTTTCTTACCTACTGGATCCAGAACTTCCACTGCTACTACCAGAGTTGGAACCGCCGTTTGCACTACTGCCATTGTTGTTGTTGCTAGATGAACCGCTGTTGCTAGACGATCCACTGTTGCTAGATGAACCGCTGCTAGATGATCCACTGCTGCCAGATGAACCGCTGCTAGACGATCCACTGTTACTAGATGAGCCGCTGTTGCTAGATGAACCACTGTTGCTAGATGATCCACTGTTGCTAGATGATCCACTGCTGCCAGATGATCCACTGCTGCCAGATGAACCGCTGCTGCCAGATGAACCGCTGCTAGACGATCCACTGTTACTAGATGAGCCGCTGTTGCTAGATGATCCGCTGTTGCTAGATGATCCACTGCTGCCAGATGAACCGCTGTTAGATGATCCACTGTTGCTAGAAGATCCACTGTTGCTAGATGATCCGCTGTTGCTAGATGATCCACTGCTGCCAGATGAACCGCTGCTGCCAGATGAACCGCTGCTAGACGATCCACTGTTACTAGATGATCCACTGTTGCTAGATGATCCACTGTTGCTAGATGATCCACTGTTGCTAGATGATCCACTGCTGCCAGATGAACCGCTGCTGCCAGATGAACCGCTGCTAGACGATCCACTGTTACTAGATGAGCCGCTGTTGCTAGATGAACCGCTGCTAGATGATCCATTGTTGCTAGATGATCCACTGCTGCCAGATGAACCGCTGCTAGACGATCCACTGTTACTAGATGAGCCGCTGTTGCTAGATGAACCGCTGCTAGATGATCCATTATTGCTAGATGATCCACTGCTGCCAGATGAACCGCTGCTAGACGATCCACTGTTACTAGATGAGCCGCTGTTGCTAGACGATCCACTGTTACTAGATGAGCCGCTGTTGCTAGATGAACCGCTGCTAGATGATCCATTGTTGCTAGATGATCCACTGTTGCTAGATGATCCACTGCTGCCAGATGAACCGCTGCTAGACGATCCACTGTTACTAGATGAGCCGCTGTTGCTAGATGAACCGCTGCTAGATGATCCATTGTTGCTAGATGATCCACTGCTGCCAGATGAACCGCTGCTAGACGATCCACTGTTACTAGATGAGCCGCTGTTGCTAGATGAACCGCTGCTAGATGATCCACTGCTGCCAGATGAACCGCTGCTAGACGATCCACTGTTACTAGATGAGCCGCTGTTGCTAGATGAACCGCTGCCAGATGATCCACTGCTGCCAGATGAACCGCTGCTGCCAGATGAACCGCTGCTAGACGATCCACTGTTACTAGATGAGCCGCTGTTGCTAGATGATCCACTGTTGCTAGATGATCCACTGCTGCCAGATGAACCGCTGCTAGACGATCCACTGTTACTAGATGATCCACTGT
This sequence comes from Plodia interpunctella, assembly GCF_027563975.2. NCBI lineage: Eukaryota > Metazoa > Arthropoda > Insecta > Lepidoptera > Pyralidae > Plodia > Plodia interpunctella. The sequence continues at coordinate 3,259,040 of NC_071322.1, forward strand.
TGCTAGATGATCCACTGCTGCCAGATGAACCGCTGTTAGATGATCCACTGTTGCTAGATGAACCGCTGCTAGATGATCCATTGTTGCTAGATGATCCGCTGTTGCTAGATGATCCACTGCTGCCAGATGAACCGCTGTTAGATGATCCACTGTTACTAGATGATCCATTGTTGCTAGATGATCCACTGTTGCTAGATGATCCACTGTTGCTAGATGATCCACTGTTGCTAGATGATCCACTGTTGCTAGATGATCCACTGTTGCTAGATGATCCACTGTTGCTAGATGATCCACTGTTGCTAGATGATCCACTGCTGCCAGATGAACCGCTGTTAGATGATCCACTGTTACTAGATGATCCACTGTTGCTAGATGAACCGCTGCTAGATGATCCATTGTTGCTAGATGATCCGCTGTTGCTAGATGAACCGCTGCTAGATGATCCACTGTTGCTAGATGATCCACTAGAAGATCCACTGCTGCCAGATGAACCGTTGTTAGATGATCCACTGTTACTAGATGATCCACTGTTGCTAGATGAACCGCTGCTAGATGATCCATTGTTGCTAGATGATCCGCTGTTGCTAGATGATCCACTGCTGCCAGATGAACCGCTGTTAGATGATCCACTGTTACTAGATGATCCACTGTTACTAGATGATCCACTGTTGCTAGATGAACCGCTGTTGCTAGATGATCCACTGTTGCTAGATGATCCACTGTTGCTAGATGATCCACTGTTGCTAGATGAACCACTGCTAGATGATCCATTGTTGCTAGATGATCCACTATTGCTAGATGAACCGCTGCTAGATGATCCACTGTTGCTAGATGAGCCGCTGCTAGATGATCCGCTGCTAGACGATCCACTGTTACTAGATGAGCCGCTGTTAGATGAACTACTGACTACTCCACCAGAAGCAATTATTATAGAGCTTTCGCTAGATTGGTTGCTTGATGCGGCATCTGAGCTTGAACTGCTAGATGAGCTTTGGCTAGATTCCTCGACTAGGCCATTATTGGAACTGCTTTGGGAGATGGACGAGGAAGATGAGCTTTCTTCGCTTGAGCTTGAGCTGGAGCTTGAGCTGGAACTAGAGCTGACGGAGCTCAGCAGGATGTCCTGGCCTGAAATTGGGAAGGGAAAAATTAAAATGGCGCAGATGACAATGACTGAATAGGTACACTTATTTTTGATCATTATGATAACAAATGGCTGCTTAAACGTAAGTAGATATTGTACTTGTAAATCGTATGATTTTGACAATGTACTTTATTGTGTACTTACATTGTTATTTACTGATAAAAAATTATACATAAATTTCTATTTAAAAAATGGTAAGCCCTTCTGGCATGATAGGGATCAACACTGTTTGAATGAGTTTCTTTCGGCATTTCTTCTCAGCAGTGGTCGTTCCGAAATACTAGTAATTTGTAGCTTTGGTAAATATCATTTAATTTAGAATATGACGTGAAAATGTGCCTATGAAGGCCTAATTTCTGAATAAATGATTTGATTTTGATTTTTCGACGTATGTACAACAACACATCATTGTCAAAACCAATATAATGTAAAATAATGGCGCACGACTGAATGGATTAATGTAACGAATGTGTGTTTTCTCAGAGCTGCGGCCGCGCTGTCATTACAATTTTTAAAATCTTAACAAAGCCATACATTCGTTTTACTATCAAACTTTAAAATCTGTACTGTGGTAATGTTAATTCTATGAATGATTGATTTTGGAAAACGATTCCTTCCTCAAGACGTAATGACAGGTCGAAACTCTCTATTACATTGAATGTAACTTTTTCGATTCATAGGTAGGTATTTTGTTTGATAGGTTATAATATAATCACACTCGAAAAAAATATTTAAAAGAAGTTATTACCTCCGGGTTTTGGGGCAGCCTGGCAGGCTACCAACGCCTAGAAAATAAAAATTGTTTTAATTAATAAACAGTTTTTAGTCTATCCTAGCTAATATTATAAATGCAAAAGTAAGTTTGTTTGTTATCTCCTTACGCTCTATCAAGTCAACCAATCTTCTTGAAATTTTGCATACATGTAGTTTGAAGTGTGGAGATAAGGACATAGGGTACCTTTCATGTCGGAAAATTAACGCGGGCAAAGCTGCTAGTAATTCTATAAAATACTGTTTAGCGGCCCGTCCCGGCTTCGCTCGGGTAAAACCACAATATTTCAAGTGTATAACTTGAACGCTTTTCAGGAATCAGACTAACAAATGGTGAAGACAATTAGGTAATTAGAAAAAAACATTTTTTTGTCTTAAAAATATACATATCCTACTAATATTATAAATGCAAAAGTTTGTGAGGATGTGTGTATGTTTGTTACTCTTTCACGCAAAATCTACTGGACGGATAGTTATGAAATTTGGTACACGGTTTGGTATAATCTGCAATAACACATAGGATAGGGTACTTTTTATCTCGAAATTCCCACGGGAGCAAAGCCCCGGGGAGCAGCTAGTAAACGTGTAAAACAGCATAAAAACTAATTATTAGATATATGGTATACCTATTGGGTATGCCATGGACGGAATAAATAAAACTTTTTTTACAGCTACAACATGTCCCACCCCACAGCCACAACTGGCTGTATGGGCTTAGATCCCTTTACCTTACGGATAAACTAAACCAAAAAACAAAATGTCCCACTGAGATCGACGTCAGTCATTTTTGCGAGTCGATAAATAAAAAAGAGAGAGAGAGAGAGAATAAGAATATGAAGGCTGAGTGTAATGCTCACTCGCGTCGTTATCGCCGCAGAAGTATTTAGGGAAATATTTCCGGCAGCGGCAGGAGAAGTGGCAGTGACTGAGTGTAAATGAGGGGTTATATTTCGAAAAGGAATTAATAAAAAAAATCTTAAATAAAAAAAAAAAGAGTTCTTACCGTGAGGAGTACCAAAGCAATTGTCAGCTTCATGTTGCAGTGGATATCCAGATGTAACGTAACTCATACAAAATCCTACAGTTTATATACTGGAACAACACAATGCTTGACAAATTCACCACTCTAAACAAATATAGGTACATGTGTTCTGCAAGCTAATTAAATAATCATAAATTAAATATTAAAATTTAAATTACTTTATAAAATTTATGTAAATACATATGTATATGTTTAACATGTGATAAATTATTTGTGACTTTAATTTGTAATCTGACGGATAAAGTAACAGCTACCTACTTAGATAATTTTGCCTGATGTGATTTGCCGATTAATCCTATCCGAAACTTGTAAAACACAATTTTATTTCGCGTTCGATATATTATTTAAAGGCATTAACTTTATCAGCAAGCAAATAAATCATATTAAGTATAAATCCAATTTTCATCATCTGTATAGGTATTAAAACAGCTTTTCATGCAGTACAATCGTAAGATTGTACTTTTTAATGATATTTTTGCACAAATCGACACGAGTATGTTTTTGATCTGTATTGTCAAGCTGTGCGCTATCTAACGCGTAAAACTTTTTTGCAGAAAAGTGTTTGTATAATGTTATGTATATTAGTTATATATTAATGCCTGAGGACGCCTCTGTCTCTTGTTATGTAACACGACGATCTTGCATCATTAGTTCACTCATTAAATGATTTTGACCGATCATCTTTACCATTGTCCATTCGACGTCCGAAGATTAAAATCACTAAACCAGTGATACAGAGTATTCTTCGATGATGCTTTATCCCCAGAAGTCGTACTGAGTTGATCGATACACTACTGTTTAGTTGGACCACGTCGAAAATCATAATAAAGCAGCGCAAGACAATTTTCTCTACTTAAATCCATATTAAACATTGTCACGCAATAGGGCATATTACGCAAAGCTCATCGCAGATGGCGCTACTGGTACAACTAAGGTACACAAACATTGCCAATGCAGGCAAAAAGCGCCAATTTTCAATATTGTTACAGATATATGACCAAAAATACCTTCTACGCAATCGTGGTGCGAGTTTAAGGGAAAAAGGAATGATTTAGTGGATTATCCTGAAAATAATAACACTATTTTAGGTTATGTTCTGCATTATTTGGTCAACTGTGGTCATAATCTGATATAAACTTGATTTTGACTGAAGATCTTACCTGTATGAAGTCCATATTTTCATACAAATTAAGTCGATGGTACGAATTTGCGATGCAGTTCAGTTTAGGTCGTAAAGTGGATCGCGTTAAGAGATGATGGTAAGCCCCTGTATGAAGTCTATATATATATCCATATCTATTATCAAGTGTATATATATTTGCCTTTCATCAGCACTCGATCACAATCATAATATGTTTCAGTATACCTTTTGACCATGTACTTTATTGTGTACTTACATGTTATATTACTGATAAAAAATTATACATAAATTTATATTTAAAAAATGGTAAGCCCTTCTGGCATAATAGGGACCAACACTGTTTGAATGAGTTTCTTTCGGCATTTCTTCTCAGCAGTGGTCGTTCTGCTAGTAGTTTGTAGCTTTGGTAAACATCATTTAATTTAGAATATGACGTGAAGGCCTAATTTCTGAATAAATGATTGATTTTGATTTTGATATTTTAATAAGTCTTCACGTGTGAAGTGTTCCGAGCTTTTTTTCGACCGTTTACTGGCTCGAAAATTTTGCGACGTGAGGCGTATCTCATAGTTTTCGAAGTTTTTTATCTTATGAAATACGATTTTTCCCAATATTTCGGCACCCGAATATGCTACATTGTTGTATATTTTCACAAACGAATGCTTACATAATGAAAGGATTAATAAAGTACTCTAAAATAAACGTTTTAATCGACACAGCAAAAGGCGGCAAAGCTTTTGTGTACCTAACATACAAGTGCTGTACTTTGGCTCTGGGATAAGATGCAGTAATACTCCCTATTTACAAATTCGCGCCAAACAATGAAAACAATTGACAGTCGGAGAAACAAACTGCAATTCTACAGCCAAAAAGTTCCATTTACAAAATCTAATACCAAATTTTTTACTTTTTAAATAGTAATGTAGTGGCCAGTTCCGGATTTTTGAATAGCAGCTCTCGTGCATGAGAAGTCTAAAGTCAGTTGAAACAAAATATATTTTTTTTAAGTAACCACATGGTAAAAATAAAAATTACTACCACGCAACTAAATAGTATTTGAATCAGTTTAACTAAAATAAGTCTTTTTTTAGTGTTTGTTTAGGTATTTTTTAAAGTAGGTACTTAACTAAAAACTTGTAAAAATAGAAAAACTACGCAGTATTAATCTGAACAATGGCTAAAAACAGCTTTGTATTAATAACTCAATATGTTGCATTTAACTTCGATTCGTTCCAGTAATTAATTCTGTATTAAGAAATGGGTTTACTCCCGGGCTTATTCAAAAAGTGACAAAAAGTTTAGCATATGGATGTTTTTTATATTGTTATTTCGGACTACTTTGGTGTTTAATAATAATTAAACTTAGATAAATTTGGTGGTCAGTTGGTAATATTCTTATTTAAACAATTAAACCATTGGAATCAATCATTGGAAAAGATCGTTTAAGTGTTGGTAAACTTCGACGTTAACTTTAACATACGCAAAAAAATGCACGTACGCCATTTTGTCAAACACAAAAGTTACAAAAAAAAGTTCTTTTCCAACACGAGAAATTAGGAAGAATTTAAGAGAAAATAAATAAATTATTAACCATTCTTTAGTGATATACATTCTTCCATAATTATTAATGCCGAAGTCTGTCACGCAGCTTGCCCGCTGAGTCGATTTTGATGAAATTATATGGATTATGGAGATATAGTTGCAATGACCCAGTTAAACATGGGCGGAATTACAAGCAAAACTTAGTTACATTAAACCTACTTTTGAAAGTGCGTAGAAAATGTGTATTCCGAATTTACCCAGTAAGAAACCCATTTTTGGTTTCCTTTTCTAATCGTGTTCCTGTCTCGCTCGCACGCCAGACAGTCAATATTGGAGCAAGTTTATTACAATTACTTATTGCCAATATTTCAATTTCATTAACGTCACACATATGTTTTTGTGGCATTGAATTAAATATGTCTATACAAATAAAAGTGTATATTGTACTTACAAACATACCTACACATATCCTTTAATAATATGAAGCTATGTATTTATAACTTCTAACCTTTAACAGTTACGTAATTATAGTTTACTAGCTGTTTACCCGCGACTTCGTCAGCGTAGAATTGTTACGTCTGACAGCAGTCTGTTCCGCTTTCACGGCTAAATCGCTGGACCGATTTTGAATAAATTTGGTATGCATGCATACAGAACAACCTCCGTTAAAACATAGGCTACCATTTTCAAAAATCAACTCCCAAATGACGATAATAGGGCGTGAAAGTGTGTATGAAAATTATTATGACTTTTCTATCTATAGGTATATATTTTCTATCATCACTCGCAAATATTCGTGCTGGCCCCACTGGTATAAAAACATGTTTTATTATTCACTTTTCCGAAGCACGAGTTTATTTGTGGAAGGTTGTGTACAGATCCAGCTCGTTTCCGATCCGAAGGAGCCATGTGGCGTGTGCGCATGCGGTGGCCGTGATTAGGGAAAAATTCGGATAATCATAAAATTTTCATACTAAGTAGTTGTTCGCCACGAAATTAGACTTCGCGAACGCAATAAATTTCGATGAGTTTTCATAAAATTGTGAATATTTCAAAAACGACTTTAACCGATTATGATGCCTCGTGAACTTAAAAATTCTATTGATAGATCCAACGTACTTTTTAAATTTCATCAAAATCAAACCAATGGTTGGAAAGTTACCGCGTTACAAACATACATAACTTACATATATAAAAAATATTTTTGCCCCAAATTCGCTCGCTTTGCTCGCTCGGTCTATTATTGAAGGTAAGCTGAAAGGAAGAAGAGGTCCAGGGAGACCGAGGAAAAGTTATGAAAGTCCACTGAAAGAAAAGGCATGCGTTGTGTCTCGTATCGAGACCTTAAAAGCAAAGCCAAGCAAATTGTGAAAGCAAGTTTGTTTGTTACCTCTTCACGCTCTATCTACTCAACAAATCTTCTTGAGAATTTGCATACTTACTTACCTATAGATAGTTCGAAGTATGGAGAAGGACATTGCGCGCGTTAATTTGAAAGGTACCCACCTTTCAAATTAACGCGGGCGAATCGACTCGATGGTGAGATGTAAAGGAAGTCGCACAAACAATGCAATAGAGGTGCCTTAACACATTTAAATTGATTTGTTACAAATAAATAAATAAATATATTAGGACAAATCACACAGATTGAGCTAGCCCCAAAGTAAGTTCGAGACTTGTGTTATGGGATACTAACTCAACGATACTATATTTTGTAACAAATACATATATAGATAAACATCCAAGACCCGGGCCAATCAGAAAAAGATCATTTTCCGTCATGACCCGACCGGGGATCGAACCCGGGACCTCTCGGTTCAGTGGCAAGAACGTTACCACTGCGCCACCGAGCTCGTCAAATATCGTGAGGTCGTCAAATCGTGTTATACATGTCACATATGCTTTTAAACTTATTTTTGATAATAATAATGAAAAGAAGCACGATTCCAGATTTTTTTCATACCATTATTACCTTATCAAATTTCACGTTGCCGCATGGTCACCCTACTGTTCGAGAATACCAGACAAGCTAACTAATTTGTTTTATAGCCATCTTCTCACCTTTGATGTTGTAAACCAATGATTAGAATTAAAATAGTTACTAAAACGTGTATTTTAAGAATCATGCTAACCCTACTAATATTGTAAAATGCGAAAGTTTGTGAGGATTTAATTTTCCTGAGGAAGGAATCATTTTCAAAATCAATCGTTCATAAAATTGACATTACTACAGTACAGAGTAATTAATGTAAAGACATATAGTAAAACTCATTCTTGTCTTTGTTAATATTTGAAAAATTGTAATGACAGCGCGTGCGCACCCGTCGAAACGCTCTACGAACCACAAAACACCAATTAACCCGAACGAAGCTGGAACGGTTCGCTAGTAAAATCATAAAGTAGCTATTGCCTGCGTGTGAATATCCTTTTGGAAAACAAAAACATTTTCCTTAATGAAAGGTACTACCTATATCCTTCTCCGTACTTCAAATTATGTAAATACGCAAAATTTCAAACATCGGTTCAAATTATGGTCGCACTGTGTATTATCGGCCTGTGGTGGTCGAAAGGTCTCAGGTTCGTATCCTACTGGTGTCAAATGAGTTTGTATACCAATCTGATTCACATATTCCTAGTAGTTTTCATAGACCACCACTCGCTTGCCGTGAAGGTTTAATGTCGTGAGGAAACCTGCACACACTGGTTGACATCAACTCTCCTTAGGAATGCTATTGTTGCCTATTAACTCAAAAGCTGCTGCACGGATTTTGATGCGGTTTTCACTAATAGATAGTGTGATTCCTGTGGAATATTTAGGTGTAAAATTTTACTGGAGCGAAGCAGGGACAGGAACAAGCCGTTAGATTATAAATTATAAATAAAAATAAAACAAAAAATGTTTTACTCTATACATATATTTTATTCTATTTAGTCTTTGGTACATATATACAGGGTCACTAGTATCTAACGCATAACCTTCCAAAGGCGCATAAGGTACATAGAGACTAACATCTTTTGATCCACGACTTTTCTCCAAACGTAATAAATACAAAAAGAAATCGTTTTTTTAGTTTTCATGTCGTTTCTATAAAACGTTAACTTCATGTTCGATTCCGTTACGTAACGCTTCTGTCTCGTGTTGCTTGGCATACAGTTAAGATTTGTAGAATCGCAAAATATGAAATTTTATATGAAAAACAAAAATTACGAATCACGAAAAGTCGTAGAATAAAAGCTGCTTGTTTTGATGTAACCAAGTAGTCTTTAGGAGGTTTTGCGTTTGATACCAGTGACCCTGTATATACCTAATACCGTTACATTTCATTCAGTCTAAACTAATGATTAACGAACGTCAATAGTAAAATAAATCAAAGTAAATTATAAATATTTATTTACATAAAATAAAAACTTTGGTAAGTTTTTTCAGATAATTATTTTAGGATATCAATTATATCAGATATTTGATACAAATTTAAATAAATTACAATATTAGCGTTTAGATTTATACATTTAGGACTGTAGATTCTGTTCAGTCTTCAACTCGAGCGCCCACACGTGCTGTGGCCAGCCGGTTCTCCCTTTACCTCGCTTTTCTGATGATGGATTCAACCCCTGAAATAAATTTAATATCATTAATATCAATAAATCCATTTCTTTCAGGCTGGGAACCATTTTAATTATTATTCATTCAATGGTTCAGTTTTACCCTAATATTTGTATTAGCGTATATATTAAATAGCATTAATTCTCATAATATGAGATTCTCAAAATAAAATATTCTTAATATATTAAGTAGACAATAAAAATAGTAGTTTCTTAATATTGCCAAAGTACTTATAATCATTGGACTAGCGTTTTTGTAAATATTTCTTATACTTCTTAACCCCCGACGCAAAAAGAGGGGTGTTATAAGTTTGACAACTAAGTTTGTCTGTCTGTGTAGGTACGTGTGGCACCATATCAACCGGTGATCCGAATTGATCCGTTTTTTTTTTCGATAGCTAATTTTTATGCGGTGGTTCTTTGATATTCTCGATTTAATCAAAATCGGTCCAGACGTTCATAAGTTCTGGCGAAATGAATATTGAAAGTCGAGGGGATTTGATTTGTCTTTATGTAATAGTTTGAATCATATATTTTGAAAGAGCTCCGCGCGCGGCTTTGTATAGTCTGGCGCCGCTTTCAGCTTGCCTGAATATACAAAAATCTGTTATCGTGCCAGTCAATAAAACTAAACTATTACTTTTATTATATTACATGCACCCTAAAAATACGAAATCTATCCCCAAGACAGTAATATATCGTGAAATGAATGAACACATCACCAAATTATACGGCTAATTTCGTAGTTCACAAAAAGTGTAAACTGCTATTTAAAAGTCTGTTTTTAAGTTAACAAGGTTATAATTGATGCCACGTGGCATCGGTGTGTATTACAGAGGCGTGTGTGTGTTAAAAAAAGATTATAAAAAGTTCAAAACGTGGATTTCGAGACCGTAGACAAAAAAGTCTAGTCTATCGACTGATTGTTATTTTTTTCTATATTTCTTTTAGATCTTTGTCTGTGGTAATTTGATACGTAGGTACATGTTTTAATGGTTACTTATGGGATACGGGAAATATCTATAAGTAATATTAAGTGCGCGTTTCACCGCTTGAAGTTAAAGTAACTTTCAGCATTAAAGAAAATTGTGTGGGTACTTAATATTTGTACTAAGTATGTTGAAGTGAATAAACATTTAATATTTTTTATTCAGTATTATAAATGTAAGTGTGTTTGTCTTTCTTGTCTTTCTTTCAAGCCAAAATGGTGCAATGATTTAGGTAATGTGATTTCTTGTGTGGTAGATAGTGGAGTGATGTAGGCTACTCTTCACGAAGGTGGAATCGCGGGCAACTAATCAAATAATATTGTGAGACTTGTAAGAAGAAAATTTTGTTCATGGCTCCACCCTATCACCGTATTCGGACAGATGCCGACACGAATACATTGCGTAGTTAGTATCAGTGCTTTTATTTGCCGCAATGAAAAACCAGCAATGTAGGTATATCGAACCCGCCAAACTGCGACAATGTTTAGATATAAATTTTGTAACATACCAATTGCCGAACTATAATCATGATTCTAATCTTACATCCTCTCTCAGCTACGTGCTGGATTCGGCGCTGTGGCGCCACGAATCCCAGGGTAGGACTAAAAATAAACCTTGTTGAGAAAGCAATATATCTAATTCAGTTTCGGCGCACCTGATACACAAACAGACAGACACCAGACACGCGCGTTGTTTATGTTATTCTTTAACTGCTTCCGAAATCTGTTTTCGGTTTATATCAGTTTTTGCTCATCGGTGATGTATTATGGTGATTTGTAGCGTGTAGTTCCCGCCCTAGAGTAGGGATACAAAGCCAATGATAACTGAAAACAGCAACAGCATTAATTTCCAAAGAGGTTGAAGATATCTGCTTAAAATTGATTTGTAAATTATAATGATAAAAGTACTATTATTATAAAGAGGTAAGCGTTTGTGAGTTTGTGTGTTTGAGGCGGGTAATCTCCGAAACTACCGAGCCGATTTCAAAAATTCTTTCACCATTACAAAGATACATTATCCAAGATTGCTAAAGGTTATATTTTATCACAAAATTCCCACGGGAGCGAAGCCCCGGACAACATCTAGTCATACTATATATAAGTCAGATTGCGGTATACGAACTCATGCGGCACGAGTAGGATTCGAACCTGCGACTTTTCGAACACATGGCGTCTTAACCACTGGATCAACACCACTTCCGTGCGATGAAATTATGAGATTTTAAGTGAAGAGAATCTGTTACCCATTTCCCATTAAAAAGGTACGGAATTTTAAAAATATCGATATCTGATGAGCAAACACTGACGTAAACAAAAAACAGATTTACTACTATCAAATAAATAAATAAATAAATAAATAAATAAATAAATAAATAAATAAATAAATAAATAAATAAATAAATAAATAAATAAATAAATAAATAAATAAATAAATAAATAAATAAATAAATAAATAAATAAATAAATAAATAAATAAATAAATAAATAAATAAATAAATAAATAAATAAATAAATAAATAAATAAATAAATAAATAAATAAATAAATAAATAAATAAATAAATAAATAAATAGAATATATAATTAATAAATATATTAGGACAAATCACACAGATTGAGCTAGCCCTAAAGTTCGAGACTTGTGTTATGGGATACTAACTCAACGATACTATATTTTATAATAAATACATATATAGAAAAATAAATAAACTTGTAATTATAAACTTGTAATTTATATGTAGGCATTAAGCACTGCAAAATCACGAACAAGCATGGTATTGTTACATAAAGATTTGTAAGAAAAAACGGAATTTATGTATGACTAGATGTTGTCCGGGGCTTCGCCCCCGTGGGAATTTTGAGATAACATATAGCCTATAGCAATCTTGGAGAATGTACCTTTCTAATGGTTAAAGAATTTTTGAAACCGGTTCGGTAGTTTCAGAGATTAGCCGCCTCAAACATACAAACTCACACAGGCTTATCTTTTTATAATAATAGTATATATAAGGATAGGGAGTAATTAGGCCCTTCAGACGTCTTAAGCAAAACACCGCTCTGTCCATTTTTGCGAGTGACGCTCAACACCGAGGTACGTCATCTGGGAACCCTTTGAGCTGTTACTATTTCGGCTGCACGGTCCTTGCTACTGTAATATTTCTCCCGGTTAAGCAGTAAAGGTCGACGTGGCGACCAACTGCAAGTTCACTTCGATATTATTATAAGGATTAAAACCCGGGGCGCAGAGACTAAAAATACGCCACTGCCGATGATAACTTAGCCGAGAATTACCGGATATAAAACAGCAATTTGATTACAATTCGCCAGAACTCGCTAAATGTATTAGGGATGCTCTTGTGGTCTATGTCATATGAGAAGGCAAGAAAATGCTTAACTTATTTTAGAATTATTAAAAAAAACAGGTTTTTATAGTTTTAAAAAATCATAATTCATTTATTAATTGTGAAAAATAGATATATATATATATATATATACATATTATACATAGTTTGAATGAGTTTCTCTAGGCATTTCTTCTCAGCAGATGGTCGTTCCGATATACTAGTAGCTTTGGTAAATGACATTTAATTTAGAATATGACGTGAAAAAGTGCTTGTGAAGGCCTAATTTCTGAATAAATGATTTGATTTGATTAGACATTTATATAAATATGGTATTAGTGTTACTGAAGTCCGCTATAAGTCTCAACATTGTAGTTTACAATGCCATCATAACATGTTAACCCGGGATTACAAGGTATTTTTTTGTGTTATAAAAAGTGTACTGGCCCTTCTTCAATTTCAATTTAGTTTTTCAATTATCCTACGGGAACCCGACCATTTACCGGGATGAAATGTATCTAAGATGTTAGCCCGGTATATAAGGTACCTACAAACCAAATTTCAAGCAAATCGGTCCAGTAGATTACGAGTGATGCGCGTTCAGAGAGACCGACAGACAGACAAAAATTTCCAAAAATATATTTTCGTCATCCATATCAGTAATAATAATAATAAATTTAGGTAATATATATTATGTAACCTTTAATCCTTAGATCTAATGCTAAGAATTATACAAATTGTAAATTATGTAGGTATTTATATTTGTGTTATGGAAGAGTGGGGTCTACTGTGTTATGGAAGAGTGGGGTCTACTGTGTTATGGAAGAGTGGGGTCTACTGGCACAAACATTCCTTTGCTTACAACATTTCTATGTAAACAAATTGTACTTACTGAATAAATAATTTGATGACTTTGACGTTTTTTTGATCAGTAACTAAATATATTCCATGAAGAATTAAAAAAAAATCCAATGTACAAATTTGGCCTTTCTTCAATTTTATTATATGTATTGATGATTAAAATGGTAAAAACAATAATAGTTAATTTCACAGATATTAGAACACAATGTATTGTTCTTATATCAAATAAAATCAAATCATTTATTCAGAAATTAGACCTTCACAGGCAATTTTTCACGTCAAATTTTATATGAAATAGTGATTTATCACAAGCTAAAAACTGTACTGTATCTATGAGTAAGTTAAACAAACCAAATTGGCGGCTTAGCATAGACCACTCCATATCCTCCCAGGGACGTCGTAAGAGACGATTAAAGGGGGAACATAGTCTTGAAAGCTGATAAGCTAATATAGTCTATATTGAAGTCGGTTATGAAATTACGGCAGAATCTTCAAAAATGTCGACTTATTTTTTTTTTTGACGCTAAGTTTATAGTTTGCGGTCAAAGACTAGTGCATTCCAATTGTTTATCATATAACTAGCTGTGCCCCAGGGCTTGGCTCCCGTGGGAATTTCGGGATAAAAAGGGTGCCCTATGTATTATTCCAGGTTATATTCTACCCGTGTACCAAATTTCATAACAATCGGTTCAGTAGATGAGTAACAAACATACATACACACATACATCCTCACAAACTTTCACATTTATAATATTAGTAGGATTATGTATGTCGAAGAGAAGACCAATTAAATTAGAAAAAGTTGAAATGCCCTGGGCTCCAACGCCTTTGCTAAGGATACAACCGGGAAGCACTCATAAGCATAACATTTCAGAGATTATTTTTCCAATTCGCCTCCTGCCTGGCTCTAAACATGGAGTTCTTTTTATCCGCTTCCTCTTTTAACTTAGACCACTTCCTAATCTAATAAAGTGCAACACATGGCCGAGATAACTATAAAAATATCTACAGACAGACGCCCACCGTGTCATATTACGTAAATATAACGTTATTATCGTTTCAATGATATTAGTTTATGATATTATGGTGATTTGTGGCGTGTGGTTCCCGCCCTAGAGTAGGGATACGTGAAAACTGATAAACAGCAACAGCATTTCCGTAGATGTTGAATATATTTGCTTAAAATTGAGTTGTTTTCCACCGGAACAAGCATAGTGATAAATCTATACTATTATTATAAAGAGTTAAGCGTTTGTGAGTTTAAATGTTTAAGGCGGGTAATCTCCGAAACTACCGAACCGATTTAAATAATTTTTTCACCAATCAACAAAAAAAAACACAAAAAAAAATCTATTTGTGATTTTACAGAGTATATATATATAAATTACAAGTTTATTTGTTAGACAAATTAAAAAACCCCCGACTTTCAATATTCATTTCGCTACAACTTTTGAACGGCTGAACCGATTTTGATTTAAACATATCTAAGAACCACAACATAAAAATTAGATAAGTATCAAATAAAAAACCGCATCCAAATCGGTTCACATGTTGATGAACTAGGGTGCCACGTACACAGACAGACAGACACAAATTTTTGCGTCGGAGGTTAAAAATAAATATTCCCGGTCAATAAATGTTTTACTTTAGAATGGTATAGGTTAGAACCGATATTTAAGTATTTTCACGCAAAATCTACTGAACGGATTGTTACGAAATTTGGTAAACGGGTAGAATATTACCTGGAATTGTTATTCCAGGTAATATTCTACCCGTTAAGATACCTACCTACCATAAGATACTTTTTATCCCGAAATTCCCACGGGAGCAAGCCCTGGGGCGCGGCTAGTAATTTATAAAATCATCATTTTTTAGTTGTGTATCTTGTGTTTAGTTGTTGTGTTAATTTTTATAATATATCAATGTTAACTAAACCCTATATTTCGTTGCAAGACCCTCGAAAATAAAACAGGTAAATAAATCACACTTTACAATGAAATCACATTGAAAAAAAAAAAACTTTTTGCACTCCGGGAGCGCCGGCAGAAGTGAAAACTTGAATATTAACGTGCACTTTTGACGTATTACGAATTTTCGATCAGGGTCACGTGTCCTGGTCCTGACGACTAAAACCTTGTGAAACATACAGATATTTAGTTCGTATGGCGCCGCGCCGTCCATACTTTGAGCACTTTCTCATGGCTATCAATGCAACTCGCTCGACAGTGCATTACCTTATCTCACATATGCTGCACTTGAGATTTACTCTCGACGGCGTCTGTTGGATGCTGTTTCAACTAATATATCTAATCCTTATTAAAACTAGAGTCTAGCGATCGGACTTTTACGAAAGCACTTTCGTAAAAGTAGAAAAATAAGGTACTTGTATTATTCGATGCTTTTGCGACATTTTTGTACATATTGACTACCGCACAAAATCTCAGGGACAGGGACGTCTAAAAATCGTTATCACTAACAAATTATTGTAGGGGATAACAGTCTGTCGATGCTAATTACAACCAGTAGTTTGTAGCTTGTGAGAAATACAAAAATTGACGGGGAAAAAGTGCCTGTGAAGGTCTAATTTCTGAATAAATGGTTTGAATTTGACAGAAGCTAAATCTGTATTAAGTATACTTATGTATAGGTCCTCCCCTCCCCTCTCCCTGTCTTCCCCAGAGACTATATCATGGAGTACTTCGAAAAGGCCGCGAAAATATATTCAGGGTCGACAACGCGCGCGTGACACCCCTAGTGCTGCACCGTACGTAGACTGCGGTAGCCACTTCCAATCACGTGGGCCGCTGTCACAGACAAGCTCAAACATAGGCTGCATTTTAAAAAAATCAACCCCCCAATGGCAATAACGGTGGGGGATGAAAGTTTGTGTGAAAATAAAAGATCATTAACATTATGACGATGAAAGAGAGCACCTCATATACATACTTGTGAACTAGGATCAGCTGTTCGTCTTCTAGTAGTTGTATGATGTAAATCAGCTCTGAAACCGCCAGCTGGTTCTCCGTCAGTCTCCAAAACCTTCAGTAGGTAGGATATGTAGGACGTCGCAAGCCGTAGCGTTTTTATCTGCGGAAGAAGAAACGGTTAATGTCAGAACGGTCTGAAGAGACGTGATAGCCGGCTGAAGGAGGTAGGAGGCAGTCAGGATTATCTCATAGTGGAGTAAGGATTTGATTTGTCAAGTCCAAAGTCAAGTTTATAGATAAAACGCGTCTTTATTCTTTATGGAATACACGGAGCCGCAAAATTCTAATGTTGCGTTCTAGGTATCTAGGTTAAAATAGATTTTCGGATTTTTAAACTTTTCTCAGGATTAATATCCTAGAATGGCCTGAATAAACAAAGCTGAGGATTTTTCACAGATAGAACATGTTTAATGTTCTGTGGGATTTTTAAAATGTACCTAATACTCAATAAAGTACTTATACTAAAGATACTCTTTTCGAGTGGGATATTTGCTAAAGATAATTAAGTAGTTGTCAAAATTTTTAAGTTACGTCACGTTTTTGATACTCCAGAGGGTTTCGACTGTTACGCTGCGGCCGCGCTGTCATTACAAATGTTCAAATTTTAACAAAGACAAGAATTAGTTTTACTATCTATAAAATAATTAGTGTGCACTGTGGTAATGTCGATTTTATGAATGATTGATTTTGCAAATGATTCTTTTCTCAAGAAAATTGACGGATCGTAACGAAAGCGCGGTCGCAGCGGTCTAACGCTCTGAGATTACAATTTACGCGGGAAAACAAGCCAAAAAATTTTTTTTTCACTCCCATAAGCATAGAAGAAAACGACGAATTCTAAATCGGATATTTTTTACAAATTTTTTCGCTTCCAAATATTCATTCTAGAACTTCTTAGACATACTGGACGACCTCGGTGGCGCAGTGGTAAAGTTCTAGCCACTGAACCGAGAGGTCCCGGGTACGATCCCCGGTTGGTTCATGATGGAAAATGATCTTTTTGCGGGTCTTGGATGTTTATCTATATAAATATTTGTTATAAAATATAGTATCGTTGAGTTAGTATCCCATAACACAAGTCTCGAACTTACTTTGGGACTAGCTCAATCTGTGTCATTTGTCCTAATATATTTATTTATTTATTTTATTTGTTTACACTATTTTCAACCATAAACTAACGTAGTAAACACGTTTCGTAACCGTTGGCTCCGGAAGAAATAAAGACGTATATCTATCTGTTTCTGTAATCTGTTCGTATGGAATTTAACAGTACAGTCGTCAAACTCCTTCAGCCAACCCAGAGTAAAAACCAACCTTCGTCATTTTAGTGTCGGGTAGGACGTTAGGTATTCGCTGACGGAGACTTGAGAAGGCAGTATTGATGCTCTGCGATCTCTTTCGCACCATCTGGCGATTGCATAACAGTGAGTGAGATGGAAATACCTACTAAAAATTAACGCCTCTTTGAGTTCTATTCGTCTTATTTTGTACTTATGGTTACCCATATTTATCACAAAATCTTTTTTCACAAAATCATTAGACCACAATAGACCCATATTTCAACCACAAGGTAAAATATGGTTAACCACGAGGTTACCCATATTTATTACAAAATCGGCCCAACGATTTCGCCGTGAAAGCGTGACAGACAGACTTACGCATTTCTAATAAATTATATTATATTTTATGTTCAAATTATACATACTATACTTCTAGTTCCAAAATGGTGGATTTTAATTATTATTATTTCATAATAAATTATCAATTTTCAGATTTTTCACTTCATGTCTTTCATGATTCTATATGTCTAGATCAACGAATGTTCTAAATCAACGAGAAGTTATGTATATAGGTATTAATTTTCTTTCAAAGGTTCAAAAATATAGGACACGTTCGCACAATATAATGCTAAAAGCATTATCTAACAATCAATGGTTCAAACAGAGAATGTGATGTGGGTGCAAAAAATAAAACAAAGTCCTAATATAAATATATATCACGCAAATAATTGACATCGGTAGAAAGTCTGCGAAACTGAAGTGGGATTGGGCGGACCATGTAAGCCAGAAGAGTGACTACCTGGGTCCCGACTGATGGGAAAAGATCGCAAGGCAAGCCGAAGGTGCGATGATCCAACGAACTGTCGGCCTTCGAAAGGATTGGCAACAGCTGGCGAGGAATAGAAGTGGTTGGAAACAAAGAGGGGATGATTTTGCCCAGCAGTGGGACCTGAGAGCTACATAAAATAAAATATAACTGTGTTAACTGTTCAGCCATTGGATGGGTGACTAAAAATGTATTCTCTTTATCATAATCTCAGCTCCTCCGTGCTTCGACAATTGTATTGCCGTTAGGCACGGCTGTATTTGCAGTGTTTAAAACTCACCTATCCACATTGGGCCCGCGTGATGGGTCATGGCTCATGGCCCATCATCCCTATCCATTTTTAAGGAAGGCCCTGTTACTCTTTCACGCAAATGTGGTATAGTTCCATCGTTCGCCAAAACGATGATTTTGCCAAGGATAACGCTGAGATTTTTACATTACCGATATTTCCACTGACAGCTGTCAACTGTCAGTTTTTTGATGATACCTTTGCTTTACCTCAATTTAAAAAATTACTAGGCCGGCAATATCTAAAAGAATATATTAACTAACAGAACATGAAATAACACATAGAGTACTTTTTTCCGAAATTCCGACGGCATAATGGCCCGGAGCGCGGCCAGTATTTAAAAATAACCGAAAGTTTGAAAAATATGGCTGACTATGATTTGGAAATCGAAACAAATTACCTTAGAGAGTTTAGTGTCAGGAGGCACGTTAGGGATGCACTCTCGGAGATCAGAGAAAGCCGTGTTGATACTCTGCGTTCGTCTCCTCTCCTTCTTGTTGGCTGTAGTTCGTCTTTTGACCACCCGGACGAAGGAGGGCGCTGGTCTGTCGTAGCGGATTGGAACTGGTTGCATCTCACAATCTAGACCTGGATTTATTTAAATTGACATAAACATTAACATGTAAACAGCTAGTAACGAATCTATCGTTACTAGCTGTTTACACGCGCCTTCGCCCTCTTAAATGCCCTGGTTAACAGATTTTCATGGAACAGGGAAAAAATACCCTATGTGTTATTCCAGGTTATATTCTCCTATGTACCTACTTTCATGACAATCAGTCCAGTGGATTTTGCGTGAAAGAGTAACAAACATACACACATATATCATAAACATACACTTATATCCTCATAAACTTTAGCATTTGTAATATTAATAGGATTAGATTCGTTGTGACGTTGTAAAATTACTTATACTTACCCTATTGTATAATTTAAAAAGCAATAAATAAATTTGTGGCAACACGAAATGTCACTGTCTTAAAGATCATATGACAGAGGTTTCGCGCCAGATGGTAATATATGAGTGCTGTTCGGGGATTGTCTTTACGATAAGCATATATTTTGTGAACCACAATAGAATATTTCTAGACATAACTGCTTGACATTAACCACAATATAGTGATGTGATCTATCTGTGACTTTCCTTATACACCTGAATCACCCCGAAAATTCATACAAATAGGGAAGTATTTACTGCACATTTAGCCCGCCAGAGCACTGTATGTTAGGTACACAAAAGCTTTGCCTCCTTTTGCTATGTCGAAAATACTAAAATAGTGTTATTATTTTCAGGATAATCCACTAAACCCTTCCTTTTTCCTTCAAACTCGCACCACGATTCAAAATTCAAAATTGGCGCTTTTTGCCTACATTGGCGCAATGTTTGTGAATCTTAGTTGTCCCAGTAGCGCCATCTGCGCTGAGCTTTGCGCAATATTAAAAAAAAAAGTTTGTAAAATAACTTAAACATACCACCACCATTTTGAGGATATCCGTGGTGCATGGGGTGGTAGCTGTCGTAGGGTTCGTTGTTAACATGTATGTCTTCGTAACCTAGTGAAAGAAATAAGTTTGTTTTTTTACAAAGACGTGATCTTTGACACACATTAATTTAAAAAAAAATTGTAGGTGTACAAACATTTGTAAAATGTAAATAATGGTAAGCCCTTCGGGGACGACAGGGACCAACACTATTCAAATGAGTTTCTCTCGGAATTTCTTCTCAACAGTGGTCGTTCCGAAATGCCAGTAGTTTGTAGCTTGTGAGAAATTGCTATTTAATATAAAAAAAGACGTAAAAAAGTGCCTGTAATGGTCTAATTTCTGATTAAATGATTTGAATTTTAATTTAACGCGATAACTTACGAACCGTTGGTCTGATTTTGACGAATTTACAAGGTATGTAAGTAGGATTTGCTTATGGAATTTTTAAGTTCGTGGAGCAACAAAATCGGTTAAGTCGTATTTGAAATATTCACAATATTGTAAAAATAAATTGTGTTCGCGAGGTCCAAGTTCGCGGCGAACAACAATTAATAATAATATAAATAGAAATATTACCATATCCTCTGCTGATGTAATGAGAAGCGTCCTGATACATGTCCTGGGCATCGAACTCTGGACCCTCTGTGTTGGACGCTGGCCAGTACACGCCTCCGTCCATTGGGCTGCCTGCAATGACTTGATGATAGCTAACGGCAGGAACAGCGACGCTTGTACTTTTACGAATATTTTACCAAAATATTCGTAAAAGTAATGTGAAACCGTGTATTTAATAAGTACCTACTTCGTACAACTAATCCAATGTGGGAAACATATTCAAATCGCTGTGTGTTTCGATTCGATTCGATTCGATTCAAAACACACAGCGCTTTGAATAAAGTCTGACGTCACGGCATTATTGATAATTTTTTTTTTCAAAAATGTTTTTTTTTTGACACTAGCTTTCATTGTCTTCAGCGAGAGATCTTCATTTTTTAGTCGTGACAAAAATCACGTCCGCGCAAAAAACCGTTGAGTTCCCTCGACGGGAGACGATTCTGGTTGCACCATCGCACTTATCATAATAATACATTGTTGAAACTGAAGCGACGTGGAAAATTTCAACTCTGCACGAGAAGCGGAAGTAGGTGAATAAGATTTGATTACATATGAACTTCGGGACAGGTGAAACTAAAGTTAAAGCTTGTAAAAACATGAACTCACCCTGGAGTGAGGGTGGACAGTAGAAGGGAGGTTCGTACCGGTCGATACCTTCGTCTGAAGGTGATATGCTGCCATAACTAGACATCGGAACCTAGATGAAACAAAAATATTTTTTTCTTTTTTTTTTTTAAATATTTTTTATTGTATACCTACAGAATGACTTCTCATACATTGGCAATATTTCGTCTACATGCTCAGTCCATCATTCTGAACAACTTTTAGTGGGAACTCCGCGACATTTGGGAAATTACAAAAAACACAGCTGTTCTATACAAAATTAAATACTTAACTTGTGGAAAAAGTATGTGTTTTCGCGATTCCAATGTTGCTTCCATACGAAAAGTTGTTCAGTACCATCACAAACTCAAATATCTTTATTGCAATAACTGTGTAGTATAAGGTATAGATGGCACATACAATACAACAGTTTACCCTCACAGGCGTGCAATATTAGCGTTAAGTCACACATACTATGTTCTACATATGAGCATTTAGATAAAATAATGCCTATGTATAAAAGTTTAAAATTTTAGTCTTATATAATAAATTATGTTTATGTTAAATAAATTTTAGTCTTGTTTAAATCTTGGTACTATATGGCTTACTATGGAATTATACTTATACTTATATCTACATATATACTTATAAATAAATATAAATTGTGTTGTGGAAGAGCGATGTCTCCTGGCACAGGCGTAATGCTTAAAAGGAGGCATTAATCAAAAAAGAGTTATTATGTAAACTAGTTTTTGAAAATAAATTATTATTATTATTATTATTATAAGAAATCACCCTGCAGTGGGCAAATGAGCATGCAGGTCGTTGATGGTAAGCAAATACCGAAGGACATGGAAACCGGCAACCCGATACGGGTTTTGGCACACGCTTTCATTATTGTCAAAGAGATCTTATTGCATTCAATGTGTGACAAAACAATCATGTTCGTGCAATAAACCGTTGAAGAGTTCCCATCTGGAGTCTGGGTGCACCATCCGGTCATGATTATCATAATAATGCATTGTCATCCAAACTGAACGTGTGTACAAAATTTCAGCTCAATCGGTTGAAGATATCTGCTTCAAAATCGAGTTGCAAGATTCCACCCGTGACATAGAGACATAGTTACATTGCACGTTAAATAAAATCTTATAGGTACATTTTATCTATCTACCTAATAAAGAAAAATAACAAAAATACCTATCTAACGTTTTAAAAAAAAGTTTTTCGTTTCATATTCATTACTACCGGCCCGTACCGGCTTCGCTTGGGTAAAACAATATATAAGAAAAGTTGCCTATTGCCACTCATAAAGGTTTCTTCTGTCTCTGTGAGAGAACCCCCTTAATTTTTTAAAGTCGGTAATACTTCATAAAATCAATAACTAATCTCTCGTTTCCTTCCCCTCGCTTATTAAGGAACCCCAAAATCGGCGCCAACTATTATTAGTTACATTTTCAAGTGCCTCTCGAAATCAATGCTTTACTGTTTTAACCTTCAGCTTCTCATTGCATTTGAAAAAATATGTTCTAACTTTTTGTCCACGGACAAAAATCAAGGGCATTGTATGAGGACGAAGTAAAGAACAGTTTCTCTCTCAATCGGGTCTGTAACGCCACGAAGCCTATGTCAGCGTAATAAATAAACCTTACAAAATTCAGGCTGTGATTTTACGACCGGCCTGACGTTACCTACTTGGGAATGTTGTTGCAGCTGATATAGCTGCCAAGGCGACCTCGGTGGCGCAGTGGTAAAGTGCTTGCCTCTGTACCGAGAGGTCCCGGGTTCGATACCAGGTCATGATGGAAAATGATCTTTTTCTGATTGGCCCGGATCTTAGATGTTTATCTATATATGTATATGTTATAAAATATAGTATCGTTGAGATAGTATCCCATAATACAAGTCTCGAACTTACTTAGGGGCTAGCTCAATCTGTGTAATTTGTCCTAATATATTTATTTATTTAAGGCTAGGTACGTGTTTCTCGTACAACACCCACAGATATTATGGTCCTATTCTAAATGAGTAATTCGTTGTTTACCAGATTTATAGTTTGTAATTTAACAATTGTAATGTCCATCGGCACTTTTCTTATAGGTATAGGATAAGTAGGTGAAATTAAAAATGTTATGTACTAACCTATAGCTACAGACAAACATCGGGACAAATGAAACGAAATACCAGCTTGTAAAAATGATTATTTTTACTGAATATAACCTTATTTATTTATACAATACCAAATTCAATAGTGCTGTTAATTACCACAATATAGTATAGTTATCACAATATAAAAGATATTTGTGTATAATAACAAATGTCTTTTGATATTTTAAAATGTGACGTGAAAAAGTGCCTGTGAAAGTGTTATTTCCGAATAAATGATTTGATTTTGACTATAAAAAGTCTAATACTGAAGAATTTACATGTTTCACAGGAAGCAAGTGAACATAAAACTAATATAAGTAAATCGACACACGTCCCGTTTCACGTAAACAATGATAAACAACTATACAACGTGCGGAGCACGTGTGTCATTTTTTTTAGTTTGTTAAAAAATGTCTATGGTATGGGTATGGTTACAAATTTTGTTGTTACAATATTGAGTAGAAAATTAAAACGTAAAATAGAAAGTTAAGTAAGTAAGTACCTATTCAAATTACGAAATATTAATTAATTGGCAGTTCGACTGAATAAAAGAATGTATAAATAATCAAAACACGATAATCAAATATTACTAAAGTTGAACAATTTTATTAATTACGAGATTTACTATTTTTACTGTAGGTGTCATTAAAGTATGTACTTATTACTTATATTAGAAATGGTTTTCGACTCCAAAACCCGTGACGTCACAATACATTTCTGTTAAGAAGCTCCATATAAAATGTTCGTTTTTGATATTAGAAAAAGTATATGGTTTGACTAAATAGTTGGAGTGGAGCCAGTTGATAAATTTTAGGTTAGATTACAATTTAAATGCCTTTTGCTTTTTTTCTTCTTGTACCTACACCAAAATCGTGACTTCATATGATACTAGATGTTGCCCGAGGCTTCGTTCCCGTGGGAATTTCGAGTTAAAATATAGCCTATCTATAGCAAATAATTGGTTAATGTACCTGAATTTTTGAAATCGGTTCGGTAGTTGCGAAGATAGAAAGTCACAAGCTCTTACTTCTTTATAATAATCGTTTAGATTAGGTATACGAGAAGACCCATACCAATATTAATTTGTTTTTACAATCTGTTTTATTTAGTTTCACCTGTCCCGATGTTTGTTTGTCTGTCCGTAATCAAATCGTACCTACAAGTTTGACTTCTCCTACTTGCAGTTGTTCTACAGAATTGTTTGTAATTAATAGGTAAACGTAAAAACTACTGGACCGATTTTAATGACATTTGGTACACAAACAGAAGAAACCGTCAAAAGTGACTACGGCAACTTTTTTTATTGTGGCTTTACCCGAAGCGAAGCCGGGACGGACCTCTAGTATGTATTGGGTGAATTTCACGAGCGTTTTAAACGCTGCCGCGGGCTATCATTAGTGTTTATTAAATTGTACCATACACTTAGTGTGTCAATTTAATTATCCTATTTTATAAATAAGTAAAGTACTGGTACAATGTTAATTTTATAAATGTTTAATTTACAAAAAAATTATTCTTTATTCATAAAAAATACGTGTGACACTAATGAACCGCTATACGAAACCACGGGCACAAGCTACTGGTCTGAATGTAAGGTCATCTTAAAAATCTAAGTTAATCCATACTAAGTAATATACTTAAGTACTTAGACGTCTGTTACGTTTTCATGGTTAAACAGCTGGACGGATTTTGATGGTTGCACCTAAGTACTTATATCAAAATAAAAAAGAAAAATTAATTCTCAAATTCAGTGAAGATTGCGATAGTGAAGATAAATTTTAATGTTTTATGTTCTCATAAAAATGTACCTAATAAAAATCAATGGGATCCCAATTCAGACACCAAGATGTGCGGTATTGGAGGTTTGAGATAAAATCCAACTTGAAAGAACTTTAATGATGATTTTAATTTAATTGGGAAAATATAATGTAAAAAATATTTTGGCTACTTACCTATTTCAATAAAAAATGTTTCGATATCGATAATCCACTGATCTCCGTTAGATTAAATCACTGTTTTATAGGTACACATCACTATCCCATTATCTAATCAACATTTTTTATTCTAAAGGCGCACCATTAAAAAAAAACACTATCCAAAATCACACAACACTACTAAAAAGACAAAAAACGGGTACGCAATTTTAAAAACAATTTTGTTTTTTATTTTTCTAAGTTCAAACAGCTGTCAAATATTGACAGGATGAGGCGAAGCGCGCGAATCGCGTTTTGATTTTTGACGCACTGGCTGGCATTGTCCTGTTGGAATGGGCGTGAAAAGGAGGAGCTATAGCAGGCGGGGCGGGAACAAAACATAATTCTTGTGCCTTGTAAAAGAACTGAATTACACAAAGTAGGTGAGTAAATTAATTTAAAATTTATCACAGACCCCTGTGATAAATTTTAGATTAAGTTACCTACAAAAATGGGTCAAATTTCTATTATGAGGACTAATTGAGAGGTCACAAATATTTTTTATTTATCAAGTTGATTGCATTTAGGCATTTATTGATTGTGGTAAAAATCTGTGAAAAAAGTGTTATTTTTATATCTATATTTCTTGTTATAATTCCATATGTAGACGTAACACCAGCACACCAATCTAATACCAAATTCACCGCTATTACTTATACCCACATCATAGTTCTATGCAGAGTGACATGAGCTGATGAGGAGTTAGTTGTACTTGTTGGACATTTTATTACATATATTGAATGCATTAGTTCAATTTCTACTTAAGTAGTAAAATAAAAAAATCGTAAGTATAATTCTCAAATACTGGTTCTATAATCGGTGGTGCTCTCATCTCACAAGCTCCGCCCCCATTCCCTGATTGGTCAAGGCCTGTTCCAATGGCATTTCACACCCCCTTCTAATATCAATTTGTGATCATGGACTTCTAACGTGGCTGGACTGGATATGTCATCCAAGTATATCTGAAGTGTTAGTAGTTTGTAGCCTTTTGAGAAATACTATAAAATTTAAAAATTGACGTGAAAAAGTGAGATTTGAATAGATTTTAAAAATATGTTAAACAACTTGTACAGGTTTTAATACTTAAAACATCTTGTACAGGTTTTTCTTGTATACCGTCTAGCTACGCCCCTAGCCTTCGTTCCCGTGGGTATTTCGGGATATACCGTGTTATTCCAGGTCCTATGTTCTACCCGTGTACTAAATTTCATAACAATCCGTCCAGTAGATTTTGCATGATAAGAGTAACAAACATACACACAAATCCTCACAAACTTTCGCATTTACATCAATAGGATTGTTTCCAGTAATATTTATACAAATAAGGCGAAGATGCAGCAAGCACTATCTGTCTTCTCTCTCCCTTCCAAAGACACAGTGTCGCTCATTTAGGAACTTTATGACTGCTACAAGGGATCAACGCACGAATGATATAAAAAAATATATTTGTCTCTTCTTACATTTTGGGTAGGTACTAATATGTAACTTTATTTTTATGCTACGAAAAAAAAATTTAAAATTTTTCATTGCCTAGTCTATTTTCTGTAAGTAGAAATCTATACCCCACAACATTGCGATTAATCTAATCGCTAAGAGCAAAGTGAGGTTAGGGGCCATAATTATTTAATTAAATTACAATATACACGTGGCCATTTTTATATCTCCATCGCGCGTTAATGAGGTATAATCTAATTTGGATCAATTTGATTGTGGCTTTGGCATTAGTATACACAATTTAAATAATAACTTTGGAGTTTATTCGATCGTATAGCTTAGGAAGGGTTGTGTCTTTGGGCGCGAAAGTCGGCCATATTGAATTAAAATCGACAGATGATAATGAAATTTTTATTTTTTAAA
Organism: Plodia interpunctella; assembly: GCF_027563975.2. Classification (NCBI taxonomy): domain Eukaryota; kingdom Metazoa; phylum Arthropoda; class Insecta; order Lepidoptera; family Pyralidae; genus Plodia; species Plodia interpunctella. Next base: position 3,286,535 of record NC_071322.1, read on the forward strand.
CTATCTAAATGTTGCAATGTGATTTCGTTATTTACAAAATATTAAGACAACATAACATATTATTTTTATTTAAATAATAACAACGCGGCAATGCTGTCTGCCTTCTGGACAAATTATCTCAAGGCAACAAAATGCCGGAACTGGCATTTTTCTAAATATTAAATTTCCCTATGTCCACTAAAATCCAATCTTAATGAATATGCATCGCTTTCCACTTTTATCCTAGATTCAGAATTTTTTGAGATAAAATGTAAATTCGTGGACATAAAACGTGTGAATCTGAAATGATTTTTATTTTTTACAACACGCCATTACCATTTAGTATGAGATCTCGACAGGGAATTTTGGTTTTCGTTCGTGCACAAAAGTGCATCACCTACCCATCTATGAGCTCGACGAAGCACTTTGGCGTTTCCTTATAACCACAGATATTAGAACACTGTGGTTGAAAGTAATTAAAATGATCGGAAAATATATAACCATATAAACTTTTTTCTTTCTGGCAACTAATCTAGAACATTCAATAGTGTAACTAAAATAATCTATAGCGCTTATGTATTTACACATAAATCAGCACTTTTTTTCTGAAAGGTTCGGTCCAACGTTCTTGATACAATAAAACAAAGAATACAGTAAAAACTCGATTTATTACATCATATTTCGATACATTGTGTTTAAAGATGATACAAATCAGAAAACTCGCTCATCCGCTTTCTCCCTCAGCCGAGACTTGAGCGTCGGAGGCCAGTGCCCAGTTTCCTACAGTTTCGTCTCCACTTCGCACGGTCGTCGGCATCCCTAGTTGTCGGACCATTGGCACGCACATCGTCCTTGATATTACAGAAAGCTACTCTGCGTACAGTAAACAGCATATCAACCCAAATCCATTGCAAACTCGCCGCACCTACTACAATCTAGTTATTTTATTTTATAAAATACTTTTTGGATCACTTACAATGTGACGATACATTATACAGGGTTACTGGTATCAAACGCAAAACCTCCTAAAGACTACTTGGTTACATAAAAACAAGCAACTTTTATTCTACGACTTTTCGTGATTCGTAGTTTTTATTGTTCATATAAAAAATATACAATCTAATTAACGATTCAATACATGTTAACTCTATTAATAGCCGAGCAACACGAGACAGTACAGAACTTTAGTAGCGTAATCGAACACAGAGTTAACGTTTTATAGATACGACATTAAAACTAAAAAAAGGAAAATTTTAGTATTTATTACGTTCAGGCAAAAGTTGTAGAACAAAAGATCCTCTATGTACCTTATGCGCATTTGGAAGGTTATGCGTTAGATACCAGCGACCCTGTATAAGTGTGGGTTATACAAATCGTTCATTATAAATACAGTTTTATACTTAATTAGACTATTTTATATTTTAAATACATGATTATTTTATCTAAATATCCCTTGTATTAATGATTATAAACATTAGACTGATATTAAAATCAAGTTTTCAATTGTTTTCTTAACCTGTCCTGTTATTTATAAACAAAGCACACTATAAACTAAAGAATTTCGTCTCTTACTTTCAATCACTGTAGTATGAAACAAAGTCGCTTCCCGCTGTCTGTCCCTATGCATATATAGATCTTGAAAACTACGAAACGGATTTTGTTGCGGGTATTTTTTTCTATTGTTTAGTAATTTCTCAAATTTGATTCGACGACCTCGATGGCGCAGTGCTTGCCTCTGAACTGAGAGGTCCCGGGTTCGATCCCCGGTCGGGTCATGATGGAAAATGATCTTTTTCTGATTGGCCCGGGTCTTGGATGTTTATCTATATGTGTATTTGTTATAAAATATAGTATCGTTGAGTTAGTATCCCATAAAACAAGTCTAGAACTTACTTTGGGGCTAGCTCAATCTGTGTAATTTGTCCTAATATATTTATATAAATAAAGTTATCGTATATTATATTCTACATACGTCTATATCTTATATTGATAATTTACTCAAGTTATATTTTTCATGAGAATGTTGTGTGAATTATTGTGGGGGTTGTCTTTTAGTGGCGGGTCGTTGACGTTTTTCGAGCCAACGAAACTCAACTGTTTTTGTTCAACGAGCAACTAGTTACTAAACCAGTTGGCAACACTGGTTTGATATAACAAAGTGGCTTTGTTTTTGGTTCAACGCATTGCACGTAGACAAAACAGTTGAGAGTTTTAAGATTACAGTATTTTTTCATTCACACTCCAGTTCGCTCGCGCCGCGCGCGACTTCGTTGGAAGCAAACCAGTTGGGCATCATTCCAACTACTTTTGCAGTTGTGACTAAACCAGTTGGACCGTTGAGCATAGAAAACAGTTGAATAAAACGGTTAGTTGAGATAACGCCCACGACTAGCTGTCTCTACAAATAACTATTTAATCTATCTCCATATATATTTATTTACCATCGTCCCATATGCAGCAATCGTTGGTTTAAATATTCACAGCATTAACCAAAACTAGATGTGATTAACGAGCAAGGTTTAAATGTACATAACATGCACAATATTCCACACGTGCGAAGCAGAGGCGTGGCGCTAGTGAAACGTTGTATCTCCATGACCATGATCTCTACATATATGAATGTACCTAGCTTTCGACCGCGGCTTCGCTCGTTGATTTCCCGCGCGATCAGTTATTCCGGGATGAAAGGTACCCTATGTCCTTCTCCACACTTCAAACTACATGTGTGCAAAACTTCAATAAGATTGATTGAGTAGATAAGGCGTGAAGAGGTAACAAACTTTCGCATTATAAATATAATATTTATAGTTAGACGGACATACATAAATTCCATCCGTGCGAAGCCGGGTTTGCCGCTATTTACAAACGTGGTATCTATATCTCCACGACCGAGTGGTACTCGGACCGTTTCGACCGCTGCGCACGCGCTGTCATTACAATTTTTCAAATTTCAACAAAGACAAGAATCATTATTACTATACGACTTTACATTAATTACTTTGTACTGTGGAAATTTACAATTTTATGAATGATTGATTTTGAAAATGATTTCTTCCTCAAGAAAATTGACGGATTGTGATGACAGCGCGTGCGCGGCGGCCGCAACGCTCTGCGAACCACCGACCGCGATCTTCACATATAAACGTATATTATTATCGTGCCTTATGCATAAGCCGGAGGTGTCTGAGCGCACACCTGGCCGCTGTGCCCTTAGCGATGCGGTAGTTGCGGCCGACACCCTTGAATGTTCCGCGGCCGAACACTTCCACGGACACGCGGACGCGACGCCCGTCGGCCAGACGCTCCGGTTTGCTAAGAGCCCGGGGTAAATAAGTTTAGTCATAAAATAAAAAGTTAATTTTTTTAGGCTAAGAACGTCAGAAATGCAAAATGTCAGTTCAGAAACCCATAATGTCAGGTGTTGCATAATGACAGATAGGCATAAAGACAGATTCCCATAATGACAAATTCACGTAATGACAGATTCACGTAATGACAGATTCACGTAATGACAGATTCACGTAATGACAGATTCCCATAATGACAGATTCACAGATGGACAGGTCAATCTCGAATTGAATAATAAAATAACAATAATGATTGCAAATAAGAATAATAATGATAGAAACAAAATTCTTTATATGTTATAAACGACTAAAATCCAAATTTTCATGTCACTAACTTCAACGGTGTAGAACTTTCATATAAAAGATTTTCACCCCATTCACCCCCTGCGGGGTAGAATTTCCAATAATCCTCTCTTCTCAACTCATCTTCCTACGCCCAGTAGTTTCGGCTGTACGTTGTCTGTCATTCAGTAAATCAGTAATATAATATATATATAATATATATTGATATATATTGATAGTCCCTTCAAATTGTAAATTTTTTGGCCTAATACTCACCCAAAATTATAAACATAGGTGATAATTTTAACAAATATATGAACTATGAAATAAATTTTACTGTAATTATGTTAATTGGTCCACTTAATTTTTAATATATGTATAAGACCTACATTTGTTAATAAACGTCTTTGGAGGAAAGGCCGCGGTGAAGTTTGTTGCGCCGCTTCTTCTACACATGCGCTTTGGAAGTCGGCGGTAGACTTAGTTTAAGTAATTTTTATTCGACGTCAACAAGTGATGTATATAATCCTAAATTGAATCAAGAATTTTGAATTTGAATTTGACCTATCTACAAGAACAAATAAATGGCCAAAAGTTTGTAATTCTGTATCAATAAAGTATGTATGTCTGTCGGTCATCCAAATAATATTCATAGTCGTATTCCTCATGGCTAAGGGTCGTGGTCATTACGTGGAATGAAACACACACAACAACTTTCTTGGCGCTATTAATGAAGTGGTTCGCCATTGCTATACTCCATTTCACACACAAGTTAATAATAATCAACCGGTGTGCAGGTTGTTGTTGCCTCACTGCCTCACGATGTTTTCCTTCACCGGAAGCAAGTGGTGTTCAAATTGGTGTACAAACTCATGTGGCACGAGTAGGATTCGAACCTGGGGCCTTTCGATCCACAGGCGGGCGTCTTAACCATTACACCACCACCGCTTCAAATAAAATACTCACCCAAATTTAGCAGTATCAGGTTCGGCCTCCAGCAGTTCCCTAACGGGAGACTTGGGCGCGGCCGCGCTGAATGCCTCTAACTCCGCGCCCATCAGATTCACGTATGATTTCCACACGGCTCCGAGAGACATTCCTGACAATGGATAAACATTTGTTATCAACTAGCCGTCGCCCGCGGCTTCGCCCGCGTCGATCTCACACGGGAACAGTTTTCCCACGGGATGAAAGGTACCCTATGTCCTTCTCCACACTTCAAACTACATGTATGCAAAATTTCAAGAAGATTGAAGATTGAAGATAGAGCTTGAAGAGGCAACAAACAATCAAATTGACTTTCGCATCCTAACTATAAATGCAAAATTAAGTTTGTTATCTTTCATTCCGGAAAAATAACTGTACTCCCGTAGGAAATCAGCCGCGGGCATGAGCTAGTTACACGGTCACAATCTACTAAACCGAAAACGATAGCCACCAAAATCTACATAGTAGACTATGACTACATTGTGCAATAGAACTTATAATACTTTACAACAAATTCCTTTATCTCGTGTAGAATAATTTGGAAAGAGATTTTTAGTTTAGAAATTGGTAAATGGTATGGTATGTCACCTAAAAACATTCCGTCAAAAATTGTGAGCAACTTCAATGACCTTGAGAAACTTACCCGAATCGAGGAATATGGCGCCGGCGACCGACTCGAACAGATCACCCAAAGCTTTCGGGACTTCAACATCCTCAGCTTGCTCCATTTCGTCTTCTTGTATCAGATAATGCTGCACGTAAAAAGTAAAAAGTGTTTTTATTTCTCCAAAAGAATGTTTACAAAATGGCTTACAGGATAGTAGATTATGTTAGTAGAGACTGACGACTGTTAAGGCAGAGCCTGTGTTACAGCACGCCAGTGCTCTTCCCATATGGGTGGTATATATAGATTTATATATGTGGTATAACTATAAAGTAGGCTAAGACAAACTATTTATACAATAAATATCTCTACCAACACATTTTACCAAAACAATTCGAGGCTAACAAAGCTAACAACTAGAACTTACAGGCTACAGACAGAATTCTAATTTCATAGTTTTAGTGATAAGTAATAATATAGTAATTATATAATTATACAGATATTACATAAAAACGTAAATACATTTATCAGGCAAGTGGAATCAGGAGTTGTTCTGTTTCTTCATAATTTAGGGAAAGAAAAAACTTTGTTATTGTTTTTATGCGAGAAAATCTTGGAAGAGAAAAAATTGTAACGAATGAAATTTGTTATATAGGGACCTGCGAACCAGAAGAATCTGTGTGTAAACTTTGTGGAGAAACAGGAAGAAGGGACCACGCGGTGATTGCGTCTCAGTAAATTTGGATTAATAACAAAAATAATAACATAACATTGTTAGATAATCTTAAATTATACGATCAACTAACGACTGGTGCCGGCTGTGTTCGGATAATTCCATAATAGATTATACACCTAGATCTTTCTCAGGAATACTACTACTATTTAAAAAAAAACCGCATCAAAAACAGTTTTACGTTTTATAATTAAAACTAGCGACACGTCCCGACTTCGCTCGGGTTAAATCATTATATATATATAAAGGACACTGAAAAGATTGTGGTGTGAGGATTATGGGTTAAATCTCGAGGGATTCAAATTATACTCTCTTGGTTTTTCGTTGTTTCCGTGTAATGTTCAAATCAAAAGTAGTTTCGTACTTTTTACAAATGAAAAGGCGGTATTTTATGACATTGACAGCTGTCGTTAGACAGACACGGAAATGATATTTTTGTCACGCGTTAATGCAACAAGACTCTCTCTCTATCTGATGACAATAAAAAGCTTTTATTGTCATCAGAGAGAGAGAGAGAGAGAGAGAGTGGCAAAAATTGAATTTTATTTCAAAATATTACCTCTTCACTAATAGAGTGTCCGTTCTCCTCTTGTATCTTAACGTATTTCGTCAACACTTCGTTCAGTCCGGGCGACATGTGACGGAAGTACCTTAAAATAAATTTAATTAAAATTAGTTTTGAAAATGTTGAGTTGATAAAGCGTGAAGAGTTAATAAACCTACTTTCGCATTTATAATATTAAATTAATTAGAATTTGACCTTCATAAATATTTTCTCACGTCACAACCTAAATTGAATAATATTTACCGAAGCTACAAAATACTAGCGTTTCGGAACTACCATTGCTGAGAATGAGTGTTGAATGAAACTCATTTAAACAGTGTTAACTCACTTATGGAATCCATGTCTGGCGGCTAGTGTAGCGAAAATAGTGTTATTGACTAAAGCTGAGCGCAAATCTGTGAGTGCCCCGGGCGAGTGTCGCCTGGGTTCTTCGTACAAGTGGCGGGTGATGAGGTAATCTGAAACAGACAGACAGACATGAAACACACTCTCACACTCTATGAATACACACTGCAACCCACCGTCTGTCTGACGTCAAATTCTGTCCAAATGCTATTATTACACGTCTTCTGCAGACACTAGCAGAAAATACACCTATCGTTTTATTATCCCAAAATAAAACACAACTAGCGTGTTATCCTAAAATTATAAAATAAATAAATAAAAATAAATAAATAAATAAAAATAAATAAATAAATAAAAATAAATAAATAAATAAAAATAAATAAATAAAAATAAATAAACAAAAATAAATAAATAAAAATAAATAAATAAATATATTAGGACAAATCACACAGATTGTGCTAGCCCCAAAGTAAGTTCGAGACTTGTGTTATGGGATACTAGCTCAACGATACTATATTTTATAACAAATACATATATAGATAAACATCCAAGACCCGGGCCAATCAGAAAAAGATCATTTTCCATCATGACCCGACCGGGGATCGAACCCGGGTCCTCTCGGTTCAGTGGCAAGAACTTTACAACTGCGCCACCGAGGTCGTCAAATACACATTTGACACATCATCACCAATTTCTATGAAATAAATAATCTATCACATCTAGGTGTAAATTTACTTGATACGACCTCGGTGGCGCAGTGGTAAAGTGCTTGCCTCTGAACCGAGAGGTCCCGGGTTCGATCCCCGGTCGGGTCATGATGGAAAATGATCTTTTTCTGATTGGTCCGGGTCTTGGATGTTTATCTATATATGTATTTGTTATAAAATATAGTATCGTTGAGTTAGTATCCCATAACACAAGTCTCGAACTTACTTTGGGGCTAGCTCAAAATGTGTGGTTTGTCCTAATACATTTATTTATTTATTATTAAAAAAAAAAAAAATAAAAAAAAAAAAAAAATTGTACTAAAATAAAAAATCGCAAGTAGCGTGTCGCAAGATGTGAGACTCATTTCTTTATAGGATAATTAGGTAATTGTCCTATAAAGAAACGAATCTCGCGTCTAATCGTTCCAAAATAAAACGTGCCTAGGGTGCAGCTAGCCCACAATAAAACACACCTAGCGTGTAAATTTATTTTAAAAAGTTCATAAACATCTTAGAAAACCTGAATAATTTGTACGTTTACCTAGTATAGCGTCACCCAGGAACTCCAATCTTTGGTAACAATCAGTCAATCGATTGTTGTGATGCGACGCGTGGGTCAATGCTTGTAGCAGCAAAGAGCGATCCCTGAAGCGGTATTGTAATGTCCTCTCTAGGGCATCGTATCCTGGGAAATAAACTTATAATTAATACTAATCCTATTCCCAATTAACATTAAAACTCTACACGCTCTCTCAACCAATCTTCACGAAATTTTGCACGCTATACTATATATTTTGAAGTGCGAAGAAGGACATATGGTACCTTTCATACCACAAAAATAAATGTTCCAGTGAGAAATTTGCGCAGGAAAAGCCGCGGGCAAGAACTAGTCGTTTAAAATCTAATATTTTGAATTAACACGTTTCTGTGACAAAAACTAAATAAGCATAAAGTCTGAAAACGAATATTAAAAAATCCCCGACTTTCAATATTCATTTCGCTACAACTTTTCAATGGCTGAACCGATTTTGATTCAATATCTAAGAGCCACCACATAAAAATTTAGATATCAAATAAAAAAACCGCATCCAAATCTGTTCACCCGTTGATGAGCTACAGTGCCGTACGTAAACAGACAGACAGATACACGCTTAGCGGTCAAACTTATACACCCCTCTTTTTGCGTCGGGGGTTAAAAACTACAGGTTGTTTTTAGTCTATGTAGATGATTTATTTGTATATTTCATGGTATAAGTGGTAATAAATGTCCTGGCGTGTCTATAGCTTACATGCGCAGTAGAAGATTTTATATGGCATTTTTAATGTCGCGCCGATTAGCTAGCTAGGCAAATATTATTAGTTTAAGATTACTTAGTTTAAGTAATTGTTTTTTTTTTGACGTCAACAAGTGATATATATCATCCTATATTGAATTTGAGATTGCTCATTAAGCCATGCGTCATGGTTTTGAACAGAACATTTGTTCAAAAACATAAATTACAACGATAAAATTCTGTTTTTGAACAATGTTCTGTTCAAAACACGGCGCAGGACCCGCCTTTAGACGTTGCGCTTTGTTGGACGTTTTACTACTTAAGACTTTCTGATCGCGAGGGGCGCATTGTACCCAGTTCTAGTTTTCATTGTACATTCTGAAGTTTTAATGACTGTAAATACTCACCAAAGCGGTGGTGGTGTAATGGTTAAGACGCCCGTCTGTGGATCGAAAGGTCCCAGGTTCGAATCCTACTTGTGCTACATGAGTTTGTATACCAATCCGACTGATGTATCGTATGTTCATCGTCCACCACTTGCTTCCGGTGAAGTAAAATATCGTGAGGAAACCTGCACACTGGTTGATTATTAACTTGTGTGTGAAATGGAGAAGGCAATGGCAAACCACTCCATTAATAATGCCAAGAAAGTTGTTATGTGTGTTTCATTCCATGTAATGACCCTCAGTCATGAGGGATACGACTGTGAAGAAGAAATACTCACCAGATAACATCTGTTCCAGTTCTCCCTCGGGGTCCTCTATATACCTCAGCAATGGTGACGGAGGCGCCTTGAGTTCACCGAATATTTGCTAGACAATTCAAAAAAGACACTTATTTTATTTAATGTATTTTTTTATTTTACTTTTATTTGCCTGGGGCTTCGCTCCCGTGGGAATTTTGGGATAAAATCTTGGGTAATGTACCTTTCTAATGGTGAAAGAATTTTTGAAATCGGTCCGATAGTTTCGGAGATTGCCCGCCTCAAATATACAAACTCACAAGGTCACAGACGCTTACCTCTTTATAATAATAGTTACGGCCCCCAAACACAATACGTAATCTATACAAATAATATTTATACATATAATGAAACTGCAAGTGGGCTATATCTGTACATAGGTGATAAAAATCACTATACTATTATTATATATTATCTCAAAATTATATTATATTTTATCTCAAAATTCCCACGGGAGCGAAGCCTCGGGCAACATCTAGTGAAAAATAATTATGGGGGATCTTTCTAATACTCCCAGTATTAGAAAACAAAACATTTTTTTTAGAATTTTTGTCTGGCGACACAAACATACAGACATGTTTGTTCTCGTGTCACGCAAAAACTACTGGATGCAATTTGATGCGGTTTTTACAGTTGCATATCGGACGGTCAGGTCAGTCGTCCGCTGCATCTTTACCTGCATCCACCTCTATCTCATCTGAGCGTTTTATCGGTTCCTTTCACAGCCGTTGAGCGACGGAGCCCAGGACCCCCTGCAATACCTGCATCCATCGTCCGTTTGCATCCTGATGCGGCCTCAAGGAGCCAACAGGTCGTCCGGGCCACGACCAGTTTTCGGGCAAGCTGTCCTGCTGTATGTCTGTCTGTTCGCTGTTGGAGTCCGAGTCTGACGAGTCTTGCGGGGAGGGGCTGGGGGAAGGGGACTTTTTTGGTGTTGGCTTCTGTAAAGGCAAAGACAAAGATTATTTATTTGCAAAAACGTGAGTTTAATTTTTTTTTACAATGTGGAGTTAAAAGAAGAACTCAATTCTACATGTTTCACCGTCCACGTGTATGCAAATTTAATGGTTAACAATACGATTAAGAGTTTACAAGACTTGCATTGAATTTTCTTCTACATTTCGAAATTAAGTATTTTCATTTCCGCTTCAATCTTTCACAATTATATATAGCATTAAAGAATGTACTAATGTGTAATGTAATGTGAGAAGTTATTCAGGGGCTTTTTTAACACAAAATTTTATAACAAAATAAAACACACTATTAATGGCAACTGTTGCTTGCCCAACTCTTTGACAATTTTCCAGCAATTAATGCGCAACTATTTTCGGCAGCAAATTTTCTTTCAAGAAAAGAGTTCATGCTCATCTTTTGGACTCCTTTTCCTCCTGATTTTCTCTTTTCTGTTTCGCTTTTATCTGTATTTCTTGGACATAATTTTTATTATTTTGATTTGTATGTATTTATATATTTATATATATGTAGTCTTATGTATATATGCTTTGCTATTTATATTTTATATATGTAGTTATTATTGTATTTGAGTATGTGGTAGTACTTATTTGTGTTTGATATTTTTGCGCCGCACAACTTTTCTCCGTTTCTCCTAATGGTTAGCTGGGAGAGAATGCTTATAGCATTAAGTTCGCCATTTGTTTATAAGTATGTTTTTACTTGGAACAATAAAGTTTTATAAATAAATAAAAAAAACTATCTTTCCTTTACCGACTACATGAAATTCAATTCAAATTCAAATCATTTATTCAGAAATTAGACCTTCACATGCACTTTTTCTCGTCAATTTCTATATTAATAGCTATTTCTCACAAGCTCCAAACTACCGGCACTTCGGTACGACCACAGCTGAGAATGAAATGCCGAAAGAAACTAATTTGAAACAGATCGACAGGCAACTGTTTGTATAGATGTAATTAGAGTAGAACCCGCCTGTTGCGCGTGGTGTCGCCGCAGATAGGCGTGCGCGCGCGGCAGCGGCAGCGCGTGCGCGGGCAGCACGCGGATGCCGAGCCACGACATGAACACGAGCGCGCCGCGCGGCCCGCACTCCAGCAGGTACGCGCCGATCAGCGCCTCCACGCAATCCGCTATTGATTTGTCTGTCACCGTGACAAATTATAATTACGACTTTAGTATGTGTTTGTGTCGCTATAGTGGCAAATAATGATTTGTCTGTCACGATAACAAATTAAAATAACGATTTTAGTATGTGCTTGTGTTGCTATAGTGGTCCATATTGATTTGTCTGTCACGATAACAAATTATAATAACGACTTTAGTATGTGTTTGTGTTGCTATAGTGGCCCATAATGATTTGTCTGTCACGATAACAAATTATAATAACGATTTTAATATGTGTATGTGTTACTATAGTGGCCCGCGGCGACTTCGCTCGGGTGGTACAAAAAAATTGATAACACTTGGTGATAAAACAAATAAAATGTAATCAAAAAAGAAAAACCCCCCGACTTTTAATATTAATTTCGCTACAACTTCTGAACCGATTTTGATCAAACATGTCTAAGAACCACCGCCTAAAATTAGCTACCAAATTAAAAAAAAAAACCGTATATATGCCACGCACACAGACAGACGGACACACTTAGCGGTCAAACTTACAACACCCCTCTTTTTGCGCCAAGGGTTAAAAATAAGTCAACCCGTTTTAAAAATGTTTTAATTTTAAGTGTGCTTAAAATTAAAACATTTTTAAAACGTTTTGACCTATTTTATTTGTAACGCAATTCTACTTTATAAAGCGCCATTGACTATTAGACCAAATCCAACGGGAATCGCGTACCCCATGTGTTAATCCTACGTATCAGCTACGTCAATACTAAATCTCATTTAAATTGACCCAGCCGTTTTAGCGTGAATTAACGAACATACAAACTTTCACCTTTATAATATTATTGGGATCTAAGGAAAAAATACAATTATTTTTTTTTTATTTATCGCCAACTAGTTTTCGCTCGCGTTAATTTTCCGGGATGAAAGGTACCCTATGTCCTTCTCCACACTTCAAACTACATGTGTGCACAATTTCAAGAAGATTGGTCGAGTAGATACAGCGTGAAGAGGCAACAAACAAACTTACTTTCGCATTTATAATATTATATACTCGAACTATCGTCTTGAAATTGTGCATACAATTTGTGAAAGTTTGTTTGTTTTGTATTAGGATAAATAAAACAAATTGATAGTAAACGCGCTGGTGTAACTGCGACCAGCGACCTAATATAATAATTAAGATCAACACATGTCACAAATTACCTGGAATGCTGTGTTGTGTGATGAGGTTATATGGAATGAAACACCCGCTCGAGTCCTGGGGCACTTCAGTTACTGGAGTTCGTTCTGCGTCCTCCTGTCAAAAGAAAAATGTGATTATGAAGCAAGGTCACCAAATCTTGTCGAGGAATTGACTAGAGAACAATGTATCTGTTTAACAAATAATCGAAGAAAATTAAAAATTTGTAACTGGCTTATTATTCGTTTAACTTTCAACGACCTCTGTGGCTTAATTAATGGTCATCACGCCGGACTGCTACCTGAGGGTGCCGGGTTCAATCCCCGGTCAGGTCAAGATAGAAAATGAAAATTTAAATAAATTCATAACGGCAATAAATTATTATTATTATAATTCATTTTTCAGTGTTTCAGTGTGAATTTAAAATGGTTGCGGTATATATAAGTTATAATGTAAATAATTGATTGATATTCTATTGTATTGAGTATAAACTTGTAAACATAGAATAAGCTATGGACAAGAAATAAATAAAACAAAAATAAATAAAAATACATTTGAATTGAATAGGTGCTGAAGCGATGGTGGTGTAATGTTTAAGACGTAGATTGAAAGGTCCCAGGTTCGTATCCTACTCGTGCCACATGAGTTTGTACACCAATCTGACTCATGTGTAGTAGTTTTCATCGACCACCACTTGCTTCCGGTGAAGGGAAACATCGTGAGGAAACCTGCACACCGGTTGATTATTAACTTGTGTGTGAAATGGAGAAGGCAATGGCGAACCACTCCATTAATAATGCCAAGAAAGTTGTTGTGTGTTTCGTTCCACGTAATGACCACGACCCTCAGCCATGAGGAATACGACTATGAAGAAGAATAGATGGTAAATAAAATAAATGTTATTATGACTCTAATGAAAAGTTCAAATATAAATTGTAAGTAACAAAATTATGATGACATTTGAATGTAATTATGACGGTTATTAATGCTGACTAAATGTATAAAATCATATAATGTAACTATGTATAAGGCAGGTGATACGCACTCTAATATCAATTTCCCATGTTTGTGCTAACTTAACATTCCTACGGCCAATAGGCAGAATATACTGTACCTTACCCTTTTAACAACTCTGTATCACCATGTTCTAAGGAATAAATTATCTATCTATCTATATATATCTAAAAATCGAGGTAAAATTTTGTACAATCACTCACATTAGCCTTGGGGTGTAGCGTGGGCGGTGGTTTGTGGCACGGCGGCAGCCAATTGTCATGCGGCTCGAACTTGGACGCGATCATACGCGCGCCCAAGCGCTTGTTGCGTCCCAAACGATAGAGGTTCAGATTCGACACCTGTGTTAAATACAATAATAGTTCAAAAAACACTAGAAGAACACGCTTTTACAAGTGCACGTAAGTTCATTTGAACATCTTTCTAACGAGGCCAAACACGGCTATGATACGATTTTCCATTGTGGAATGCCAGTGCCTACCTTCAGGCTTCATCATCAGACCTTGAAACCTAATCGTGGACAAAGTTGATTACAAGACTTCTCTAACAAGTCCAAACACAGCTATGATACGATGTTCCATCGTGAAGTTCCAGTTCACATCTTCCGGCTCCATCATCAGATCAGTTGGACACCACCATATTATTGTATTGTCATCAGAACTACACACAGCTGCCGATTTTCATGACGCTACGATCCTTGGAAGATGGTTAAATTGGATACCTTAGATTTCATTACATAGTTTCTTACATACATACAAGTCGACATAATAAAAGCGTGTTAAAAATAGTAACAATCAAGTCCCATCAGACACTCTTTTCAATGTGATACGAGTCTTGTATGACAGCGGGCGCACGTGACGTCATCAATGTTGGAGTCAAAAAGCGTAATACATCAATGAGGATCAAAAAATACTAAAGTTTACTAAAGTATTGTTCATGTAGAATGGCCATGAAGTTCATTGCTCCCACTTACCGATGACAGAGATTGACAACATTCGGCTGCCATTTTGTTTGACAGCCGCACAATATATTTTATTTGAAATTTGCTTTCTATGTAATTTTTTTTTGTTTAAAATGGTACCACAATCCGGTCCCACTAATGTGGAAAAGTCAAGACTACAGCGGTAAAAACGTAAAGAGTAACAAACCAACACAGTTTGGAAGATAGAATTAATATCGTGTACTTTTAAATAAATGTTGACGATTTCTACTGTGAACTTGTATGACCCCATAGGGTACTTGGTATAGACCAAGTTACCGTGTTTACACTATATTGCGATACATTTCATACATTCCGAAACTGTCGTTACTGAAATTGGGAAAAAATATTACGCAGGTGTCAATGGACATTATGGCCAACCTTGATCAATTAAAGTGACATTTTATTATCGTGTTTCATTATGTGAATGCGTTTATACATTATTATATTATATACTATATTTTACATATATATTTGTTTTATACTCAAATTGATATAAAGGGTGTTTTCAAACATCCTTACATATTATAAAAAAGCAGTCCCCATGTCGCGTGTATTGGTCCATCGGTAATAACGCGATAAACTCAAAAAATACCTGATGGATTTTTGTACGGTTTTCACCAATAAACCAAAGTAACCTTACTAGCAATGTTTTCATTTTAGTAATGTTATTAACTTGAATAAAAATTATACAAAAGACATATTTTATTGTGATGCGAATGCTAACAAATTGAATATATGACAAAATATATAAGAATATATCTGCCCACTTTATTTATTCAAGCATTATGCCGATATGGTATAAAATACTCAGTGCTAAAATCACTCTCTATCAGTAAATCTTCAGGAAAACCAACAACCTCGTCAAAAATCTAGTTTCCCTCGATTCATTTATAAAATACATACCTGTTTGCTTCTCATATGGCTGAGTTTCCCCTCGTGCACTGTTGGGTGTGCGCAATATAAATATGCTGTGATGGCGAATTTCAGGAAACTATCGCCTATAGTCTCAAGTCTTTCCAGATTTATACCGTCGTTGGCATTCGACATTGTTAGCGCCTGGAAATCGATAATAAATAATAAAACTGAGAATAAAACAAGCGAGGATGTAATAGTACTACTTTATTTTGCATGGCTTAACACGCGAGGAGAACTTTATTTCCTCCTAGCGTGTCGTGATAAATATAATGGTTTAAACATATGTATTATCTTCATATATTCGTGTTCATCGGGGCTGAGGGTTGTGATCAGTACGTGGAATAAAACACACACAACGGCTTTTCTGGCACTATTAATGGGGTAATTTCATTTCACAAACAAGATAAATATAAACCAGAAGTGCAGGTTTCCTTACGATGTTTTCCCTCACCGGAAGCATGTGGTGGTCGATGAAATGATTAGTGGAAACTTGATTGGTATTAATAATATTTAAGTTACATTTTATTGTATATTTGTTTGTTTCCCTAATAAAAAAAAAATAAACAAAGGATTTGATTGAATTTAATAATTTATCATTCAAATTTCACGGCTATATTTGTATTACATACCTGCAAAATAAGACTAGGACTTGGACCAGGATGTCCTTCCAATTTAGGCTGATAATCGAAATCGAAGTCCTTTCCACTCTGAACCTTCCCTTCTTGATAATAAGGCTTAAACTCGTTCACACAGTCCCATTGACTGATCTTCTTCTCATACATTTCTTTAGTATCAAAGCCTACATTCAGCAATTTTTCGTTGACGTAATCTTTCGAATCAATATCCACATCAATCATAGAGAAGCACTTCATTTTTTTAATTTCCTCGACAGATAAAGACTTTTTCAATTCGGCCAGTAACATGCGTTTGTTTTTCTCAATGCTTTTCAAACAAATTTGACCATTCTCAGTGATTTCTAATTTGTCATTTTTGTATGGGAACATTTCTCGTAAGAGTTCGCTTTCCGGTCGAACATAGCTTGCGTTCGTTGTGTGTTTGTCTACGGCGGGATCAGGCAATAACTCGTTAATTGGACGGTTTTTGTCTATGAGGTTTCCGCTTTGGATTATGTCGTTTTTGTGTTTGGCCACCGATGTTCTGAACTGATCTATATGCTGTGAAAACAAATGGCATTTCGTAAAATCTGAATTATATACATTTATTAAGTTTAATTTTTATTTAGCTTACAAAATTCACATGTGATTTACACAAATTCTTACATTTTAAAACATATTTAAAATCCTTGTTTAGGACTTTAAATATAAATAAATAAATATATTAGGACAAATCACACAGATTGAGATAGCCCCAAAGTAAGTTCGAGACTTGTGTTATGGGATACTAACTCAACGATACTATATTTTATAACAAATACACATATAGATAAACATCCAAGACCCGGGCCAATCAGAAAAAGATCATTTTCCATCATGACCCGACCGGGGATCGAACCCGGGACCTCTCGCTCCAGTGGAAAGAACTTTACCACTGCGCCACCGAGGTCGTCGTTTTAAAATACAACAAACAATCACGGCCACCTAGCGTACGAGCGCAGAGGATTATTCGAAAAGACCGCGCACATTTCCTTTATTGCAAAAGTTTTATATTTATTGGCAGAGTGTCATATACATACAATATATATATTTAAAAACAAAATAAGTTTACAGCAATATATATTCGTATAGTAACTACTCTCTTTCTTTCACGTCTTCGATTGTTCCCGATTACATTGCATTATAGCATTGTCTGTTATTGCATTCACTTGTCAACGTCAAATTTCATGGAAAATTGAACCTTATATCCTGGTAACAAGAGTTAAACTAACCTCTTTGGGCGCTACCCCTTCTCTAATACACAATTGATGTTGTTTTCTATCCAATTCGTCATCGATTGGATCGTCTGTCGGCGCTGGATTAACTTTCTTGCGTTCAACGTCGAATGCTTCCGCTTCATGCGCTGTTTTGTACTCAATTCGGAAACTAGATGGCGCTGTAAGTAAGTATTAATGCAAATATTTTTGTATACACGCGTGAAACAAACCATGATAAAAAGACGCCATAAAACCAAGTTCGGGCTTGATACTTAAATTAGAAAAAAAAAACTAATTTTAAAAAAAGGAACTTCTATAGCAAGAGAAAAGAAAATATGGCCAAGTGCGAGTCGGACTTCCATATGAAAGGTTTCATAATAGAAAGCATAGATTTAAATATAGAGCCAAGAGTCACTAAAACTGAAGACAAAGTTTAGCTGAATAACGGGCTCATTGGCTAGTTAAGCAAACTTACATACAATTTAAAATCTATAATTTTAATACTATTCTTTATATATAATAATAACAATAATAAAACCGTTTATTTATAGGAAACACATGCAAATACAGCTCAAATTACAGAGAACATAAAAAAAAAACGTAAATACTCACTATATGTCTGTGAATACAAACATACATATACGGGTTCAGTTACACTTAAGCTACGGAACTGTAAAAATCTTACTCATGTTAATTTTCCCGGTACCGAAACCGGAATCGCCATCGTAACTCTCGTCCGAATCTGTGTCCGTATCGAAATCACTGGGAAAAAAATAGTTTTATTGTATTTTATATGTAGTAATAAAACTTTTTTATATATTTTTCTTAACCTGGTTAAAAACAGTTTAACCAATTTATTGATTTTGATTTATTCGTAATTGATCCACTCAGACACAAGTCATATAAGCTCCATATATATATTGTTTTTGACACGTGGAAAAACTTATTCGATTTGACTTGATCGCAACTACCCTATTCCTTTAGTTATATAATTCTTTTTTTTTATTATCGGGGTAAGCAAACAAAAACTAGTTGCGGGTCGTTAACGTTTTTCGAGCCAGCAAAACTCAACTATAAACTGTCAACGTGGCTTTGTTTTTTCAACGAGCAACTAGTTACTAAACCAGTTGGTGTTGCCAACAAGTCGTAGCGTTTTTGGCTCAACGCATTGCACGTAGACAAAACAGTTGAGAACAATAATAAGTTAGAAAAAAATACAGTTTTTTTCTTTCACACCACAGTTCTACATACGGTGATTGCGTGGCGCGCTATGTCTTGGAAGCAAACCAGTTGGGCATCATTCCAACTACTTTTGCAGTTATGATTATAACCAGTAGGATCGTTGAGCATAGAAAACAGTTGAATAAAATGGCTAGTTGAAATAACGCCCAGGACTAACAAAAACACAACACATAGTAACTATGAGAAATCTTATGTAAACTTATTAATTATTGTACCACATAAATTCTCACCTGGACATATAAGAATCATCGCTGTCCGCGACAGAGAAAGTTTTTGGAGGGTTGTATTGTCTTGGCTTCTCAGTCCAGTTCACACCCCCTAATGAAAGAGTGAATCAAGTTTTTATTGTACAGTACACTATACTCGGCAAAAGCATCAGACAATTCCGAAATTATATAATTAAGTTGTTCCCCTGTGGTTTGCTTCACAATGATTGTTGTCTTCCCCTAATACTCTGTACAAGCTACGTTTTGTGACATCTTCCTTAGATCAACCTACTTCCTTTATTAATTATGTGAATTTATCTGAGTACTTATAAACTCTGTTAATGGCTCATTCTGAATAATCATGCTGTGTACAATTAATTTAGGCATTTTACTTGTTCAGTAATGAATAGCTTTGAAGTATAAAAATGCAAAATTGTAATTTGTCTGATGTATACCTAAAAAAATAATAGTATACAAACAGGAAGACAAATATGAAGACAAATCTGACGACCTCGGTGGCGCAGTGGTAAAGTGCTTGCCTCTGAACCGAGAGGTCCCGTGTTCGATCCCCGGTCGGGTCATGATGGAAAATGATCTTTTTCTGATTGGCCCGGGTCTTGGATGTTTATCTATATGTGTATTTGTTATAAAATATAGTATCGTTGAGTTAGTATCCCATAACACAAGTCTAGAACTTACTTTGGAGCTAGCTCAATCTGTGTGATTTGTCCTTTATATAAGGATATTATTTTTATATTTATATATTATTTATATTTATAATTGAAACTATTTACTTATCATTACATTAAAACATGCACAACACAACTTTTTAAATTCAGGTCATAGGCTCAGATTTTGATAGACAGATACGATCGCTTCGACGTTAGCGTTTTTGTCACTTTGAACTATTTCCCCATAGAAGCCATAGCACGAATCCTCGAAAAGGTATCGGGTACTACCAGTTTTACACCTAGGATAAGTCTTAGGTGTATCAACAGTTTCATTGTTTCATTACAATTAGTGTATCACAATATAAACATGCCTGGCGTGTTCGTATAAACATGCCTGGCGTGTTGGTATAAACATTCCTAGCGTGTTCTTATTACAAAAATACCTGATTCAGAAGTGACAAGCGTGACATTAGACGGAAGTGGTTCCATAAGATCATCGTATTCAGATTGCTCGGGAATATTGTACGCCATTTCGTTACTCCACGTGCCGATTTCGAAGCTCTGAAAGATTACAATATAAATATATACACAGAATATTCAAAATCAAATCTTTTATTCTGAAATTAGGCCATCTCAAGGTTTTTTATTTTCACGTTTTGTAAATTAAATAATATTTATCACAATGTGTTTCAGTATACCTTTTGACCATGTACTATATTGTGTACTTACATTGTTATATTACTGATAAAAAATTATACATAAATTTATATTTAAAAAATGGTAAGCCCTTCTGGCATGATAGGGACCAACACTGTTTGAATGAGTTTCTTTCGGCATTTCTTCTCAGCAGTGGTCGTTCCGAAATGCTATTAGTTTATAGCTTTGGTAAATATTATTTACTTCAGAATATGACGTGAAAAAGTGCCTGTGAAGCCCTTTCAGAATAAATGATTTGATTTTGAGTAATAGGGTACTGTTTAAGCTTTGGGTATGGGTAAAAAAAATAAAAAAATGAGAACTTACACTCTCAGCGTTTTCTTTCTCCTGCAATATGTCATTTATTGTCTTCTCTTTCTGCTCCTCCGCTTCAGTCTCTTCTTTTTCTGTTTCCTCTTGATTGTTGCTGCAAATAAAATTAAATATTTTGTCTCTATCGCACTTTAGAATATTTGACACTGACAGAGGGAGACAAAACATATTATAATTGAAAGTAGCTATTTTTATGAATATTAAGAGTAAATATATAGATTAGTAGTCATTTCCGCAGTAGAAAAAAGAGTAGAAATAATTGATATAAAAAATACCTTTCTTCAGTTTCTTTTGTTTCATCTCTGTTCTCATCTCCACCGTCCTTCTTTTTCTCACTCTTTTCATCTGCGTTTAGTACCTACAAGATAAAAACAAAATAAGTAGATATTTCATCCTTCAGCGGACACAAAGACTACTAATAATGTTTTTTTCCACTTTGGACACCTGGATGACATCACCTGGGTGAACAAAGTAGAGTTTTGAGTGTCAAGTGATGCAAATAAATAAATTGGTAATCAATCTACATTTTTTTTTGTTTTCAATTGATTCCGGTAAACTTGATTCAACGGTGTGATTGAGGAGTATGATACCATGAGGAGTTCCCACGTCTGGAGCCGTTCCTTGGTGAACTTGATGGTAATACTTATCATAATAATGAATTTCTAATACAAATTCAAAATTCTTTATTCAATTTAGAATGGTATTCATCACTTATTGACGTCAAAAAGACTTCCAAAGCGCAGGTGAAGAAGAAGCGGCGCGACAAACTTCACCGCGGCCTTTTCTCCAAACACGTCAATTAACAAATGTAGGTCATATACTTTGTCATCCAAATTAAACATGTGTACAAAATTTGAACTCTATCGATTGAAGATATCTGCTTCAAAAATGAGTTGCAAGATTCCACCCGAGGCATAGGGACATATTCGTAGTTACATTGCAATAAAAGGTTATAAAAATATCTTATATATAGTCATTTAACTATTAATGCCAAACTCCTTTTTTTAAATTAGTTATTACTTTATTATTATAATTTCTTTTTATACAATTTGAAATATCCACAACATGCTTCGTCAGAAAGTGTACAGAAATGCATCCGCCACACGCTTCGTCAAATATTTTATTAAACTAACAGGCCACCCCGCATCATACCCGGCTCAAAAGTTCCCATTGTACTGGCTGCATTGCCCCGCTGTACTGCGATGGAGATTTTTTGAGACAGACACGATACAGATCGCCTATCATTTAGCCTTTCTGATACCCTGCGGCCTAATTCTTACTTAATTCCAAGTTACTTAGTTCACATTTACTTTAGCAAACTATTAGAGAGTACATATACAGGGTGACTTTTTATACATTGGCAATATTTTGTCTACATACTCAGTCCATGATTCTAAACAACTTTTAGCATGGCGGTAATCGCTGCTGTATTATACAAAATTAAATACCTAACTTGTGGAAAATGGATCAGCTGATTTTTTTTTCGCGATTTCAAGGTTGCTTCCATACGAAAAGTTGTTCAGTAGCATCGACTGAGCGTATAGACACAATAATGTCAATGTATAAGAAATCACCCTGTATATCAGACTAATCTAGATGCTATGACTACGTAGATAAGGTCTATTTTACCTCGGCCAAACTCCATCCAAAGTCCAAAGGCGGCCACGAGAAACCAGGGCAGGTTTTCTCGTCAATCTTCGGTATTCCCAAACCCACATCTATCGCTACGGCTCGACGGATCTCGTCAGCTATTAGTAAAGCATTTATTCTGTAAATACACAAGTATTTTTTTTTAAATAATGACATTGTAGATATATGTATGTATATGTAAGTTTATATAGATTGGTATGTATGTATTTAAGTATATACGTATGTAATTTTAAGTAGGTTTTTTGTTTTGTTCAGTACACGCGCACTTTACCCTTTGTTCCCCTTTGCTTCTCTCGGGTCTGCTGGAAGAGATTTCTTTTGAAATAAACAGTACCTATATACTATTGTTCCACTTTTTATTTTTCTTATATAATCTGTTCGTGTACATAAATTGGTAAATAAATAAATTTATTTTTAAGCCCCGACGCAAAAGAGGGATATTATAAGTTTCACCGCTAAGTGTGTCTGTGTGTCTATGTACGTGGCACCATAGCTCATCAACGGGTGAACAGATTTGGATGCGGTTTTTTTTTATTTATTAGCTAATTTTTATGATTTAGCCGTTCAAAACTTATAGCGAAATGAATATTGAAAGTCGGGGTTTTTATAATTTGTCTAACAAATAAACTTCTTATGACACAAGCAAGACTTTTGAGTTTATTTGTCACAAACATAAATACAAAATAACATGGTGTGTGGTTCTGGCCTAGAATAGGACCAATACATATCCTCCTAAGGGACACACAGTCTAGGCAGTCTGATAGGCATTCATAACCATTCCGGAGGAGGGTTGACGTCAGCCAGGCGGGCGGTTGTAAAATCACAGCCGAATCTTTAAAAATTCAAGGGTTTAACGCTGTCCCCGCAGCTTCGTGGCTTCCCAACCCCGAACGCAACTGGGATGCCACACATTAAGATGTGAAGATTAATACAAATAACAATTAATAATTGTTGCAACGGAATGATTGAGGTCCAAACGGTATCCCTATTTCAATAAAATAAAAAAAAAGTTTTTATTGGGTAACAAATTTATATATTTAAGTAGTTGGGGCCTCCTTTTAAGCAAAAAAAATGCTTGTGACAGGAAGCTCCGCTCTTCTTATCGCTTGGTGAATGTCACCAAATAACTTATTAAAGTATTGTTTATGACGAGCTCGGTGGCGCATTGGTAAAGTTCTTGCCACTGGACCGAGAGGTCCCGGGTTCGATCCCCGGTCGGGTCATGATGGAAAATGATCTTTTTCTGATTTATTCGGGTCTTGGATGTTTATCTATATATGTATTTGTTATAAAATATAGTATCGTTGAGTTAGTATCCCATAACACAAGTCTCGAACTTACTTTGGGGCTAGCTCAATCTGTGTGATTTGTCCTAATAAATTTATTTATATTTTATTTATTGTTGTTGACTTAAATACAGAAAAGAAAAATTTAATTATAATTGTAGAGTAGATAGCTAAAAGTTAAGCTAGTTACAAATAAAATTCATTAAAGAATAAATATTAACTTATAAACTAACAATTCAATCACTCTATATCAACTATCTCTTTCACGCACCACATACGACACGAGCATAACTTACATCACTTATCGATATAACAATATCTATTTCTGCTCCTAACCGCTGTCTCTTTCACTCTTATCTCCTCTTATAACTCCCTTTGTCTCCCTCTACTACTACCAAATACAACACAAGCTATCACCTACACCACTTACCGATACAACACGCAGGGTAACGCCACCGTGGCGAACCACAACGGCGCTGCGAACGGATGAACGGTGCACAGCTCCGGTAACAATATCTGTTTCTGATCCAAACGATCCCTTTTAGCTCTACGTGTACGTTCCGAGGACACTGGAAGAGCTACGCCTTTGCGATTCACGTATCTGTACAGATAAGTTTTTTTTTAAAATAAAACTTCCATTGTAGCCTGTTTAAACTGTTTAATTTAGTTAAAAAGTACGTTACGCCTATCGCTGTGCCAAATTTCATCAAAATCGGCCTAGTAACTTTTGAGTTTATTCGACACAGACAAAAAAGTAAAAATACAAATCCTTCCTCTTTATAATATTATTATTATGTTCTTATTACTAACGCCTCGCTCCGGCATAGCTCGGGAAAACCATAATAAAAAGTAAATAAAAGGTTTCGCCTATCTCTGTGCCAAATTTCATCAAAATTGGCCCAGTAATTTTTGAGTTTATTCAATACAAACAAAAATACAAATCTTTCCTCTTTATAATATTAGTATGGATTGTATACTTGTCACAAGCTTTTATTGTCGTCAGAGAGATCAACAACGCTTGATAAAAAATAAATCATTGCAGAGTGCAGTAAGCCGTTGAGGAGTTCCCTCGTCAGGATTCGATCCTGGGTGCACCAGCAGGTCGAGCTATTCGTAATAATGGATTGTTATGGAAACTGAAGGGACGTGGAAAATTTTAACAATGTAGGATCAGCGGAAAATGTTTCCTGCGTGTTTCTCACTAGAACTTTCCAGCAATAACAAAGGCGCGTGTTTAGTTATTCCAAGGCGAGGCAAAATACGCTGAAACACACACTTCCTATTCATAGTCATATTCTTCGTGGCTGAGGGTCGTGGTCATACATAAAATGAAACACACACAACAACTTTCTTGTCACTATTAATGGAGTTGTTCGCTATTGCCTTCTCAATTTCACAAGTTAACAATCAACCAGTGTGCAGGTTTCCTCACGATGTTTTTCTTCACCGGAGGCATGTGGTGGTCGATGAAAACTAACATACATGAGATTGGTATACAAACTCATGTGGCACCAGTAGAATTCGAACTTAAGACCTTTCGATTCACAGGCGGGCGTGTTAACCATTAACCACCACTTAAAATACTCACAGAAACAGATAAAAAAGGAATAGACAATAATGTTACCTGGAAATTAAGATTAAAAGTGAGAAACATGCGAGAAACAAACAAAACAAAAGTGTTACAGTGAGAAACACGCGAGAAACAAACAACATAACAATTAGAGTGAGAAACAAGCTCAGATATGAGAAAGACATATACATTCTCACCTAGGAGTGAGCAGATTGAGTCTGGCGCTAGTGTGGTCGACATCTAAGAGGGGTTGGTCACTCTGCGTCAGGGTGACGCCATATTTATTACTGTAGTACTTCCGGAAGCTGCTGTGGGAGGCTGAGGGGAACGCTGAGTCGGGGGTCAGGTTCCAGCATATCTCGGCTACTAGGAAGAACTGGGGGATAAATTATATTTAAAAAATGTCAACATTTTTAATAGTTTGTTGATATATGGTTCACAAAATACAGGATTTTACTAGTTTGACAGTCGATGTTAAACTTGCTGTGTAACATAAGTATATTTATATATACACTAGCTTCGCCCGGGTGCTGCGCTCCCGTGGGTATTGGTTCTACCCGTCTACCTAATTTCATAACAATTCAGTAGATTTAGCGTGAAAGAGTAACAAACAAACAAACAAACAAACAAACAAACAAACAAACAAACAAACAAACAAACAAACATACATACATACATACACACAAACTTTCGCATTTATAATATTAGTAGGACGTATTTATGTATAACTTATTTAACTATTATAAATATTGTATTTTAGCATTAAGCCCGCCCTTTATACCATCTTGCTAAATAAAGTTTGAATAATATTTGTTTGTTACAAAAAACATTTTTTATTATTGTTTATTGTTGTCATTTTTTATTGTTGTTAAATTAATAGCATACCTGAGGCTGGTCTTGATTCCTGTACCAAGGCGTGACCACAGCTTCCTTGTATTTCTCAGGGTCGAAGACGAATGTCTCGCCGGGTTTCAGTAACGGGTTGTCCATTTTCTTCACTCCTTCCTGTTCATATAAAATTAATATACATATATATGTTATTTTTCTTAAAACAGTAAAGTCGTTTTGCTAATTCCAAAGCTAGGGATCTATAAACTGTGTAACACATACTTACTCAAACGTAGGTGGGTTTTACTACGGATATACCATATCAAACGATACAATTACGAAGACTAACAAAGATACGCAAGAGATGCATTCTATACATTTAATGTCAATATATTTTCTACAATTGCACAATATTTACGACGCCTTATATACAAAAGCAAAACATTCGATTTATAACTCTAGAATAACTGTACACAATTTCTAATGACTCCAATAATCGAGGTAAAAGAGGGCTAGATAACTTTTTTCACCTCGCATCATCTCTAATCATTCGACAACAACCTTCCCTCCAAAAATCAGAATCTAATTCTTCTCGATTGGTTGTTTTAGAGAATACGTCAGTCTGTGATTGGTAGATTTCAGTACATCTGTCATGTCAATGTCATTGTGATAATTTGTATTGCCATTATTATAAATGTAATTACTACTTAATTTTATTGGAGTTGCCAGTATAATTATTAAAAATACTAACAAAAATAAGAAATCACGACAGTCGCTAATAATATTTGTCGCATTACTATTTTTGCCGCTGCAGCGTACAGTCAACAGCACATCAAGTTACCCTGCATGAACCTCTATAGCGTGGTAATAGCGGCGAGATTGCAATGAATTTGGGTAGGTTGATGTGCTGTTGACTGTACATCATTTTTGTACTACGTTTCTATATTATGGATCTGCTTTTTCTGTTTGTGTGTTTGTAACAGTCGATTAAACGATTGTAACATTTAACTATCATCCGGGTTTGCAAAAAAAAAATAATTAGAATCTAAAACTATAGACACAATTTCCTTCATTTGTTTCTCACACAATAACATCATAAACTATAGACTGTAAGTACATTCCTTCGTTTAGTTTCTCACACTAAAATGTCAAAAACTTTAGTAACATATTTATCATGAAGGCCACGCCTTCATAAGTTCCTCACGCAAGAACAAATCAAACTATTGTATTGTGTCATAATTCCTTTTTTTGCTTCAATTGTTTCTCACACAAGTATATCGAAATATAGAGTTATAATAACTTCCTTTCTTTCATTTGTTTCTCACACAATAAATAAAGCTATAAATAAAGAATATATAAAGCTATGGAGTTATAATTACCTTCTTTCCTTCATTGTTGTCTCCCTCGGGAAATAGGATAGGTTTCTCAATCTCCGCATGCTTCTTAGCTTCCGTGTGCTCGTATATCAGTTCTAGGAACGCCCAGTCGATGTCTATCTTCGTTGTACCGTCTTCGTCGGTTGCTGTTGTAAAAATATATGAGCTATTTCAGTAAAAGGTCAAATTGCAAGCAAAATTTAGTTTCACGATTACTGTCAGTATGACGAAGCCTGTGGTGGTCGAATGGTTAAGACTATCAGAATGCGTGCGAAGTCCTTGTTTTCTCCAAACAAGTCGATTAAAAAAAAGAAAATATCTAAGTACTCACTTTTCACAGTAGGTACGACATAATAATTGTTATGCTTGGATCCGTCTGTCTGTAATTTCATACCGCGGCGATGAACGCGCAGCACTTCGGCAAATACAAAACGCATAAATCTGGAACAAAAAATAATATCTACACATTATAACCTGTTTAAGTTTAGTTTAATAAATTCACATATAAAAAATACATGTATGCAAAATTTCAAGAAGATTCGTTGAGTAGATAGAGAATGAAGAGGCAACAAACATACTTTCGCATTTACAATATTAGTTAAGACTAGCTGCGCCCCATGGCTTCGCTCCCGTGGGAATTTCGGCATAAAAGGTATCCTTATGTTATTCCAGGTTATATTCTAACAGTGTAACAAATTTCATAACAATCTGTCCAGTAGATTTTGCGTGAAAGAGTAACAAACATACACACATGCATCCTTACAAACTTTTGCATTTATAATATTAGTAGGACTATCTAAACGCTAAAATTTGTTTGATCGACTGCTGAAAAAAAAAATTATCCCAACACATTATAAAAAGAGTCGCCTCTGTCCTGTCTATCTGTCTGTAATAACGCTATAAACTCAAAAACCACTGAACAGATTTTTGTACGGTTTTCTCCTAATATATAGTTGCAATTCCCAAGTAACCAAGTATACCATATACGATCCTCACAAATTAAGTAGCCAATTGGGAGAAAAGGGTGAGGAAGAACACGAACATTACCTGCGCACGAGGCGACACCTAGCGGGGGACACCCTCGTGTCGGCCTGAGCGACGTGACGGACGGACACCAGCAGCTCTCCTGAACGAGTGTATACCGGAAACGCTGGGATTTGTATGCTGTAAGAATGAAAGATAGTTTCAAAAAATATATATTTATTCAATTGTACATAAAGAGTAGAAATTAATTAAAGTGTAACTAAAAGTTTTCCATACAAAATTGTTGCCATACTTCAAAAACATTTTACGTAAAAAATGTGACAGATACGGAAGAATTTAGCGTCCTCATTTTTGTCATCTCTTTATTTTTTTATTTATAAATCTTTATTGTTCCAAGTAAAAACATACTTATAAACAAATGGCGAACTTAATGCTATAAGCATTCTCTCCCGGCTAACCATTAGGAGAAACGGAGAAAAGTTGTGCGGCGCAAAAATATCTAAACACAAATAAGTACTACCACATACTCAAATACAATAATAACTACATATATAAAATATAAATAGCAAAGCATATATACATAAGACTACATATATATATATAAATATATAAATACATACAAACCAAAATAATAAAAATTATGTCCAAGAAATACAGATAAAAGCTAAACAGAAAAGAGAAAATCAGGTGGAAAAGGAGTTCAAAAGATGAGCATGAACTCTTTTCTTGAAAGAAAATTTGCTTCATGGTCAAGCTGTACATTCTGTAAAGGGGTGATATTAAATGAGGACTCTGTCTCCTGTCACCTGGCAACACTGAGTGTTTCTATCTATTTTGACTATTTAGTATTGCAATGAAAAGAAATATATAGTTTAAAATTAGTTTTCTTCACTTTCGTAACAGACTGTACGATGATATACATCACTTATTGACGTCAAAAAAATATTTAATTGCTTGTTGTTTTTGTGTAGCTCAAGCGTGTAAATAAACTTACACGCCAGTTTTATTTTTTTTTTGGTTGCTCAAGCGCGTAAGAGTTATTTTTGGGTTGTTCAAACGCGTAAGTAAACATCCAAGCTTGATGTTTTTGTGTTGCTCAAGCGCGTGGAAGTGGAAGCGGTGGTGGTGTAATGGTTAAGACGCCCGCATGTGGATCGAAATGTCCCAGGTTCGAATCCTACTCGTGCCACATGAGTTTGTATACCAATTGTATCTGACTCATGCATAGTAGTTTTCATCGACCACCACTTGCTTCCGGTGAAGGAAAACATGGTGAGGAAACCTGCACTGTTTGATAATATTAACTTGTGTGTGAAATGGAGAAAGCAATGGCAAACCACTCCATTACTAATGCCAAGAAAGTTGTTATGTTTGTTTAATTCCACGTAACGACCCTCAGCCATGAGGAATACGACTATGAAGAAGAAGAAGCGCGTAAGTAAACTTACACGCTCGTTGTTTTTAAACTCACTCGTCCGTATGTTCTCTCGCCATCAGCAATCCTATGGCGTGTTTCGCGTGCTGTGGCGCGTGCAGTTTCCTTCCTCGCGTGTTGTAACGCTCTGGTAACGCACAAGACAGTCTGGATTCGAGGGCGTATAGTAAATTGCGTTTTGTACCTACAGACAGACATAAAGATAACAGTGTAGTTGACAATGTCAGAGAATTGTATAATCTAGATAAAATAGATATATTTAGGATAATTACGATAGTTCGTAGACTGTAACAATTGCAGCTGGATTATTAAACGAAGATTTAAAGTTAGTTGGAAAGTCCATTTTAAAGTATAAAACATTTTTTTCATAAGTTGCTGAACACAATCGACCAAATTTAAAACGTCATGTGTTTAGCAGCTTTTTAACATAGCTGTGAGTGTTTAAAATCGAAATCGAATCATTAATTCAGAAATTAGACCTTCAAAGGCACTTTTTCACGTCACATTCTTAATTACATAATATTTATCAAAGCTACAAACTACTAGCATATATTTCAGAACAGTTCAAAAAGGATATTCAAATAACACATTCGATGAGGATGAAAATAGGAGCACACCACATTCTCACATGTGCCGTACTGTAGGTAACAACAGCATTCCCAAACAAATCTGACGTCAGGCCGGTTATAAAAAAATAACATCAATAAAAACGGAGCCTTCAAAAGGTTTAATATAAATATAATATAATAAAATTTTACTCAGATTCCAGGCGTCACAGCCATGAAGGTAACCGCGAGAATAATAAAAAATATACGCTGAAAATAGAAATTACTATTGAATTGTCTATATCTAAACAATACCTTGCTTCTTAGCCATGTCTTCCTCACTCTCCGGCGGTTTGGTTGGATTGGCCTCTATTTCCGCGTCCGTAGTGTCTATTATCGGCTGGCAATCAGTGAGAGCCCATGCCGTCTGCGAAAGGAAAACGGTTCGATCATTATGACTTCATTCATCTCCCGAATAATATTACCAGGTTAAATATTCTAGTCGTTCGCCGCGAACTTACACCTCGCGAACACAATAAATCTTTACAAAATTGCGAACATTTCAAAAACGACTGAACCGATTTTGATGCCCCACGAACTTAAAAATTCTATTGACAGATATACCTTTTACATTTCATCAAAATCAGACCAACGGTTCAATAGTTATCGCGTTACAAACATATGTATGTTTGTGCAAGGCTGTTTGTGTTGCATGTGCAAAAAATGTATTTTTGTCCCAAGTTAATTTGTATTGATCTCGCTTCGCTCGCTCGATCAATAACTAGCGATCCATCCCGGCAAATATAATAATAAATACACCTAAACGTTTCTCAGTAATCACACTATGTATTAGTGCAAAACTGTACGAAAATCCGTTCAGTAATTTTGGAACTTATTGCTATATATATATATATATATATATAGCAATATATATATATACTTATATATATATATATAGCAATATATATATATATATACTTATTATTATAAGCTAGAAGAGCCATTCAAAATCCTACTAATATTATAAATGAGGATTTATGTATGTATGTTTGTTTGTTACCCTTTCACGCAAAATCTACTGGACGGATTGTTATGAAATTTGGTACACGCGTAGAATATAACCTGGAATTACACATAGGGTACTTTTTATCCCGATATTCCCACGGGAGCGGAGCCGAGCTAGTAATATTATAAATGTGATAAATTGTCATTTTTTCACTCATTGAGAGGATTTTTTATGTGGAGATAGTCGGAGATATACTTTTAGCGGCGAGCGGAGACTCGGGCAACAACTAGTTCATTTATCTTCTTCATAGTCGTATTTCCTCACGGCCGAGGGTCGTGGTCGTTATGTGTAATGAAATACACACAAAAACTTTCTTGGCACTATTAATGGAGTCGTTCGCCATTGCCTTCTCCATTTCATACACAAGTTAATAATCAAACGGTGCGCAAGTTTCCTCACGTTGTTTTCTTCATCGAAAACTTCATTTTTAAGTATTATAGCTACATTTGTACATGAGACAATGAAGTTTAATAAACAATTTCATAAGAAACACACCCGCTTGTAATAATACTGTCTCCGTTTAGTAGTTCCCGGTCTGGCCGCGTCGTTGGGGTCGCCACTTTCGCTGCTCAAATTGGAACACTCGTATTCGGCCGCTTTGAAGTTTTCTTTGCCTAAAAGGGGGAAAAAAAAAACAAAAAAACCTCATTTAAAAAATTATTCATTTTGATCGGTTTCTCGGTCGAATCATATGAGAAACGTAATTTCTTATAGGGAAGGTTATCGTTTGCAGATTCAAATTCAAAATTTTTTATTCAACTTAGGATGATATAGATAGCTTAAAACTGAGTCTATCGCAGACATCCAAAGCGTAGGTGAAGAAGCGGCGCAACAAACTTCACCGCAGCCTTTTCTCCAAACACGTCTTTGTGCTAATAAAAAAGTTTATATGTTTACATGCTTGAATTATTAAATAATCACGATTCCATACATGTCAAAGTGTGTGTGTCCGTATTTCACGTCAAAACGGTGCAACTGATTGAGATGATTTTTGGTGTGATGATAATTGTGGAGCTGGAGTGTCATAGGCTACTTTTAGCCGCGGGCGGAGGCGCCGGCAACAGCTAATGGTATAGCATGAAGCCACGTTTATAGTTGAAATGAAAATAATTACAAATAAATAATACTGGCTAACAAGACTATCTAAAATCTTAGTTAATTTTTTAAATAAAAATATTAGTTTTTCGCCGTGAAATTAGACCTCGCGATAACAATATTTTTTCACAAAATTGACAATATTTCAGAAACGACAACCTATTTTTAACTTAAAGGTTCCATTGACAGATCCTATATACCCTTTAAATTTCGTCAAACTCAAACCAACAATTCGAAAATTATCGACTTACAAACATACATACAAAAAAATTTGCCCCGAGTTGATTTGCAGACCTAGCTCGTTTCGCTCGTTCGGTCAATTAATACAGACAGACGTACCTATAGGCATCAGCTGATCGTCCAGCTCCCCAGACTTGTGCAGGATCCTGCACGCCTGTAACGCGACCATACGACGTGCTAGAACTCTGGTTTTCATCGGATGACCCTGGACAAAAACACATACGAGGCATAAATAATTTGATTAAAAATAACGTGTTTGCAAGCTGAATTTGTTAACGATACCCGTCTATAATAATACGCGGTGACCCAAACGAGGTTACAGTATATTTATGGTAAAAAATATTAAAGGTTTCTCACTTTTAAACTATTTCTTATAGTGAGAAACTAGTGATTCGAGAGAAATACTTAAATATACATTTAATTTTTCTCACTTCCAAAGTAATTTTACTAACTTTTATAGTGAGAAACGAAAATAAGTATTTCGAGAGTTAAGTAATTATTTAAAAAACATATTAAATCTTACTCACTTTTAAAATAATTCTTAAAATTATCTCTAATCCAATAATATATTCATATTCTTGGATTTCTATATTAATATATTATACTAATTATAGGATTGTCATTTCAATTTACAATGTAATATGGAATGATAGAAGAAATTTCCTTTACCTGTTCCAGAATTTTCTACCAAATAAAATAAATTTCGCTGAAGGAAAACATCGTGAGGAAATCTGCACTCTGATTATCAACTTGTGTGTGAAATGGAGAAGGCAATGGCAAACCACTACATTAATAGTGCCATAGACAGTCGTTATGTGCGTTTCATTCCACTTAATGACCACGACCCTCAGCCATGAGGAATACGACTATGAAGAGAGAGAAAACAATAAATAATACTCACAACAATGTTATATTTCACAGGACAATTTAATGGCAGTCTCAGGGTACAAATATATGCAGTGTGTGTTGTCCCATTATTGTCTGGTAGCTGAACCTGTTCTGTCCACCATTGGGGCGCTAGTCGGGTAAATGTGTCTGAGGGTAGTTTGGCACAGTATCTGAAAGGAAATATTGATTCAATGATTCTATTTATTACGTTTAGACAAAAGTCTTAGAACAAAAGATGTTAGTCGCTATACCTTATGCGCCTTTGGAGGGTTATGTGTAAGATCCAGTAACCCTGTATAATACTATAATTAAAAAAACAATGTGAAGAGACTAGTTCCTGATGAGACTAGGTCCTGTTGGACATGTACTACAGGTACAGCGTACAGGTACAAGGTGCAAAACTCATGTGCTCGATATTGTTTTGTAAATTCCTTGTAGAACTAACATTAATCCAAATTTAAATAGACATAACCTCCTCAACATGGAATCCCGGCGTAAGTTGCATTTCGCTTCATTACTATTTGGTATCATTAAAAGTAGAAGTACAACCTATCTGTTTAACAAACTTAAGTTTAGCCAACGAACACGTAACCCTAACTGGTTAATTTATCCCAAGCACAAAACTGCTGCTTTTCGGGGTAGTTTTAAATATGCTGATAAAAGTTGCTGGAACAACATACCACCACCCATCAGAAACTCCATAGCTGTAAATTCATTCAAAGTTAATTTCAAGAAATATATTTTAGGAGTTCAAAGTTAATTTCAAGAAATATATTTTAGGAGTTCAAAGTTAATTTCAAGAAATATATTTTAGGAGTTCAAAGTTAATTTCAAGAAATATATTTTAGGAGTTCAAAGTTAATTTCAAGAAATATATTTTAGGAGTTCAAAATTATTATCGTAGCAGCACCAACCTAACTCTAAATTTTTTTTCACCTCTTATTATTATAATCTGTCCTTTACGACATTAAACAATATTTTTATGGTGTCCAAGCAGCTATTGGTTCAAATCCATTGACTTGTCCTCTCTATAAATCAGTAGTTTTATTGTACTTGTTTGTATAAGCTTCGAATTTATTGCGTTATGAACACATGTCCCAAGGACGATTTACTATTTAGTCTGGAAATTACTACATTTTACTACATTTTTAACATTGTAATAATAATAAGATACTTAGGGTTTTTAATTATTTTAATAAATAATTAGTTTTGTTGCGTCCCCATTTTAATTAAGTATATTGTTTGTGTTTATGTTTTTTTTATTTTATGGCATCCGCGGAAGATCAGCGTCGTGGTTTCAAGCCACGACATTATGCTGAGCGGAGACCAATTTGCCGTTTATATAGATATGTATTTGTATTTTTGTTGTGAAATGTAATATGGCAAATAAACCTTTTTTCTTACTTTCTTACAGGTAATTGAAATGACAACTTACCTATTAATAAGGGCTATGGCAGTACTCAGATCAACATTAGGTATATCACTATTCACTAATTTTGTATCACTATTAACACTTTTTCCATTAGAATGTCCACTTGTCCTTACACTATTATTCACAACGTTACACTTTTTATGATAATTATTTATATCACTATTACGTCCATCAATGTTTGATTTATCTTTGTTTAAATCTTCAACTATTTCTAATTGAGGTATTATTTTATTTAAAACGAGATTTTCATTATTTTTATCAGTAGTTTGATTTGCAACAATATTTTTATCAAAATTTGATCTATTTACATCTGTACATGTATTTTCTTCGCTGATTTCATTTGATTTGCCACTAAGAGATCCGTTTTTGCCGTCTTCAGCTTCAATTTTAGCTGTATTATCAGTGACATTGCTTTCTTTAATACCAAATTGGCTAATATCTTCATTTTCGATATTTACAATATTATTTTTATCTGCAGGTTCCATATCATTTTCAGAATTGACTTTAACATCAATACTATAATTATAAACATTGATTTTAACAAAATCTTTCTTGATCATTTCTTCATTTACTGTAATATTGTCATTAACATTTAACAATCCAGCTTCATCATTAATCTTGTTCAAATCATTGTCATTTTGTTCATCAGTATTCGTGTTTTTAAGAGCATCATCTATTTTACTACCACTATTTTTCGCAGACGAACCTTCATCATTTACTTTTCTAAAAATATCATAATTTTTAATATCATTATCTTCCGAATCTGGATTTTCATTGGCTTTAGCTTCAGTATCATTGTTTAAGATAACTTTTGTATTAAGGTTAGGGTTAATTTTAGGAATATTATCACAGTCTTGTGGAGAATATGGTTTGACGATGTTGGTGAATGTGTCTGCGTGTTCTTCCTCGGACGGAGGCGGTTCGTTTTGAACGCCACAGCCGCATTTACGGCTTATTATCTGTAAACAATATAAATTTAATTAAATACATTAGGACAAATCACACAGATTGAGCTAGCCCCAAAGAAGTTCAAGATTTATGTTATGGGATACTAACTCAACGGTACTATATTTTATAACAAATACATATATAGATAAACATCCAAGACCCGGGCCAATCAGAAAAATATCATTTCATCATGACCTGACCGGGGATCGAACCCGGGACCTCTCGGTTCAGGCTCAAGCACTTTACCACTGCGCCACCGAGTGGGTTGATAAAAGAGGGGGGTGGAAATAGGCATACGTAGACAGACAGGCGCATAGACAACTGTTTTACCGCGAACAACGCCAAGTTGGTCACTGGATGAGAAGTACAACTAGTTGTTCGCCGCGAACTTAGACCCCGCGAGCACAATATTTTTTTACAAAATTGTGAATGTTTCAAAAACGACTTACATTACCTTTTGATTGATTGAATGATTTTGATTCACGAATTTAAAAACTCTATTGTAAGATCCTACATACCTTTAAATTCATTTCATCAAAATCAGACCAAACGGTCCGAAAGATATCGCGTTACAAACATACATACAAAAAAATATATATTTTTGCCCCAAGTTGATTTGTAGAGCTCGCTTCTCTTCGCTCGTTCGGTCAATAAGAGTCCGGTGGATTCAGTGTTATATGAAATCAAAATCAAAATCAAATCATTCATTCAGAAATTAGGCCTTCACAGGCACTTTTTCACGTCATATTCTAAATTAAATTATGTTTACCAAAGCTACAAACTACTAGCATTTCGGAACGACCACTGCTGAGAAGAAATGCCGAAAGAAACTCATTCAAACAGTGTTGGTCCCTATTATGCCAGAAGGGCTTACCATTTTTTAAATATAAATTTATGTATAATTTTTTATCAGTAATATAACACGTAAGTACACAATAAAGTACATGGTCAAAAGGTATACTGAAACATATTATGATTGTGATCAAGTGCTGATATGATAGTTTTTGGAGTGTACAACCTACCTAGTTAGTGACTTAATAAACAGTTTCATGATTGTTATATTACGATATTATATACCTGATCGAGTTCCCTGTACACGGCCACGTTGTGCAGCACCGTGTGCGTGAGCTCCGCGCCGCAGCACAGCAGCGAGCATGCGCGCGCCGCGCGCGCGCGCGTGCGGCTGAGGCCGTACGAACGGTAACTGGGGGGGGGGGGGGGGGAGATACTATTATTTATATATAATACATAACTATATATATGTATTTCTTTAACCAATGTCGACTATTCAAAAATATTATTGTCATAGAAAGGGAAAACTGTTACTGGCTTTATTTTCTTATTGTAAAACGCTGTTGGTTTTCTTAATAGATAAATACATATATCTCTTGAGTATTTATTGCATATAGTATACGATTGTGAACCTTAAACATATCGCTTGTAAGGCTCACTATTGCTTGCTCACGAAGCGGCGTTGGTCCAGTGGTTAATATCGTGTGACCGAAATATCCCAGGCTCGAATCCTACTCGTGTCCATGAGTTTGTATACCATGTCATGTCAAGTGTCAAGTGAAATAAGTTTCTTTTAATGTAATTTTGAATGAAGAGAGATCTCATTGTATTCAATGGGTGGCAAAATCGTGTCCAAATGCAATATTATTTCTGAAACATATCTGACCTCATTTAAAATTTACGGTTCACGGTGTTATTGTTTAAAAAAAGACAGTTATTCTTTAGACAGTATTACGTTTTCGCAACAATATGTATAAACATTCGAGAGTTATCTAAACAATAGTGAAAACTGCATCAGAATCCGTTGCGTAGTAAGCTTAGACGCAGACGACTTTGTTTTACACTGTGAAGTGTTAAACTTATACTTACGAAGTAGGTATATCCCATCTTAACACGAGGTTGCAGCGCGGGAGGTCAATGCCCTCCTCCAGTTCTGACGTGGCCAACAGCAGGTTACATTCGTGCATTCTGAATCTGTGGATGAAAAAATGTTTTGATTCCATCTTTACGTACAAAACGAAAGTTATCAATAAATAGCCACCCGGCATCGGTGTTAACATTATAATAAATCATACACTTTAAGCGTCTTGAATAACCTAAATCCAAATCCGTTGCGTAGTTTCAAAATATCTAAACAAACATAGGTACATACGGACAGACAGCGGGAAGCGAGTTTGTTTTATACTACGTATTAATAATACCACTTCTATTATATTTCCAGTTTTTCTGAAATGTCTGGTATTTTTTCACCTGGTAAGCACTTCTAGTCGCGTCTTACCAACAAAATAATGAAAATTTGCACGAAAAGAGTGTCAGCGAATTTTGATTTGTTAGGATCATGGCAAGCGTATAATTGGAAAATAAACAAAAACAAATCTGTCTACCCCCAAGGGAAACAGACGTCATAATAAGTATTTAAAATAACAAGTTTTTTTTTTATTTTACTATTCGGAACCGGCCTGATACAGAATATATTCATTCTTTTATTAATTAACAAAAAAAAAATAAACAAAATAAAATGTTTTTATTTCAGATTTGCATCCATAGTGTTAATAAACATTTGTAACTTAAAAACAATGTTGGTAACTTATGCGCATAACTAAATTTAATTCATGTAATGACCGTCTAGACCATTTGAGCAGTGTCTCCAGATACGGAAGCCTGGCTTTTCTTGAACAACATTTCGGATACTGTTAGTTCTTTCCCGTACTCTGCGCATCGCCGACGCCACTCGTCCACGCAACACCGCATAAAAATCACACGTGTGAGCTTGGGCGAACATGGGAATATTTGCCGTAACAGATATACTTTTAGTTACAATACCGGGTGGTAATGTCATCATGTATATAGTCGTTATTTGACTTACTTTTTAAGTACAGTCTCGTGTCTCTTCCCTTGTTGCTTGTCGTTGTCGGCTGTGTCCTCCACGGCACAGTATTGTGCGCACAGATAGGACAATTTCGGATTGGAGCGGGACATGTCCTGCATTATTATAAATTATGTACACATAACATGGAGAATTTTGTTTTCAGCTTGAAATTTTTACGGTATACCTAGTTGACAAGGTCAGAGAATTGTAAAAATGTGTATAAATAATTTATTTAATTCAATTCGTTTATATGCTCAAATGTGGGTATACAGATATTACATGTTACATAGTCCCGTCACATTACCTATCAGATAATTCATAGACTGTAACAATCCAATTGAATCATTATTGGTACGAAGATTTAAATTTGGTTGGAAAGTTCATTTTCAAAAAGTATGACATAATTTTTTTCTAATGTAGAAAAATATTTACATGAAGCTTGTATGACAGTGCGTATTTTGACGTCATGATTATTGGGGTAAAAAAAACAGTTAATTACATAATTGACACAAAACTGATCAATTAAATTGACATTTTAAATATCTTATTAAAATATCATTATGTATTTATTGTTCTCTCAGTCAAATAGCCAATTATTATAATGATTTTAAATATATTTTATCAATATTTTTTTACAATTATTTGATCTTGTTGCCCTTTGTAATGGTTAAGATGCTTGTGGATCGAAAGGTCCCAGATTCGAATCCTACTCGTGCCCCACGAGTTTGTACACCAATCTGACTCAAGTATAGTAGTTTCATAGACTTGCTTCCAGTGAAGGAAAACATCGTGAGGAAACAATTATCTGCAGTGTGGGTTTGCATGTCACTTCTCATCATCGAATCGTTTCAAGATGAGACGTTGCGCCATTGTGACGCTACGACAACCACATCACAATGCGATTGGTTCGCTGTGTCTCACTTCGAATAGATTCGATGGTGAGAAGTGAAATGCGAATCCACACTAACCCCTCTGACCTCGTCACCCTATTGACATTTCGGATCTTCGGTCGCCATAAATAAAGACTCACCACGACGAGTAGAAACAGAGTCTTGGCCATGAGCGGCTGCCGCACGA
Organism: Plodia interpunctella; assembly: GCF_027563975.2. Lineage (NCBI taxonomy): Eukaryota > Metazoa > Arthropoda > Insecta > Lepidoptera > Pyralidae > Plodia > Plodia interpunctella. Next base: position 3,326,598 of record NC_071322.1, read on the forward strand.
ACACGACCGCGCACAGCGCGTCGGCGGGCGCGGGCGCCGCGCGCGGCGGCCGCGGGCGCGCGCGGCGGCCGCTGACGTATTCACTGTGCACTGTGGGTTTTTCACTGTTTTCACTATTTTTATTCTTCTCACTGTTTTCGTTAACTTTGCCACTGTCGGCGTTGACACTTTCACCGTTTTCACTGGCCTTTTCGATATCTTCGTTGACTCTCACGATGTTGTTGTCACGATTTTTGACAGTTTTATCGCCGGTTTTATCGTCCAAGTCCCTCAAGTTAGCCTCGAACGTGTTCACGCGATCCTCGATCTTATTACTGAGCGACATAAAGTCGCAATTCTCTATATCGTTCAACAGTTTCTTCGCATCAGCTACCTTTTCATTTTTCATCTCGTTCGGATGAAATTTCTCGAGTATTTCGACGAATCTCATCAGTTTCGGAGTGCTGAACAACTGGATTTTGTCCCAATCGGAATATTTCTCTAATACTGAATCGGTGTGACATCTGATCTTTATGAAAGTGGTCGTCAGAAGACACAACAGTAGGAAATGGCGGTCGTATTTCTCACGAACACGCAGCTTTTCAAGTTTCACAAGTAAACTGAATGCTAGTTTATCGGCAGCGTAGGGACCTGTAACATTTGGTTAAACTCTCATATTGTCCTACTAATATTTTAAATACGAAAGTTAGTGAAGATGTATGTAGTGTGTACTCATTCACGCGAAATCTACTGAACGAATTGTTATGAAATTTTGTACACGGGTAGTACCGCTGGGGCATCAATATCTAACAAAATCATAAATGCGAAAGTAAATATGTACGTTTGTTATCTCTTCAAGCACTATCTACTCACTCAATCTTCTTAAAATTATGCATACATGTAGTTTGAAGTACGGAGAAGAACATAGGGTACAATGAATCCCGGAAAAATTACTGTTCCCGTGAGAAATTCCGCAGATAAAAGCTAGTATTGAATAAAAATAAATTAGCAAATTTCCTTACATTCAAATCAAATACTTTGTTCTAATGTAAAAATAAAATAAAATTCAATAAATAAATAAATATATTAGGACAAATCACACAGATTGAGCTAGCCCCAAAGTAAGTTCGAGACTTGTGTTATGGGATACTAACTCAACGATACTATATTTTATAGCATATACATATATAGGTAAACATTCAAGACTCAGTCAGAAAAAGATCATTTTCCATCATGACCCGACCGGGGATCGAAGCCGGGACCTCTCGGTTCAGAGGCAAGCACTTTACCACTGCGCCACCGAGGTCGTCGTATTACCATAGCTAATTGTCAATAAACTCACCAAGTTGCTCCAAAACATATAGGAACTGTTTGAGAAATGTCTTCGGCACGTCCGTGGGATCCGGGACATTCTTCAGCTCATCGATGAAGTCTTCTCCGTACATCTCCAGCAGATCGAACCTGGTACAAAAAATTACAATAGTAAATGCCAAGCAGTTCGCCGAAACGTGTTAACTGGTTCCGTAATTTTTAAGATTTCGTGGTGAGTGAATGATTTTAGCTTTTATTTAATAGATAATAAATGAGAAATTATATAACTGCTAGCTTTTTCGGCACTTTGCCGTAGGACAACGCGCTTGATGAATTTTAGTAATATAATTATATACTTAAATTGGTTTATTTTGAAGTTTTGTCTAAGATTTGATTTATTATTTTGTTATGTAGATTAATATTATGAGATTAGATTAATATTTAAATATGAGTATCTGTTACTTAAATAAAAATTCATTCATTCATTCATTCAATATTTAAGATAAGATAAAAAAAACTATATGAATATTAATATAGTAGTACTAACTGCACCCAGGGGCTTCACTCCCGTGGGAATTTCGGGATAAAAGGTACCCTATGTGTTATTCCAGGTTATATTCTACGCGTGTATCAAATTTCATAACAATCCGTCCAGTATAATTCACGTGAAAGAGTAACAAACATACACACATACATTCTCACAAACTTTCGCATATAATTCAAATCAACGTAAGTTCGAGACTTGTGTTATGGGATACTAACTCAACGATACCATATTTTATAACATATACATATATAGATAAACATCCAAGACCCGGATCAATCAGAAAAAGATCATTTTCCATCATGACCCGGCCGGGGATCGAACCCGGGAAGTTTTTGCCCGCTGCTTCGCGCGCGTTAATTTTTCAGGATGATTCTCCATACTTCAAACTAAATGTATGCAAAATTTCATGAAGATTGTTTGAGTAGATAGAGCGTGAAGAGGCAACAAAGAAACTTACTTTCGCATTTATAATATTAGCTAGGATAGAATGGATAATATGGAGGAATGGGTTAAAACCTCACCGATGATCATTGAGGAACTCCATAACATGAGCGACCGTTTCCTTCATGAACTTCTCCAGCTCTACATAAGCAACGGGCAACTCTTCAGTACTGGGACGAGCTCCGTATTCTATTATCAGTTCCTTCGGTTTGGCTAGTGTTGCTGATAACCTGTAATGATAAAAATTAAATTTCCCGTTAAGTTTAAGATAAACACTCGCACCTACAATGTTGGGCAATAACTGAAAATCAGTGTTTCTGTACTAAGGTGCAGAAAGTTTCGCTGAGTTATGGCCCTTTTGCCCTTGCTGCAGCACACCAGTTTGTTTAATTTTATGTTTCTTTCTTTATTATAAGACTTGTCTGTTATTTCCTTGGTGTCTGTGGCAAATAAACTAATTATCTATCTATCTATAAATTAGGACGATTATTATGGAATTTGGCACAGAAAGACAGTTGAAGCCTTCAGGAGTGACATAGGTTACTTTTTATTAAGTGGTTTCACTCAAGCGAAGCCCGGGTGAGTTACTAGTGTTATATATTCACGGGAGAATAAGGAGCGGTCCTAATCTAGGATGGAACCACACCAACACCAACAGCTATAGATTGAATATATAAAATAAAAATTTACCTTTTCCCGCCATCAATATCTTCGGCCAAATCCATTTGACAGCAAATCTCTCTCTCCAACTCTTCGATCTTCCACTGCAACTTCTCATACATATCAAAGTCATCGTAATTCTCGTACACCCCAAACTTCTCATCTTCAATTGTCTTTTGCTTATATACTTTAGGCTTATTCTCATCATTGTCTATGGATATATTTTCTTCGTCGACATCCGTAATGTCGTCCGTTTTGTCTTTGCCCTCTGAAGATATAGTTTCATCATCAATATCGTCACTTTTGGAACTCTCATTCAATTTGTTATCTGTATCATCTTGTTCGTTGCTGTCATTGTCTTTGACAGTTGTAGATTGTGTATTGTCTATGGTTTCAGGGTTGTCGTCTTTCTTTTTGGCCAAGAAAAGCGGGTACGTCAATGCTAAAATCCGAGGGCGTTGGTTCTCTTCGCATTCCTTGTATAGTTTTAAAATCTGAAAACGTTTTTTCCTAATTTCAAAAACGGTTATTCCTTCAAGAATAATATACCTACATAAACAACAACATAGGATCAAACAGTATGAAGATAATGCATCTATCTCTGTCGCTCTCATTTCGAGTGTATAGGTTCATCCTGCTGTCATGCGACTCAAGTTACCTATATTTTGAAAAGTACAGACTGTTAGATTTGTATTGTTTTCGGAGAATTTTAATTCAGTATTTACTTTAAAAGTTTTAAGGATTTCTCTGTCTTATCACATTGCAATATATATATATATATATATATATTGTCTACTTTTAATACATTGGCAATATTTTGACTACATGCTCAGTCCATGATTCTGAACAACTTTTAGTATGGGAGTAACTCCGAATTCGCGAAAAAAATCAGCAGGTCCTATTAAATACCTATGATGTGAAAAATGTATGGATCAGCTGATTCTTTTTTTTTCGTGATTTCAAAGTTGCTTCCGAATACGAAAAGTTGTTCAGTACCATCGACTGATCGTGTAGACAAAATAATGCCATTGTATAAGAAATCACCCTATATATCCCTAGAAACATGATTTTTTAAAATAGAATAGTGACTGGGTACTATTTAAGTGTTACACAGTTGGCCTTAATAAAAATATATATATTCACGTACATTGCGCATTTTGTTTAAAACATTTTTTAAATGAAAACCAGCAATGTTCATCGAAACTGCCAAAGTTAGGGGCATGGCTCTTACAGAACTCTCTCCACAGAAGTCGTCAATCCTAACTAATATTATAAATACGAAAATATTTGTTTGTTTGCTCGTTCGTTAGTTTTTTGTTTGTTACCTCTTTACGGTCTATCCACAAAACCAATCACCTGAAATTTTGTGTACATGTAGTTTGAAGTGTGGAGAAGGACATACCTTTCAACCCGGAATAAAACTATCACGCAGACGAAGCCGCGGGCCTAAAGCTACTAGCTTTAACTAAAACTTACGTATTTCAAATTGTCGTCCTTGTAAACGAGATGGCAGCTCTCTATGATAAGAACGTTCAGATTTTTAATCTCTATAACGCCTTCTTCTAAAATCTGCTTCAGTACAGACGATGTGCATACCAGGACCTGCAAATATTATCACCACTAGTAAATATAAATATATTAGGACAAATCACACAGAATGTGCTAGCCAAAGTAAGTTCGAGACTTGTGTTATGGGATACTTACTCAACGATACTATATTCTATAACATATACATATATAGATGAACATCCAAGACCCATGTCAATCTGAAAAAGATCATTTTCTATGTTGAGCTGACCGGGGTTCGGTCCCGGGACCTCCAGTGTAAGAGTCTGGCATGGTGACCATTAGTTAGAAACCAGGAACACGCGAAGAGAGACTTAAGGAATACAATAACAGTACCTCCATCTTGTCCAACTCAGCGCACCAATCATAGACATCTTCGTACGCGACGGCATTAGCTATGGCCAGGTCGGTCAGAGTGCGGTAGTCGTATGCTATAGAGGCGACGCGGGAAGCGCGGGCGATGTGCACAGAACGCTGACAGCCGTCGAATAGTGAACTGCAATGGGGCAAGACAGCTAGTGATTCTGTACGCGATCATCTAGATTTATTGAGAGTGATATATTTGTGTGTTATAGTTGTTTTAGATGTTCTTGCTTCAGGATACGGTCAATTGATAATTCTTATGTTGATAATTAATGAGAAGTGCGACGTTTTGTAAAGCAAGCATATTTTGCTTAAAAGAAAATCACAATGTATTACTTATAGATAACGATGTAATATTTTGAGATATAAATCAATTTAATTTTTTTTTAATTTATATTTTTTTTATGTTGGCTCAATACTTTCGAGAACCAGGGGGCATACCATCAACTATTACAAAACGATTCAATTGTAGGGCAGTTCAGTTTAGGAACCTAAAATGAATCGCGTTATTTGGTACCACCAACTTAACAAAGTCTCATTTGAATCGTAAGGAGTGAATGAAATTCATAAAAAAAGTAAAAATTGTCTCTGAATCGTAAACCCCAGTGACAGCAGCCAAACGTAAGAAAGAGATAAGGCTATACGATCTCTATATATTTTATCTCGTTTCAAGAGTTGCGTTCCGATATCAAATTCTTACCATTTTGAGCAAACAATATGTATTTTTTTTGTTACTTAAAATTAAAATGTATATTATTATCTTTGTGTTAATTACATGACTAAAGTAAATACAAAAGACAATAAAATAAAATATTTCAATTACAATAAATGCAATATAATATAGACTAACAAATTTGTCGATCATAATCATAACACTAAACACAAACTTCGTCGGAACATAAAAACCGTACCACGTTGGAGTTTCGGTGGCAAAACTAGGAACTATCAATAACAGATAGACCACGTCATTGTTTTCAGCGACAGTAGCGCCACGTCTGTGGGACTTCTTTCGTGGTAATCAATCAGAAATAGTAACTTTTTTTGAATCGCGAATTTTGAATCCAGTTTACGTTCTCAATGCACATTCCATAATGTGCCGAATTGTATGCAAAATAAGTGAATGAAATCGAAACGGCGTATTGTTTTGGAGACTACCTAGAATGGATCGTTATGTCAACTTGATGGTACGATTTAGCGATGCAGATCAGTTTAGGTCCTGAACTGGATCACATTAAGAGATGATGGTAAGCCCCCTGTTCGCAGAACTTGGCGGGTTCCGCGTACATTGTCGGATTTTCATTGCGGTAAATAAAAGCACACATACAAATTACGCAATATTTGCGTTGGCATCTGTAGAGTTCAGCTGCGATAGTGGAGGTGGCATTCTTAAACCTTGATATTGGTAAAATAATCTTTTGATGAGATGATTTTGTTGAAGATTAAAAGCCTGTGGCAAAAATTACAATTTTACCCAAATGCAAAGGAAGCGTATTGTTTTTAGGATTCACTACATTCTTAGTTTTGTTGAAGATAATAGAAGTTTGTGGCAAAAATTACATTTTTACCCAACTGCAAAACAAGCGTATTGTTTTCAGGATTCGTAACATTCTTCTTAGCTACTGAATCTTTTTATCTATATCCTCATAGGTTACGTTTAAAAAACGTTACAATAGCGCTGTGCGATGCCATTGATTATGTATTATTATTAGTGAAAAATATTTTTTTATACTACAACATGGGTATCAAATTAAAGGGCTCAATTCAGATGCCGAGATAAGTATTCTAAAACAATTAAAGGCTTTAAAATTTTTTAATTTAACTTTAGCTTGTTGTACAATTTTATACATAAATTTTTTTGTGATTTTTTTTAATTTTGAGTATTATCTATTATATTTATCAATAATTATGGCTTTTTTAGTAAAAATACCAATATATTTTGTTCATTTATGATTACCTAAGGACCGGCTCGAAGGACCATTAAGATGTACGGGACACCTTGAGTTCATTGATAATTGAAAGATGATATTGATAGAACAGGGATTTATTGAACGTCTAGAAACTTAATGGAGTAAATGATAAAACGTATAGTGAGTACGCGTTCGCGATGATGTGGCGAAAAACGTGAACTAATTTTACAATTAAAAGAATGCTATGCGCTATATGCTGACTATACAAAATAAAATATAGAAATGTGTGGTTTAGACATATGGTCTAAACCACACATTCATGTTTAACCACTCATGTTATATTAACTTTTGCTCGTTGTACAATTGTTTATCCGGAACACACAAGGACAACTCACCCGCGAATCTTATAAGCGTGTTCGTAGACCAGCCGCGTAGACACGAACGCGGGGTACTCCACGGCCAGCACGTTGCGCTCACTGGCGGCCGCGGCCAGCCGCGCCCCGCCCTCCGCCGGCGTGAACCGGGAGCTGCTCTCACTCATCTGGACAAAGCGTTCAATTAATAGATAAATAGGCACCAATCACAATAGATTAAGTAAGTCTGACACTTGTTACATGGGACACTAATACCAACAATATTCTATCATCATCATATCGAGTGTGTTATTGCTAACACTGGTGTCAGATTTTATTCAAGTCGCCTAAAAGCATCTGATGTGACTTTTACGACTACTTACCGCCATCTACTCACGTACACACTAGGGAACTAAACTGTCTACCAGTGTGCAGGTTATTCCTTCACCGGAAGCAAGTTGTGGTATGAAAACTACTATAAATGAGTCAGATTGGTATACAAACTCATATGGCACGAGTAGGATACGAACCTGAGACCTTTCGATCCACAGGCAGGTGTCTAAACCATTACACCACCACTGTTTTGACAATATTCTATAATTTATATAGAAAAATATTCAAAACCCAGGTCAATTTGAAAAGGTTGACCTGACCGGGGCTCGAACCCGGGATGTCCAATGTAGCAGTGCTACATGATGACCATTAGACCATAGAGGTCATCATATAAGTTAAATATGTGATTAACATTTTTGTCTTTATTCTGTGATCAATCATTGACATCATTAATCATGGTTTTGTGTCCTTCAGGTGAATGACATCCACGGAAGGTTATGAACTGGTCCTAAGGTGGAATTACATGCCACTCTCACTTAGCTACTAGCGGACTGTCTACTCTCAGATAAAACCAATACCAAACCCATAACAAATAATAAATTATACATTTCAACCTTCCTTAGAAATCACACTATCTATTGGTGAAAACCATACACAAATCCGCCTAGTATGTATGGTATGACGACCTCCATGGCTTAATGGGGCTAACTCAATCTGTGTCATTTGTCCCTATATATTTATTTTATTTTAGTAGTTTTGAATTTATCTCTGATATCGTGTATATAACATATAGCCAGATACGACATGAGGACTTTTCATAATATGAATGGGTGTGAGATTTATGGCGTGATAATTAGCATCAACTATCATACATTACATTTCGGTTTTGATGTGTAGGTATTACAAAATACTTTACACATGAAACCAATCAGAATTAGGTTTGTATTAGAGGATTTTCTTATGATCGTTGTATTATTTACTTGTAAAAGTTACTCGGCTATCAGAATATCAAGTTTAATGTTATTCTAAGTGATGTTATCGTTAATTCTATTTTATAACAAAAACATACCCTTTGAACGGCTTGATGAAACCAAATCCCTTTATCTCACATCGCCAAAAGGACGTTGTACAAAACACAAGAGTATATTTAAAGGTCTGACGTGAAAAATTAATAAATAAAAGTAAAAATACTCCAAAATCTATCTATATTCCGTAAAATCCGGCCGACGACCGGTCAAGAACCTCAACGATTTGACAGCTTGCAAAATAAGAAAATGCTCTTGTTTTTGACAGTTGCTTTTAGTGATGCGATTAATACGATTATAACCTGATGCCGAATCAAAATCAAGATATTTTCTATGATACTTTCTTTAAAAAGTATATTAAATCATTGTAATGATATTGGGTAAATTCCATAGATATAAAACCATTTATATGTTTATTGCACAAAACACATGCTAATATCATCCAACAGCAATTTTATTCTAAAGTAGGTTTAAATAAAAATAATATTATAAAATGTCAAGAAAGTGAAAACCGACTTTTAACAAACTATTTTTTTTTACCACTGCAATTCCGAATATGGTCAAGATTGATAAATATACACTGTTTGCACTGTTTGATAGTGTGACTTCTCGTTGCAATCGAGCAGGATGCACGTATGTAATAGAAGAAGAAAGAGTACCTGCTTCTATTGTTACGTACGTGGCATCTTTTGTTGCATCTTATACATACTATAGAGTACTCTGTAACAGTATGTTATTTATTTTTGTTATTATGTATTTATTTATTGATATGAGCTGTGCTTAGTAAGAAACTTAATAAATCATTATTACCTATCATCTAGCTAGTAATATATTTAAAAAATCAAAACATACTTAATGTGATAATAATCTGTAAGTACGAACATAATTTTGGATAGATGGTACCTACATAAAATCGATTTAACCTCGATCAGCACTCATGTTTAAGCACAACACATGCACACAAGTTTCATATCATATCGCATCGCATTTTTATCCCTGTTTCTTGGTTTCTTGTTTCAAGTCCACTCAAGCAATAGTGTTTTTAGTTATATATTTGTTATTGTTTGTGTTTTCAGTTGATCAATGAAAAAATGTGCAAATATTAAAGACATTACAAGTGATGTAGAAGTGGATATCTCTCCTTGCATCGACATTAAAATAACTACAGTGGTCATTCACTCTATTCTATCATTTACGGCTATAGACATAAAGGTTAGTATTGAAAAAATAAAATCTGTTTAGGTTACGTCACTTACACCTACGAGCCGATCGACAACAGCGTAGCGTTGCAAATATACAATTAATTCAATTCAAATAGGTACCTAAATTTAATTATGTTTATGGTTCCGTACCTCAAATGGTAAAAACGGAACCCTTATTACTATGTTGTCAGTCTGGTCAAGGTAATTTTTCTCAGTAATGTGTGCACATACCTACCTATAAAGTTCAAATTTAAATGAAATATCTCCCACATCAAGCTGTGAAAAAATGAAACATGCAAGTCAACTTCCCGTTGACCTGGAATCATGAAATCGCATGAAGTTAGCATTAACAATGGTAGATAAAGAGAAAAGTTCGAAAGTAGGTATGTAATTTGTAGGTCGTTTAAAAAAATGCCCATTTAAAATTTTCGATTCAAAAGTTCCATTCGAAGTTTTGCCATGAGCAGTAAGCTTTCGCTGGCCTGGAATTGCGATGCCATTTGATGAAGGAGTAGGTACCCGGTAGGTAGTAGGTATCTTACAAATTTGTACGGAACCCTTGGTGCGCGGGCCTAACTCGCTCTTGATCGTTTTTATTTTTTATTTAATTAATTCAATTTACATAAGTAGGTATTCAATTTAAAAAGTAATTTTTTTCATAAAAACTTAGCATTATAAATAAAAAAACGTCCAGTACGTCGCATCGCCGTGAGGAATTTTCCATGAAGGCTGGTAGCATTTAGCAGCTTTGTAGGTATTTTAATTTATTTATTTGAATTAGATCAGTTAACAATAAATCAGAATTATTAAGAACTAGTATTTGCATGCGGCATCGCCTTTGTTTATATCTTGCCCATAACATAAATTTCTGATTCTAAGCGTCGAATCGCGATAACGAATACCCTTCCAGATTTTAAGTTAGATCATCCGCTATACGACTGTGAAAACCTGTATGTGATACGCGACAAAGAGTAGCTCACTTAGTTTTATTATAATGTACTTACCAATAGATATCGATTTATCAGGACAGTATTCACGCGTAGGTAGGTACGTTATTATCACATATTCTAGAAAATGCAAATCATTACAATTTATCCTTACATACCTACCTATTATTAAACAAAGTCCTTTGCCGCGTCTAATTGCAATAAACTCCTTAACTACTGCCCGGATTTTCAAGCAGTTTAGATAGGATTCCTGAGGAAGATTTACATGTATAATTTATTATGTTTTTACCCGAGCGAAGCCGGGACGGGCTGCTAGTAAGTAACAAAAATTAGATCATAGCCGATGAAGTTTCCAGCTCAGCTTTGTGCTGTGGCATGAGCCACGGCGCTGATTTTCCGCTGGGACCTTTAAATTTGATTTTACAAACATGCGGCGGTCCAAATCAAAAGGGCGCCCGGACCCTATGGCGCCCGGCACTTAGGACATTATTGTCGTTGTTTTGTATTCGAACAACGGCAATAAAGACCTAATGCCAGCTGCCATGAAGTCCCTATTGATTTGGACGACCGCATATGATGAAGTTAAATAGTGAAAAAGTAAAAAACATAAATAAATTATAGGTGGCTTGGCCATGGCTACAATATTTTGTTTTATTGCGCACTCTCTTGTTTTGAGTATATCTGGTTAGTTAATCTACGATTAAGTAAGTATGTAGGTGTAATTCATAACAATGCTATTTAGACAATGATAATGGTTTGTCTGACGATGTCCAAGGAGCCACAGTCTTTTTTTCGGACATTTATATACACTTTTGTTTTTTATCACGTCGGGGTCACCCCCTGTAGCGGGAACGAAGTGATTATGCTCGACCGGCTTTCTGTTTCAGCAGCGTTGTGACGTGATAGATGTCACCACATATCCTTTGACTGCTCTCCCCACGGGCTCTCTATCTCCTTCGTCAGAGCGTTTTTCTGTTTATTTCCGCGGCCGTTGAGCGTCAAACCCGTTACTAAATCCGCTTACCTACTTATTCGTCCCTTCTTCGCCTTCGCACGGTCGTCGGCATCCTTATTTGTCTGGCCATTGGCACGCATATCATCCTTGACGACATCAAGCCAGCATTTCTTGTGCCCCTTAACTGAATATATCTGTAATTGAAGCAGAGATGATGTTCAGATTCAGATTGTATTGCAAGTAAAAAATGGTATATGTTGGTTACATGCATAAGTTTATTGTGTACAATACAAGTGGCAGTGTATAGTGTACAATACGAGTGGCACCCGGCAAGGGCACAGCAAACATAGAGGACAACTAGTTACACGCCTGTTTTACTCATAAATTTAATTTAATTATACATCAGATTAGATTATTTGGTGGAGAAATCAAAGCATTTCACATTTTGTCTTTAAAAAAAATCAGACAGTTCAGTTTTCAGTATTCATTTAATTTATGTAGCAAACTAATTAAAATATTAACGCATTCTCATTTCTTTTCCAGATAACAAAACACATAATGAATGGCACGTTTAAAAAGTCTGATCCAATTGATATAACCAATATCATCCCACCGAAATTGATAAAAAACTATGAAGTTATTGTTATAGTGAAGTCTAAAGAAGAGGATAATACTGATGATAATCCAGAAGAGACCAACCTTATAGATTTTGATGCAGGAGCATCTATTGATAAAATAATTTTACCAAAGCAATCTGACACAGAAGAAAGTAAAAAAGAACTGAGCATTATAGATCTATATGAAGATATAACAGTAAACCCTCTTAATTTACAGTTACAAAAGAAATCTGTTGACATTTTCGATCCTTTAGAATTAAAAAGTTTCACGAATGACGGAGCAACAGCAAAAATTGCAGATGCACATGACAGTTATGAAGAATTGAAACATGTGTATGAACATAGACCCAGCACATCAACCTCGAGTGACTGTCAAGATTATTATGACAAAACAAATTATTTTAAGCATAGAAATGATAGAGATGACGAAGACTTCATTGACGAACTTGTATCGGATATAAATCACAGATTAGTAATATACAATGATAAACGAAGTACTAGTAATGATATATCTAAAATAAACGGTGCTAAAAATTTGGACGTATTAAAATTTATCAGAACTGAAAATAAAATTCCAAAAAATAATAAAGATACCAAGAATGATGTATGTAATGCAGATTATGAATTACCAAAAATAATCAGAACCAAAACTAATGTTTTTTTGCCGCCTGATAACAAACCAGCTTTAAACCAACTTGATGCATCACCTAAATTAGATATTAATAAGACTAAACAAAACTTATTTGAAATTCCGAAACCAAAAACACAAACTACTGCTATAAATAGTGATATGCCAAAAGATCTTGGTGTAATACAGCAGAGGAATAGAATTGAAGATTTTAATCTCGGAAATATAACTCAAATTATATTACCATGTCAAAGTCTTCAACATTCACTGTCTCGTGAAAAAATACGGCAATATATAGACAATTTATTACGAAGCAAAACAGTTTTCTGCAGTGTATTGAAATATTACAATCCTATTGACTTTTATGCAAGCTCGCACACAAATGAATTGGTGTTTATTGTCGATACAGTTCCAAAAGATAAGAAGAAATATAGAAAAAGAGCTATTATTGATGATGAAGTATTAGCTAATTATACTAAAGGGCCAAATTTAGCTGAAAAGAAACTAGTCCTACCTCGAATAATGGATAGGCTTGTCGAGAAAAAGAAACGAATGGAAAAATACGCGCATTGCAAAAGAAAGTTGGTCTTAGATTGCGGCACGCGGAGGACTGAAATTCCAGTCCAATGTAATCCCACGGTTTTAACAGAAGACTGTAATAAGGAGAGATTGAGGGATTTATTGATGAGACAGAACTTCGAAAATTTTGTGAGGAGAGGGCAGCTTTAGTTATATTAAGTTTAGTTTTAGTATTAATTCACAAATTGTCAAGCATTTTTAGATGACATAATAGTAGTTGTGAAACATTAACGAGCTACATTTTTTTGACATTGCAACACGAAATAGAATAGTCGAGATTGGTTGATAAACACCCAGTGTAGCCAGCCATCAGGAGACAGCGCCGTAATTAATTTTTTTCACTTGAGAAGCTGTACCAGTAGATGTGTGTCACGTATACGTAAAAGCTATCTGTATCAAGTATTCAATATATTTAAATGGCAATTATTTGTTTTTTATATATATTATACGTATCTATAAGTCCTTAAATTCCAAGCTATGTATATGTTACTGTAAAAGCACGAACTTTCGTAAATCCTAAGATATTCCAATAAAACCTAAGATTTACCAACTCTTAATGATAAAAGTCCGAACAATTTTGCGATTCGAACTTTTACCACCATTCACTTGGTAAATCTTAAGATTTACATCAAAGACACGGTAAATGTTGAGAAAATAATTTTACTTTTCTTATTTTTTACTATTTAAGAAGTATTTTAAAGGTTATACCTTACCTTTAAAATATTACCTTTAAAAGTTAAAAACATTTATAAATAAAAATACTTACCAAATTAAAATAATTTAAAATAGCTAAGGATTTGACTAACTACTTAGTTAATTAATTACTCTCACAATTATGATACCTACATAAAAATATGTAAGGTTTTGACTGAAAAATAAATTATTAATAAGAATTAATCATTGTTTTATTCCCAAAACCAATATTTACCAGCCATTTAGCAAAACCTAGCATAGGTATACTAAATTCCAATGGCAACAGCCCGAAAAAATCGTCAATTATTTAAAAATCCTTACATTTACCAACCCATACCAGTAAATCCTAAGATTTTCTGAAAAAACTAAGATTTACCTGTATGACTACATTAACATATACATACATATAATAAAACTATAAGTGGGCTATGTCTATACATACATAGAAGATATTAAAATTATGGGACCAATACAAGCCAAAACATTTTTTTTTCTTTTGTTACAATTACACAGACAAAAATACAAATTTTTGTCTGTCCGTATTCGCGCAAAAACTACTAGATGGAATTTAATCAAAATACACAAAAAAAAACATGTACAAGTAGGGGACTTAACACCAATGGCACAAGACCAAACAGAGATATCATTGTGGTGCGATAAAGTGCATCTCATAAAAAGAAAACTTGCTAATAAATAACTTACAAATAAATAAAAGTGAAACGAAACACACACAAGGACACTCTTGGCATACCATCGCCTTCATTTCACACACTAGATGATAAACTGTCAACTAGAGTGGCAGGTTTCCTCACGATGTTTTCCTTCACCGGAAGATTAGTAGTCGACGAAATCTACAAAATCAAAAATCGAAATCTACAAAGAGTACATGAGTTTGAATAGGCTTCGAAACTGTAACTTCGGATCCCAGGCGCATTTTAACCAATAGAACACCACCGCATGATAATTTTAGAAATTATAAATCCCTAAATCTATGTATACCTAAATGCGAAAGCTTGTGACGATTTGTGTTCTTTCACGCGAAATCTATAATGAAATTTGGTACTTACTTAGGTCCACGGGTAGAATATAGCCTGGAATAACACATAAATACTAATATTATAAAGAGAAAAATATTTGTATTATTGTTTTATGTTTGTAATGAATAAATTAATAAAACCAAGTACTTCTCTCTTACAAAGTAACACAATATTACAATATAAACACTAATTCATCGTAAACAATAGCATGCAATATAACAATAAATACATATGATACGCACAGACAACTATTGTTTACGATGAATCGTGACTTTGAAATATTTTCAATGTAACATAAAGATGAATGCACATAAAAGCAAACGAAATTTAAAAAAAACATAAGGTTTGTAGATAAATCATTGGGTATCCACCAAACGATTTACCCCCTAGAAAATACGTCGTAACGTCAGGTTGTGTGTAAAATCACAACCAAATCTTTAATAAAGGTTATTTTAAAGTTGACCTCGTTGATAGTCCTAGAAAATTAATTACTAAGAATAAAAAATAATTACTATAAATAGGTATAGGTAAGTGAATATTTTTACAAGCTCTTATTTAATTTCATTTCCTGTGAACAGAAAGACCTGTGGGACAGAAAGACAAGAATCCAGATTCTTGTCTTTGTCAGAAAGACAAGAATCTGGATTCTTGTCTTTCTGTCCCAAACGCTGTAAAACGTTGAGGAGTTACCTCTCCTCAACGTTTTACAGCACGGACATGGCCTTTTTGTCAAATGCCATAATATGATCTCTCTGACGACAATAAAAGCCGCCGCTCCGGGAGAACTATAACTATTCAATTTTGATGTATATCTTAACTAGTTAGGATAAAGGAATCGATGAATTTGAGGAGTTTATTCGATAGCTGGGTACCGTTCATCCTGGAAAAGGTACTGTTTGTCTTTGAAATTCACCCAAGCAAAACCACAGGCACCATTTAAGCTTACAAATCTTGTAGAAATGAAATGGGAATGGAACTAATATATGTTATTTCAAAATATACCTATAGAAAATTACTTTTTAACTATTAACTATATGGTTAAGTAAAAGGAAACTTACTTACATTTAAACATTACTTCAATATGAACCACTTCTTATAGAGGGGAATTACCGAAAATGATGTAATAAACAAAATGTCTCCTATACAATTTCCCCTAACTATATTGCCAGATGCAAAAACACACAGCTGGAAGGATCATATTTTTAATATTTTTTGCATGGATTTGGTAAGCACGGAGTACCTACTAATTCCATGTTTTTTTGACTGAATTCTTGTATTCAATTAAAGGAGTTTTACAATTTCCGCCTAAGATGAAAAGCTACTTAAAAGTTGGCGAAATCTAATAGGGCATATTACGCAAAGCTCAGCGTAGGTGGCACTACTGGTACACAAACATTGCCAATGGAGGCAAAAAGCGCCAATTTTCAATATCGTTGCAGATTTACGACCAAAAATACCTTCTACGCAATCGTGGTGGAGTTTAAAGGAAAAAGGAAGGATTTAGTGGATTATCCTGAAAATAATAACACTATTTTAGTTTATATTCTGCATAATTTGGTCAACTGTGGTCATAAACTGATAGAAACTTTATTTTGACTGAAGAACTTACCTGTATGAAGTCCATATTTTAATAATTTTGTGTGAAGTGTTTCGAGCTTCTTTCTGACCGTTTACTGGCTCGATAATTTTACAGCGTGAGGCGTATCCCATTGTTTTTAATATTTTTTTTACCTTATTATAAACTATTTTTCCCTATATTTCGGCACCCGAATATGCTACATTGTTGTATATTTTCACAAACGAATGCTTACATAATGAAAGGATTCATAAAGTACTCTAAAATATACGTTTAATCTATATAGCAAAAGGCGGCTAAGCTTTTGTGTACCTAACATACAGTGCTGTACTCCGGCGGGATAAATGTGCAGTAATACTCCCTATTCTATTTATTTGTTTTTCTTTGATGACCCCGTGAAAAATCAATCAAACGTCAATGTTTTGACTGTCAACTCAACGTCAAAAAGTTAGGATAACAAATTTCCCAAAATTCTAATCCAACCAAACAGAACCAACAAAAATCCTACTTAACAAAAGATTTTATAGGTGATAATTTAAAAATAAGCTCAACTCTGAAACCATTATAAAATGGATCGAATGAACCATTTGGAGAGTGAAATAACAGAGTTGCGGCAACTATTAAATGTGAAAGAGAAAGAACTCAACAGCTTACGAAAGGAATTGATACAGGTTATTTTTATAATTATCATCAATACCTACATAAACAAATCGTATGTAAAATAGGAATTGAGCATCTTGTATATTTATTTATTATTTCTCAATATACATGTGGTAGCAACATTGTCCAGTGCCGAAGACATATTTAATTAATTTTTTACCTTAATCAAACTTTTTAACATGTTGTTTATTATTACTTCCTGGTTGGAGACCTGCGCAAGCACCAGACGGGGACATAACAGAGGGAATGGGCTCTGTCAGGGGAACTGTGTCTGCTCGGTTTTCATATATTATGTTTGGTTTATCATGTTTTACTTTTTTTTCTATCAACACTAAATCACAATCATTGCTCATTAATTTGTATATTTTTGGCCTATGTTTATTAAAAAATTAGAAAGTTTTTTAAATAAATAATAGTAGTCTAATAAAAATCTCTGATCTTCCAGCAGTATCAAACTAATGTAATACAGCAGACAGACAACCAACATCAACAGTTTGAAATGCAAATGAACAAATCCCTGTATGGAGACCAATTGCCTAAGTGGGCTATTGAAAGGTGAGTGAGGAATTCTTCCTCTCTTCAACATCATCTGCATCCTTCTAAGAGCACACTGCAATCTGACTCATGTATTGTAGTTTTCATTGACCACTTGCTTAGAAGCAAGTGAAGAAATTCAATAATCTTTGTGCAAAAATGATTTATTATACATTTCTCTATCAATTAAAAGGTTTTGATAAAAATGTGATGTTGGCGCTAGTGAGCAGACAGCGTCTTTTTAACTAGTGACCCTATTAAAATGGATTTGTAATACGTGTCACACATGCTTTTCAACTTATTTTTGAAAATAATAATGAGATGAAAACATTCTGGAATCGAGCAGGGTTTGAACCCGCACCCCTATCTATCCGGAACTGTGATCTAGTACCTGCTACTCTCTATTGAAACATTCAGAGATGAAATTATTCGGCCGAACTGGTATTGTCTCAATAGGTCAGTGGCAAGAGCACTGTCCCGGTGCCCCTATGTTGATGACCTCTTCAACGAGACATGCGGGGATGAGAGAGAGAGTTTGATACAATATTACTTTCAGGTACTCCCGTCAGATCCTTCTATCTGACATAGGAGTGAAGGGACAAGAGAAGATTTGCACAGCCAAAGTGCTCGTTGTGGGCGCCGGGGGGCTGGGGTGCCCGGCGGCCATGTACCTAGCAGGGGCAGGGGTTGGTGAGTAACCCTATTATATACTACCTATACTATCCTAATGATTCTGTTATAGATAGACGATAGTAAAGTTAATGCAACAGTTTGATGTAGATACCATCAAAAGGCTAGAAAATTCTAACGATATATATGGATACCTTAAATATTTATTTAAGGTATCATTATAAGGTATACTCGTATACATCACACAATTATCTAAAACTGGATGTTGCCCGGGGCTCTTGTTTACGAGATCTCTCTGGCGACAATTATTATATATATAATGATATTAACAAAAGCTTGTGTTAAAAATGTAATTTTTGTAAAAATTTGCTTGCAGGAGAAATCGGTATCGTGGACTACGATACAGTGGAACTGACAAACATACATAGACAAATTTTGCATGGTGAATGTGATCAGAATATGAGCAAGGCTGAATCTGCGGCACAGAGTCTCCGAAGGTATGTATATATATATATATATATATATATATATATATATATATATATATATATATATATATATATATATATATATATATATATATATATATATGTGTGTATATATATTGGCTTTTGCCCGCGGCTATGTCCGCGTGAATTTCCGAATCTTACATCCCCCATTCTAAGTATATTTATGTGGAATTTTAGGAAGATTTGATGTGTAAAGTCCGTTTTAATATACATATATTTTAGGCTAAAGTATATTTTGTCACTATTGATATTTGACATTGACAGAACGTAACGAGAATTTTCACCTCCACTCACACACTTTCACCTCCTATTATAGTAATTCGGGAGTTGATTTTTGAAATGAAACAGTCTATGTTTCAATCTATGTTCCAAAACTCCCACGGGAGCGAAGCCCCGGGGCGCAGCTAGTACTATACAGGGTTACTGGTATCAAACGCAAAACTTGCAACTTTTATTCTACGACTATACGTGATTCGTAGTTTTTTTTTTCATATAAAAAAAACACAATCTACTTTGCGATTCTACACATGTTAACTGTATGTAATAGCCAAACACGTTTTATAGAAACGACATTAAAACTAAAAAAAGGATTGTTTTTGTATTTATTACGTCTAGACAAAAGTCGTGGAACAAAAGATGTTAGTCTCTATGTACCTTATGCGCCTTTGGAAGGTTATGCGTTAGATACCTAAGTATATAATGATATGTAATGATAATATATTTATTTTCAGCATAAACTCACGAATAACAGTAACTCCATACAGCGTGCAACTCAGCCCTACGAATGCCATAGAAATAATATCTAAATATGACATAGTGTTGGATTGTACCGACAACGTGCCTACGAGGTACCTACTGAACGACGCCTGTCTCACTACCAAGGTAGGTGAATGGACAATAACTCGATAAACCCAGAACAGAGATTGCAATACAATGTAGTAAACAAATTGTAGGGTTCCCTGCATACAATTTTATGTCATAATTTAACATAATTTAATTTATCTTGTACTTTTAACATAGTTACGCACAATATTAATTTGGCATAATGTTTTAGGCACAGTTTTTTTTACGCATACCTACCATAAGCATAACAATTCTTAAGCGTAATATTATGAAGCATATTGGCGGCTTATGGATGGTCCAAGGGCCACCTCGCCGCACCCTAACCGACCGCTACACTATAGCTTTATGCAAATAAAAATTATGGTAAAATACATTAGTCTAAACTATAATTATGCGTATGTCACAATATTATTTTGTCAAAAAAAAAATGCCTAACTCGTTATGACAAATTAAGTTACAAACAATTGCTTTTTCCGTGTTGAAAGTTACCTAATATATGCGAAATTTCAAGGAGATTGGTTGAGTAGATAGAGCGTGAAGAGGTAACAAATTTACTTTCGCATTTGTAATATTAGTTAGGATACAGATTAAAAAAAATTATTAATAATGTTGTACTTTTTTTTTTTCAGAAACCACTAATATCAGGCAGTGCACTCAAAATGGAGGGCCAGCTGACCATATACGGGTACAGGGCCGAGAATAATCCTAACGAAAAGGTAAATTCGTACTAATATTTATTTTTATAAGAACTTTATTGCACAAAATTGCAAAAAAAAAAAACATTTGTACAAAAGGTAAACTGAACGCCATATGGCGTTCTCTACCAGTGGAACATCAGACCGAACAGAGACAGCGAGGAGGTGCCACAAAGTGCAACTAAACAAAGGGGAAAATAAATTACAAGAGATTTACTTTTATTTTTAAATAAGATAAAAAAAAATATTATATGCGAATTTATATCCTGTCTTAAAAATTACACCACCACCGCTTTACCACAATTTATCGCAATGAAAAACCAGCAATGTATACCGAATCTGCCAAATTTTGGCGAACTGTTCGACGAGAGTGTGGAACCTGCATTAAATTGTGTGCAAACAGATAAGGGACGTAAAAAAATACCTACATTATTATTTGACGACCGCGGTGGCGCAGTGGTAAAGTGCTTGCCTCTGTACCGAGAGGACCGACCGGGGATCGAACTCGGGTTCGATCCCCGGTCGAGTCATGATGGAAAATAATATTTTTCTCATTAGCCCAGGTTTTGAATGTTTATATATATATATGTATTTGTTATAGAATATAGTATCGTTGAGTTAGTATCCCATAACACAAGTCCCGAATTTACTTTGGGGCTGGCTCAGTCTGTGTGATTTGTCCTAATATATTTATTTATTTGTATCTGATGTATTCTAGGATTCAGCTTACAGAAGTCCCTGCTATCGCTGCGTGTTCCCGACTCCGCCCGCGGCCGACGCGGTCGGCAGTTGTTCCAGCAACGGTGTGTGTGGTCCGGTTACTGGGATTATAGGTATAAGATGCGTTAAATTCTCTCTCTTATTCTCGCTCACTGTATTCTATCTCGTCTCTCTCTCTCTCTCTCTCTCTCTCTCTCTCTCTCTCTCTCTCTCTCTCTCTCTCTCTCTCTCTCTCTCTCTCTCATTCGCTCCTTTCTCTTATTCTGTCACTTTCACTCTGGGTCAGCTCCTGGGATTATATAATACTCCTTGCTTATACTCTTTATACTCTTTCACGTAAAATCCACTCCAAAATCTACAACAATTTTTTTGCGCCCAGATATCTGTAAGCAAAAATAGTTTTATCTTATTGTAATATCAATAAGAATTAACTGTTTTTATAGTAATAATATAATCATTATCCGCAGGGTCCCTCCAGGCGTTGGAAGCTATAAAGTGCATCGTAGGACACACGCACGAACAGATGCTAGCGGGAAGATTGCTTTTATTCGACGGAGATGACTCCACCTTTGGTATAGGTGAGTGCATACTTGATAAACTACTAGATGTTGCCCGGGGCTTCGCTCCCGTGGGATTTTTAATATAAAATATAGCCTATAGCAATCATGGATAATGTACATTTCTGATGGTGAAATAATTTTTGAAATCGGTTCGGTAGTTTCGGAGATTATCCGCCTCAACATACTCACAAACGCTTACCTCTTTATAATGATAGTATAGATAGCGGCTCGCCCCGGCTTCGCTCGGGTAAAACCATGATAAAAAGTACCCTTTGTCACTCATAAAGGTTTCGCCTATATCTGTGCTAAGTTTCATCAAAATCGGCCCAGTAGTTTTGTGTTTATTCATTACAAACAATAAAAAAAATATATATATTTTCTCTTTATAATATTAGTTTGGATTAGCTTACGCCCGCGGCTACACCCGCGTGAATTTCCCAAGGGAACATTACTTTTTTTCGACAAAATTTTAATCTTAATTTAAAATAACACACAGACTTGTTATACACTAACTGACGCGGTTTTACCCGCGTGGATTTCTCACGGGAACTTTTATTTTTTTTTACATGAAAGTTATCTTATGTCCTTCTCCATAATTCAAACTACATGTATGCAAAATGCCTTTCATCCTGGATAAAATACTGTTCCCGTTCCCGTGGGAAACTCACGCGGGCGAAGCCGCCGTCAAAAGCTAGTTTTCCAATAGTCGGATATTTTTTATTTTTTAGGTTTTTTTTAAATATTTGTACTGTCATTTGTTGAGCACCTATACAGGGTCACTGGTAGGTATCTAACGCATAACCTTCCAAAGGCGCATGAGTACATAGAGACTAACATCTTTTGTTCTACGACTTTTGTCTGAACGTGGTAAATACAAAAAAAATATATTTTTTTTAGTTTTAATGTCGTTTCTATAAAACGTTAACTCTATGTTCGATTCCGCTACATAACGCTACTGCACTGTCTCGTGTCGCTCGGCTATTACATACAGTTAACATGTGTAAAATCGCAAATTAGATTTGTTATATGAAAAAAAAAACTATGAATCGCGAAATATCATAGAATAAAAGTTGCATGTATGTGCCCAAGTAGTCTTTAGGAGGTTTTGCGTTTGATACCAGCAACCCTGTATACCTTAATAGTTAAGTAATAAAGGTTATTATTCACAGCACGTCTCCGTCCTAGGAGTGAACAATGCGCTGTGTGTTCAGACCAGCCCACCATCACACGATTGATAGATTATGAGGTATTCTGCAAAGCTCAGGCTAACGAAAAGGTATGTGTTTACAAGCTTTCATATACTTTGAAGCGATGTTAATGTAATGGTTAAGACCTGTTGATCAAAAGGTCTCAGGTTCGTGCCACATGAGTTTTTATACCAATCTGACTCATATATAGTAGTTTTCATAGACCACCACTTGCTTCCGCCTAAGGAAAACATCGCGAGGAAACCTGCACACTGGTTGACAGTTTAGTTCCCTAGTGTGTACGCGACTACCTGCCACTAGATGGCGGTAGGTAGTCGTAAAAGTCATGACAGATGCCTTTAGGTGTCTTGAATAAAATCTGACACCAGTGTTAGCAATAACACCACCTGTCCCGTCGTCTGTCTGTAATCAAATCTTGCAAGTTAGATTTCACCTACTTCTAGTTGACGTACAGAATTGTTTCCCACGTCGCTTCAGTTTCCGTGACAATGCGTTATTGTGATAAGCATGACCTGATCGTGCCGGGATCGGCTCCCAACGAGGGAACTCCTCAATGGTTTACAGCACGGACGTGGTTTTTTGTCAGACGTTAAATGCCACAAGATCTCTCTGACGACAATAAAAGCTTTTGGCAAAAATTACATTTTTATAAAAAACTTGTTTTCTTTTTGCTATTAGAGGATTAAGGTCAATCGACCACTACACTCTAGTGTCAGAATTAGGTCTGAATGTCGCCGGTTTCGCTGTACAAATTGAAAAAACTAAAACAATTGAATTCTATTTTCATTAGATTAGTGATCTGTGCTGGGCACAAATTATAGAAAAAATTGTAGAAAAAATAAAGTACATAGTAGAAAAATATTGGTAATATCTTTTGTTCCGTTCATACAAGAAAGAGAAACCCCTATTAGAAGTACACGGGAAGAAACGGGACAGAGATACGCCCAAACTGCAGCTTCTTCGTATCGGTTGGAGTCGATACTGATAGAAATACAAAATTTTATTTTCTTTCATTTACTAATATATAAATTGCATATCGACGGACATTTCCTTCGTAAATGAAAAAAACGTATTCTTAATTTTAAAAAGTTTTATTAGTTTTTTTTTAAGTCAATTTTTTTTTTTTTTCAAAAAATCAAAAAATTGATTAAAATGAACGCAAAGTCTGGCAAAGAGTTTTTTATTTTTTAAGTTTAAATTTTTTATGCTTGTGTGTGTTTTTGTGTTTGACTCAAAACTGCGAATGTCACAAATGAGGTAAGTTATTTTCGGTCTTTTTTTTATTTTGAGAAATTCTAATCATAAACATGCCACATTCGCGGTTTTGATTTTATAAACACATTTTTATTTTATTTTAATAACATACAGTATTTTAATGTCACAATTATATTGTTATGTAGCTAATGGGTAGATGCTCATTTTTTTTTAAATTTTTTTTCTTTTCTTTTCAGAAAAAACAAGAAATGCGCATAAAATCCGAGAAGAGGAAGCAAGAAAAGGAAAAAAGAATGACTGGGCAGAGTTACTATGGTTTTCGTGTCACCAACTCAGATGACAGAAAGAAATGGGTACAGGATGTACCTAAATCGGAACGCAAAATCGGACCACCGTGTACATCAGAATATTGCGCGAAAGGGACAGTGCGATACTGCTCCGAGTTTTGCGAGGAAAAGAGACAGGAGATTTTTACGTATTTTTGGAACAATTTAGATTGGAAAGGGAAGAAAAATTACGTCAGATCTTTAGTAGACACAGTGCCTCCAAAACGACGCAGGTTAAAACATAAAGGAGAAATTTCTAGAAAAGGCGATTCTAAGCTCTATCACCTACATAATAAGGACCAAAGATTACCTGTATGTCGAACTATGTTTTTAAACACATTAGGAATAAAAGAAGCTATGGTTAGATGTTGGTTAGTTAAAGCGGATAAACCGAAAACACCAAAAAAACCAATAAAATCACTTAACGTGGACTCTTATATCGAAAATTTGCCTAAAACTCAACCTAAATGTCAATACTGTCTAACTTCAGGCGTCACCATAGAGTATATAGCTTTGGATTATATAAAAAACCAATATCAATTATATAATAAATATATAAAAGATATGAAGGCGAAAAACTTTAGTCCAGCTTCGCGAAAAACTTTCGCGAAAGTTGTGGCCATGAAAAACATAAGGATTTTCAAACCGAAAAATGACACTGACATTTGCGATTTAGTGGCTCAACACAACGTGTTGCCAGTGATGAATAACTACCAAAATGTAGAAATAGTAGAAAAAGGGCAGGACTTGAACGTTCAGTATTATTATCACGATAATCGATGGTAGATTTTGCAATTGGTTTTTAATTTTTACGGACGTATTCATGGCGAGTAAATATCAGTTGGCATCAAAATTAAAGTGCAAGATACGTGCATAGGTATTTATGTATTTATTTATTGCCTCGTATAACAAGAAGTGTTATGAATATATTTAAACATTAGTTGTTAGCTAATTATGTTTTGTTTCAAAAATATTTTATAATAAATCGTGGAAACTAGCTTTTTATTCTAATATATTATAATTTTTGTATTCAATTATTCCTAAGTACATGTGGATATTATTTTTTCATACCTGGCTTGTATATTGTAAATAACTGTACAAATAAATGTTTTTAATTCCATTGCTTGGTTTTATCTATTCTTTAGTTAAGAAATGGCTCACAAACAATGGCATATTCCACATGTTTCGGTCCTTCGAGCCGGATGAAGAAAGTAGACTAAAACTGAAGGACTCGACGACTATCTTGGCAATATTAAAGTAGTTTGCCACTGCCTTCTCCATTTCACACTTTAGATGATAATCATAAAGCAAGTGGTCAATAAGAACTACCATATTAATAATAAATATAAATTAGGACAAATGACACAGATTGAACTAGCCCCAAAGTAAGTTCTAGACTTGTGTTATGGGATACTAACTCAACGATACTATATTTTATAACATACACATATATAGATAAACATCCAAGACCCGGATCAATCAGAAAAAGATCATTTTCCATAATGACCTGACCGGGGATCGAACCCGGGACCTCTCGGTTCAGAGGCAAGAACCTTACAACTGCGCCACCGAGGAGAGAAGTCGCGAATGAGTCAGATTGTTTAGGATTCGAATCTGGGAACTTTCGATTGCAAGCGTTCCTCTTAACCATTGGAACACCATCTCTTTATGACTGCACCAACACGTACCCTAGCGTCACCATCACATTCTTATCAATTTCTTTTCGATATTAGCGAAATCTCAAAAAATGTACCTATTAATTATGTAACACTATACAATTCAACTCATGTGTGTTTCAAATATTTTTGGATCATTCGTCATTGAACTCCACACGGGAATATGTTTTTTCAGGATCTAGACTTAAATATTCTACCATCGCATTCCCGAATGTCAGCCTTGGAGTTGGCTCAAAAACTTAGCTCGGTTAAAAACCACGATGCGCGCCATCTATTGGTGGATGTTAGGAACGAAGCGGAGTTCAACATGTGTAGGATAGATGGCGCTGTGAACAGACCAATGGACAGGCTGCAGGGGAAGAAGTTTCAAGAACTGTTAGACGAAGTCAGAGATTATGAACAAGGTTTGTGCTGAATCTTATAAAAAATACTCTCTTTTTCTCGATATTTGTGTGTTTTTCCTTAGGCATAAAGGTGTCGGTCCATAATTGTGACTTATTTTGTAATTGGACAATTGATTTCATAGTTTTTTTTTTCGGATAATATCCATAGCGAGTATTAGAAATCATGTTCTTTATCCTTACTAATATTATAAAGAGAAAAAAAACGTATTTTTGTTTGTAATGAATAAACTCAGGAACAGTATTTTATCCAGGATGAAAGGCATTTTGCATACATGCAGTTTGAATTATGGAGAAGGACATAAGATAACTTTCATGTAAAAAAAAATAAAAGTTCCCGTGAGAAATTCACGCGGGCGAAGCCGCAGGTATAGTTAGTGTATAATAAGTCTGTGTATTCTTTAAAATTAAGATTAAAATTTTGTCGTAAAAAAGCAATGTTCCCTTGGGAAATTCACGCAGGCGTAGTCGCGGGCGTAAGCTAATCCAAACTAATATATAATATATATAAAGATAAAATATTTGTATTTTTTTATTGTTTGTAATGAATAAACTCAAAACTACTGGGCCAATTTTTATGAAATTTGGCACAGAGAAAGGCGAAACCTGTAGGAGTGACACAGACTACTTTTTATTGTGGTTTTACCCGAGCGAAGCCGAGCGGCTAGTCCTAACTAATATTACAAATGCGAAAGTAAGTTTTTTTATTCCTCTTCACGCTTCAGATTCACATATTCAGTCTTCTTCAAATTTTGCATATATGAAGTTTAAAGTACGGGGAAGGACATTGGGTAGTTTCGAAATTTTTGGTCACTCCAAAATTTTTTTTCAGTGACATTCGTATGTAGAAGAGGCAACGACTCCCAGGTGGTAGCTAAGAAGGTTCTGGACGTCATTGGAGAGGGTCACGTGAATAGGGTCAACGATCTGAATGGGGGGTTACACGCTTGGGCCAAATATGTTGACGCGAATTTCCCCGTCTATTAATTTAACCGTATTTAACAACGTACCACGACACTCGAATTGTTGTAGCCACTTTTTCCAACTCGTGGATTTGTCCGAGTCGACTTGTAGATTATCTGTCGTGGATATTTTACACTTCTCTTCGTTATTGTATTGTAAATCACTTTATTTTTAACCCCCGACGCAAATGGAGGGGTGTTATAAGTGTAACGTGTCTATCTGTAATGGACGAATCGATTGTCGTTTATTTAATTTTTTTGTGTCGTAGATAATTTTATCCCGAGTGTTCTTACCCATGTTTCATGAAAATCGTTTCATGAAAATTCAAAAGTTGTAGCGAAATGAATATTGAAAGTCGGGGGTTTTTTAAAATTTGTTTAACGAATAAACTTGTTATTTATTCTGACACCGTGTAACATTACAATGTTAACATTAACAATAAGTGTTAACATTAACAATAAATCAATGAAATGAAATCTTTGTATTTGCAGTCAGTGATATTGTTATGTTACTATGATAACATACACTAAGAACCATAGATTATATAAAATAAGAACGCAAAGCTTGTCTCTACTCATATTTTACAAAACCCCTAATCGAGTCTGTCTGTATTAATGCAAACTTAAAAACTACCGGACGGATTTTTGTACAATTTTCACCAATAGATAGTGTGTTTCCTGAGGAAGGTTTAACTGTAAAATATTTCTACGTGTAGTTTAAGGTTTAACTGTTACAGAATTTATTTTGAATATTGTCAAGATAAATGTTTTTGTATTATATTTAAAATGATCTGACGCATACGCTATGTTTTGTATTCTTTATTTTGGAAATAAATAGTCAGAATTAATATTTGTGTTTTTTTTCTGCTAGGTATTTCAATGCCATTCAAAACATTGTAATTTATTTGTAGCTTTATCATGCTAATATTATAAATACGAAAGTTTGTGAAGATGTGTGTATGATGTATGTTTGTTACTCTTTCACACAAAATCTACTGGACCGATTGTTATGAAATTTGGTACACGGGTAGAATATAACCTAGAATAACACATAGGGTAATATTTATCCTAAAATTCCCACGCGAGCGAAGCCCCTGGGCACAGCTAATATACAATAAAAGGTAATATACATATATTTATACATTCTTGTATAATATAGATGTCTAGTAGGCAATCGATATAGTTTTATATATTCATTCGCATTGAGAATCGAACCCAAGACCATTAGGCGAGCCACCTACCAACCATTATGCCAAAACTGACAATAAAATTGTAGAAAATGATGACTAAGCATTGTAAATGTACCCTAAAGATAAATATTCCCTCATTCAAACATACATACATTCCAAACTCACCTTTATAGCTCATATAATAAAGACTTATCCCGCTGGAACATCGTAAAAGGCAATTTTGTAATACATTCCAAGCCCTTTTCTCTGAAAATGGGTTGTGATTGGCCATTTTCTGATTTGCGCGCGCAATCTTGCGACGCCATGTTGAATTTCTCCAAAGAAAACTATACATTGCTTCTTTTTTATTGATTTAAGTTTTTCGGGCAAAGGAAACGCGGTAATGTAATACCATATATTGTGGATGTTAACGAAACATCGCAAAGCAATGCATTTTGAGAAGATTTCTTTTTGTATCAGTGTCGTTTCGTTGTTGGCGAAATATGTCCGCAATGGAGGAGAAAATAAATGAATTCGTTCGTATCGATATGATATGATTTACATATATTATTTTAAGTGCCTTATAGTGTGCCTTTTAAAAAAATAACATGTGTCTATAGTGCCTTATGAAAAAAATAATTTCTATAAAAAAGTGTAAAAAAAAATAAACAATATTAAATTTGAAAAATAAATAGTTACATACAGCCAGTATTGTAAATGCGTCTAGCACAACGGTAAAACGAAAAAATAAATAGAGTTCTTTTTTCAAACAACGCGCTTTGAAAACTATCAATATTTTTAAATAAACAGATTTTAAAAAGAAATAAACGCGAGCATATGACGTCATACAGCCTAATATCAATGCTGTTTAAATTATATATAAAAAATGGCAAATGTAGGCAAAGTTTTGGCCACAATAAAAGCCGTTATAACGAGACTAGTGTTTGCCTGTCACGGTATCATAGCAATATGGCAAGTGACGTTATTTAAAAACAATATAGAGTATTGGTATTTGGCGTCACCGATTTTGCTGTTGATTTTTGAAGGAATCTTCACGCTGACCATCAAGGAAAATCAGGAGTGGAAATGGTAAGCTGGTTATTAATACGTTTAACAATCAACATTACTATTAATTTTAAATTAAAGCTTAGGTATTTAAATTATTGGAAGTATAAGGATTTTATACAAATATTCATATTTATAACTTAAAAAAGATAATCTAACAAACTTTTATACCTAGTTAAATAAAGGTACTCCCCCCCATAAGTATGAAATTTTTAGAATCAATATATTATTATTTTTTACCAGTATATGTAGGTACCGAAAATCGAAATCAAATAATTTATTCAGAAATTAGGCCTTCATAGCCAGTTTTTCATGTCATATTTTAAATTAAATGATATTTACCAAAGCTACAAACTACCTACTAGGATTTAGGAACGACCACTGCGGAGAAGAAATGCCGAAAGAAACTCATTCAGACAGTGTTGTTCCCTATCATGCCAGAAGGGCTTACCCCTTTTTTATCAGTAATATAACAATATAAATACACAATAAAGTACACAAGCAGTCAAAAGGTATACTGAAACCTATTATTATTGTGATCGAGTGCTGATGAAAGGAAAATATATATATATATATTTTCCTTTCATCAGCACTCGATATATATATATATATTTTCCTTTCATCAGCACTCGATATATATATATATATATATATAATTAACCAATTTTTTAATAACAGACTAGCCATAAATTTAAAGCATGTGTCTCACTTCACAAATGACGTTTCATACATACTTGCAACTCCTATTTCAACCCATAGGGTTATAATTTTCGTAATCCACTGAAGGTGATTGCATACATTGAGTTTCCATACATTTCTTTTTCCGAGCTTTACGGCAAACGTGATTAGTGTTTCTCATGATACAATTGTTTTTCCAATTCATGATACAATTGTTTTTCCAATTCATGATACAATTGTTTTTCCAATTCATGATACAATTGTTTTTCCAATTCATGATACAATTGTTTTTCCAATTCATGATACAATTGTTTTTCCAATTCATGATACAATTGTTTTTCCAATTCATGATACAATTGTTTTTCCAATTCATGATACAATTGTTTTTCCAATTCATGATACAATTGTTTTTCCAATTCATGATACAATTGTTTTTCCAATTCATGATACAATTGTTTTTCCAATTCATGATACAATTGTTTTTCCAATTCATGATACAATTGTTTTTCCAATTCATGATACAATTGTTTTTCCAATTCATGATACAATTGTTTTTCCAATTCATGATACAATTGTTTTTCCAATTCATGATACAATTGTTTTTCCAATTCATGATACAATTGTTTTTCCAATTCATGATACAATTGTTTTTCCAATTCATGATACAATTGTTTTTCAAATTCATGATACAATTGTTTTTCCAATTCATGATACAATTGTTTTTCCAATTCATGATACAATTGTTTTTCCAATTCATGATACAATTGTTTTTCCAATTCATGATACAATTGTTTTTCCAATTCATGATACAATTGTTTTTCCAATTCATGATACAATTGTTTTTCCAATTCATGATACAATTGTTTTTCCAATTCATGATACAATTGTTTTTCCAATTCATGATACAATTGTTTTTCCAATTCATGATACAATTGAAATTGATTACTAACCATTTAAATAAAAAACGTGTCTCTTGAAGAATGACGAAGTTTCATACAAATTCATAACCCCTATTTCGCTCGCACAGGCATAGAATATCCACGAATTTAACTCTTAAAATTTCTTGAAAAATTACGGAACTTTCATACAACATTTTAACACACTCTTATAAAGATGCGTAAAGAAAGATCTTGGGGAGCCCTTCCGCCCAGCAGTGGAACTTGAATAGCAAGAAAAAAATTGTGAGCTAGAAGAAAAAAATTAAAATTAAATTTTAAACCTCAGCAAAGCTCTTTAAAACAAAAACAAAACGCAAAGGTGATCTATGCAACTAAGTTAAGCTTCGAGAACCTTGGTTCTACTTGGCTGGCCATTCATACAACAGAAAATGTCAAGCGTGAGCTGGAAGGTCAATGGCGGTAGGGTTAGGTATTCTTTCGGCTAATTTTTAAGTGCCATAATATGTTTTTAAATAATATTCAGTTCAGTTCAGTAATATGTTTTTAAATAATTTAATAAGAACTAGAATTGAACCCGCGCCCCTGTCTAACTTGCTTTTAACCACTGAGCTATCGAGACCATGCCAGTTCGGCCGAATCAATTCATATACCTATTACCACTGAAAATATTACATTATCAGCATGCTATGAAGCAGATTTCTTCACAAACGCATACGTAGATACTTATTTACTTACCTACCCACGAATACATATTTACAAAGCATTTAAAGCTTTAAAAATAATTTTAATCTAATTTATTAAACCGAAGTAGGTCGGTGGGAATGCTAGCTTTATAGTACTGACATTTGATTACAGACACACAGATACTGAAACTACTAAAACGTATTGGAAAATAAAATTGGATTTCATGCTACGACCGCTTTTACGAAAGCTAAGCTATACGAAGAACTCCTGAACAGGTTTTGATAATGTTTGTTTGTTTTATATAGGTCTCTTCATAGTCGTATTCCTCATGGCTGAGGGTCGTGGTCATGACTTGAAAGGAAACACACACAACAACTTTCTTGGCATTATTAACGGAATGGTTTGCCAATGCCTTCTCCATTTCACAAACAAGTTAATAATCAACCAGTGTGCAGGTTTCCTCACGATAATGAAAACTACTATATGTGAGTCAGATTGGTATACAAACTCGTGTGGCACGAGTAGGATACGAACCTGGGACTTCTCATTCACAGGCACCATACACCACCGCTTCGAATCCAATATAGGGCCTGTCTAAACCTTTATTTTCACAGTTAATTTGCCTGAAAGTGATTTTAATTCGAAAATGTTTACCTTCCTCGCCCCCCGCCCCGACACTAATGTGGCGCGCCCTACTCAATATACTTAAATAAACGTGGCCTGTTCTGTCAATGACAGTCTTTTTATATAAGTAGGTGAAGTTTCCAATTATGTTATTCTATTCTAATTGTAGATATGTATATGCAGCAAGATCATTCCCAGAGAGTTGACATCAGAGGGCTTAGTGCGGGTTTGCAATTCGCTTCTCAACATCGAATCAATTCGAAGTGAGACGCAGCGACCCAATGGCATTGCAGTGTGGTTGTCGTTGCGTCACAATGGCGCAATTTGATGGCAAACCCGCACTGAGCCCTCAGGCATATATATCATTATATATGGTCGGTTGTAAAATCACAGGTGAATCTTTTTTTTTTAGGTTATTTTTTACGCTGACGGGCTCGCGGCGTCACAGACCCGAACGCAACCGGAACATGTGAAGATGAGAGAGATATCAAAACAATTACTTACTTACAAATTAGACCTTCACAGACACTTTTTCACGTCAAATTTTATACTACACTAGCTGCGCTCTGGGGCTTCGCTCCCGTGGAAATTTCGATATAAAAAGGACCCTATGTGTTTTTCCAGATTATATTCTGCTCGCGTGTACTAAATTAAACGGATTGTTATGACAATCCGTTTAGAACATTTTGCGTGTAATTGTAACAAATATACATACATCCTCACAAACTTTCGCATTTATATTAATAGGATAGTATTTTCTGAAAAACCTCCAAACTAAACTAGCATTTCGGAACGACCACTGCTGAGAAGAAATGCCGAAAGAAACTCATTTAAACAGTGTCTGTCGTTATCATGCCATAAGGGCATTATCTTTTCTTACTAAGAAAGAGTGTATCCAGTAAGGATTCTTGTCTCTCCAGGTTCTGTCCATCCGTGTTCATCTACCTGGGGCTGGTGGTACCGGCGATATGGCTGCTGGAGCTACACAAGGTGGACATGCGACTGGCCAACAAGAGCAGCATAACCAACAATACTGCTTATGAGGTAATTTATCAAACTGAAACACACTATATATAAATAACAAAAAAAAAAAACAAAAAATATGCTCTGATTTTCCCACCGAATAATTGACCGAACGAGCGAAGCGAGCGAGGTCTACATATCGACTTTTTGTGTGTATGTTTGTAACGCGATAACTTTCGAACCGTTGGTCTGATTTTGATGAAATTTAAAAGGTTTGTAGAAGCTGTCAATAGATTTTTTAAGTTCGTGGGGCATCTAAATTCACAATTTTGTAAAAATTCATTGTGATCGCGAGGTCTAAGTTCAAAATCAAAATCAAAATCAAAATCATTTATTCTATAACAAAAATTTACAATACAGAGGTTGCAGGGGCTCACCAATTAAGTTTGTAAAACCTGTATCTGGCGAGTCCCGCTCTTTCGGTACAATGACATAAGAGAACAAAACTAAAGTATGATCATAATATTTAAGTTAATCTTATATTAATTTATCTTAATTAAGTACATTTGTGAATTATGTAGGTATATAATAGATATTTCCTCACAGATGTGTATGCATTTAGCTTATTTTAAATAACTTTAACAAGTAGCGCTTCAGTATCATCATACGTAAGCTTCTGTAACCAGGATGATACTTCTCGTTTACAGTCATAATAGGTTTTAGAATAGATTTTCATTTTGTTATTAAGTGTCTTATACAGATATTCAGTTAATTTACGGCTTTGTTTAGATTCAAAAATAGTTTTAGAAGGTTGTATGTTGATTACGTTCACTCTTCTCTGAGTTAAAATGGTTTTGTCATATTTTAAGGTTTTATGTAGTCTAAGAACAGAGTGTAAAATGTAAAGTTGCCTAATAGTAAGAACATTAGTTTCCGCGTACAGCATATGGGTAGGGTATCGATATGGTTTAAAATGCATAAGTTTTAACAAGGAGCGTTGGGCACGTTCAAGTTCAATAAGTTTCGTTTTAGCCACGCAGCCCCAAACCGAAATACAATAAATAAGCACTGATTGAATAAGAGATACATAGATATTATGAAGGAGTTTAGGGTTGGCTATATGCCTTAAATATTTAAAGATCCATGAAAGTTTTCTTATCCTAGCTGCAACCATATCAACATGAGAGAACCAATTTAAGTTTTGGTCAATGATAACTCCCAAGTATTTCGTAGATGTCACTTTAGCAACAGCAAGGCAATCACAGTCCTCGAGGGAGCCCCCGCAAGTGTGGATTTTTAATGATAGATTTAGGGGTGGTTGCGTATTATTTCTAATAGAAAAGGCAATATAGTTTGTCTTAGTAAGGTTGAGTGTAAGTAAATTACATTTCAGCCAATCTTGAGCAGCTATAAGTCCACGCTCCGCTAGATCATATACATTCCTCCAGGAGTTACCCGAAAAGACGATGGCAGTGTCGTCCGCATAGCAAAATACCTGACCGCCCTCAAGATTCAGCTCACATAAACTATTAATATAAATTAAGAAAAGAGTCGGGCCAAGCACGCTGCCCTGGGGAACACCGTATCTTATAGATGTGTCGCGACTAGTGAAGTCACCCACTTTAACTCTTTGCTTTCGCTCATTTAGGTAGTCAGACAAGAGCCTCAGCGGAACGCCTCGTACACCAATCCTCTCGAGTTTTTGCACAAGAGCTGGAACAGAGACCGTATCAAAAGCATTTTTTAAATCAAGGAATAGCGTTAAACATTTTTTGCCAGAATCGAGTTGAGATACTACCAAGTTAGTCAAATCAGCCACAGCATCTTCGGTACTCCTGCCTGACCTAAACCCATATTGACGTGAGGATAGTAATTTGAATTTATTAAGATAATTTATTAACCTCGAGTTAATTAATTTTTCGATTATTTTGGAAATAGCAGAGAGTACCGAGATTGGTCTAAAGTTGTTAATGTCGTCTCTGTTCCCACTCTTGTGCACTGGATGAATGATTGCACGTTTCAAGGCTCTTGGAAAAATACCGAGTTCAAAACACCGGTTGAACAAATGGGCGAGTATAGGAGTCAAAATATGACTACTTAATTGGAGAAACTTGGTACTTATGCAGTCCCAGCCAGTAAGTTAGCGGCGAACAACATGTTACTAGTTAAATAAAATTTACTAGTTGTTCGGCGCGTAAACCTCGCGTTACAAACACATACATACATGCACACATACATACAAATAATCTATTTTTGCCCAAAGTAGATTTGTAAGTTTTAAAAAGACCAACAGAAACTCTGATACCATTATTCTTTGCAGACTGAAATCCCAATACCCGGGGCGACCAAGATCCCCACAGACATGTGGGTGACGTTGATCGAGCAGTTCCTCATGCTGACACTCATAGTCGGGAGGTGGCTGCTGCCTAAGGGAGACCTGACTCGCGACCAGCTCAGCCAACTGTTACTGGTTTATATTGGTGAGTGTAGCTCGTGTAACTTCTAAAGCCAAACTGGACCACCGGAACGGAAATGTAGAAATCCACAATTAACTGATCCGAGAAGCTCTCACGGGGTAGTTATCTCCTCTGGCCTCAGGGGGCTTACCATAATCTCTTAACGTCTCCAACGATCCACTTTACGACCTAAACTGAACTGCATCGCAAATTCGTACCATTGACTTAATTTATTGTACGAATGCGATTCATTTTAGGTTCCTAAATTAAACTGAGTTGCATTGGAATCGTTCTGTAAAAGTTGACTGTAGGCCTGCTGTTCTGTGAGCTCTAAACAGACAGCTGGTGTTGGGAGATGCCGAGAAAACAGAGTTAATAGAGTTTTATGCAGGGCTGTGTCGTGTGACGCCGTGAAGCCAGCGTAAAAATACTTAAAATTTTGCAGATATGGCAATAATTTTACACCTGCCTGACGTCAGCCCTTCTTGGGAACGCCTTCTTCGTGATGATATCCATCACGAGGCGAATAAGTGCCGTTTATGGACTGGTCCTATTCTAAAGCGGGACTACAAGTCACGCGATAGTGGTATCGATGGCTGTGAAGGCCTAATTTCTGAATAAATGATTAAATTTTCATTCAAGAATTTCTGAACTTCGTTGAACAGTAATTACGAGCAGCGGTTAGCATGGCTTAGGTACATCAGACCGTCTTTGACAGGCACGGCAGCAGATATCATAGAATTCTTCGACTCGTTCAAAGACGAGAAGGTTGCCACGGAGAAGGTTCTAGTCCTGTTGACCCTGGCCATCTGGTCGTGGTCACTGGTCCAGTTCACGGTGGTGCTGACAGCAACCAAGTCCAGGAAATCCCGGGGCGCGGCTAATAGGTCTGACATGTACGTATTATGGACACTGCACGCATTCGCCTTTGACACTTTCACGCACGGAACTTTAGTGTATAATAATATTCTTTTCATTTCTTTTTTATTTTCTCAGCTTCATTTGTACATTTGGTTTAGTTATATTTTATTAGCTTTTTGTGTTGAATGTTGAGTTAATTCATATTTTAAAAGTGTTGGAGCTGCACGAAGCGCGCGGAGATGGCCGCGATGTATGACTGCTGGTTGGAGAAGGCCACTCGGCCCGCCCCCTGGAACGATTATGTATTTATTGTTTACTTTTCTCCTTTCCCGGCTTCGTTCGGGTAAAACCATAAGCGATGGCCCATGCCATGACATTTTGTCATCTGGCTACTTGCTACTATACTAGGTGTACAAAAAACCGAAAGTACAACAAATTACATACATGCCTACATGATATTTTAGGACTTAGGATGACCTCGGTAGCGCAGTGGTAAAGTGCTTGCCTCTGAACCGAGAGGTCCCGGGTTCGATCCCCGGTCGGGTCATGATGGAAAGTGATATTTTTCTGATTGACCCGGATCTTGGATATTATTTATCTATATATGTATTTGTTATAAAATATAGTATCGTTGAGTTAGTACCTCAAAACACAAGTCTCGAACTTACTTTGGGGCTATCTCAATCTGTGTGATTTGTCCTTATTTATTTATTTTCAGAATGAGATAAAACATACTTTATCTAGAACGCTTTAACTTTTAAGAATAATCGGTTAAAAATTGGTACCTAATTCTTGCCAGATTTCCGATTTATTATAGATCTACTCAAACCACGCCGTTGCAAACAAAATATTTCGGAATCCGCCAGTCACGGGCTCCCGGACTAAATATTATCATCTTTCTAGGAATAGTCGCGCCTGCTGCTGCTCCATAGAAGTTTGCGCTATCATTATGAATATCGCCCTTCAGGACGCGCCATTCTTGGCGTTTCGACTCCTCATCATATGTCACTATAAGATTGTCAATTATATGAACATATTCTTCACTTGCAAGAACACCTTGGTGGGTATACGTGGAAGATTTAGACCTAGTGTTATTTTAACGGTCAGCAAATTATACATGTTTTGGCGAGCAATCATTTCTATTTGGTTAGCTAAATTATCTACTTAATTGGTCACCAATTTGTGGTCATTGTTTTGCGCGTAATGCGCAAATTTTTTCGCTATGATATTACCTATTACTCAATCGTGACGTCACGTTAAAGTACCTATAACTTAGTATGGAGCGTTTGGACGAGTACAAGAATGTGTGATTTTATTTTTGTCATATCAAAGACAATAGACATTATCACAGTATTTTTTTTTACTGGAATTTCTATAATTTAAGGGCCTGTCTTCAACCCTAATAAATGCCACTTTAATTCATAATTTGAATTGATTACCCGAAATAGTTACCTACCGTTTTTTTTACATACATTAGTCATGCTTTTCGACTCCTTAACTGTGACGTTATAAGATATGACAGACGTATTTAGGTTAGGTTAGGTTGAAAAGATTCAGATTGATTCGTTAGAAACTGTCACATTCTTTACTTCCACAGGTAATATTACTACAAATATATCGTCTGTATGTGCTCCATCTGGAGACGGTAGACGACGGCAATGGCGGCTCCGTGTACAGGAAGAGAGAGAAACGCAAGCACAAGGGAGAGAAGAAAGACAAGGACAAGAAACACAGGTTAGTGTAGAAAAGCAAGAAAGTTAATAACCTCAAAATAAAATAATAGTTGGGGATTGGATACTGAAATCGTTTTTAGGTTTCCATACCACAAAAGGTAATAAAGGAACGCTTATACCTAGGATCATTTCGCTGTCAGTCTGTCAAGACCGGTTATCTCAAGAACGCATAGATTAGATATAAAATTGAAATTTATATCTAGCGATGTTGTCCGTAACTCTGCCCGCTCGGTTAGGTTTGACTTCGCGTCATTAACTATATCTATTCTAAATTTCATCCAAATTGACCCAGCAGTTTAGCCGTGAAAGCGTAACAGATTGGTACACGTACACAGATCGTAAGTAGTTTTAAATTTTACGGGACTAAATAAAAATATATTATTTCACTTAGGTACCTATACCTACCAAGAATTAGTTAAGTATGTAAGTACTTCCCTATATTTTCATCATAAAATGGGTAGTTCATGATTTTTCACAAACTTTTTGTTCACAGGAAACACAAAGAGAAGAGACACAAAAAATATGAAACAGGAGAGACGTCAATATCGATGATCAGTGACAGGAGACACGACAAAGTGGACGGCAGGAGGATTAGGTAAGAGCTGAGAACTGCATCTTCCTAAAATTACATCTTCCTAAAACGACAACATTCAAAAATGACAGCGTCCGAAAAAGACAATAAAAAAAAAATACACAACAACTTCGGGGTTGTGAAGCCCACTTACACTTACACTTTTGAAGATTCGACTGTAATTTTACAACCGGCCGTCTGACTGACGTCAACGCTCCTTAGGAATGCTATTGTTGCCTAATAGTTGCCCTATAGATCAACTACATAATATCCATGTCAAATTAGTGTCAATTAAAGTGGCCTGTAAACTATACTTAACGTAAATAAAGAGTACTAATTAAAATCGCATCTCTTTTTTATATAAGTATTGTTACCTTTGTATGTGTTTTCTTCGTGCAATAAAGACTTGACAAACTTCCAAAAATGACAACTTCCAAAAACGATAATTTCCAAAAATGACCAGTTCATAATATCTATTTCAAATTAGTGTCAATAAAAATAAGCAGTAAATAAGTGGTACTAATTGAAACGAAACTTCGCTTAATTTGTCAGAAAATGAAACATTCCCATATTATAAGGACCGCGGTTCAAATCTAAACAAAACGGTAACACCAACACCCTTCACCCTTTGAGGCGCCAGACGCTACCCTATAAGAAATAGATATACGTATATATCTATATGTAAGTAGATATATATATACAGACGGGTCAAACGATTGTTCAGACGGCTGAGGCCGCGCCCTCTAGAGATGGGGTAGTTTACTTATCGATTGACACTTTTTCGACAGAAAATACGTCTATATTTTTTAAAGACATAATTTTTAATGACCTTTTTATACTATACTAGCGACCCGGCTTCACTCGGGTAAACCATAATAAATTTATACTATACCTAACTTATACATGGTTACAGGTATCTAACGCATAAACTTCCAAAGGCGCATAAGTTACATTGAGACATCTTTGGTTCTAAGACTTTAGTCTAAACGTAATAAATACAAAAAAATCTTTTGTTTAGTTTTAATGTCGTTTCTATAATACGTTACCTCTATGTTCGATTCCGCTACATAACGCTATTGTACTGTCTCGTGTTGCTTGGCTGTTACATATAGTTAAAATGTGTAGAATCGCAAATAAGATTGTATTTATTTTTATATGAAAAAAAAGCTATGAGTCACGAAAAGTCGTAGAATAAAAGTGACTTGTTTTGATGTACCCAAGTAGTATTTAAGAGATTTTACGTTGGATACCTGTAACCCTGTAACTTATCTAAGTGATTCACTGTTAAAAAATCGTATCAAAATCCGTTGCGTAGTTTTAAAAACTTTAGGTATATATATAATATATAATATGGTATAATAGGGACAGACAGCCGGAAATGACTATATTTTATACTATATAGTGATATATTATATCTGAATCTATTTAGGACTGTATCTATGGTTCAAAGCAAGAGTGAATAGGCACTATTTGAGCTTG
The DNA here is from genome assembly GCF_027563975.2 of Plodia interpunctella. NCBI lineage: Eukaryota > Metazoa > Arthropoda > Insecta > Lepidoptera > Pyralidae > Plodia > Plodia interpunctella. The sequence goes on from NC_071322.1 coordinate 3,367,438, forward strand.
CTAGTAACACCTCATCTCTACTTTCCATCTAGCTAGATTAAGGTCAAACTCACTCAAAATTGTATTAATAAAAGTATCTAGATACAAATGTAGTATAAAATGGTCTTTATCAAAAATTCCAGAGGAGGTTTAATATGTTAACATGCATAGTATTGCACCCGTGCGAAGCTGGGGCGGGTAGGCGGCAGCTAGTTACAAATAAACAATTATAAACTGGATAAAAATGACATCACTCATTTATCTTATATAATAAATATTAGGACAAATCAAACAGATTGAGCTAGCCCCAAAGTAAGTTCGAGATATTAACTCAACGATATCATATTTTATAACAAATACATATATGTAGATAAACATCCAAGACCCGGGCCTCAATCAGAAAAAGGTCATTTTCCATCATGACCCGACCGGGGATCGAACCCGGGACTTCTAGGTTCAGAGGCAAGTACTTTACCACTGCGCCACCGAAATCGTCAAATCTCAAATGGGATGAAACAAAATAATGTAGGTATCGATATCTGCGCTTTTGCCCAACCCTATGGGTGATTCGGTCGACCCGTGTCAAGGTGACTCGGGTTAGCATTGATTGGTTCTCATTTCATTGTAAATTATATCCACTAGCATGTCACCATCAGCCATTTTGACGTCCCCACTGGTGGGGCACTGGCCTTCGTTATGGATAAGGAGTATCGGCCATGACCCACCACGCGGGCACATTGCGGATTGGCGGGTTTTAACAACTGCAAATATGACCAGGACCAGCGGCTTTACGTGCCTTCCGAAGCACGCGGAGGAGTTCAAGATAATTTTGCTCACCCATCCAATGACCGACCATTGTGAGAGTGTCTTAACCGCGACTATCACCGGCTGAGGACTGTGTCATTGAGCTCATCATCCTGTCATGTCATCTAATATCCATACTAATATTATATAGAGGAAATATTTAATTTTTGTTTGTAATGAATATAAACTCAAAAACTACTAGGCCGTTTTGATGAAATTTGGCATAGAGATAGGCGAAATCTTCAGGAGTGACATAGGCTGCTTTCTATTTTGGTTTTACCCGGGCGAAGCCGGGGCGAGACGCTAGTTATATTTTATGCACTTTATTGCACCAAGCTATTTCTGTTCTGTCTTATGATTGTCTGGAAGATAAGTTCACCATTTATGCTATAAAGTTTGAAATAAATATATATTTGTTAGACAAATAAAATAAAAAAACCGACTTTCAATTATTCATATCGCTACAACTGTTTAACGGCCGAACAGATTTTCACGAGACATGGCTTAGAACACTCGGAATAAAATTATCTATGACACAAAAAAAAACTAAACGAAAATCGGTTCATCAGTTTGGAAGTTACGATGCCACAGACAGATACACAGACAGTCACGTTAAACTTATAACACCCCTCTTTTTGCGTCGGGTGGTTAAAAATCAACTAAGAATGCAATCTAACTAATTTGTTTTGTTTCTACCAACTTTTGTAAAGTGATAAAACCTGATTGTAATTGTTTAGTGATACGCTCTATAAGCAAGCAGAACAATCATTTGTAGTTTTATGTTTTATAATTAAAACTAGCGGCCCGTCCCGGCTTCACTCGGGTTAAACCATAGTAAATTATACACATAAACCTTCCACAGGAATAACGCTTCTTTTTAAAAAGCCCGCTTCAAAATCCGTTGCGTAGTTTTAAAGATCTAAAAATACAACAACAGCAAACAGTAAACAAGACAGCGGAAAGCGTCTTTGTTTTATACTATGTAGTGAATAGTGATTACTAGTAACGGGCAAAGTACAAAAAAACACAGATTATTATGGTTCGCGAAAATTGAAAATACCTAGAACAAAGCTACTAAATACCTACTTACTATCCTAAATTCCAAAACGATTTGCAATATGAACCACGCACTTGGAAAGCTAAATGCTGTCATTTATTTGTTCGAGCCCATACAACAGTTTAGTCTGGTCATTAGGGCAATATATGAGATCACTCCGAGGGGCTATCATGAAACATAAAACACGTAACTAGCACGTCATTGCTTCAAATCAAATCAAAAATAATTTATTTGTTAAGTAGGTTACAGTAACAACAGATACAGTGCATAGTGATCAGAACAAGTCTATTTAGCTATACAGGGTTACGTAGTCTGGCTTTAAGGCACCTTAAAGCCAGATCAAGAAAAAAAAACAATTTATTAAATTTAAAACACGGAATGGGACTATTAAGTGTTTTACTATTGAAATTCCGACTATATAATTTTTAAATTACTATTTTTTTTTCAAAACCCTGTTTTTAATTATATTTTGCAATCTATTTATCTACACTGCTGCAATAATTCATATTTTATAATAAAATGAACAGTTTCACGAAGAAATCGATTGAAAATATATTAAATTTAATAATTTTAGAAAAAACGCTCTCCTGTAATAATATTTGTGAAATGGTCAATACAGTGTTTTTAAATAGTGCAGCCGTACTGGTATCTAACGTATAACCAAAAAGGTCTAACGCATTTAATCTAACGCATAAGGTACATAAAGACTAACATCTTTTGTTCTAAGACTTTTATCTAAACGTACCTAATAAATACCTTTTACCTTACGTAAATAATACGTAATTTACCTACCTTTTTTTTAGTTTTAATGTCGTTTCTAAGAAACGTTAACTCTGTTCGATTCCGCTACATAACGCTGTCTCGTGTTGCTCGGCTATTATATAGAGTTTTGATGTGTATAATCACAAATTCGGTTGTACTTTTTAAGAAAAAAAAAAAATTCCTAATCACGAAAAGTCACAGAATAAAAGTTGCTTGTTTCGATGTACCCAAGTAGTCTTTAGGAGGTTTTGCGTTTGATACCAGCAACCCAGCATGCAAATGTACCTATTTGTGTGGTTGACGAAGTACACAATTATTTATTACCAGATAGTCAACATGCAATCAGTGACTAAAATTTAAATCAAATAAAAATGTACGTACTGAATTTTATATAAATAATGTCAGTTATTCTAAAAATTAATAATGAATAGAAACATTTATTCAAAAAGAAAGCCATTTGGTTAAGCCATTGCTAAAATGATTATGTGGCAGTTCACGAATCGCTTGTGGAATCTTATTATATAATTAAAATAACCCTAAAATATTTTTTTCCGAAAAAGTGCAGTTCTAGAAAATGGCAAAAGCAATCTTGTTGGATCTCTTGACAAAATGTCTCCTATTTGGGTTTGCTTTTGTGAATAATTCTGGATGTTTCCTCACAAATAAACCAGATAATCTAATCTATTGTTATAAAGAGGTAAGCGTTTGTGAATTTGTATGTTTGAGGCGGGTCATCTCCGAAGCTACCGAACCGATTTCATAGGATATATTTGATCTCAAAATTCCCACGGGAGCGAAGCCCCGGGCAACATCTAGTATACTTATAAAGAGAATCCACACGTTCTCTCTTTTTTTACACGATGCGTAATTGCGTACTTACTTACACGATATGGGAAAAGGAGACAGCGGTGGACGTTAGTAACGTGCTACTTATGTGTTTTATGTTTCGTGGTAGGCACAGACCATTTAACCTAGTGGTAGACCTCCCTAGCATTTGAGTATATACGACCTCGGTGGCGCAGTGGTAAAGTTCTTGCCACTGAACCGAGAGGTCCCGGGTTCGATACCCGGTCGAGTCATGATGGAAAACGATCTTTTTCTGATTGGCCCGGGTCTTGGATGTTTATCTATATATGTATTTGTTATAAAATATAGTACCGTTGAGTTAGCATCCCATAACACAAGTTTCGAACTTACTTTGGGGCTAGCTCAATCTGTGTGGTTTGTCCTAATATATTTATTTATTTATTTATATATCTAACCTTAATACTGTGGCGTATTTCACCTAAGGCCCGATACGCCTGCGCCTATCGTGAGGCGACACACCACTGAATATGTTTGTGTGATTTCAGAGCTATATTGCTGACAAATTCTGATGAGATTCGAGAGCTGGAGTTGTCGACGCTATTCAAGGACCAAATGTCTACGGAAAATGAAAAGAAAAAGAGGTAAATATGTTTTTGTCAATAAAAGAAATTAAAATAAAAGTTTTGATGATCGTCAAATTGATGAAATGATTTTTATTTATCTAGATAAACAGTTAAATTATCACCTAGATAAAAAAAATCGCCAAACTGCAAACTAGATTGTCGCCGCCCCATAGCCAGCTGATATTATTTCTCTCATCTGATCATTTTTCCGCTTCCTTAGCCGCTAAGTTCTCCCACTGTTTTTATTTAGGTACACAATTTTTAAGGTAAAATGACACTGATCCTTGGTATCGTGGCGTCACACGTTGCCCTGAATGCAACCGGGGACACGCGAAGATGAGAGACATCTACTCTGTACTAGTGCTACAATAATTCTAACCTATTTCCAGCTCAAAGAAAAAACAAAAATCACAATCGTCCGAAGAATCCTTGAACAACATTCACCACACCACTGATGACTCAGGGATTTGACATCATCGAGTCCGCCGCGAGAGCCCCAAACGTAGCCCCAGACACAAGGACAGACACGACAGGCACAAAGACAAGAAGAGCAAGAGGAAGCGAGATAGCAGCACTAGTGATTCCAGCTCGAGTTGAAAGCAATGTTGATTCTTGTGCCTTGTTGTGAAAAAAAAAATGTGGCTACGGTTTTGGCTGTATGCGGTGTGTTCCTTCGTTTTGGCGGGATTTCGGATGACGTGTTGCATTTTGGATTTCGCGCCACAGATCAACAAGACTCCTTTTTCTAACAGTACCTAAGTATATCTACTTAAAATAATTATATGTTGGTACGCATTTTTAGCCACGGATCCATTAGGACTCGGTTTGAGGCATTCATAGGGCCTATAAGCATTCATAGCCAAAATTAAAGATGTCTCTTTCTACCATTTTACTTCACGTGACCGAGGTACCTCAAACCTTGTGTTTTATATACTATACAATGCCTTATTTACCCGCAACGGGAACTCTGAAGTACTGACCTTAGATTGTCACCTATTGCAAATTGCCCGTAGTAGTGACGGATTTATCAGTAGGCTGGCGGCATAATTAAAATGTTATTAGATTTCACCACATAACTTGTCCGATTGAGGAATTTGACGTTTTTTTACATTACGTATATGCGATTGCGGTGCAGGAACGAATAACATGACTTTTTGTAAAGCATACCTGGCCAAAATGACAGTTCGAAATGGCGGCAAAATTTGAATTGCCTTCCGGCGGCAATTGTTTTAAGTCGCCACTCACAATCCGGCACGTCTTCTAGGTTCAGATATGCTGACTCTGAGAGGACCAGTCGCTTGTATCTTGTGAAATAGAATTCTAAGAACGTTGTAGTGATTTTTGCCTGCAAATGTTGATATATGTATAATATAAATTATACCTAATAGTTGTTTTCATAAGAAAATGGTTGGTATGACACGTGTAAATTAGGTTTTCCAGATGCTGCAGATTGCTCCGGTATTTTGCGCGTTGTCCCATGTTCAGCGTGCTTAGTGCGGGTTTGCATTTCACTTCTCACCGTCGAATCGATTCGAAGTGAGATGCAAACGACAACGACTGGTTGCAACGACAACCACACTGTAATCACATTGCAGTGTGGTTGTCGTTGCGTCACAATGGCGCAATGCTAACCCGCACTAAGACTGCTGGTTTCAATTTTGTGTCCTGGAATTCACAAATATTAGATAGCTTTTGTAAAAAAAAATTTTTTTCTTTTAAAGTCAGCCATGTCGAGCCAAATATAGTTTAGCGCTAATATAAACAAACAAATTAGGTACATCACTATGTTTTTATTTATTTGACACAAACAGTCATAAAAAACAAATTACACAAATTTACAGTAGGTACAGTTTTTGTAGCTTGGGAGTCATTATAACCTAATTTTAAACGACTTATTTCTGTGCTCACAATGCTGCTCGCCAATCGAGATAGGTACAGACTCACGCCTAGTTTAATGGCGTGATGGCTGAAGGATGGATCTCAAACTCAAATATCCTTATGTATAACTGTGTAGTACAAGATACAGATGGCTTATACAATAATTTAGTTTCAACAGTTTACCCTTACAGGCATGCAATATTAGCGTTAAGTTACACTTCTAATATTATACATACTATGTTCTACATATGGGTATGTATAGTACAGTCAACAGCACATCAAGTTAGCCTGCATGAACATTTATGACCAACCAACAATGCACTTTTGTTATTTGTAAGAAACTGTCAATAAATATATTTTTTTTTACAGTTTCTGAATGATAGAACAAACAGTGCGTGTCGACACTGTTTTAAGAAAGTGAAAAATAAATAATAATGAAGGAAACGGATCTTGGTAGTTTAAAAAATGGATCTGACACCAAAGAGGATTTCATTTGTGGCCTGACCAGGAAAAATTAGGCCTGGACTAACTGGCAACCCTAATGTTAAAGGCCAGTAATATTAACTATATTTTTGGCGGGGTCCAAAACTAATGACAAGATGTGAATTTAATTACTGAAATGAAACGTATTGTTGACGCTTTAAAATGTATTATTAATACATTTTATAATACATATTTAAGATTGTTCATTACTTTAACAACAATATATGAAATAATTTATAATAAGTATATTTGATCTGTAAAATTTCTCAGCCATTGAACCCAAACATAGAGTAAAAGTTGTATTTTTACCAAAGATCGTATTTTATAGGTATTTTTTGTGAAAATCTGTCAAAATAAAAATTGTGTTTAAAAATAAACGTGCCTTATATATAGAGGTAAAATGTTTATCGAAAACAAACTAGATCAGTTTTGAAAGGTTTTCAATAAACGAATAAGTATATATGAGTTGCATTAAAAATTATAATGTGAGGGATATATATATTTTGACACATTTTCTTGATAAATCTGGTTATTAAAATAGAAAGAGTATTAAGTATATAAAGTTTTATATATATTTATAAGTTTATAGTGGATATATAATACAATAGATATATATTAGAATCACGCACAATAACAGAAAACATTTATTTGTCCAATATACGTTTGTTTTATAGGTCTATAGGAATCTAAGAATATAGTATATTTGTTCTGGGCTTTATATATGCCATTAATATAATATGTCTTCTGTTCATTTCATTTTCATTATTTATTCAAGTGGGTTTCAATATATATCGTCGGCTGGCGTAAAATATTTTGTAAATAACTCATATTGTTAAGAATACTAATTTAATAACGTTCTGTAGATTTTCATATTAAATAACATTGAAAAATAACCTGATTTTCTTTTTTTTTTGACAAGTTAACTATTTCGTTTCTATTTTTTAGAGCAGAGCTGGTAAATATATATCAAAGTGGATTAAATCTTGGGATTTGATTAGGTTTTGTTTTACGGACTAACTCGGCAATAGATACCAATAAATATGAAAGCGTTATTAATTACGTTTACAATATGTACGTGTATATGTACCTATCGTGAGTTTAAATATGTATCAATTTATTGTGGTCTTATTATAAACTTTTATTTTTTGGCTCTCACATTGCATTCTCTGTGTGACCAAATAGTTGACCGTAAGATAATGCTTTTATCATAAAGTAGGTATTTGTTTTATGTGACATAAGAATTGTATCATTTGTAATATTTACTTTTTTCGATATATGTATATCACTTATTATTATAGATTGTAAGTATATAATTGAATATTACATAAATATAATATTATACGGTAAGGTAGGTACATACTTTTAAAAATAATATTAGAAAATATGTTAAACAAACACTTACACATAAAATACAAAAAATACGATAGATTAGGTATTTGTAAGTAATAATACTTATATGTATAGGTATTTTTATGAAGAAAATTAGAAGTCAATAAAATAATAAAACCAATATATAGAAAAGTTACACCGAAATATTACGAACATAAACATCAACTTACAAAGTAAAATAAATTATTAATAATAACTTTTTCCGTTTTCTCTAATTCTAGTAAATGTCAGCGCCATATTTGTTGTAGAAAGCGCGCCAAAAGTACGCTCTGTCAGGCGTCAGCGGGGTCACGTACTGGGGTTCCAGGGTTATGGCCAGGTGGTGAGGGTATGGCAACCATTCTCCATTGCCAGGTTCCGGAGTTGGAGAACTAAGAAAATAAAATAATATTAAAAAAAACATTTCCACTGTTTCACTTTAGCGCTAAATTTCAATTTAAAAATAAACAGGCAGATTTTTAACTAAAACAGGAAAATCGAGATTTGAAACTAGGTCCCAAAGACTTTACAATAATGCCGAGTTTGAGCAACATCAGCATGGATGTGACGTGACTTATGAAACAAACATGATTGACAAAAATCTAAATTAAATTTTAGTTTAACGACTTTCATATACCTTAGTGTGTTCCGGCTAAAACCCGAAGTAAAGTAGGCTAGACTTAGGTTTAAACATCTGAGACACACTACGGGGTTTAGCCGTAACATATATACATGTTTTTCAAAAGCAGAATTAGGTACGAAGCCAAGAATTTAGAGCTTAAACATCAAACAAGAGTTTCTTACCCGTATCGGGCAAAGTTTGTCCACATCATTGTCATAAAGGTGACCATTCTAGCATCATCTTCATCCATCGGCAACGGAACTCTTTCCAGCTCGAACAAATAAAATAATTCGTCCTGATTGGCTGTCGCGGCCAAACTGCTATTCGTCAACAGCCTCCCTAGATTCCTGCTACCGATGTAATTGAAAATATATTCGTAAACCGGAACATCCGAATGATTAGAATATAATTCTGAAAACAAGGACATTGGCCCGACGAATGAGAAGTCTGTATTCAAATTGATGATTCCACCGATCAATGATTCGTCTGATGTGGTATTAGTAAAATAAGTTTCTTTTAACGTTTCTCTAAATTCTTCTATTTCATCTTTAGGAACTATCAAACTTCTTTGATCCAATGCCGAATAGTCTTCATTCTTGATTCTGTCCATTTGACTTGTTATAGTGTTGTAATCTAAAGTGCTGATCAAGCCCTCGACGGTGTTTAAACCGAGTATAATGGGTACTGGATTAAAATCTTTACTAGATATTATATTGTAAGGAGTATCAGTAATAAATGCCTCTTCATCTTCGAAGATCTTTTCAACTGATGGCACGAAAACAGATTTTGGATTCATTTGTTTAGAAATGGCTTCCTCAACTTTGTTGATTTCCGTTTCGGTGTACACTTTCAACAACTTTTTAGGGTCCATAGTGTTCAGTCCTAGTGCTTTAGCTACCTGGCTTGCAGTCTTCAATGGCTTTGCATCGAAAGATTGAGGCGAAAACAGACTACCGCTTTCAGAAATAATCCTATGGAATAAACCTTTAGTTGTTTCAGATAACGTTAGATATATAGCCGCAATTCCCCCACTGCCTTGCCCCATAACTGTGATATTATCAGGATCTCCATTGAAACCATTAATATTATCCTTAATCCATCTCAAAGCGGCTCTTATATCTTTAAGTCCGGCGTTACCAGGGGCGTCTTCTATACCTAGATTTAGAAAACCGTAAACGTTGAGTCTATAGTTGACCGTGACGACAATAATGCCGTGACTGACTAAATATTGTGGCCCGTAGAAGCTTGGTGATCCTGAACCGATGCCGAAGCCTCCTCCGTGGAGAAAGACAAGGACGGGTATAGATTCATTGACAACAGCGCTCGGGGAAAAGATGTTTAGAACTAGACAGTCTTCATTGTCGCTGGGAGCAGCTAAGGGGTCTGTGGTAAGGAATTGGGGACATAAGACTGCTCGATTATCAGCTTTGTAAGTTTCGTCGAACGTTGGAGGTTCATCTGGTGCCTGAAATCGATTTTAAATTGTTATTTTTTTAAGGAGATCACTATTTTTTGCGTTTATGATATTAATTGACGTTGAACGTTCGACGTGAAACGTTTAACGAAATTTAACTACCTAACTAGACTAATTTTCGTTTCAGTATGAAAATGAAACTTAGATCCTTATACCTATCACTTATTGTGAAGTATTTTAAACGGACCAGACACTTGTATTAAATAAAAATTTATAGTAGCATTTTTATAATTTTCCTATAAGTATGTATTTCGGCTTTACTTAGTGTGTCAAAAGAACTGAATTGGTTGCCAAGTCTAGAAATTATACACATACATTCACAAAAACAAAAATGGGGTTGAAAATAAATTCAAATAAAACACTGAAGATACAGTTACTCACCCTAAATTTTACAGGGACACCATATCTTATCCCCAAAAATTCATAATACAATCCATTTGTCGCTAAATTACCCTCAACTTTACCCTGTTTCGTCGTCACAACCCTCGAAGGCTCCAACGTATATGCGACGTCAAAAAACACAAAAATTGCGCCAAAAATCACGGCTGTATGAACACCCATCCCTTTGTTTGTTTATCTTAAAACTATGGTTTTGTTTTTAATTCAATCGTTTTTATACGCAGAGGTGTAAAATTTCGTCACTTGATTCAGTTTTGTTAATTTAATTTCAATACGTGACAATAAGTTCGAAATTGTTAATCGATTGTTAAATCATAAATGACATAAGTGTACGTGATTTTTCGAAGGATAATTTTGTTATTGTTAATTGTTAAGTATTACTTGCATAACAGTTGAATTGATTTGATGCAACTGATAATTACTATATAAAAGTACTTATGATAATAAATAATTTTGCAACATAGGTCTAATTCGATCGGGCGTTTATTTTTATCGAATGGTACTTACTAAGTCGAAAGCGATAAAAATGGATAAAATCTCGGGTGCTGTTTTAACGCCCGTGGCTTCATTAAAAGAATTTTATATCGTAGGTGACTCAGTCAGCTTTTCTCATTTTTTGCATTTATTGTTGTAGAAAATAACATCTATTTTTTGGTGTTTTTATACTGATTCAAGGGAGACTCATGGAGTTTACATTATATAAATTCTTATTTTTCGAAAAACAATAACTATGATTACAATTAGGTACAAATCAAGTTTAAAATGCATTCCAGACTGTTTAACCAGACATCGAAAACATGGCGGCATTTTGTAAATTCAAATTAAAGTCAAGGAAGCGTATTAATTTTGCCTAAATTATCTTTCAGACGGCTTTTTATTGACAAATCAATACTTTGAGTTCATTTACAAATTGAGAAAAATAGCCTACAATGAACTTATTTAAACCTGATATATAAATATGCTAGCGGCCCGTTCCGGCTTCGCTCGTCTAAAACCATTTGACGACCTCAGTGTCGCAGTGGTAAAGTGCTTGCCTCTGAACCGAGAGGTCCCGGGTTCGATCCCCGGTCGGGTCATGATGGAAAATGATCTTTTTCTGATTGGCCCGGATCTTGGATGTTTATCTACTTATATATGTATTTGTTATAAAATATAGTATCGTTGAGTTAGTATCCCATAACACAAGTCTCGAACTTACTTTGGGGCTAGCTCGATCTGTGTGATTTGTCCTAATTATATTTATTGTATTTATATATTCATAATACCTACATCTAAATCTTCCTCAGGAATCAACTATTAAGTTAGTATACTCTAGCGCGCCCCAGGGCTTCCGGAGAATTTCGGGATAAAAAGTACCCTATGTGTTATTCCAGGTTATATTCTAACCGTGTACCAAATTTCATCAAAATCCGTCTAGTAGATTTAACGTAAAAGAGTAACAAACATACACATACACAGCCACATCAGAGTTATGTCGGCAGTGTCAGAGTTATGTTAGTTAACCAGAGTTTAACATAACCATATCATAGTTTTGTTAGCAGTATCAGAATTATGTTAGCATAACATAGTGTCGAATAAACTACCTATTTTCTATTCTATTCAACTCTTTGAGCATCTTGTTGCATGATCTATGCCTATAAAAAAGATAAAAGTATAATGTCATTTTGAAGTCATTGACACATTGACGTTCTTCATTGCATTGCATTTTGTCATTGTCAGCTTTTTACGAATAGAAAGGTTTTGTATTGTAACGAAATACAGTTATTTATTCTCAAAGTCATTGTTATCAAGATTTTGTTATATAAAATTGTTTTTAGTCGCAATCAGTGGAAAGACCTTATATTTTTATACTAAATCTGTGCTTGAAACTACAGATTTCGACTGCCTACGTGTTGAGCCAAACACGATTTTTTTTCAAGAAACTGTGCTTATGACATGATAAATTGCATTCGAAGAGAATAAACAATAATCCGGCAGTTATGAATAAAAAACCTCTTAGAACTGGTCCAAAAATAAGGATAACTCGACCCGCGAACAGATTACGACGCCTTGAAGAAAGCCCCTTACAACCAAGCAAGGGCATAGAAGAAATCAAATATATCTACACCTGTCAGTACTGCCGTCTCAAATTTACCCAAAACAGCCATTTTTTCCGCCACATGACGTCAAATCACGAACTGCAACAACGCCAAGAAACGTTTGAGTGCAATGAGTGTCAAATAGTTTTTAATAAAAAAGCCCATTTGGATATACATTGCCAGACACATCACCAAGTTAGAAGTAAATCGAAATGCGAGATGTGTTCTATTACATTCAAATCAAGGTATTGCCTCCGTCGACATCTAAAAATGAAAGAAGTCATGCAAGAGAATGCATGTTTGAAATGCCAGAAGAAATTTTTGAGTAAGGAACAACTGGCCAAGCATATGCAGAACAAGCATACATTTAAAAATAGAACATTTCAATGTGAATTGTGTTCTTTGAAGTTTAAAGCAAAGGAATCTCTCCAAAGCCACCTGAACCGCATTCATAAAAGATTATGATTGTGCAAATGATTTAGGCTTAAGTGACAATGTTATTTGACTTAGCCATGGATGTAAAATAAAATACGGTTGGAGCATCAAAGTTCAACATAGAACTGATACCTTTTACTTATAGTTAATTTATTTAAAAGTAGCTTTTACATCTCTGGACTGGTCTCCATAGCTACTCGAATAGGTTGTTAGTCCATGCAGAGAATCCTCATATGTACTTCATTTATCATATTGTGTGACAGGAATGATTTGTCCGTGGCATCTCATCGAACTTGTTTTTACATCTATGGGTGTGAATTTATTTGCAATAATAATTTGTTTTTAGTTTTTGTATTATAAGAATACTTGTAAATCCTTTTTTTTAGTTTCATATACTAGGTTTCATTGGAAAACAGATGTATAGAATTTGATATATTTTTTTTCTTTTCGAAGTTGTTTTGTACACTAAGTACTGTTGCTCAGTTTCCTTTTTAATTTTTTTTTCTCTAGGATTATTGTTTCTAACATTTTTTTATATTTTTGGGTACCTAAGGGTGATTTTACAAATTCAATGTTTATTTTAAAGAGGAAAATGAACAAAACACAATAAAAATTAATTTCTGTTCAATTTTTTTAAATCAGTTATTTTTGCTGATTTTTTGTCCAGAGTAGTTATTATTTTTAGTTATGTGAATTGTTTTTTTTTTCTCTAATTAATAGTAACATTTTTAAGTACCTTATATACTTAACACGAATTACTTTATAAGGACATATAAGTCTCAGGCTTAATTGTCAATTGAAAAATATAAAGGCTTGTATATACAAATCCTTTAGTCATAATTCTTTGAGATTTTTTGATTATTTATTTTAGCATAGTTTCTATTACATTTGTAAGGTCTCAGGAGTTATATTTCAAAACTAATTTCCAAAGTCTCAAGAAAATGTATATTGCTATACAATTTACATTACGTAATTATTGCATATCTTTCGACTAATTACTGTATCAATATAGAAATCTGGGTCAAAGATTAGAAATTAGACATAATCCCTTTTTTAAATTAAAGTTTCACTGGGACCTTAATATACATAGCTAATTTTAGTCAATATATTTTTGAAATATTTAACTTTTCATTCATTAAAAACATGATCTGTTTCTTTTATGTATCAATTTTCATCTCGAACGTACGAACTTGTCATATCTGCAATATATTACCAATTTTATTAAGAAGTAAGTTGAAAATAAAACTATTCTATCATTTGTGCACAAATGCAGGGTGGCCAGTGTAACATACTTTGGAATCCTGAATTATGATGATAAAAGTACATAAGTATAAAAACAATATATAGTCTATACACAACCTATAATCTACCATAACATAAAAAGAATAATATATTTTTGTTGCAGTTAGCATTTTTGTAATAACATTTAGAAAATTTTTCAAAAATAAATAAACAGTATTTAAACATGTTTTATTTTTAAACCCACATGAATCAACAAGGGTCTACATACAAAAGAGTGGAAAGATTAAAAATAGGGTGCACTCATAATTTTGCAGTCTCTCATCTGAGCTTCCTAGTTGTCTCCTTAGCCATAAAGCGTTGGGGTCCAGGGTCCGCTTTCCTAATTATAGTTCAGCTTACATGGACTTACGCATCCTTAAAATTGTCAGTCCTACGACACACACATGCCAGCCATAACAAGCTTTGTTAAAAGGGTGTAGAAAAATAAAATATTGAATCAAGTCTGTGGTACAATATATTTTAATAATACTGTTTACAAAACTGTTGAGTTCCTAAATAATAAATCAGGGTTTTGTCATGCTCAATCCCCGAAACCCCAGACGGGGTGCAGGTTAACTGGTAACCCTATTTTGGTGCAGATCCACTAAATCCGCCTGTCCTAATCTCTATCTTTACAGAGCCTGAGTTACTGTCCTACTGTTAAGTATTTTAGGTCCTCTTCTGATGAATTGTGTGGCACTCATTCATAGTTCAATATTGATTTGATTTGGTGGTATCTACTAATTAGTTGAATAATGAATTTAGAATTTGATATGAGATCAAAAACTTGAAATGTATATTTTTTGTAGAAAAAAAGTTAATATTGTTTTAATACATATAATTATACTAAATTAACTTATCTAAAACATAACTTATGATTGTACGAGGTCAACAGATTTCACCAATCGTCCGTTTAAAAACCCCATTTGATGTTTCTCTCTCACATGTCTCGCCACATGGTCCTTCCTCTTGTACACTTGCCCGCAAATCGGACATGACACAATCTCTTTCAAGTGCTGCGACTTAATATGCCGTAACATATGGTCTCGTCTTTTAAAAGTGGAGTCACAGTGTGCACATACGTGTCTCTCTGTTTTGGAATGTTCTAACTCGTGCTTTTCAAGATCTGATAATGATGTACATGTATAATCACAGAGTCTACACTTAAATGTGTCACACTGGCTCGAGTGTTTTTTCTTTATATGTTTATGTAATAGGTCCCTACGCAAACAATCTTTCCCACATACAGGACACGAGCAATACTTCTCGTTCAAATTAGAATGTATACTTTGAATGTGTCTTTTTAAATGGTCTTGACGTCGAAAAACCGCATTGCAACAATGGCATTTGTGTGATTTCCTTTGATTGTGCATTTCGATGCTGTGATGCTCAAATTCGACCAAATTCTCGAAACTAAGATTGCAATGATTGCAGTAACTGTAATACGGCTCTGAATGATGGATTGTTTGATTGTTATCCATCTCCGAATTGGTGAATGGTTCAAACTCATTTGCTACTACGGTAGTTTTAGAGTCTTCCATGTTGTGTTTTTTGAACACACAGGATCATTGGAGATGATAAATAAATTTAACAATAAACAACAATTTCTACGAGAAAATCTCAGAAATTAGGTAAGGTGTAGGTAGGTACCTAGGTAGGAATCAATATTATGAATGTTGACAGTGACAGGTATAACTTTGACAATGACGGACATATTGTGCTGCCAACAATAAAGTAAAATTTCTACCGAATTCAAAGAAAGAAAAATAAAGATGACGGGTTAGCGTATGTTGAGTACAATGAGATTTAATCATGGAATTAATAGGTACTCCGTACAACGTACTTATGGATAGAATAGAATATTTCCTTAAAACTTAATGTCTCATCTCATATGCGGCTGATGGACATATGCCGGTTTTACAACGCAAAACGGTAGGGGACAAAATATTACTAGGTAGGTATATAGCGTTTTTTGAAATGAATGATATGACCAAGCCTAGTTTTTTTCTTTGTCTACAACCCATTGATTTAGTAAGTACTTCGTACAACCGGAGTATCTACTAATTCCATGCTACAACCAAATTGGTCCATTACATGGATTCATCATCGACTCAAGATAAATCAACGAAATACTACGAGATGTACTATTAGTTCTTTACGGAAGATTAAGCCACTAATAATGAAATATTTAAGTACAAAATAACAATAGGCTTGCTAGAATTTGGTAACAAAGCTATCACTGTTACTTCCGCCGCATCCTAGTGGTCATATTGTCTGGTTCTCTTACGACTCAATAATATAAAATCCAGTAAGACATGTTTTGTTTAGGTATTATATATCCAGTGATGTAACTAGCGTTTCGTGCGCCCGGGGCGAGGGGCGTTCTACAACTGCGCCCTAGATGATTTTATGTTGTATACATACCATTGGCAAAGAGTGCTATATTAGTCGGTTCCTATGCACTGGCTTCAGTTTAATAAATAAATAAATATATTAGGACAAATTACACAGATTGAGCTAACCCCAAAGTAAGTTCTAGACTTGTGTTATGGGATACTAAATCAACGATACAATATTTTATAACATATACATATATAAATAAACATCCAAGACCCGGGCCAATCAGAAATAGATCATTTTCCGTCATGACCCGACCGGGGATCGAACCCGGGACCTCTCGGTTCAGTTCAGATGCAAGCACTTTACCACAGCACCACCTAGGTCGTCGTGTTTAAAAACAGTGTTGTTATCGTATATTTGATGAAGAAAATAGGTTTTTTTAATATATATTTCACATATAAAGAACAAATATATATAGTACATAATATAAGAACACTGACAAAAACCACAGAGGTTTGTCCACAGTGAGCATCAACGTCAGCAGTAGTATAATGGTAAATAGGTATCCTTAATTTGTTACTAACACTCAATATTGTCGAGTCCATAGTGAGACGACTAAATTTTCTATTGGAAAAACATGCTTATCGATCAAACTTAAGGAAATTCGGACCTACGTAGGTATCAGCTTGTATGTATCCTTTGCTACTAAGTTAGTACTACATACAAGTATAGTTACAGGCTGTAGGTTATTATTAATATTTTGTGGTTTTTGCCTGGCCATTTACTCAGCGTCTGCGGCCAGTGCTGGCACCGTTTAATATTAGAAATTAAAAATATTTAGATTTTATTTACCTGCTTTGAATACCCAGCGAGTGCCATCGAAAACATTAATGGTCCTCCGCTCGCTCCGGTTACAAACTAAAGACATGGTTTTACTATACTTATAATGCATAGATAAATGAACGCAGCCAGCTTTGAGGAAACCAGCGACATGTTTTATGATTCTCTCAGATGTGAAGTGATTTGGTTTATGTGGACTGTATTTATGAAACCTAGGTACTTACGTTACCTATGTGGTTATAATCAAACCATGTTTTTTGTGTTATAGAATATTTTTAACAGAATAGGAATTGGAGGTAGGTAGATAAATTGGTAATAAAATAAAACAAGCGTTAAAGATTTTAATATTGGACTAATATTTAGTAAAATACCATATTATAATAATAAAATTCATATAAAAATTCAAGTATTTCAGTTTTAAACAATACCTACAGACCTGCAGGGTTAGTGTTTATACACAGAATACCAATATTCGGAGATGTTCGTCGGTCTCGATTACAACGAAATAGGTATTGTATGTATAATCACATAGTAAATTGAATTTTCTACAAAATTGCAATTTTTATTGAATTTTACGTTGGCAAATTGTGACTAAGGGCGACCACAGTCGGACAACTAGTAGATCCTAACTACGGCTAAAAGTGGTCAAGTCAATCCGTCGCTCGCTTGTGATCGACCTGAGCCAACGTTTATTCAGTATTCCCTTGCAGGTGACACATAGCGCTATAATAATTAATACTATTATTTCAAACAACAAAAAATATAATTCACTCTCAATAAAAAATAAATGTAAAACAGGTAAATTCAAACTACATAGTTACGTCTACAAGTTTTTACATAAATATAAATATATAAAAACTTTACGGTGTCAACGTCAATTTAAAAGGAAAAAAAAAAAGAAAACAGCTAAAATAAAAAATAGTGTACATCTTAACCAGTAAAGCTCTGATTTAGAAATTTCTGAATCTACGTCGCAATTTTTATTTTACCGACAAAACATTTTTTTACATTGTTATTATTTTCATCCGAATGTTACATAGTACATAGATAATCTTAAATTTAACTTTTATGGCCAATGTGCAATTTTATTTCCATTTATTGGCAAAGCTTAATCTATTGCAGTATAAAATTACTTAAAGGAAACCTGAAAATACTGAAAACT
Organism: Plodia interpunctella; assembly: GCF_027563975.2. Lineage (NCBI taxonomy): Eukaryota > Metazoa > Arthropoda > Insecta > Lepidoptera > Pyralidae > Plodia > Plodia interpunctella. Next base: position 3,385,830 of record NC_071322.1, read on the forward strand.
GATTAGACACTAATAATAAAAATTTAAACAACTAACTACAGTGAACAACTAGTTAAATAAAAAAGTTATACAAAAAAAAACTGTAAAAAATATAAATAAATAAGAATAACTTTTAAAAATCCATTGTAAAAAGCGGATGATTATTACAAAAAAGGCGTAGATGAGCGCGGATATGAATATTAACTTACATGTTAAGCCTTGATAATCTGGCCATTTTGGATTAAAGTGGACATAAAATTGGAAATAGATCCATCGATGGATCTTCAAGATGGATTTTAGTGGACGTAGGGAAAAATAAATTGTTAAGGTAACATAGATGTTCATTTTTTTAAGTTAGGTAAGTTATATCCGCGACTGAGCCATCTCCAGAAATAAAATTATTAAGAAATCACTGGGCGATCGCCCTGTCTTTTTGGTGTAGTCTTTTGGACGAATCTTTGGTCAAATTGGAGATGCACTGAATATAATGTGGTAAAGCGTGATGCTAGGGCTCACACACACGGTCGACTTGTTTTATTGACATGACATCAAGAGGACGCAGGTATAGGAGGTGTATGAATTGTATCGCTTGCTATGTCTAAGACACAGACGAGATGATAAAGCTAAATGTCCACCGCAATTTACTTTTGTAAACAAGATTAACAGAAAATACTGCTATGTTCGGTATGCTTCGTGATCATAGCATATTATTATGCTAAATATCCCGACCGTGTGATATGAAACCTTTAAAAAAAAACAAAAACCGATTGCACTAATCCCACACAAACTACAAGATGAAACACAGGAAAAAGATTTCAAATTCATTTTAATTTCTCCACAATAGTCTAACTGCATGAACAATCCGACTACATACAAAAGCATAGAAACTTATATTCCTGGAATTACATAAAAAACATTGAAATTTCTCAGTAAAAAAATTGCATTCGGTTCGGTTTACGATTTACAAACTATAGTGTTTAATACCGTGTGCTTATTCTAAAAACAAGGCTTAAATTAATCTTAATTATCTCTCACTAAAGCTGTCACTAGTTTAAAAAAAAGTCGAATGTGTGGTCCGTCTAGACATGGATAGACAATCGCTTCGAAAAAACAACGCATTCATTAAAAAATATTGTGTATCCATGTCTGTACCCACCGAACCGAATGTAACACACAAATTGATTGTAGCAAATAATTTTTAACGAAATGGATTCTATTTAACAAGTCACTGAAATAACTGTCTATAAAAATATATAAATCTTATTTCAAATCAATTTAAATTATATCGAAACCGACTCCCAGATAGAAAAAGAATTCAGAGCAATTTATATATAGATACCGTGGAGTTGGTTTATAAAGTCTATTAAAAAAATAATTTCAATGCACCTAGTCGAATACACGAGTATTAACATGAAATAATGAAACGTGAAGAACCGACGACGGTGCAGGAAAATCTCAAAACAATATTGTCTAGCAACTTCCAAGATAATTAGGTACTATTTTTTCATTATATATCATACACAACTAGGTAATGTATTTAATGAATTGCACTACCATTCGCTATTCTTTTAAAAATTATGTAATTTCACTAGAGACCCTAGCACAATTTACAGAGCGCCCGTAAGCGGACGCCGAGACCAAAATTTTTCTAACACGGTCCGCCGCCGTAAATCGTAAAAAACCTTTTTTTTGCGGATTTTTTAATTTTTTATTTTTACTAAGAAAAGTTCAACGCTTGAACCTATTTACATGCAAGTGAAAAAGTGCGAAAAAAAGTCACTCTGAAACAACGAGGGGTTGAACATCGATCGTCAATAACAACAACAAGTCGTCAAGTTAGCTACAATATCAAGTACAAATTTCACGTCAAAACAATGTACACATGCTATTAAATACTTCATATATTAATAATATTAAAGAATGACAATGCCCCCCGCGGTGCGTCGCAGCAAGTGATATGAACCACGAAATTACATCTAAAATTAAAAGAATTCAATCTAGTCACACATTCGATCGCGATTCGGCGACAACAAATACAACAAGAACAGACCCGCAAAGCGGCGTAAACGAGGAAGCAAAAACAGCCTACAAACTAAAGCGGCCAGTACACGATGGGGCCGCCTCAAAACAACTATGGAGATATCATACAATTTCAAAAACATTGCGACAATTGCTTCAATTGATGTTGCCAATTCAGTTCCACCGTGTATTAACCGCTCAACAAAACAAAAGAGAAAACAAACCGACCCGCAGAATCGAAACTTCCGAACTTAAAAAACCATAATATACCCCAAACGCAAACTTCGTCTAAAAACTAAAACATGTCAAAATACTGCGGGACGGGAAATCAAGACATAATAATTAATAAACGTTATAAAATTAATTAAAACACCCCCGAATATTACACAAATCCAAATTATAAAATGCCTGCCTGGTCATGGTAGAATCATAAAGCCTAGCAAATGCTTACGCTGACATTAGCGCCACCTACTATTCCGCGATAAAACCACACAAATGGCCGCTTAGATGGTAAATATTATGACCGTACTAATCCTTGATCGGGGGCTACAATATAATGGAGAAAGTTAATCTTCTCCCGTGTTTCAATTCAACTAGATTACACACAATCCTTGCGAACCAGCGGTTCAAACGAACTGCCTTCTCCACGACAAAACTCCCGCAGTATCAGGGGAAACGCGGGTCTTACGTGAAGAAACATTGCAGTCGTTGTTAACATACATCATTACTACAGCTTCTGGGCGCTACAAGAAAGCTTAACGCAGAGACCACATATCCCAAACACACCTCGGTTTATAATAATCTAACACCAATTAAGTTTTTAATCGCTGGGTTATACAGATCTTCAAGATGGGACCCTCACTCAGTCCGTTACCATAAGTTTCCAGAGCAATTTTCAATTTTTCGAATAATAATGTCCCATAACTGAAAGTCCCCGATGATAGACACCACTTGAAGATCCGTCGAGTCATAAAGACCGTTACATTATAAAAAAAATCAAATCACCCAAGCGTTCAACAGCTACTAACGTTGCGCGCAAAGTAAAAAACACGTCCGAATTCACAATTGTCGTTTTTTATAAAAATACAAAAATACAAAATGGGACAGGGCGACCACACATCACACTCACGCGTCCCGCCTCTTCATTATTTCAACTAGGAGGATTAGGGGGCACCAAACAATTTCACCAAATATATTGAGCAATTTCATCCAAAATAAACTTTACATCAAATGCACGAAAATAGTTTAAAAATAAAATAAAAAAGCAGATGATTTCACTTCAATTCAGAGACAAAATAGATCATACAAACAATTTTTTACCAAGTGTTGCCACGTAACTAATAATATCTACCAAAGTGGAAGTTTTAAAATGCAGTAGAAAACGAAGTGGGACCGACAGAGCGGTTAAAATCGAGGTGCCAAGCTAAGTGAGATGAGATTGAGTCTGGGGCGTACTTAAGGCGTGTTCAAAAATATCTCCTAATATTCTAATTTTTAATTTATAAAGAGAAAACGACTCTGCGATCGTTTATTCGCTATTACTGAAACTACTAAATATATTTCTATAACTAGAGTTTTAACGTCATGAGTGACCACTCTGTCGCGAAAACTACGTGATTTTCCTCGTCGCCAAATAAATATTCTAATTACTAGGAAAATATAATTCTTGCAAATATTTTTGTCTACATATAATTGAATTAGTTGATTTTGTGAATTTTTATATAAGTAAACAAGACGACGGGAAAGTCATCGCAGCGTTCGCATTATGGCAAACAATTTTCACTAAAATGCTCTCTATTTAGTAATATTACAAATTGTACCTACTTAACGTTTAGAAAAATTTAAATGGCGGTCCGTTTTGCTCAGGCCAAGATATGGCTAATGAACAATTTTAATTTCGCTAAAGCCTACAGACAAAATTTGCTTGGACCAAGCCAAACGCACCTTTAACTCCATTTATATTAAATTTTAAGGTGAACGCATGCCCAAACTTGAAGGTGTATAGTTTGAAAAGTGTCAAGTCGAAACGATCTTGTTGAAAATCAATGTTTGACGGAATCACACGCGCTCAAGTTTGCTGTAGCGTGAATTCCTACGCTTATTCGAATGTGATTCTATCTCCTTTTAGCAATTTGTCAAAGAGATAGAACTACATCAGCGTGGATACCAAAATTGACCGTTGATATTCGCGATTATCTAATAACAGCAGATTTGAACTCGCATGATGAACTAATTCCTTTCACACATTAGGGAGGGGTACGCCATACGACATCGCATACCAAGGCACTATCAAGCCTCACATCTAATTCTGAAAAAGATACACAACACGAAAAAACCGCATCAAAATCATGAAAAAACCATCAAAAAATTCGCGCAAGTCTTTTTACTACAGTCTATAAAACGTCCGTGGTCGATCGGGATACGGTGTCTTTACCGATTTAATTTGTTATTCATCTTTGAAACAGGCAAACCTAGTTCTAAATAAGTAACAATTTGAAAACTAAAGGTATTTAAAAGGCTGGACATGATAGTGATCCAAGCCTAAATGTCGATAAAATACTCATATTTAGAAAGGCATAAGCCTTTGTTCCAAGATTAATGTAACAAATATTTAAGTACATCCGAAATCAGTTTTAACAACGAACTGACATTCCAATAGCACCTTTCTAAGTAGGTATCTTTGGAATTTTCTAGATATTATTTAGTTCATTTAAGGTTTAATATTTTTGAGTTCAAAAAGTGCTATCGAAATGCAAGCAATACCGCATTACATACATTATATAGATATATATACACCTAGGAAATTGGTTATATTAATATTTTTATAAACACTATCCTACCATCTATTGCACTATCCCGGCGGATCGAAAAAAATATCATTTATACATAACATTTTAATGCTAAATCACTATTGTACAGTCCTGGAGTATCTAGATACATATTCGAGTGACGTAATACGCCAATTTTGATACTCTTTTGCAGGACTGTATAATAGGTTAATACAGTCCATAGACGAGAAAACATCTGGCTTATCGATCATTTAGCCATGAGTACTATGCAATTTAGTATTCATTAAAAGCAACATTTATCTCGTTTCACAGACTGCAATAAGCCCGATAAACGGACGTACAGCCGAATCGGTAACATGTTTGTACTAAACGAGTCCCTACCGCCTCCCAGAAAACGAAAAAAGGTAAAAGTTAAAGGATTTTAAGACTAGACTTGCGTTAAGATCTTAAAATAAATAGAAGAAGTCGCGCAATAATAAAAATAGGTATAGTTAGTTTAATAGCTAATTGGACGCTATGCTATTTGAAACAAATAGCTTGAAACGCAGATGTATTTATTAAACACACGTGTTGAAACAAGTCAGTCCAAAATCCGTGACATTTACAGTCAGAAAGCCAAATCCTACAAAAAGAATTGAACACAATCAGGTTTCAAAAAACCAAGACCGACACGACATCGCTAGCAAACGAATGGGACGAGCAGACAATCATTCGCAACAGTATCCAATCAGATAAATCGAGGAATCCTTAGGAAATTCATTCTAGCTACACAGGTACAATTATGTTTCATTTTTAAAATTATATATATATATATCGAGAAATCAGACACTTTATGCCTTACAATAATATCTTACGTTAAATGAGCGTACGCGATTGCGACTAATCGCAGCGGTGGTGAAATCGCAACACTTTTCAAGATGGAGCTTATTTTTGAACGGACAACTAGCTAAGTTTTTTGGATACATATTTTTGCTTAAATCGAAATCTATAGTTTGCAGCATTGCCTCCCCGACAAACGCGGAAACTACCAAAGTGGCACAGTTTCATATACTGGCAATACTAAGTAGACAGCAGTCATCGAGGCAGCGACGATACAAACGAATGCCTTGTACTTGAATTCTATAATATTCTGCTTAATATTAAACATTGGATAATGTTGCTTATTAAATTGTTATTTTTTTCTCTATAGCCATAGAATTGGCGTTCAAATCTGAAAATGTCGTATCCGTAAGTCGACGACAACATTGCGTTTTTGTGAAATAAAAACACAGTGTTGCCAGGCTAATTGCCACCAATTAGAAGAAAAACCTAATCCGGCTAGTTTTATCAGTACCTAATTCTGAACATCCGGAGTAGATTTTTAGTCAGCACAGTTCCTGACGTGTGTTTCCTGATCTGGTAAGGGCTCGAAGAACCGTATTTTGTGATACTTTGATGTTAGTACAAGCAGTGTGGGTAGGATAGGAAACTACCATATAAAATACGATTCTGGTTGAAACAGTAGGAAGTGGTAGTTTTTTGTTATCATTTACTTTTGTGATGTTCAAAAAGACGATGAAACGATATTAAAATTATTATCATACCATGAAAAAATTCCCGATATTTGTGGGTGGCACGTGAAAAACAGTTATTTTGCTTTTGTTGACATAAATTAGAGATACATAAATCGGATAGATGATATCAGAATAGACATTCCGAAGGAGGTTATTTTAGGCGGCCTGTAAACGGTCAATTATATTACGTATTATGTAAAGTTTCGTTTTGTCAAAAATTCGATAGCAGCAAATTTCACCAGGCCAGATATTTTTTATGTATCATCAAGTTGTATATCATTATCGTATCATATAACTGATCGTTTAGAGGCCTCATAACAAGTGAAATCGGATAATTTTATGCCAAAAACAATTCACATAGAATGACAGACGATCTGTTGATGATCACTTGACTAAAAGATAGAAATCACGTAGGTAATCAACATAAAATACATTATTTCACACTACAGTAAAACAGTATATTATGGTGAGCCCACATCTTCGCGAATGTATATGTGAATAACTTCGCGGAGTTATGCATACCACGAACTTTCGCGTACATAGGAACCGATGAGAAAGCAATAATTTGTTCAATAGGTTTTACTAAAACTCGCAATGCTATAAACTTTCTGATTTTTGTAGCCAAAATTCTCGTATTGCAAGATTTAGCATCAAATGAAAGAGTTAGAAATATACGTGCTTTGCAACAAAACGTAGCAGTGCGGGATTCAGTATAACGTAGAGATTTATGCTGTGGTCCTAGCACAAAAGTCTTGTCAGTCACATACATTTGGAACTTCACGAATATGTAGGCTTACCATTATTAACGTACACAGAGAAAATTGTAGACTAGGTCACATCTTTTGTTTTGCTCATACAAGAGCGTATGAAAAATACACGAGAGGAAACGAAGGCTAATAATGTTTACCAAATTTAATATTTTATAATTTAAACCATATCATATAGGTGTAGATACACTAGCCGTGTGCGTCGACGTATGTCTTTAATATTTGATGTAAAATTTTAGAACGCATTTATTGATTTAATTTTAACAATAAGTAGGTACTGTGAAGATTGTTTACATGATAGGAACACGTAATTAAAAACGAAGTGAATCTAAACGATTTAGTTCAGACTATTTTATTACAAGCAACTTGTAACAGATAAAACAAACAAAAAATAATTCGCGCTCGATTCCAATTCTTTTCAAAATTAAGTTAAAAACCATGCGCGACACGCACAACAAAACCTTTAAATCTTTACTTCTGTGACGAAATCTTTTCATCTATTTTAAAAATTAGCTTAATAAAAAAACTTACAAATTAGATTAAAATTTCCTCTGTGACGCAGTCCACAGTTTTCTCAATGGACGCGCTCACCAACAAAAGCTACCATTTCCTACCGGAGCGGAAGCGGGCAACACTAACACCAGCGGAAGGGCACGGCGCGCGGGCGGTCGGCGCCCTCCTTCACGAGCGGCTTGTGGAACTCGCGCCCGGGCCGCGAGTGGATCGTCGCCCAGCAGTGCTCGCAGTAGTACTGCGCGCGCGACACACATTACTCAACCGGTTACACACGCTCCGATTCGATGGACTACAGAAAGGGATGCAGGTATTTAATAGAAAAGGAAGGTCGTGCTACATCTCTTTCTTTTAAATACCCGCATCCCTTTTTGTGCCTTAAATCGGACGTGTGTAGCCGATCTCAAATTATAAATTAATCCTATTCTAATATTACAAATGCGAAAGTAAGTTTGTTACCTCTTCACGCTCTAAAACTCAACTCAACCAATCTTCTTAAAATTTCGCATACATGTAGTTTGAAGTATGGAAAAGGACATAGGGTACTTTTAATCCCGGAAAATTAACGCGGGCAGTTCCGCGATCAAAAGCTAGTAAATGACAACTAATATTATAAATGCGAAAATATGTCAATTAAGTACTTCTTCAAGCTCTATCTACTCAACCAAACTTCTTGAAATTTTGAATAGGTACATATATAATTTGAAAGTATTATTTTATTTTCATTCCGGAAAAGTAATTAATCCAGTGGGGAAAACACGCGAGCGAAGCAGCGGTTAAAACAAATTCCAAATCAAAAGAAATACAAAGACGCACAATGTGCGAGACAGCACAATACCTGCAGACAGGTGACGTTGGCGCAGAAGAAGGGCGCGAACTTGGAGCCGCAGCGCGCGCCCGCGCACTCGTCGCACATCTGGTCGTCCAGCACGTACGGCTTCACCTGACACGCGACGGATTTATTTGTATATAAAGAAAGATAAATTTTTATTTGGTTAAGTATAAGTATCTAATTTTACAGGACATTCTCTACCTGACCATATTTATGTATAAAAAAGGCCTCCTCTCAGCATAACGTTGCGGTGAAAACCACAACGCTAGTGTTCCGAGGACACCATTATTGCAAAATTAAAAATTACCTATATAAAAAATAGATAAGGTATACTAATAACTTTTCCCTTGTTTTTTTTTAGTGAAAACTTGTTTAGCGGCATTGTGTACTTTTTGTGATGAGTAAATAGTTTTAAACTCGCGTCAGGACACGTGACTCTGATCGAAAATTCGTAAGACGTAAAAAATGCACAACGTCAATATTCAAGTTTTCACTTCTGCCGGCGCTCGCGGAGCGCAACACGAGTTATACAACAAAGTCCTCTATCGCGTCCTGTCCATTTGTTAGTGATAAATAAAAATACTGTTCTCGATAATGTGATTCCTGACGCAGGTTCGGGTGTATAAATTATTGTTTTTACCCGAGCAAAGCCGGGACGAACAACTTGGGGGTCTTATGAATATGTTACGGCTAAACCAACCATCGAAGACCGGCTGCACTTAGGGTCTAGCCAAACTTAAGCAGGTTGTACCTAAGTCTAACCAACTGGGACACAATTAGATCTAGCCGCACTTCGGAGTGTTGCCGTAACATTAGAAACCGACACGCGGAAAGAGACTGATTGTAGTGTTTACTGTGACGACATCTACCGCGGCACACGCACAACTACGCCGCAACAAACTTCGCAGAAGGTTAATAATGCTAAAAACAGATGGCGCCATAGGCGAATCACGCTCGAAGTCTAGAACGCGTAATCGAAATTTGCAAGGCTGTCAAGGAGGATATGCGTGGCAATGGCCTGAGTACTAAGAAGAAAAGGCGGGACAGCGGACTCCAGACTTGATGCTGCTAAAGAGGCTGAGAAAGAAACCCTGAAAACGTACATAACAGAGAGAGAAAGAGAAAAAAAATGCTAATACCAACCTCGACCCGCTTGTCGATGTCGCCGTGTTGGAGCTGCACGAAGCGCGCGGAGATGGCCGCGATGTATGACTGCTGGTTGGAGAAGGCCACCCGACCCGCCCCCTGGAACGATTATGTATTTATTGTCTACTTTTCTCCTTTCCCGGCTTCGTTCGGGTAAAACCATAAGCGATGGCCCATGCCATGACATTTTGTCATCTGGCTACTTGCTACTATACTAGGTGTACAAAAAACCGAAAGTACAACAAATTACATACATGCCTACATGATATTTTAGGACTTAGGACGACCTCGGTGGCGCAGTGGTAAAGTGCTTGCCTCTGAACCGAGAGGTCCCGGGTTCGATTCCCGGTCAGGTCATGATGGAAATTGATCTTTTTCTAATTGGCCCGGGTCTTGAATGTTTATCTATATATGTATTAGTTATAAAATATAGTATCGTTGAGTTAGTATCCCATAACACAAGTCTCGAACTTACTTTGGGGCTAGCTCAGTCTGTGTGAATTGTAATATATTTATATTTTTTAATATATTAAACACAATAACGGCCGCGGAGGAAAACTAGCTGACTAAAATTAAGAACTCATCTTGCACAGATAGCATCGTCCACCTTCACTGTAAACTTGTAAACTCGTTTGCTTTGACCGATAGATTTAATATTCAACGCGCACAGTTATATTAGGCATAAAACAAGAACTTAGAATGCCGATTACGTAAAATGATTTTATAGGAAGCTAAACTTAAGATAAGAATTTATCAAGAGAACTATCGGCTATAACCGTAAAGCTAAAAAAATCGTTAAAGAAACCTCCCCAGGCAATGTGAAAGCTGTTGTGTATGAAAACGAATGAAGACGAATGTAAAAGCTGTGCGATGATTTGTTTTCTAGTGCAATATACATAGACTGTATAAAAAACTAAATTGGCATAGGAGCAGAACTGAAAAATCTATTTGTAAACAACAGATAGAACGAATCTGCTGAAATTGACGAAATAGTATTATATGTCACTTATCAAAATGAAAATTAGGAAGAAATATTAGTTTATTTGGCACAAGGCCTAATCTTATATATGGTCTGTACACATAAATAAATAAATAAATAAATAAATATATTAGGACAAATCACACAGATTGAGCTAGCCCTAATGTAAGTTCGAGACTTGTGTTATGGGATACTAACTCAACGATACTATATTTTATAACAAATACATATATAGATAAACATCCAAGACCCGGGCCAATCAGGAAAAGATCATTTTCCATCATGACCCGACCGGGGATCGAACCCGGGACCTCTCGGTTACTGAACCGAAGAACCTTACCACTGCGCCACCGACGTCGTCACACATGAACACGAACACCAAACCAAAGTCTTTAAGGAACCCCTACCTACATTTACAAATAGACCAAAATGTAAAATATATGGTTTTGGAAAATATACTATTCGATCACATTGGAAAAGTAGATCAATCGGAAAAGAAGACAGTTTGGACAAGACTGATGAAAAAAGTAGACCGATTGTTTCGGAGGGCTAATAAAATTGATTACCTTGGGGTACTTCAGCTCCGGGTCGGTGTCGATGCCGGCGTAGCAGACGCCGCCGTACAGCCGGTCCATGATCATGGCCAGCTCCACTGCAACGCGAGGGTGTTACGTTAGCGACGTGGTGACGTCATATTTGGTCATACTAGGTAATAAATCCTCCAGAGTGCTTCTCAGAGGCCGCGCTTTATGCGACTGGAACACTCCAGTCCTATAAAACTAACTTAGAATGATATTGACGTCAAAATTTACTCAAAACTGCATCAAAATGTTCTCAACATCTAATTGTCTTGAGAACAATTCTTCTACCTCACCGCTGCCACCAGACTAGATGAGATTAATTGAAAAGTGAGCTTTAGTGCGTCCCCTGTAGACATAATTTACATTGACAATAAATTAGCGGACATTTAGCTGTCTGCTCTCGTCTTGTCAACGTAAATTATGTCTACAGATGACGTGCTAAAGCTCACTTTTCAATGAACCTGTCTGGTGGCAGCGTAGTGATAGAAGAAAGCTATGGCCTTTATGTCCATTCATAAAAGTTATGAATATAACTTATGAAGTACCAAAAGACCTGGTCGCACACGTCAAGGTCTAGATGCGGCTCCTAAGTTTGACCGCATCTTTTCGTCTCCTGGTCCCATTCTTAAAGGAAAACCATGCTACTATAACCAGAAACTCACAATCTCTGAGCAGATATGAAACTCGTAAACAAACACAGTTTTGCTCGGCTCCAATGGTCTGCTAGCGTCCAACACAAAGTCCACATCAGCCAGTTGCCAAGGTCTAATGAGCACGGGTTTGACGCGGATATTTGAGGTCTACATAGGGCTTCTAAATTTGACCACATCCCCTTCGTCCCCTGGTCTCATTTGAAAAGGAAAATCGTGCTACTATAACCAAAAACTCACCAGCTTTCAGCGGACGTGGAACACCCCCAACAAACACAGTTTTGCGCGGATCCAATGGCATGCTAGCGTCCAACACGAAGTCCGCATCAGCCAATCGCCACGGTCTGATCTGCACGGGCTTGTCGCGGATGGTGGGCGAGGACACGCAGAGGTAAAGCTTGTCTTCGTCCGTGATGCACGCTTCCATTAGAGCCGCTACTGAGCTTTCGTCCTGGAAAATACATGTTTTCCATTTGGTAAATAAAAAAATAAGCAATTGTATGGGGAGCGGATGACCTGAACACGTGAAATAGTTATAGCTGGATGAACCCTGGAGAGGTGCCCTGGGCTCCGACGCTGTATGGCGGCGGCGTGACTGAGAAACCTCTCTGATAGAGCCTTTAAATAGAACCTAACATTAGGAAGTCCTAATTAAGATCGCTTTGACCTCCCTTTTCAGAAATACAACATGCAGTGACATTTTTAAGTAACATTTTAAAATTATTATAGAAATAATGTTCCGTCCGTCCATATGGAAGATACGACTTTAAGGATTTTAACGATACCATAATAAGCCGTACAGTTCGGTTTAAGTATCTTTGTCTAATACATCATCTACATAGCCATACATGTAGAATTGCAGACACAGTAACCCTTTCCATACACGTCATGGTTAACAAGGTCGTGATACAAAATATAGATAGATGTTTAGCAGCTATTACCTGCACCCACTAGATAAAAATCAATCTTAACCTAGAGTTGCAGGCGTCCATAGACTGCGGTAACCTTTTCCCAACAGGTAAATACCAAACATACAAAACCATCTTCAAAAAGTGCGATACTGTCGGCGAATATGTTATAAAGCGATACTGTGCTAAAGGAATGGAGGTCATACCTGGAATAGTAGAAACGCGTAACCCTTGGGCGGGAAGTAGCTCTTGCTCTCGGCCTTGTGTGGCCAGTCCACCACCAGCGGCCCGAACCGCCGGAAGGAAGACGTTATCTCGTCTGTAACGTATAAAATAATCGACGTACTGAACATACTTCTGAATTCTCATGCATAATCGTTAACATGTTACAGCTTACAGCTAAAAAAAACCGTAAAAACAGGGAAGCAATAAAAAAGTTTGAAGTAAAAATGATCACAAATTTTTATGGAAATCCGATACTCATTCTAGCATGCATTCATTATCATCTGAAGCCCTCTGTGAACCATTTGCCGGTGTAGGCCTGCTTCCGACTACGCCTGTCGTGGGCAGGGTGTTACAAAGGGTACACACGAAGTGGTGAGATACCATTACCTTGGATAGATTTTTTATGCGAAAATTCAAGAACTTCTAGAAAGGATCCTAGAAATAGATTTTTGTATTCGTTACAGCAGACTATATTTTAGAAATTACAATAACTTGAAACCTAGCAAACCTACCAAAGGTATCATTACCAATTCGTATGTATATAAGTATTTTATTATTTAGTTAATAACATACACATTATTACAAAGGACATTTAATTTATAAACATATATTATTATTAACGCAAATAATCAACATGCATAAAATAAAATGCCTAGAAGAGGTATTATGTTTAAAATTAAATCAAATATAATGTCAAATATTTTCCCGAAGGATAAGCTCCCAGACAATTATTAAATTTAAATCCAACTGTCACAGTAGATTATTTAATATCTAGCCCGCAGGTCGCAACAGAATCCAGGTTACCACTCATTGTGCACAACCAGGCCGCGCTGTCATTGTGTCTGTTTGACACACAATGCGGCTGACTGTAGATATTAACATTGCCGCTTGACCCATATACCTATCTAGCAGATCTGTATCGGAAACGGCGTAACAGGTTTTATCATAGGCGACATGGCTTTGCGTTTCAGTCAGTTAAATAGCGAATAAAAAGGCTGAACCATCGAAGTTAGCCGAGCCCCCGAAAGTTTATAGCAAAAGACAATATAGTATAGTTATATATAGGATAGTCTAAAATCTTAGGACGCAAATTTTAAATGATAAGTCTATTATTGCCTTGAAGAATTTTTCGACACATTTGAAACCGTTGAGGGGGGATGTTCATTGGAACCGGTTCTGGTCCACCTTCAGGTCGTGGACACATCATTTCAGGCGCTGGGAAGTACTTTGAAGATTTGACACACACTACAGGTGTGAACTGTATCTAGAGAAGCTGAGAATTGAGGTGAGTGTTCCACTATTGTGATTAGTTTACCATAGTAATATAGGGGCAGAATGTTAAGTCTGGTACCAAATCCAAGGACCAAAAGTTATCGATATAATCACTCACGTCCAAATTTTAGTTCTAGTACCTAGACCAAATTTCACAACTAACAATTTCTTTTTGGTCTTTGAGGACATTGCATTGTCCGGGATAGTCCAGTATTTCGGGTGTCATTTATGACAGTTAACATCCTTGTATTGGTGTAATCTTGTACTTAATTTCCCAGCAAATACTCGTAACGATCAATCTTCGGGAGTGTTAAGCATAACTAGATAATGTGTACACGGTAGTTGCCGGGCAACGTTATACGTATCCTTGATGAGGGCCTTTCAACAATAGATACTGCTAGCCGATTAAGCTAGCTAGTTGTCATAACAATATTGATGGTAACTTCAAAGTTCGGTCACTAAATAATACAGTAAATATTACAATTATTATCACAGAAGTATTACGTTGTGAAGGGAGGGTCAGGGTCGACCTCAAAAAACATACCGGAATCCAATTGCTGATTTCCTATGTAAGGGGGATATTTGAAGCACCCATAGCCAGAGAAATGAAGAATGATGAGTGTAGAAGAAGCTAGTGAGATTTGCCAGGAATCCCTAGTTTCTGCTCAGAACCATGGGAATATGTGCACTTTAAAGTTGAAGGAATAAGAAGACAAAAAGATTACAAACTTTTGTTGCCGATGGAATCGTCCATCGGCAACAAAAGTTGTGGTCGTAAACTTGAAGCCTAGAATGAAGTTATTTACTACTTGAAGCCTAAGAAAGGCTCCCAGAATTGTCTTCATCTTTCTACTTGTCCAAACGGTCTATTTGTCCGATCGGTCTGTTTAAGGAGGATATTCCATTAACCCACATGGATGTCAGGTGGAACTCCACCGACGATAACTTTCCTAAAGTGCTTGCTATCTAAAAATCTGGCCACATTTCTCATCTGTAAACTTGTAGACTATAGAATGAAGTAGCTGCCTGATTTTTGAAGAGTACAAAAGATTTATTTCTCTCGTACTTGTCAATACAGTCTACCGATTGATCTACGTAATATAAGATAAGGAGGCTATTCTACTCACCCTCGTCGATGTCAGGTGGAAGGCCGCCGACGAACACTTTCCTACTGAAGCGCTCGCCGTGCTCGGAGCCGGCAGACACCGGCGACGAGCGCGCTGGCGAGCCGAGCGCGCTCACGCACATCGATAGACCTAGAAAACATAGGTTTTCATTGTAGTTTTAAGCTAGTGTCCAAACAGGGGAGAAGTCTGGAGAAAAGTGGTTCCAATTTCGCTACTACTAAACTAAAAAACTACTGCACGGATTTTCATGCGGTCTTCACCAATAGTAGTGATAGTGTGATTTCTGAGGAAGGTTTAGATGTATAATTTATTATGTTTTACATGAGCGAATTCGGGACGGGCGGCTAGTAAGTTATCAGCCGTATTCCGTCTAAATCTACACACGACACCCAGCGCCTGGTCGGAGGTCACTAACGTTGCAGTCTCCACGTTTGGTCACTCGACCTGCGCACCCTGGTGTGAGCCATTATGCGTTAGGTCCAAGAGCACTGAAGTCGGCAGCCTCCACGCCCGGTCACTCGACCCGCACACCACGAGCATGACTCACCAGCCGCACTCAGCCTGGACACGACATCCTGCGCCTGGTCGGAGGGCACAGACGGCGAGCCGGCGCCCGCGGCTCCCGCTGCCACTGTCGCCTCCTCCACGCCTGGGAAGAAGGGCGACTTGCCTGGAACAATAGAGAAAATTGAGATTCCTTACTGAAACATGTAGGTAAATATATCCAAAAATTGTGTTACTTGTAAATACAAAGGATATGTATTTTATTGTGTACAGTATAGTAACTAAAAATATACAAATTATATTTGAATGTACAGTTTTAAAATATTCTGCATTATTGCAGAATTATGAATTTACTGAATTCGTATATCCCATTAATCGGCAGTGGGCCTGTGTGGTGGGTCATTGCCCAATGTCCTCATCCATCCATAGGGAAGACCCTGCAGAGTGGGACGATTTAATAGCTGATGATAATGATACCAACACAGCTGATTTTCATTGATTTTGCGTGATAATACTGATTGAACTCTATATATAACTCAATCATAAAGCCTAATTTTCATTACGAAATCAGTGACATGAATAGTTTCACGTTAATTTCGTCAAATAAGTATAACAGGTTCTAAGTTTCATCATCATGTCTTGTAAAATGATTGCACTTCCCTGATGTTTCTTATAAAAAACAAAATATTTCATGCAATCACAATCTTAATAAAAATTAAAGACTATAATGTGTTTTGAAGTTAAACCAAAGTGTAATTTTAGAAAAAACCAATAAGGGAGAATAGAAAGCATTTCCCATGCAAATTCCTGAAGGTAATAAATTCGGACAGATTAAAAACACCGGCCTCGGCCAAGGCTGTGTATGATGGATTCGGGAGTACGCAAGTCAATGACATTTCGTTCAAAAAATTGTCAACAATTTGGCTTCCCGCCAAAGCTAGATACTCGAAAATATCTCTTACGTTAGACTGCCTACTGAAAATGTAAATAGATCATTGGAATATGTTATTTATTTATGTTTTTGACTAACGTAGCTAGGCAAGTATAGTGTATTTTTTAATATAAATTAGGCAATATGAGTTGTTTAGTCTCATTTTCCTGTAGATATGATGAAAAAGCATAAAATACGTTTTCTATTTAGTATAGCAATGTAAAAAAATAAATTACCTACTACAACATACTACATCTACTTAGTTCGTTAAAAATCCATTTTCTTTGTTGACTGCATATTAAATTACTGATGTTTTCCCGCGGCTTCGGCGGGAACAGTTATTTTTCCGGGATGAAAGGTATGCAAAATTTCAATAAAATTGGTGGAGTATAGAGCGTGAAGAAAACCAAACTTGCTGTACATTTATAATATTAGTTAGCATTTTGTTAGTAAGCTATCTGCCATATTTATGTGAAAATACAAAAGGGAAAAGAAACGAAAATTTTGAAATACCTAGCACTAGAAAATAGCCAAGGTATTACGTTGAGAAACGTCAAAACACGAGTAGGAAGGCCCGCGTCAATCAATCAGTCAATTGTCAAACACACCCAAACAGGTAGACCAGAAATAGGCAAACTTCCGTGTGGAATTTAAGAAACATACATACATATACCTACTTGCATTTTTTTTATATATTTAATATATTTAATGGTGAAACAATTTTTGAAATCGGTTCGGTAGTTTCGGAGATTACCCGCCTCAAACATACAAACTCACAAACGCTTACTTCTTTATAATAATGGTACATTATAGATAGAGCGCGTCAAAGTTAATAAATTTTACGCTTAAACCTTCGCCAGGAATCACAATGTCAGTGTTTTTGCATTTATCGCGAACAGACAGACAGGCGCAACAGAGGACTATAATATTGTACCCAAGGACAGTTAGTTATATAGGTGTATTACAATACTTATATCTAAGATACATTAAACAAATGCATACCTATATGCATAGCGTTTACAGCTATAAAAGATCAATTTTGTCTAGAGCGTCGAGTAGAGTCGACAGCACATCGACCTACCAAAATTCATTGCAAACTCGTCGCTATTACCGCGCACCGGTAACTTGATGTGCTGTTGACTGTACTAGAGTCTAGAGAAACAAATACATTTATAGTTAGAAAATAATCGTATAATGAAATTTACATAACGACTGGTAAAGGATACGATTGCTACCCCCTACACAAGACTAAGTAAAATCAGATTTTTCCACATTTTCCGAATAGTGTCTGTCTGATAAAACCTATTAGAGTTTAGGACACACTATACAGACAGACGGACATCGTAATCATCGTCTATATTACCGCATTTTTGTCGCTACCACCGAACGCTTCGTAAAGTTGATGGCACAACGGGTTGTTTTGTATTCTAGGAATGTAAAGTACAAGTTGTATTAGCTCCATTTGGAACTAGCCGCATGAAACTACTGGGAATAATGGTAGAGGTAGGTAGGTATGTAATAAATCATAAATAAAATCCGTGTAATAAATAAATATTAGAACAAATCTCACAAATTGAGCTAGCCCCAAAGTAAGTTCGGGACTTGTGTTATGGGATACTAATTCAACGATATTTTAAATTTTATAACAAATACATATATAGATAAACATCCAAGACCAAATCCAATCAGAAAAAGATCATTTTCCATCATGACTCGACCGGGGATCGTGGAGAACCCGGGACCTCTCGGTTCAGAGGCAAGCACTTTACCACTGCGCCATCGAGGTCGTCGTAGTAGACATTTGGATTTCCTTCGTTGTTGCAAAAAATATCCATCAAGGCACATGCCTTGATCATCAAGCCCTACATACAATATCAAGCATGTATGAGCACTGCTGCTATGATGCAAAATGTATTGTCCAATAAAGTATAAGTCTGATCAGTAGGTTTAGTGTGGGTTTGCATTCTCTTCTCAAAATCGAGAAGTCTCAGCGAACTAATCAAATTGCGTTGTGGTTGTCGTTGCGTCACAATGGCGCAATGTGATTGGTTAGTTGCGTCTCACTTGATGGTGACATGTATAATAGCAACGTCGCGCTACGCATACAGTTTACAAAGATCAGAAAATGTATTTTCAACGAATTACATTTTTTGACATTGCAATACCAAATATGATGGTCGAGATTGTGTTGATAAAAACCCAGTGTTGCCAGACGACAGAGATGAAGCCCACATTTTAACCACTTCAAGTAGAAGAATTTCAATTTAGAACCAGGTATAATGGCTTGATTATGAAATGGAATATCTACCACATAATGGAACCTTTCATACCGGCAGCCTCGTGGAGCAATATAATTATTTGACATTTAACAAATAAAGAAACAAATTTGTAATTGAATTTAATCCTAACTAATATAAATGCGAAAATGAGGTAATTCACGCTCTGTCATTTCGTCCATACCAATCTTAAATGTTGCACCTATAGTTTGAAGTATAGATAATGACTTAATATATCTGCTCCCGTGGAAAATCACGCGGTCGAAGCCGCGGGCATAGCTAGTTGTAAATAATTATGTACATATATCATATTATCTCCAAACAAAATGTTAACCAAACTCGGTATGTCACCAACCCAAACCATCCAGAGTCAAGCCACCACGGGCATTCAACTTGGTGACCTCAGGGTTGCAAGGGTCACAGAGGTCAATCAATATTTGGTTACCCGTTAAAATGTTAAAATTGCCGGAGATATGGCTTCCGTATCCGCCTGCTTATTGGGACACCGCGGATGTACAGTCACGGCTTATCAACTTGCTCAAATCTCTGCAAATTCGACCCTATTACCGTGCCATAACATTAATACTGAATAATTAAATAAATAAATAAATTAGGACAAATCACACAGATTGAGCTAGCCCCAAAGTAAGTTCGAGACTTGTGTTATGGGATACTAACTCAACGATACTAAATTTTATAACAAATACATATAAAGATAAACATCCAAGACCCGGGCCAATCAGAAAAAGATCATTTTCCATCATGACCCGACCGGGGATCGAACCCGGGACCTCTCGGTTCAGTGACAAGAACCTTACCACTGCGCCACCGAGGTCAGAGATCAGTAAAAGCTAGGATATACTAGATATTTATTTTGTACCCGTAGTTCTATCGTTTTTTGTGGTAGTACCACGGATACCACTGTGTACCTACCGCATGTAGTGGCACAGTACCCTGGGCTTTAGGGCTATGAATGTTACTAGTGTAATGGCGCCCTAAGGTTAAACAGTTCAGATAAGTTCGCCTGGCTTCGAGACTTCACTGACAATGAAGCTAGGGTATGCTCAGATGCGTGAGAGAGTAAGCTAACAATTTTGCATCTAATTTAGGTCTAATCTCCAAAAAGCTAATTGTAACCTAACGTAGTGCTTATAAATGTTTAAGTATTTGTCGAATAGAAACATTTTCAAAGACGTCTTTTTTTGCGTCGTCAACAGCCTCAAATTTGGACAAAAACAAGGTTGTCGAACCTTCCGATCGGGGCGGCCATGCGTGTCCTACCTCGTTTTTCGAGGCCTAGACCAGAAAAAAAATGTTTGTTTACCAAAAAATTAGGTTTCTAGAACGTTATAGTTATGTAACAATACTTATATTGCAGATAAATAGATAATCAATCAAATAATATAAATATTATTATTCAATTGCTATCAATAGAATGATAGACAAACAGTAGTTATGGTGTGTGGTTTGCGCCCTGGAATAGGAGACGAGTTATAAAGCCTTGACAGCAAAGAGGAATTAGGTGCCAAGAGCGGTGGACGCCAGGCAAGAAGCCGGCCGTAAAATCAAAGAAAACAGCTGGCGTCAGGCTTCGCAGCGCCACAGCCCCGAATGGAAACTAAGAGAGAGAAAGACTCATTTTGGTTTAAATATCTTTGTCAAATGGTACCTACCTTTACCTTAAGTCAGGTGCCATACTTTTTATTAAACTGTGTTTTATTGCAAAATCAAGGATTAAGAATCAGCTCATGGGAAGCGGTTGAAAGATGTTCAATTATTCTGATGTAACAACGCAATGCGTGTTTCCAATTCCAACAATGTGTTACCAACATCGATATCTCGTTCTGTTTCTATCATTTTGGTAAATATTTTTGGATGGCAATCTAATCCAAATTTGTACCTATACTTTTTCGGTAGAAATAGAAATCTAACTAAAGAGATAATCTTTAATTTTATTAAAGTATAAGACTATTACAAAATATTTTTTTCGACCAATAAAAGTAACTCAGAAAAAAATTTATTACTATGATTAATTGTTACATTTCAAGTGAAAAAAATTTTTTATTTGGAAATTTTTACAACCATTTTTGTTTACATAATAAATGTGACATTTTAAATGTCTTTAGTTATTTTCTTCATTCAAAAACAATTTTATTAACCGTAAAAATTAAATAAATTAAACATTTTTTTTTTATTTTTTGCGAGGTAAAAATAATGGAAACTCACTCTTTCTATACGGGAATCTCGGACCTCGAAGGAAGGGTGTAACCAGAGGAATCGTATGCACCGACATAATATATCAAAATATCTTGGATTATCACAAAATGATCGCACTTTTCACTACGAAAAAATCTTGCAAAAATATACGAGCTTCCTCCGCCACGATTGATTACGCGAATGAAAAAATTGAAGAGCGTATTCCAAATGCAAAATTAATTTTGTTTTAAAATTTGACTGGGCATAGATTAATAGTGCATAGATTAATATTAAAGGTGGAAGGTTGGTTATTTTCACTACAATTATATATTTTTTCATTTTTCATTATTTTGCCGCCTATTTTCAAGCTATTGCTTTGTTTGTTAAATAAAGAAAAAGGGAACTGGTCGTCTCGTTTCTCATATATTTTCATGTAAGTTAATTGTGTTTCACATCATAACCTGTTTTGATATACCTTTTGCTATGTACATTATGTACTTTTATATATTATTAGAAAAAAAAAAAACATTGTAAGAAACAATAATAATGGCATGATAGGGACCAACACTGTTCAAATGAGTTTCTTTCGGCATTTCTTCTCAGCAGTGGTCGTTCCGAAATGCCAGTAGTTTGTAGCTTGTGAGAAATAACTATAAATATTAAGATTGACGAGAAAAAGTGCCTGTGAAGGTTTAATTTCTGAATAAATTATTTGAATTTGAATTTGAAAAAAACTAGTTCTCTCTTTAAGCGGGAATTTTTCAATAAAACACCGTTTTTAAGTTTACAGGACATGTAGATAAATTAACCATAAAGTTAGGTATCATATATACGGAATACTATAAACGGTTGTCTGTTTTATACACTATTTTAGCATACATTGAAGGTTGCCAATGTCATATGGTGCAATGTAAGTAGTTGCGCCAAAACTGTGGCGCAATGCGCGCCCGGCTTGCATTCGGCAGCGGATGGGAAAAGGGAAAAGAACATGTAATTCGCGACGAATCCATTCAATTAAGTATAGGTAGATCTGTATATATTTTCTCGGGAAATATATAAGACTAGGCTGTTGAGTGTGTGTTGATACATCAACAAATTATTGGCCACTAGCTTCGCCCCGGGGCTTTGCTCCCATAGGAATTTCGTGATAAAAGCACCCTATGTATTATTCCAGGTTACCCTATTACCAGGTTATATTCTACCCGTGTACCTAATTTCATAACAATCCGTCCAGTCGATTTTGCGTGAAAGGGTAACATACATACCACATACATACATCCTCACAAACTTTCGCATAGGATAGGATTGAACTATAATAGATTTTTTTACAAACAAATAGGTATATTTGCTGCATTTATTTAATTGCATTAGCTGCAACTTCGCCCGCCTTCGCTATGTTTGACCTCGGATCTAACTAGGTACATATATATCTACGCCAGATTTCATCAAAATCGGCCCAGTGGTTTAGCAGACAGGCTTTCGAATTTTTAATATTGTGCGTTATTATGAACTCTTTCTACATTTAAATAGGTACCAGAACCGTCAAATTTCGATTTATTTAAAAGTCTTACGTTTGATATCCTTACATCCATAACCCTACATAATTATAAAACAACACAAAAACTACTGCACTGATTTTCATGCGGCTTTCACCAATAGATAGTGAGGTTCCTTAGAAATAAATATGGACAAATCAGACAGATTGAGGAAGGTGTATTGTGGGTGTATTATTTATTATGTTTTAACCCGAGCGAAGCCGGGTCCGGCCGTTAGTATAAATTTATTTTTAATAGTATATAGTTTATTAAGTATATTATTGTTTTAATAGGGCTAATTAAGTAGCCTACATTACTCCTGTATAAGTATACAGGAGTAATAAAACTAAATTAACCTTATTATTTCTATTCTACTTCCTACCGATATTATAAAAGTGTGTATGTATGTTTGTTAGTCTTTCACGCAATATCTATTATAGTTAGGTACAGATTGTTTTGAAATTTGGCACACGGGTAGAATATAACCCGGAATAACACATAGGGTACTTTTCATCGCGAAATTCCAACGGGAGCGGAGCCCCGGGCGCTGCTAGTTGATAATATATTTACTGGGAATTTCAAAATATTCTTCTTCTAGAAGAATATTTTGTTTTGTTTTGTTTATTTCTATACCATTACGTAGCCTTGTTATTGATTTTCAATTTTCCATATTAGCACGTGCGACTTCTCGTGGGAAGTAGGTCACTGCCTAACAGATTGTATCAGCTAGTTTAAATACATACATATATTATGAAATGAGAAAGAATAATAAAGAAAGAGGACTCTGGGCTCCGAGGCTTAATGGCTAAGGAAGTACCGGGAAAGAGATGACAGATCGATGTCGCACACATATTCATGAATTGGTATTTAAAAATCGATTTTAATTTTTTGTTTCCTCTATATGTCTGTTCTCGGAGCTGTGATGTCCCAAAGCACGTAAAAAAATAAGCAGGTAATCAAAAAAATTGATGAATCGTCGAAAAGTCAACCCTCTTTGGGAATGCTGTTGTCGTCTATGGCTTATACATATGTGTAATGCATGGATTTAGTAAGTACTTGTGTCAAATCAATTACAATATATGCACTTCAAATCAAATCATTTATTCAGAAATTAGACTTACGCAAGCACTATTTCATGTCAAATAATTATATAGGTATTACTGGCTTTTACCACGAGAAGATTTCCGAATACTTTTCTGGAATGATTTTTACCCTGTCTGTCCTTCACTGTACTCTGAGCTACATGTATGCTAAGATAAGGAAGATTGATTCATTAGAGCGTAAAGAGGCTAACAAACAAACTTTCGCATTTATAATATTAGTTGGGATAATAAAAAGTAGTGGTAATTTCTGAAAAAGCTACAAACTACTGGCATTTCGTAAAGAAAACTCATTTGAACAGTGTCCGCCCCTGTTTTATTGATTTTACACCAACTGACCTGGAAAAGATCATTCAGGCTTGTTTTCGAGGCCATTTCTGTCGCCGTGACCCACAATAGGGAAGAAAGTTTTAAATTAGTTTCTAGATCTTTCTTCGCATTGTTTACGTTGATCCGCCATGGAGGTCCTGGGTTCGATTCCCAGCGCGCGCAAATTATTTGTGCCCGTGACCACAAATATTTGTCTGCGGTTCTGGGTGTGTTGTGCCCATAGATAAAATTAAATATTTCTTTTATCTATGGTTGTGCCCGTTTCTGTGTTTGTGTGCATCGGGACGCGATACAAGCTTAGTGCTTAGTGTTTAGTGTACATTTAGTGTTTTCCCGCGTCTTGGCCCGCGTGAATTTTCCACAGGAATAGTTATTTTTCTGAGAGAAAAGGTACCCTATGTCCTTTTCCATATTACATGTATGCAAAACTTTAATAAGATTGGTTGAAAAGATAAAGCGTGAAGAGGTAACAAACAAATAAACTTACTTTCGAATTTATAATATTAGTTACGATACTATAGTCGTGAAATCTACAGTGTGTTTTATACATATCACGTCTAACCCCTTACGGGGTAGACAGAGCCTAAGCTTTAGCATATGGCGAGCTTATTGATGGAATTGACATTAAGGAGTGACAGGTAGATAATAACGCATCGCCTATGATACAAATCTCAAGTTTATCCCTTTCCCTTGATTAACTTTTGCAATCTACACGGATAGAACAGTTGTGGCGCCATGTTTTCCTTTCGACCATTGAAGACGTTTTTTTTTCTTTAGGAAAATGTTTGCTGTTGCCAATCGCTGTCAAGGCTTTATATCCCTGACTCGCCTCGTACGATGTCCACGGGAGCATATGAAGTGGTCCTATATTGCCTCAAAGGACTAGACAAAAAGACAACGTCATTTATTGATTTTTTCCATTGGAATGACATAGGTACGAATGTTGTGGCCTTGTAAACGTCATTATGAAGCCTGCTGTAATATACATATAATAAAACTGCAAATGTGCTATGTCTGTCTGTACATAGATGATTTTAAAGAAAAACAATTATGGGACTAATGGAAGCATAAAATATTTTATTTATCGATTTTATGTCTGTATGTTATTGCATTGTATGAATTTATTGCAGTTGTATAGCGAATGGTCTAACATAAAATCTGGTATAGGTTTCATCGCGTTACGTTGCTTAGAACTTGAAATATTGACAATAAGCACGAGGCAAACGCGGGCGAAGTCGCGGGCGATGTAGCGTGCAAAAGCTAGTAATACATAAAGCTAGAGTTGAGACAGCTCAGAATATAAGTTCTGGGAAAAAGAATTCAAAATTCTGGCATTTTTAGGGTTCCTTACCTAAAAGAATAAACCCGTCTAAAATCAAATTTTTGTATAGTTCTGTATATCAGCTTTTTCTCCTTCTTTTCTTTTCCCCTGCCTATTAGGGAACCTAATAGGCAGGAGAACCTAATAGAATAAAACTAGATCTTATTGCTAAAACTCATGAATCGTGATAGTTAGACTTGGACATTTTCACAGATGATGTTTCACAGATGACAGACGACAAAGAAATCTCTTGCCGATATAACAACACATGCTAAAAAGGAATCATACAATTTGTCCCCGCTTACAAGCTGCATCTCTGCGATGATACCCGCGTAATTATTTAAAAAAATATGCTCATTTTTACGCACCGCAGCGCCGTTTACTATATAAAACACCATAAAATTTGACCAAATGACTTTTTGACCAAATCCTACTGGAATTATGTAGTCTCGGGATAAAAAGTAGATACCATATGTGTTAATCCAAGGCATCAGCTTCGTAAATATCAATATTTCATAAAAAATCGCCCAGCCGTTTAAGTGTGAAGTAGTAAAATAAATACAAACTTTCGCCTTTGTAATATTAGTGGGATATGGTACGGAACCCTTCGTGCCCGAGTCAAACACGCTCTTGGCCGGTTTTAAAAACAATTTCCCCCTTTACAAGTCGGTGTAAAACTACGCAGTATTAGGAAATCATGAATGAGCAAGTACAACTGAATCAGTTGTATTATAAAACGGCCCGCGAGGACACGTAATGGGGGACTTCCTCTTCTATGCGCATGCGCATCGGAGCTAGTTTTGACGTTGTAATAGCATAATTGTTAAGAGAATCTAGCGATACGATTTTTACGAAATAATGTATTTAAAAAAAAAACATACTTTCGCCAATATGCTGACGGCTAACGACAATAAAGATGACAAGGAAAAAGTAGCGGGCCCTGGGCTCCGACGCTCAATGGCTGACGAAGAAACCGGGTAACGCTACAGATGAGAGAGAGACCAGGGCAGAAAGTGCGATAGGGAATGTAATAAACATAGGTAAAGTGCTTGTCTCTGAACCGAGAGGTCACGGGTTCGATCCCGGTCGGGATGGAAAATGATCTTTTTCTGAATGGCCCGGGTCTTGGATGTTTATCTAGTGTAAGTTTCTAACCTTGTCATCCACTCTAGACAAACAATAGTGTCTACGCCAGTACACCACAACACTAGGCACATCCCGCCCGCGACCCCTCGCGCGGCAGCCAATGGCTATCGAACACGACAATTTAAATTTTATTCCTGCGCGCGCACTACAAATCTAGTTTTTCTATTGTTTTCTTTTCTGTCATTCGATTCGATTTCTGTTTTTCATTATATCAATTTGTAAGAACAAAGAAAAATATAATTATCTAATTCTTAGCTCCAAGTACTTTATTTTAACTACCTATTAGTTCCGTAACGAACAAATAGTCCACACAAAATTACATGAAAAGTAAATAACACTGATTGTAAACATCTAGAATCTTCCGAGAAAATTGAAAATACTGAGAGGCGTGTACAAAAACCAAATAAATTAAAATACGCAAATCTCAAATCCTTCATACACTTTCAAGGGGAAATGTACTTATCTAACTACCAATAAACAGTACAAAAACCTTCATTGCAATTTCGCCTCTATTACTACGACTTAAAGGTCTACGCGGGATAATTTTCATTGCAAATGATTGTACCTAATAAAAAAGATGTCAATTTTATTCCGTTAGCCAAAATGGTGATCTGTATAAATCCCCTGTAGTCGTTTAGGGATTGGTGAAAAGAGTATTAGGTAAAATAACCGGCCAAGTGTGAGTCGGACTTGTTCTCGAAGGATTATTATCAGAGGTAAGCGTTTGTGAGTTGTATGTTTGATGCGGATAATCTCCGAAACTATCGAACCTATTTCAAAAATTCTTTCACTATTTGACAGGTACATTATCGAAGGTTGCTATAGGCTATATTTTATCTCAAAATTACTACGGGAGCGAAGCCACAGGCAACATCTAGTCTCATACAAAGTGGCAGTTTGGGCACGTGATGAGAGACAAATGATGTCAAAGCTCTGTCTCGTTTCTTCTCATTTAGTTAAGTATTTCTAATACGCAAATATCTTTATTATATACGAGTGACATGGAAATGTCTGTTTACGATTGAAGAAAGTGAATAATTTTTGTTATTGCACGGTGCAGTATGGTCAAGATTGTGTTGCCAGTCAACAGGAGATAGCATTTCTATTCTCATCACTTTCTTGACAGATTGTATATATATATACGCCGCTGGATCTCACAATAATCCCCAAATAGTCTACTAAAAACAATGGTAGGTAATGAGCTAAAATATTCTGGGTTTTTTTCCCCTCGAACCGTAACTATTCATGAGTTAGATTTGTTTAAATATTCAAGGATTTGAACTTAGGACCTTCCTGCCATAGACGGTTCAGACGATAATAGTAGATTTCAAGTTTATTTTTCACTAGATGTTGCCCGGGGCTTCGCTCTCGTGTGAATTTTGACATAAAATATATAGCCTATAGCATCTTCTAATAGTGAAAGAATTTTTGAAATCAGTTCAGTAATTTCGGAGATTACCCGCCTCAAACATACACTTACCTCTTTATAATAATAGTATCTATAGATTTAGAAAGGACACCGCGCTTTATTTTATCGCGGGATATTTTTTCTTATTTGTTCAACTATGAATTAACAATCAAGGAAGTATACTATCTCTCAAATCTCCGCATGTTATGGTTGCTTTCGGGACTGTGACGCCGCGATAGTCGGCGTAAAAATAGCCTTAACATTTTGAAGATTCAGCTGTTATTTTATAACCGGCTAACTGTTTTGATGTACCTTTTCTTACCTTGGGAAATAAAGTACGCTATGTGCTTGAGTTTTAAACTTTTTTTCAGTTTATTTTCGGTGTAAAACAGAACGTCATTTAAGTAGCAGTCGGTTAAATAAACAAACAAGGCGTCAAGATCGACACACTGTCGCTTCTAATCCTTTTAACTCTACTATACATAGACAATCCCTTTATAAGTTGACCCACTTACATAAAATATCGATGTCCTTATTCTATTCTTAATATTTTACAAATATTTATAATTATGCAAAACTGTAGGTAACTGTTGGCGCCATTTTTATTGAAATTATTATAAAATCTTCGTTTGTTGGTATTAGGCTTGTAAAATAATTAATTTATATTCTACTAGTCCTACTTATAAATATTATAAATGCAAAACCATCACAAATTTTGTTTCTCTTTCACGCAAAATCTACTGGACGGATTATTATGAAGTTTGATACCCGGGTAGAATATAACATGGAATAACACATAGGGTACTCTTTATCCCTAAATTCCTACGGGAGCGAAACCCTGGAGCGCAGCTAAGTTCATTATAATAATTGTAAAATCAAATATTATGTCTAGAGGACTAATTATTGACAAGGCCAATTAGCTTTCGAACCCATTTCAAATTGAGGACGTTTTGCTCTCAGAGCATTATATATTGTGGTCGATGTGCACCCAAGGATGCGACGTTTAGCTTCCAAAACCTCTTGATCTTAAATTTTCACATTGTATAGAAAGCCGAATCTTCGATATTTAAATACTTCGTTTTTTTCTTAATTTATACCATGAGCTACAGAGAGACCGTTTCAGGTCTTTCTCAGTGCAGCTGTTGTCGCCTATCAATCACTATTTGTCCCTTAATCGCCTCCTACGACATCCTATAATGACAGCAATTGCTCTTTAATTAGTAATTACAATTCATCATTAGGACGTGGGAGAGCATTCTTGTTATTTTTAATTGTTTGTGGTGGCATTTTTTTCATGTCGATTATGAAAAGAAACTGTCAATCATGAATGTACAGCCGGGGGCAGAAAACATTGTCCAGATTCAATGCAAATTCAACTTGATATTTAATTCAACTATAAATTAAAGGGCGAATACGATGAGAATTGACGAATGTGCAAGGTTAAGGTGTATAATTTATTATGTTTTTACCCGAGCGAAGCCGGGACGGGCCGCTAGTATGTTCTATTATTAAAAAAAAAATGTTCTTTGTTATTATACCTATTGTTAGTGCGGTGTAATAATTTGGCTTTTCTTTTCACGTTTTTTTTTACATTAGGGTTGTGCTAGTACCTATTTGAAAAACTATTTATCGATATAAAAGCAAAAAGCAAATATCTACTTAGTTGTAAACTATTTTGTTTTGGTGTTTTAATTTTAGTTATCGATAGTTTGACAAATCTATTTGCCCAAATATCGATAAGCATTCTGTCAACCTGTTATTGACATCGATGTCACATTATGGACAGGACAATCGATAGTATGAGTCTGTCTGTTACGTCGCCAAGTTAAATCTAAATGCAGTTGTGTTACAACAATTTTTGGAATCAGCTGAATGTACACGCAACACGCAGGCGCGTCCCACCACGTGCCGGGTCGATGACCTCCTGATAAGTGCCTGATAAAACGCCCAGGGTGACAGGTATTGAAAATATAATAATTTATGGCTACTAACGATCCTGGACTCATCTTGCGATTTTGACAGAAATAATCAGGATTTTTTTATCTAAAATATTTTTTACGGCCGACCTTCGCCCTAATATTATGAGATTTCAATCAATCGATTCTATGTTGTACGCGTCGATTTACTTCCGTCGTAACATACGGTGACGCATGGTTCTGCACTAGAATAGGTCCACTCCATATCCTCCCGTGGATATCGTACGAGGTGACTAAGGGACACATAGCATTAGCTGATTTGGCAATAATAGCTTTTCCAAAGAGCGTAGACCTCAGGTATATCATCAATTTTCAAAATTTTCGCTTGGTTCACGGCGACACAGCCCCGAATGCAACCTGAGGTGAGCAAGAGATGGAGAGACAGAGAGATACGAATAATCTATGTATTTTATTATTATCCTTAAATACCGCGTCTGTCTGTGTAAACGGGATAAACTTAAAAACTAAGATTTTTGTACGGTTTTCACCAAGATAATTATAGTGTGTTATATTTGGATTTATTGCTAGGATTATAGTTTCACCCGAACGCCGCCGCTAGAAACTAGAAACTGAGTTGAAACAATCTATTTACACATGATAATAGTCTATTTTAACTGTACCTCCTCTGTATTCTGGCTCTGTACCATGTAACCATGACAATTTTCTGCCCGGGCGGCGCAGTGCCTTCTGACCTGGTTACACTGGGTCACGTCACGTGTTGTGCAGTTGTTTTTATGCGCCATTTGCATAATCAGAGCTGAGATGATTTTGTATTATTGTAAATGGAGCAAGATAATATATGTTATACAATATAGTATCGTTGAGTTAGTATCCCATGACACAAGTCTAGAACTTACTTTGGGGCTAGCTCAATCTGTGTGATTTGTCCTAATATATTTATTTATTATTTATTACTACATTTATACCAACTTCAGCCCATATCCTGTACAAACCAGAAAACAGGACATCAGAAAATATGGACTTCCTTTTTAAAAGTCTATTATTTAATTTGATTCCCTCGCGCTATTCGCTTTTGGGGTACAACACTAGATGCGCAATGATTTATGGCTTTAAATATCTTAATTGAGAACAAAAAATGCAGGTGATAAACAAGTAATTTTCAATAGTTATGATAATTGAGTTTCGGTACAAGGATTTATTGATTAAATACTTCTAGGACCTAGGGCTGCCATTGCTGTACCGGACTTTTACCGAAAATAGAAATAGTAATGTTAGGATTTATGTAAAAAGTTCGGTCGAGTGAATACCTACGTTATTTCTAGGCAATATTCAAAGACAACTAATAAAAATCCTAAACCGTCCTTGAAACTGAGACAAATCCAGAGAAGCCTGACGGATGGCAGCCCTAACTATAATAATAATAATAAATATCTTTATTC
Source organism: Plodia interpunctella (assembly GCF_027563975.2). NCBI lineage: Eukaryota > Metazoa > Arthropoda > Insecta > Lepidoptera > Pyralidae > Plodia > Plodia interpunctella. The sequence goes on from NC_071322.1 coordinate 3,417,293, forward strand.
TTTAGTAACTTTTGTTTACATTTTCGGTATGTGATCGGAAACTCCATTTAAGTTCATAAAAGAACTTGTGTTTGGAGAGATCTACTACCCCTAACTATTGTGGTCCATGGACCAAGATAAATTAAACACTCCATTATCAAATCTACTGTAAGTCATAACAATAATTATTCTATTTCATAATGAACAGATATATTCAGCGATCTTTGATTTGACAAATAATTTTCTTGTCAAACTTGTCCTCACCAGCTAAGCTTGTTCTTTTCTGCTGACAGTTACAGAAAATCTGCAAATAATTAAAAATATAGATTTAGAAAAAAAAAGCATTTTTGTTATTTGCATTTCCATCCAATGCAGCTGGCCAGACCAAGGAATTAGTAGGTACTCCAGACACGCCTTATCACCTGACATTAGGACGCGCAGGCGCGGTAACCATGGAAACTGGAACATGGCCGCCGTTGCCATAGCAACGGTATGTAGGACAGGCGAGCCTAGATGACCTATATTTGAGGTCTGGAGCCCTGCCTCGGTTATTACATAGCAATCATAATATATATCCAACCGATGACCGCATTGCACACAAAGGCCATCGTAACTGAAAAACATGTCGTTTTAATAATGAAAGTAAAACATAGTTAATAAAATAATACTCTTCATAAAAATGTTAAAGCATTTTATGTTGTGTCACTAGCGCACTTTACTATCTTTGACATTGGTAGAACGAGACAAAACATACTTCAGTTTATAGTATACCGTATCTTTTTTACGATTATGAGGGTTTGTATACGTGTAAAGATTTGTTTCTTCCCGTTTACGTGGGAATTTCGGAAAATCCTTGCGGTATGTAACACACACTAACCTGTGCAAGGACCGAATTTCATACCAAATTTCAGCTTTCTACAACCAATACTTTCGATTGTTTTGTCCGTCTGTCCGTGAGATAATGATGCCAGTAGTTTGTATTTGAGAAATCCTATATATCATTTAAAATTTGACGAGAAAAAGTGCCTGTGAAGGTCTATATAAGATAAATTTGATAGAAAATTTCCATTTAGGTGGTACACACATAAGAAAGATATCCGAAAATCAAAAACGTCGAATACTCTACTATACAAATATTGACCTAGAATCGTGAAAAAATACAAGAAATAAGGGCTTACGATTGAATTCCGGGTAAAAATAAAAAACCGTAAATATTAACAAAAGTAACGAATTTTACTTTGAATAATCATCATTGCTAAAGGACATTAATAGTAAGGGACATAAAAAAATAGTTAAAACATAAAAACACTCTTACCATAGTAAGCCATGTTCGTCACTAGTCTTTCATTGATCATCTTGGCACTATAATGTAACACTATATCGTTAGAACATTTTCCACATCACAGCACAACACTAAACTGGAAATCGCGCTTTCAAATTAAGAACGTGGCTCTGGAATGGAACTATTTTTTTAAATTTTAAATAGAAATGTTATTATTTAAAAAAAATATAGCGTATTTTTTTTTTGTAGAAGATAGTATCCATATAGATAGTGTCTGGCTTGCTGCCATTTCAGCAAGGCACTCTCATGGATTTAGTAAGTGTACTTCATACGACCAGAGTACCTACTAATTCCATGGGCACTCTATAACGAATGTCAATACATATAATAAAATTGAAGAAAGGCCAAATTTGTACATTGGATATTTTTTTAAATTCTTCATGGAATATACTTAGTTATTTACGTACCTATGTAATATTATTATATTATAAAACAAACAAATAGCCATTTCACTTTTAAATTTTTCGCCGTCGTAATAAATTACCTTGAAATGTAAGGTTTATCGTTTAACGTGACTAAATGTATCAAACGAATTTGAAACACGTTTTTGAAGATATGTTATCAATTTGGTATGAATGAATCAAAGAAATTATGTGTGAATTAATGATAATTTAGTAAATGTATTTTTTTATTATCCTGTATCTTCTATCTAATAAAATCAGCTCCAAAAATGCCGCAATCGGAATATCACCGATAAATATATCTTTTTAATCTTATTATATTTTTCGTGAAATAAATTGAAAAGTTGGTGTCACTGTTATATTTCTGGAATTAGAATAAGTTAATAGTGAGTAGGTGTATTTATTAACATAATATTAAAATGTATCGATAATCATATGAAAAAATATTTATTTTAATACGTCGTCATAGATTATTATATTAAAATACAATTATCTTTTTAAGAATAAGTATATTTATTTGTGAGTGATTTAACATTTTGTATGCTTCATTTTCGCATAATATATTTATTTAAATAATCTATTTCAAATGCTAATTTGACCAAGATAAATAGTGTCGTTACGAATTTGTTTTTTTTCCCGCCAATTTGTGTCAATGTAAACCGCGACCTTCAATGGCCAATTTAGTCACTTTGTGACGTACTTAATGGCTGTTATAGAATTTACTATTGTATTTTTTTTGCACCTGACAGCCTAATGGTTGATGTGTTAGTTTATGCATTTTGCACTGAGTCTATATATATTTTACAGACTTCAAAACTTGTGCCACAGATATTGAACATTACTGCAGTTGCATATATCGGCCATTTTTATTATCTTAACGTCGATGGCCAAAGAAAAAAGCTGATTCATCATCAACATTGCCCGTGAGTCAAATTCCAGGTCTGTTAAGACCTGGAATTTGACTAATGCAAGCTTTTTGGGATTTAAACTTGATAGAAATTATATGTTTATACTTCTTTCAGTTACCTATAGTTGTAGGTATACTCTTTATGGCTGATCGTCGTGGCTATTATATGGAATGAAACAAACACAGCTAATCGCTTGGTAATAATGGAGTGGATTGCCATAGCCTTCTCTCTCTCTCTCTCTCTCTCATCTGAGATCATCTCCTTTTCCCAGTTTCGTCAGCCGATGAGCGATAGCCTTCTCCATTTCAAAAGCTGGTAAATCGTCAAATAGAGTGCATATTTCCTCACGATATTTTCCTTCACTGGTTGCAGCCTATTAAATATTATTTATAAATATTAATCTCATCGATTAAATATTAGAAATCAAACAAATTATTTAATAATTGAATTAAACGCAAGTAAAATCTTTCGACAGACATCATTTGATTTGAGTCACGTATTGTGAACTCTCGTAATAGTTTAAGCGTTTGGTCTACGCACGATCGAGTGGGTAAATCTTTAGGCAGACACATACAGATTTACAATATAAAGTAAAAATCATATTGGAAATTGTATTCAATTTTAATTTTGTCAAATATATTTTGCAAGACAATAATTATTAATAATGCCAGTAGTATAGAATCATGATAGTATTATATAATAAGGAAGATATTACACTGGGCCATTGTCACATTACACCTATTTAATTACAATTCTAATGCGTTTTTGACGTGGGCCCTTCACATAGGCAGTAGTAGTAAAAAAACAGAGGACCACTACAAATATAAAGTAATTATTGTGAAAGAGCAGAATTCTGTATCGCCACGGACGAATAGAAGTCATTATATAAAACCAAACTCTGTAAATCGATCTGGACATAATCCTTTCATCTATCGTAGCCCTTAATGGGTTTTCCTACTTCGGACTGAATCAATTTATTTAACACCGAATAAAAAATCATGCCGTAAGCTTTTAAAATATTATTAGCATAGCATAAAAGATATGTATTTCATCTGTGTCATGCAATAATGCAGCTAAAAGCAATATTTGATTAGGTAGACCACCTCAATCAATTCATATTTCGATTTTCTATAACTTTTGTCAACCAAAAAACATGTCTCATGCAAATAAACAAGTGCTCTAGATATTATTCAATATGATTTCACATTCAGATCACCTAAATATCGAAACTTTAAGATGGCTATCTGAATCAATTGAGTAACTAATTTAAAATCGTGTCACGATCAATCAGAATAATATCAAATCAATTATAAATAACCTTGGCCTAGCGCGTCGCATCACCGACTATCGACGTTGAGCCGACGCGTGCACATCACTACGTTGCGTAACTTTTTCGTAAACGCATCCCTCAAGGTTGGCAGCATTGTTTAATGTTTACAATTCGAATTTTCGAATTGTGAATTGGACGGTCAGGGTTTGTGATTTTTCGGAATTCGAATTTGACAATGAAGAATGGAAGAATGTGACCGTCGCCATAAGCAACTCTAAACTGTTCTATTTTTTTGTTTTTTTTTCCCCCACCGTTGTCAAAGATTGTGTTAAAATTACGCCAAAGTTTATCATTTTAGAAATGTGGATAATATTCTAATGCAACTTTTGTTAGATAACAATATAAATATATGTATCAGATAATATTGAGAAAATCCCTTTAAATTATAAATAAAATCTTTTAAATATAAAAATCTAAACTTCAAACCCAATGGTCACATTTAACCAAATAAAGTTCATTTTAAATGTTTATTACATAATTAGAACATTGCGGCAAACGGAACGTCAACATAATATACGTTGTGATAACGTTGGGCAACCGGACCGATTTAAAAATGGAAAATTAAGAACGTTCCATTCCAGCTTAAATGGGACTATAATCGGACGAATTCAAAAAGTACTTCTCTTCATGGAACTCGTGTTGGCAAGCCGCCAACGGCGAGACAGACTGTTTAGGAAATAGCACAGATAAAAAACAATGTCAGGTGAAGTAACTGGCATAATACTGCGATCAGTGAAAAAGAAAATGGCCGCCGGAAAAATATAGTGAAGCAGGTGAAGGAAAAAAAAAATTACGTTGTCTTTTGTCGATAAAACAAAGTTTCGATAATAAACTCGTAACCGAAACAATGGATTGATTAACTATAATTTGAATTGATTTGATTTGATTGAAATCTGTTTACGTATGATTGAACGTAAGCAGAGATTCGATTGCGAATTTTTTGGGGGCGGTAATATCCCATGTGTTGTATAACCTGTGGTCCTGTGGTATAAGTCGTAATGGTGATGGTATCGATGACACTGTGATAGAGGCGGTTAAGACATTCTCACAATGGTCGATCAATGGATAGGTGACCAAAATTATCTTGAGCTCCTCCGTGCTTCGGAAGGCACGTAAAGCCGTTGTTGGTCCCGGTTGTATTTGCAGTCCTTACAACCCGCCAATCCGCAATGGGCCCGCGCGGTGGGTCATGGCCCAAAACTCCTTATCTATCCGTAAGGAAGGCCAGTGCCCCAGCAGTGGGGACGTTTGAATGGCTGTTGATGTTAAGGTGATGATACTACGAAAGATACAACTTTACATACTATGTTTTATAGTTTATCAATCTAGTATCTTATAATCAAATCCCAACTAATATTAAAAATGCGAAAGTGAGTTTGTTTGTTACTTCTTCACGCATTATCTATGCTTCTAACTGGACCGATTGTTACGAAATTTCGTACACGGGTAGAAAATAACCCGGAATAACACATAGGGTACTTTTTATCCCGAAATTCTCACGGGAGCGAAGCCCCAAGGCACAGCTAGTCCTATATAAATTCGTTGATGTTGTTCCCGCCTTACAATAGGACAACTTTACATCCTCCCGTGGACGTCATACGTACTAGGGATAAAAAGCCTTGACGGACAAGGGCATTCCCAAAGAGGTGTGACATCGGATAGTCGTTATCGTTATTAGACCACAAGACAATGGCATTTAAAATCATATGATAACTTAAGCATTGTCTTGTGATAAATACTACTTATTCGACCTTCCTTACGAGACAAATCTATCATTAAATTAGATATACTCTGCAATGTCTACAAAGGACTCGTCGCAACTTCATTGACCGAGCGGGGTCTAGAAAACAAATTGGGGCAAAAATATATTTTTTTAATGTATGTATGTATGTTTGTAACGGGATAACTTTCGAACCGTTTTTGGTCTGATTTTGATAAAATTCAAAAGGTAGGTAAAAAATCTATCTGTCAATAGATTTTTTAAGTTCGTGGGGCATCAAAATCGGTTCAGTATTTTTTGAAATATCCACAAATTTGTAAAAATGTATTGTGTTCACGAGTTCTAAGTTCTTGGCGATTTATTCAATGTGTAGATTTTTTTTTCCACTGTTTTATTATATGTATTGATAACCTTTTACGCATCGTGTAAAAAAATGAGAGAACGTGTGAACTGCGGACGCAATAACGTGTTCTATGTTTTATGGTAGACTTTTTCATCTTAATACTAGTTGTTGCCGCGAACATAGACCTCGCTAACACGATATTTTTTTACAAAATTGTGAATATTTCAAAAACTGCTCAGCCGATTTTGTTGCCCCGCGAACTTAAAAATTCCATTGACAGATCCTACATACCTTTTAAATTTCATCAAAATCGGACCAACGGTTCGAAAGTTATCGCGTTACAAACAAACATACATACATATATACAAACAAAAAATGTTTTTTTGCCCCAAGTAGAATGTGAGACTTCGCTCGCTTCGCTCGCTCGGTCAATAAACATGACCACCACACACAGGATCGGCTCCCGACGAGGGAACACCTCCCGTTTTACACGGTCATCGAGTAACATGTTGAATGCAACAAGACCTCAAGGTAACAGAATATAATGTCTAAAATATCATTTTTGAAAAAATATACTAGGTCTGATTATTGTTTTTTTATTATTATTTTTATTCATGACAAAGCATTGATGTCGATTCGTTCAAGGTGTTCGTTGTGAGGAAAAGCTATTTTTTCATCGTGCAAAAACTTTGTCAGGTTAAGGTTAGCGAAAAACTGGCCAAGACCGAACTGATCTTAATTAAAACTGATAATTTGTGAACAAAATGTCTATTAAAAAATGTATTTCGAATAGATAAAATTTTCAAGTTAATAAATACTGACGAAAAAATTCTGTGACATTTCTTTCTTTCTGTACCAAACTCTATAACCATAATATGAAATTAAAACTAATAAATTTCATATCGTAAACACTATTAATTTACGATATGGAATAAAACTAATGAAATATTTTCAAAAGAATAACCGTATTAGCAAAACAGCGCAGTAACGCGGCTAGTATTTTAGGTTGCGTTTTAGGACGTTAAGGAGCGGGCTATATTAGGTTAGATTTAAATGTTTAATTTATTGTCGGTTTTATTTTGCATGTTTGTCAATTAAATATTATTATTAATAAATCATATTAATATCACTAAAAAAGAAACCCTAAATAATACTATTCATATATAAATTGGAAATTTGATTTAATAACTTTAATTATAATCTATGTTTTATTGACACAGATACATTATGACAGATTAAGTCATAGATAAAATTAATATTTAAGTAAATATGAAAATAGAGAAATTTAATTTAAAAACATAATATTTTAAAAATCAAATTTGGAAAACACAGATCCAAAAGTGCAATGTAGGTACTAGATGTGCATTCGGCAAATAAAAAGTTACTTTACAGTAACATACGAAAAAAAAAATCACAAAAAATTGTATTACCTGAATATTTTTTCAATATTCGAATTTATCTACTAACCACGCTTGAAAGGCTAAGCGAATTTTGATGAAATCCTGCGTAAATATATGACATGCCTTGGCTAATACATTAGTATTTACGACTTTTTATACAAAATTCCTTTGGTTAAATAAAATATAGCGTTATAACCTATATATATATGTATATATACATATTACAGTTTATTTAAAGTATTGATTATAATCACACCCGCGCCAAAAATTATGTCACAGAATGATTGCACGTTGCACATGTGCATGCGCATTCATGTGCGCTAGTTGGCCTCCTACAAATTAATTATTACTCATCATGTTTTACTTCACATAATAAATATAGCCAAATTATTATTTAGTTTTACCATTTAAAAAAAATGCATTAAAAAATTTATGCATTTAAAACGATTTCCATCCAGGACCACCTTCCTTCGCGCGTGACATTAAAAAAAAATCGAAAGAGAGTTCACTGCACTCCAGAGCGTACACAATATTTTTTTTTTTATAAATAGCACACACGCGTTCTATAATTTCGAATTCACGTTCTATCCGCGGTACGCATGCGTCCGCGCGAAGTTTGTTACTGACAAGAGGAGCGCTACAATCTGCCTCGATTGACACCCGGCTAAATTTCAAGCTCTCAACCTTTACCAAAACTGTTACAACTCCGCATCATCTTCAACCAGCCGGCTTATTGTCTATTATTATTCAACTAATTTTAAACTAAACACTTTACTATACGTCTCTCTAACTTGGAATATAGTCTACAAATCCATCGGTTAGCGTGGAAAATCTATTGATAGTAGTTTTAAAGTCACGAGTGATGTATAAAGATTTTAGTCTATGCTTCGTGATATTTTTAAACAGTTTGTCTAGCGAGCCAAACTGAAAATGTCAGCTTCCTATGGATCTTTTTTGGATGAATTTATAGCTATTTATACTGAAAGATTACATTTGTTGATAGATTTAAACCTAACAAACAGGCAGGCGTATTTACTTTTTATTGATGCTTGTATGTCTGTTGGTAGCTAATACTGACATTTCATAAATGTAGATAATATTTTCTTGTACTGTTTTTTTTTCCATTTAGTAAATGTAAAATTAAATGATCTTTCGTTTGTAATTCCCAATGGTAAGTACTATAATGTAATTAGTTCGAATAAACTCTTGTTTATTTGATCTATATATCATTCTCTATTCTATGTTATAACATACTTTTACTATATTTAGAAAATATCAAAAGGATTTTTTTCCGAAGTGTCGAAAAATAACGTTGCTTTTATAAGAATTTAAGATATTTTATTTGCAAAAACAAGTGTAAATTGATACATAAACTCGTGTCTGTAGAATGAATAATCAGGTTACAGTTAACTATTTTGTTTTATTCGGAACTCTTTACAATCTAGAGATATTTAAGTAAATAGGTACTTCTAGTTTTTGAGCAGCATAGAGCTTCGCTTCCTATTCTGCTAGATTGAGGACAAATCTTTCAGATTTATAAACATAAATGCCTATGCATAATTCCACTATACATAGTTTATTTTTATATATGATGGTTATACATAACGTTTATAATTAAATTCTCGATTACTGGGACTGAATTTGCATTTTAAATAGGCATGTAAACAACCTTCTATAGAATTGCACCGCTAAAAGATTACGATACTCTTTAACTCTACGAGCGAGATTTGAATATATTTTTTTATATCACTAGAAGTTCAACTTCGCACGGGTGCAATATTTTGCAAATATAAACCTTTCTTTTACACATACATATGTGAGAACATGTTAATAATAATTTTTTATCTATGTGTTATGTTTTAGGTAACCTAAAGAATGAAGAGAAACACGAAATCTGAATACTGACGCCACATTCGTTTGCGTCTACTTTCAATCATATTAAATACACCACAAATCAATGCGTAAATTTAGATAGTAATGTACGAAGTTTTATTTTAATGTCGTACGCCAAATAAAATGAACATCTAATTAAATTAATTTAAAAAAATTATCATTAAATAAAAATAGTTTAAAGTAAAGTATATTCTTTCGTTAGCAAGAACATAAAAAGACAATATTAAGCTACCGTTAATGTTTGTTACGTACAAACATATTCTGTAATCGAAAGGATCATGAAACTACACTTCATTTTCTTACCAGTCCCAAACATGTAAACAATCTTCAAAGTAAGTACTTATTCTTGATTTTTTTTTGTCAATTATTAATTCAATACTTCTCAATATATATACATATAATTACATAGAAAATTACTATTGTGATTATACAATCACAATAGTAATTTTCTAAAAAGTCCATTTATATTGCTGAAAAAATAATTTAATCAACTGTCTAGCAAATTTTAAGTCAATTAGTACCAAAATTATCGTCTTTAAAGTTCGTGATGCAGTATCTTTCCAATACCACAGGTTCAACAATGGACTGGAAGAGACATAGGTACGACAAATGTTTTTCAGCCAGTTAATTACTTAACAAAACCAGGCAAGGTCGCAACACAAAAGGTGGTTGCGCAAAACGGCATTGTCACACAGATCTAGAGCCACTAAATGTGGCACCTGACGAACTTGTGACCTTGAACGCTATCCTTGCCATGTTATAAAACAAAATCCTCTGCCGCGTCTGTCTGCCTGTTCGCGATAAACTCAAAAACTACCGGGCGATTTTTTTCTACGGTTTTCACAAATACACAGTGTGTTTCCTGAGGAAAGTTTAGGTTTTACCCAAGCGAAGCCGGGACGGGCCTCTAGTTTATTTATAGGTTATTATTTTACTTGCTATGTATTGATGAGGGTAATTTAATTATATTTGGATGGGTGGAATCTTGCAACACAATTTTGAAGCAAATATCTTGAGCTGAAGTTTTGTATATGCTTAGTATAAATGACTATCTATTGTTATGATTTACATGAACAGATGGTGCATCCAACAACGGCTTCCGACGAGGGAATTTTCTTTTGCTACTGTTGAATAAAATTAGTTTCCTAATTAACGTAAACATATTTAATTCTTATCTATGTCTAACGTTAAAATATTGAATAATTAACGACCACGCATGCGTCATAAAATTTATATTATTTGACATTGACAAAACTGTCATAGTACCTACTCTTTGTTATTTTCCACTCCGTTATCATGGGTTCACAGAGTGACCAATGCTGAGGTTCTGCGTGGAATGGGTAAAAACTTGGGGGTGCTGGTGTCATAAAAAGCAATGTTTCGGACACGTAATGAGATGAGAGGGTAAAGTTACCGCATTCTTCAGCTCGTCATGCAAGGGAAAATCCAAGAAAAAATCCTCCTAGCTGAAGAATCTAAGAGATTGTTTCCTTCGAGTACCCGAATGCTCTTCCGTGCAGCAGCTCCAACGTTAAGATAGCCTTGATGGTCGCTAATTTTCGATGGCAAGCGACACGAGAAGATGACGTTAATTTCTGATTTCTATGGCTTTGCTCAAACGCAAAAATAAAGTTGGCTTTTCCTCATCTTTTCACTAAATATCCACAATAATTATTCAAGGAAACTTAAATTACTTTCTAATCACTGAGGCTCGTGTTTGTTTCCAGAATATCTTTCACCATTATTTGCAAATCCAAAACAAACAAATTCATAAATACTTTTACTCAATTTAAGCGTTTCAAGCACTCCCCCGACAACGGGTACCTAATCCTGTTTGCAGAGTTGAAATAAGCCTTTTTGTACATTTTCCAAGCGTTGCGTGACTTTCAATTTCATTAAGATTAAGTATGTCTAAATCGAAATGTTTGTACATTTAATTAAAAATATCTAAACCCTATGCGACATTTTGTGTATGAACGAAGTGAATCCATGATTGTTAGTATTAACAAGCAAACTTTTTTTACCCAAAAAAAATATTTCATTAAACGAAACTAGCCGGTGAAATAGTACTTAGATTGTTAGACGAGTTTCGAAAGAAATCAATTGTCATATTATTACTGGCATAATTGGAATTGATGACCCAACCATGTCAAACACTCTATTTTTCACTTTAAATTTGAGGAAAGTGAAATAAATGAAAACTAAAATATTTATAAATCAATAAATTGTAATTAGAGATTTTTATAAATTGGTAATAAACACTCTGAGATTTCGATTGAGATTTTTAAATTCGATAAAAATACCAAAAACAACGGAGAAGAAATTACGAAAAAAAAACGTATTTTAAAAATTTCAAATACGGAACACACAGCGACACAGACCGCATTTTTCTTATTATGACACTACTGGCAGTTTATAATAAACATTCCTGCTGGAAGTTGGCTAGTGTCACATCTAGTTAGTACACTGTAGCTCAGCGTTCCATCGTGACGTCACACTCCGCAAACGACATACTGTCGGCAAAACAATTGAAATTATATTATACCCGCACCAGCTAGCATGAGGTATATTTGTTTTTGCGCGTGCGTAAGAATCATATTTGCATGAATTAGTGATTTAATTTATGGTGATACATAACTGCACACTAGGGCCGCCATCACATGTTTACCAATTCCTTTTGTTTATTTGCGAAAAACTAAATAAATCCTCTTTTTCTAATTATTCTACATATACTAACTAACTCTATAGTAACTACGGTTTCTAATTATACTACATATACTAACTCTATAGTAACTACGGTTTCTAATTATTCTACATATACTAACTAACTCTATAGTAACTACGGATGAGAGGGATACTAACTCAACGATACTATATTTTATAACATATACAGATAAATATCCAAGACCTGGGCCACAATCAGAAAAATATCATTTTCCATCATGACCCGACCGGGGATCAAACCCTCGGACCTCTCGGTACAGATGCAAGCACTTTACCACTGCGCCACCGAGGTCGTCAAACACTGGTTGGTTTATATGTATATATTAAGATTCGAACTTGGGACCTTCCGATGTGCGTATTAACAGCTGGACCGTCACTTCGTCATTTTCGATTTATTTATTTTTTTGTTGTTTTGTTTTTGCTGACGTTACCAGTAGCTGCTAAAAAGGAAGCCGGGTACTTTGACAGTTACCCAATGTGTGCTTATCTGTGTGTTTAGAACACTGTTAGGCCGAAACATACTGATATTTAACACTATCAATGTTAGCACTATATAGTATTTGTACATACATATTTTTTAACAATTTTTTTTTCTCAATAAAAAATACACTTTTTACACAATTTTTTTTTATTCGTTCCATCCCAATCCCAAATATTATTACAAATGCGAAAGTAAGTTTGTTAACTCTTCACGCTCTATCTACTCAAATGATCTTCTTGAAATTTTGCAAGACATAGGGTACCTTTCATCCGGGAAAAACAACTGTTCGCGTGAGAAATTGACGCGGGCGAAGCCGCGGTCAAAAACTAGTTAAAAATAATGATTAATGAGTAAAATAAGCTATTGATTGTTATAGTTCGCGGCTTATTAATATATTTATAATTATTAATATGTCTGCGCTCCACGTCCTCATTCCCTTTTATGTCGTAAAAAAGTTTAAAGTTTATATTATCACGTTTTGTCAATGTGAAACATCGAAATAAAATCTTATCTTGTTGGTTAGGTAAGTCTAGTTACCAAAGGGAATGAAGGCGTAAAATTAGTGAGATATATAACATACATACTAACGTCTCGCGCCGGCTTCGCTTGAGTAAAACCTAAATAATAAAAGGTAGCCACTCCTGAAGGTTTCGCCTATCTCTGTGCCAAAATCCATAAAAATTGCCCCAGTAAAAAAAACTCAAAAACTACTGTTTTTGAGTTTTTTCATTACAAACTAAAATAAAAATCTTTCCTTTTTATTAGTATGGATTTGAACTTAAAATATGATTTGCTCAATACTAATCCTACTAATATTATAAATGCGAAAGTTTGTGTGGATGTATGTGTGTATGTTTGTTGCCCTTTCACGCAAAATCTACTGGACGGATTGTTATGAAATTTGGTACACGGGTATATAACCTGGAATCACACATAGGGTACTTTTTATCCCGAAATCCCGAGCGAAGCCCCGGGGAGCAGAGAGTGTTATAAATGCGAAAGTCTGTCTGACTATTTGTCTGTCTGTCTGTTCGACTTTCACGGTTAAATCTCTGGACCGATTTTGTTGATAATCGCTATGCATGTAGTTAAAGACTCGCGTTCTAACATACGCTACCTTTATTTTTTCAAAAATCAACCCCCAATTGATTATAATGGGTGTGAAAGTTTGTATGAAAATAATGTCTATTCCGCTTTCGCAGAGAAATTCACGCGGGCGAAACCGCGGGAAAAAGCTAGCTATTAATAACAGCGCTTTGATGTTTTGTGTCTAGATGGTGTGGCTAGTAAAAAAAAATGAAAATATGAATGAACACAAGATCATAAGTGTTTTTTCTTGTAACTAGTTAAAATGTGTGGTTTTTTTTATATCTAGTTTACCTTTCATGTGATCCGATGTGTCTGCTCTCATTATGTCAGTTAAGTAATGTTCTAAAGATTGCATGTTGTCGAGTCCTCCTCTCTCCTGAAAAAAAAAAGAAAAAAATTAAAAAAAAAAAACTTCAAGAAGGAATGTTCCTGCGTTTGCCTTATAATAAAACTACTATATTCCACTAGAGGTTATTGTATGAGGCTCAAAAATTCAATAAATTTCAAATTAAGATAATTGTCAAGTACCAGCTATTGCACGCGACTTCGCCCGCATGAGTTATTCTGCGAAAGTGGTATACAAACTTTTACCCCCTATTATAGGCAATTGGGGGTTGATTTTTGAAAAAAAAATCTACCCTACGTTTGAACGGTAGCCTTCAAGTATATGTATACCAAATTTCATCAATACTGTCCAGCGGTTTAGCCATGAAAGCGGAACAGACAGAAACATAGACAGACAGACTTTCGCATTTATAATATAAGTCTGGATTTTTGTTTAAAAAATCAACACATCACCCGTGATTACTCTATTTCGATGATATTTTATTTATCAACCTGTTTATCAGACACCTAACGGACCTAACTTGCAGATAAGATAGATAAATATTTAATTCGTTTTCCAGGTCAAAAATATTTGACCATTAAATGCTTCAATATATCAAAATATGGGCAGTCTTGCGTACTAAACGACTACATTAAGAAGACACGAGATCTCTTAATGTTATTACATAACTGAAGATCTATCTACATCAGCCGCTTTATACCACATTATATCGGCCCCCCTTCCAGTAATAACTAAAGGCGCTTAGGGTTCTACACAAATTGGCCGGCTTACATACAGCAAACCTAGTGACCCATTTTCCTTTACGCAGTGTGACGTCACTGCGCCAATGCGCTAACGTGAGGGAAACTCCCAGGGAAAACTGTAACTTACAGCCTTGTAATAACGGTGGGTATCGCGAAGCGAGTTGACGCGGTAATGAAAAATGTAGACGGTAAGTAATCATTGTCCCTGGGGTTGGCAAGAATGGAGTGAACAGAATATTCGAATTTGGAATACCCATAGATTTAGAAGGAAACAGAAAATTCGAATTATTTAGAATGCCGTCGCATGTTTAGATTTAAACTTTTTTAGGCAAAGCAAGTTGTCAACTTGCAGCCATATAAAATGTTACAATTTTTTTGCCACGTATTGATATGTATTTTAGCCTCGTATTGATATGGTAATTAATGGTCCTATTTAGGAACTGTTTCACAACCTTCTGAAAAAATAATCTGACAGATAAACTAACTGCTAGTTAAATCTGCCACATGTTATTGAAAATTATCCAACACTTCTGTAACACATTTTTTGACGCTATCTGTTTGATGTTACATATAGACTATCAGATAATTTATCAGCAAGAAATAAATAATTACAAAAGTTATAACTTATTTAAATGTAATAAGACTTCATTTAATATTCATAAGTTTCTAAGTTTGTTGTCAACTGTATACCAAGTTATAACATACCGCTAGCATCGACCTTTACTCTTCGTAATAAGGTTCAATTTGCAATGAATTTGTGAAGCGGCGGCCGTACCGTGGCGTAATGTGGTGGTGGCGGCCGTACCGTGGGGTGACAATTAAAAGTTAGATTATTGTAATAATATGCTCATATTTTATTTACATTTTCTGTGATTACTAACTAATCTGTTGCCTCTTCAAGCTCTATCTACTCAACTAATCTTCTTGAAATTTTGCACACATGTAGTTTGAAGTGTGGAGAAGGACATAGGGTAACGCGGCAAAATAACTGTTCCCGTGGAAAATTCACGCAGGCGAAGCCGCGGACAAAAGCTTGTCTTCAATACTTTTCACCCGCGTTAATATTACGGTATGAAAGGTATCCTATGTCCTTCAAACTACATGTATGCAAAACTTCAAGAAGATTGATTGAGTAGATAGAGCGTGAAGAGGCAACAAACTTACTTTCGCATTTGTAATATTAGTAAGGATTAGGATTTTGTACAAATCGTTACGGCTTCACATCGTTACAGCCTCATATGCAAGCTTAATGTACCACGGTAAATTTATCTCGCGTACATGTTGTCTAAACTACGAACAGATACAGATTGTGTCTGTGTGTCATCCACACGATGTGGACATGCCGTGCGATCAACGAAACAACAAAGATGGCCGCGCGATATGTCCAGATAGAATGCAGGAAGATCTAAATGTCAGCTATTCCTGACAGACAGCCTGGGAGACAAGTGTTTGTTGAAAATTCATACATTAATTATTATTTGATAATATATGGAGAAGAGATTTGTACTTTTTTATTAGATTTTTTTGATGTTTTTAGGATCAACTTTTTATTTAAATTATGTAATTGACCGAGCGAGATCTAACATTCTACTTGGGGCAAAAATACCAAGTATGTATGTTTGGAAGGAGATAAATTTCGAACCGTTAGTCCGATTTTTATGAAATTTAAAAGGTATCTAGGATATGCCAATAGAAGTTCGTGGGGCATCAAAATCGGTTCAGTCGTTTTTGAAATATTCACAATTTTGCGAACAACTAGGTTAATAAGTTTTTTTAATTCATTTAATTTTGTTGTTATATTATTAATTCCTTTTTCTTTATTTGTAACCCAGCTGATGCTCGCGAATACTCAAAAACTACTAAATTTATCAGAAAGACGGACGAAACGTTCAAGAGTAACATAGGATACTTTTTATCATGGTTTTACTCGAGGGAAGTCGCTTGTTTATATATAAAAAAATGCGAAAAACTTTCACTCATCACAAAATTTCGAAATCTACTAGACCAAGACGAAATTTTTGTACATTGTGACTTAAAGAGTTTTTGGAAATTCTATCCTCAAGGTCGTGAACGCGTGATATATAAAACTAGCTGATAATGGACGAATATGGTAACTATGTACGCAAATTTGCCCGCCCCGACAACATTTGAATTTGACAGATATTTTGGCGCCCAAATATCAGGAGAGCTGTCCCCACCTAAAGTGGGAAAGGGTGAACAATAAGAGTAGATAAGATTATATAATTAGCTGAGGCCTGCGAATTCGTTCGCTTGAATTAGGAATAGGAAACTGAAAATGACAAAGAGCACCCTTAGGTTATTAAAGAGTCCATCATGTAACAGTTGAAAGAGATTGAAGGTGTCGTATAGGGAGGAAAAATCAATAGCAGAGGATAGACTATCAAATTGGGGTGAAAATACATTTTTTGTATGTGTGTGTGTATATATATGTAGGTTCGGTAAATAGAATGTTTATGTTCGTGGAGCAACAAAATCGTTAAGTCGTTTGTGAAATATTCACAATTTTGTGAAATGATTTTTCTGTGTTCGCGAGGTCTAAGTTCGCGGCGAACAACTAATTGTAAATGGAGTCAGCTCCACCGACAAGAACAGAGTTCTTGAATTAAATATGTATGATGATTATTTAGTGGGGTAGTAACTAATTAAACTAAACGCAGGACTAACAAAACAGCTTATCGAAACGTGACCCATTTACGAATGTCATAGGATGTATGACATTTTGAATGAAACGGAACGGATACAATCATGATAGCATGTCAAGGACATAGATAAATAGAATAGAAGTGACAGCTCTTTGATCGCGATCAAACAGACTTGTCTACGATATTTCTATAGGCATAGGGTAATTTTAACCCTCGACGCAAAAAGAGGGGTGTTATAAATTTAACGTGTCTCTCTGTGGCATCGTGGCTCCCAAACGTATGGACCGATTTTCGTTTTTTTTTTTTTATGTGTCATAGATAATTTTATCCCGAGTGTTCTTAGTCATGTTACATGAGAATCGGTTCAGTCGTTCGAAAATTGTAGCAAAATGAATATTGATGGTCGGGGTTTTTTTAATTTGTCTAACAAATGATTGTATGATATGTGGAGGGGAATCATGGAATAAATGAATAAAAAATATTAATATATAAATGGTAATACTAGGTTACCTAGGTACTTTGATTACCTTTGATTGGCCTGGACACATTTTTGTACACTGGGTGGCTACCATGAAAGATAAAACACGTAGCACGTCGTTGCATCCACACGCTCTCCCTTTTTTGCACGATATGGGAAAAAGAGACAGCATGCGTGGACGTAAAGTTCCAGATAGGCCTTCCAAAATGACGCACTTAAGTGAGCAAAATCCACATGAATTGTATTAATAATCTTGTCTCTTCAAATAATTTATAATAAAAACATCACGGACATTGAAGTCAAAAAGAATTTGCTTTCATGAGATAAAAACAATAGTAAATCTCGTAAATAACAATGAAAAATAAATTAAAGTGGAATTTAATTATCGTATTTGCTTATATAAATAGGTAGGTACCTTAACACATTTAATTTTTTAACCAGTCGAATAGCCAATTAATAAAAATAGCTACTCTGTCTATACTTCATTACTTGATCTACTAAAGAGGGCGTAGCCGACGTTTCAATATTACAGCCGTCCCCCTCGCCCTTATGACAATGAAAAGAGACAGCAATCGTACGGAACCCCGGTGACTTGTGCCATTTAATTTGTTGTATTTGATAGACATTCATGTCCCTTCATTGATTTTGGGGTGTAAATGTTAAGTGAATTTTCAATTGTCATTGTAAAAGTGTTTCTCGTCTTGGCGTGTGGTTCCGCCCTAGAATAGGACCACTCCATATCCTCCCGTGGATGTCGTACGAGGCGACTAAAAGTAGTCGAGGCAGCTGATATTATTCAAGGAGCTGGTAGGCGGCAAAATCACAGCAAAATCTTCATAGAATAAAATCTCCATCGGCAAGTCAACGTTTACGTTTAGAAATTACACCTTATCAGCCACTCTTTCGTATTCATATTCTAAACAGTATTTATCAAAGCTACAAACTACTAGCATTTCCGAACATATGTTACACAAGACACCTGAATGTTGCTCGCAATTTTTTGCTTATTTTCATTAAAATCTATATTTTTTTATGTCAGTACCTATCTCACAGTAATAATGAAGCAGCTACATTCTACGGAACATAAAATTGATGTGATGTTGTGTCTATCGTCATAACATAGATAATATATCATATATGTTATCAGATAAAACTGACAGATGATTGACAGTTGATAATGTAGGCCTGAAAATTTGTTTATGGCTGAACGCGATGGAGCTATTAAATTAAAAAGATATATTATAATTAATTAAGTATAAGCTGTTATTATAGTTTCACCTGTACCGATTTCTGTCTGTCTGTAACCAAAACTTTAAAAAATATTATCATTTGACTCTAAAATTGGATTTAATTTAATCGAAAGAAGAGGTGCGCAGTTGTGACTCGAATGTACTTTAATTTTAAGTACACTAAGTGTAATTAATCAAATTAATTGTGTTACATTATATTTACAAATAAACTTAAGGAACCTTATGAAATCTATACAGTCATGGGCTGTGGAGGCGCGAAGCCCAGGTTCAGTGTAATATGATTTTACTACTGGCTATCTCACTGACGTCAACTTGGAAATGCTACTGTTACCTACCAGCTGCCAAGACTATGTGGCGTTTAGTAGACTCATACGACCACGGGAAAATTTCTTCTCAAAGCTACAAACTACTAGTCCTTCGTTGACGACCTCGGTGGCGCAGTGGTAAAGTTCTTGCCTCTGAACCGAGAGGTCCCGGGTTCGATCCCCGGTCGGGTCATGATGGAAAATGATCTTTTTCTGATTGGCGCGGTCTTGGATGTTTATCTATATATGTATTTGTTATAAAATATAGTATCGTTGAGCTAGTATCCCATAACACAAGTCTCGAACTTACTTTGGGGCTAGATCAATCTGTTTGATTGCTAATGTATATGAGTGCTAATGTATTTAATATATTATTATTTACAATATATTTAATATATTATTCGTTACAACCACTGCTGAGATAAAACGCCGAACTATGTTAGTCCCTACACTATTTTTATAAAAAATTTCAAAGAAACTAAATCTACTAACACATCGTGCTAATATTATACCTAAATGCGAAAGTTTGTGAGGATGTGTGTATGTATGTATGTTTGTCACTAATTCACGCAACATCTACTGGACCGATTGTTATGAAACTTGATACACTAGTATAACATAACCTGAAATAACACATAGGGTACTTTTTATCCCGAAATTCTCACGGCAACGAAGCACCGGGGCGTAGCTAGTAAATAAAATACCAAAAAACTTCTCGCGACTTCAAAGACCGGTGTTGCCAACTGACAGGGCGTTAAAAGAACGAAATGCGGCCATTTGCGGCGCGGGAAAATTAGGTTAGGTGACACGAAAATAGAACGCGCGCCATATAGAAGACAGGGGGTAAGAATTTCTTTTGTTTTGGTGTAGAGCCGCATGCATGTTGGGAATAAAATGACAGAATGATTCTGATTGCTAGTAGTTTGTAGCTTTGGTAAACATAATTTAATTTAGAATATGACGTGAAAAAGTGCCTGTGAAGGCGTAATTTCTGAATAAATGATATGATTTTAATACAATTTAGTTGCACGCTGCACATTATCCAATACGCGGGCTAGATGACATCTTACGGACGGATAGCCGGTTCGAAATTCAATATTGACAGCACACAATGTTTTTTGTGTTGCCATTTCTTAAACCGATGTAATTGGATGGATTTAGTAAGTACCTACTTCCATGGATTTAAATTATATTTATTCAAATTATTCTTCGATAATAAAACAGCGCTTGTTTTTAATGAGTTTTCAATGTATTTAGATACAAAACCAAATATTTGCCACTTGTCTTGTAGTTCTTCGTGGCTTTCTATCGTGAAGTGATTGATCGTAACTCTAATAGCAATTTAAGTTAGATCTATATATGGATATTGTTTGAAAAGCGGTTTACACCTTGGAAAATATAATACAGAAGATCTAAAACGAAAAGTTAAACCACTAGTGAGATATATTTTATTCCTGGTTAAATTTTTATAAGTAATACTTAATTTGAGTTTATTTGACCTTGATCTAGTTTGATGAGAATTAAATTATGAAGTCTAGGGGTAAGTACCTAAGCTTGAAAATCTTAATTAATTAATTAATCTCAAAATCTTAATCTTACTTAAAACAAATTTCGGATAATGAAAGAACATGCAAGCCCGCAGCGTTATTAGGAACACTACGTTGTCCGTCTGTATGTGAAGATGTCGTACAAGGCGACTAAGGGACACACAGCCTAGGCAGCTGATAGGCAACAATAGCATTCCCGAGGAGGGTTGACGTCAGGCAGGTTGTAATACCACCATTGAATCTTTAAAATTTTAAGGTTTTTTTATGCTAATTCCTGGCTTCGCGGGTTCACAACCCGAAACGCAACCGAGAACATGCAGGGACTAGGGTAAGAACCTCGATGGCGCAGTGGTAAAGCCTCTGAACCGAGAGGTCACGGGTTCGATCCCCGGTCGGGTCATGATGGAAAATGATCTTTTATTGATTGGATATATGTTTATGTTATAAAATATAGTATCGTTGAGATAGTATCCCATAACACAAGTCTCGAACTTACTTTGGGGCTAGCTCAATCTGTGTGATTTGTCCTAATATATTTATATTCAGTTATTAAATGGAAAGTACTAAAGTAAGATCCATTGAGTATTTTTCAACCATTCCCGAAATAATATTACACAGCTGTTTACCTTTACACAAGTGGCTTTGATAAGACACCTGATACCCAAGTACCTATTCTGTTATCAAGTTGGTTGCATCTGAATGGTGTACCTACTTACCTAACATTACAAAAATACAGGATTACTTTTTATACATTGGCAATATTTTGTCTACATGCTCAGTCCATGATTCCGAACAACTTTTAGTATGGGGGTAACTCCGAATTCGCGAAAAGAAATCGGCTGTTCTATACAAAATTAAATAGGTACCTACCTAACTTGTGGTAAATGTATGGATCAGCTGATTGTTTTTTCGCGATTTCAATGTTGCTTCCATACGAAAAGTTGTTCAGTAGCATCGACTGAGCGTGTAGACACAATAATGCCAATGTATAAGAAATCACCCTGTATATCGCTTAACAATTCTTAAAAATATTTTTTGTACTTATCTCAAATCTCCATAGGGAGTGAAGCCGCACGGTGAGATACTAAATTATATTAAACCTTCCACAGAAATATATATTAGGACCAACCACACAGATTGAGCTAGCCCCAAAGTAAGTTCGAGACTTGTATTATGGGATACTAACTCAACGGTACTATATTTTATAACAAATACATATATAGATAAATATCCAAGACCCGGATCAATCAGAAAAAGATCATTTTCCATCATGACCCAACCTCTCGGTTCAGAGGCAAGCACTTTACCACTGCGCCACCGAGGTCGTCAATATATTTGTCAAGATATTTGTACTTAGTAAGAAAAATCTACAAAGATTAGTTTGTAGACTTTTCTTTCATCTATGGCTAATCCTTGCGTATAATAAAAATAAGTGTTACATCTTTCTGTCTGTGTTTATAAACGCGATAAACTAAAAAAAAAAAAAACATTTTTGTACGTGATTTTTAGTGTGATTCTTTAGGAAGGTATAAAACTATAAATAAAAAAGTAACCTATGTCCCTCCTGAAGGTTTCCTCTATCTCTGTGACAACTTTCATCAAAATCGTTGTAGTAGTTTTTGAGTTTTGTACATTACAAACAAAAAACAAAAAAAAATACAAATACCTATTTTCTCTTTATGATATTAGTAAACGAGCGAAGCCGTTTAGGTATATAACTAAGTTTAAGTCAATTTTTGGCAAATTTCATGATTACAGGTCACCCTGTATATTTAGTTCCCTTGTAAAATAGCAAAATACGCGACATCAAGAACCTTTTTCTCAAGAACACGCACCTACCTAGATAGGTACTTAGTTCTCAGAGCGTTTCGGCCGCTGCGGCCGCGCTTTCATTAAAATCCGTCAATTTTCTTGAGGAAGGAATCATTTCCAAAATCAATCGTTCATAAAATTGACATTACTACAGTACAGAGTAATTAATGTAAAGTCATATAGTAAAACTCATTTTTGTCTTTGTTAAAATTTTTTAAATTGTAATGAAAGCTTCTAAAACAGTCTTATTTTTTGTCATTGGCGATATGGAACCCTAACAGATTTATTTGTTAGACAAAAACCCCCGGCTTTCAATGTTCATTTCGCTATAACTTTTGAACGGCCGAACCGATTATGATCAAACATATCTAAGAAAACACCGCATAAAAATTTGCTATCAAATAAAATAACCGCATCCAAATCGGTACACATGTTGATGAGCTACGGTGACACGCGTACACAGACAGACTCTCTCCACTTTTAGCGTCGGGGTTTAAAAATAAATCAATCTGAGTAACTGTTTTTTCGTTTCGATACGCCAAAAACACGCACACGTCTCTTATCTTATCGTTTATCTTGCTTATCAGCGTCATAGTGAGCTCAGTTATCTTCAACTCTCAAAATAGTTGAGTTACACTATACCCGACTACACAGCTAATATTGAGGGTAATATGTGATAATAATCTTTAGGTATTTCCAGTGAAAGTACATACAAGTGACAAATAAAAGTTTATATTAACTTATAGCTGCAGTAAGGATCATTTTCTGTCCTCTGAGCTAGGAACTGAGGCTAGGAATTAACCTATTTTAGGGTGTCGTGAGTCTGATGAGTTTTCGTATACATTTTATACAAAGTTTATTTTGACGACCTCGGTGGCGCAGTGGTAAGGTGCTTGCCACTGAACCGAGAGGTCCCGGGTTCGATCCCCGGTCGGGTCATGATGGAAAATGATCTTTTTCTGATTGGCCCGGGTCTTGGATGTTTATCTATATATGTATTTGTTATAAAATATAGTATCGTTGAGTCAGCATCCCATAACACAAGTCTCGAACTTACTTTGGGGCTAGCTCAATCTGTGTGATTTGTCCTAATATATTTATTTATTTATTTATTTATTTAAGTCTGTCATTATATTAAGGTTTAACTATATGTATGTATATATTACTAGTAAACAAGGATGGTTTACAGTATTAACTATTAATGCTTACTTAGATCTATTGAGAAGTAGATGTTGCCCGCGGCTTCGCTCCCGTGGGAGTTTTGAGACAAAATATCAGCATACAGCAATCTTGGATAATGTATCTTTCTAATGTTGAAAGAATTTATGTACTTATATTATTTATGTACATAATTACGTGTTTTTTTAATATATATTTTTTAATCAACACTCGGATCACAATCATAACCTGTTTTGATATACTTTTTGTTTATGAATATTATGTACTTTCATATTATTATTATTGTTAGAAAAAAACATTGTAAGAACAATAATGGTAAGCCCTTCTGGTATGATAGGGACAGACATTGTTCAAATGAGTTTCTTTCGGCATTACTTCACAGCAGTGGTCGTTCTGAAATGCCAGTAGTTTGTAGCTTGTGAGAAATAACGATTTAATATAAAAAATTACGTGGAAAAAGTGCCTGTGAAGGCTAATTTCTTAATAAATTATTTGAATTTTTAATTTTACACGAGAGGCAAAGTTAGAATTATTAAAACCTGTATCAGATCAAAGTTCACACACGCACATCGTTTCGTGCTACGTTCCGTCGCTAAACTAGGACATCTCATAAACGGCCGCACACCAATATATGGGGGAGTGCAGTAAAAAAAACGTGTTGCACTCCGAAAGCGCCTACAGAAGTGAATCCTTTAATATTAACTTTGTGCATTATTGACGTCTTACGAATTTTCGATCAGAGTACTTAGTGCGTGTTAGCATGTCACTTCTCACCATCGAGTCGATTCGAAATTGAAGTGTGTGTTGTGGTTGCGGCACAATGTGATTGGTTTGCTGCGTCTCACTTCGAATCGATTCGATGGTGAGAAGTGAAATGCTAAACCGCACTTCGCCCAATCACGTGTCCTGACGCGAGTTTA
This sequence comes from Plodia interpunctella, assembly GCF_027563975.2. NCBI lineage: Eukaryota > Metazoa > Arthropoda > Insecta > Lepidoptera > Pyralidae > Plodia > Plodia interpunctella. The sequence goes on from NC_071322.1 coordinate 3,442,146, forward strand.
ACATTTTCCACGCCGCTAAAGAAGTTTTCACTTCAAAATTCAAATTAAGCAAGTTCAACGGCCGATAAGCGCAACCTGTTCTGACTGATAACTTGGTGTTGTATGATCCCGTTCAGTTATTGACTCCCAGCGCGACAGAAGTGTTAAAAAAAATTGTGTGTATATGTATGAAAAAAATTAGGCACTTTTAAATAAGTTTTTTTACAAAACGGTAATTTTCGCCACAATCTTTCATTGTCGTCAGTGAGATCTTGTGGCATTTAACGCGTGACAAAATCCCATGTCCGTGCTGCAAACTGTTGAGGAGCTCCCTCGTTTGGAGCAGATCCGGGCTGCGCCATCAGGTCATGCTTATCATAATAACGCATTGTCATGGAAACTGAAGCGACGTGGGGAATTTCAACACCGTAGGCCGACCAACGTCAATCGTCGATATAACTATATGTCGTACCTATAGTATATAGCTATATACCTACATATATATAGTATATGTCGTAAATATAAAAAAAATCACCAAGATCGGTCGATTTCGTCACAATTGGTCAAACTGTTGAGTAAAATCGTAAAACGGCACGTGGCTAAGTTTAAACGACATGTAGGTACATACGTGCATACAGCCGAGCGCACGTGTAGCCACCCAGAATTGACCTCTACGCCATTGTAATAAGCGCTAGTTTGCAATGAATCCGCGTTGTTTGATGTGCTGTCGATTGTACAAACGCTTGTAGCCTAGCCTTGAAAATTAACTGCGTGCGATAAGGAGAAAAAAGCAATTTAACAACTGAAAAGGAAAATTCGTGTAGGTTTCGAGATGTTGTATTAGAAAATAATAAAAAGAATATCTTCTACAAAAATTACATCTTTGAAAGCTTTCATTCAATGTTGTCATTGAGATCATATTGCATTCAATGTGCGACACGAAAACAAGAGAATTGTGTCCGTGCAGTAAACCGTTGAGGAGTTCCCACGTCGGAAGCCGTTCCTGAGTGCACCATCGAGTTGCGCTTATCCTAATAATGCATAGTTATTAAAACTAAACGTGTGTACAAAATTTCAATTTGATCGATTGAAAATATCTGCTTCAAAATTGAATTAAAATATTTCACCCCGACCTACTTACAATACATACATTGCAAGTTAAATAAAAGCTTGTATAAAGACTATGTGAAGTTATTTTACGACCTGTAAGCCTTCCATCAACTCTCCTTGGGAATATAACTGTTCCTTATCAGCTGCCGAGTGTGTGGACAATTCGGATTCAAACCTGAGACCTTTCTTTCGCACTGAACCGAACCGGAACTTACGTAAACACATTTTAATATCCCTTATCGTAAAATCTGGCGTAAAATGATAAACGAGTTCCCAAAGCAATATGGCTGTTATCTAAAATATATTTCCTTATCAGTTCGTTCGTTGTTTGTTGTGATTTTTTTATAGCACACACACACACACACAGACACACACAGTTCTGTAGATTCTCTAACCATCGATTATCATGTGAAATTGGTGTTTTATTTATTTGACAAATAATTTTCTCTCTTCATAGTCAACCTCATGGCTGAGGGCCGTGGTCATTACGTGGAATGAAACACACACAACAACTTTCTTGGAACTATTAATGGAGTGGTTTGCCATTGCCTTCTCCATTTCACAAACAAGTTTATAATCAACCAGTGTGCAGGTTTCACGATGTTTTCCATCTGGCATGATAGTGGCCAACACTTGATTGTTTGAATGAGTTTCTTTCGGCATTTCTCGACCACAGCAGTGGTCGATCCGAAATGTTAGTTTTTTGTGGCTTTGGTAAATATTACTTGGTGAATCTAGTGCATGATCTCCGAATGAATTATTTGATTTCGATTCAGAGTTCAATAACCGCTCGATTCTAGACTTTTTTCACCTGATTGTTATTTTAAACGAATCTGAACGTATCAGAATTTTTTCTGGGCTACGCGGCGTCACATCCCCTAATACCGGACGCGAGGATGAGGGCCGTAATGTAACACACGAGCCCAAAGTTACCTCTAGGTAACACTGACGCAGTGCGGTTCAAATGTAGGTCACTCGACCCGCAGTTTGCAACCTCTGCGAACTATCACTGGGCCGAGATAGGAAATAGGGGACGAGTCGTGAAAATTGTTAAAACCTACTAATGTGACGAAACCTGCACACTTGTTTATATTAGCTTGTATGTGAAATGGAGAAGGCAATGGCAAACCATACTACATTATTAATACCAAGAAAGTTGTTGATGTGTTTCATTCCACGTGATGACCACGACCCTCAGCCATGAGGAATACGACTATGAAGAAGACTAATGTTATAAATACGATAGTTCTTGAGGATGTCAGTATGTTTGTTACTCTTTCACGCAAATCCACTTGATGGATTGTTATCAAATTTGGTACACGGGTAGAATATAACCTAGAATAATACATAGGGTACTTTTCATCACGAAATTCTCACCGGAGCGAAGCCCCGGGGCACAGCTATAGTTATATATGGACACATCACACAAATTCGATATGTTATCTGTAACATCGACCCTATCTGGCCTAAACACCACTTAGGAATGCTATTGTCACCTATCGGACTAGGCTACGTGTCTCTTAGTCACCTCTCGACATCCACTTGGGATGTGGAATGGGACTACACACTAAGTCTAGGACGGAATCACACGCTGCACACCACAACTCCTCAAAACTATAACATCCTAGGTATGTTATGAAGAAGACCATATATAAAATACCCACGGAAGTTATTAAAATTATAAATGATCTATACATTACAGTCATCTTCTCATGCAACTATTAATGCAGTTTGTGGTTGAACGCGTTTCTTTCTTTCAAGAAAGAAACGCGACGAAGGAACACTTTAAAAAATTAAAATTATTTGTTTCGCGATTCGTCCCAATATCGCACATCACCTGAGTTACTTGGGGAACAAATATCCGGCCCATACCCCTTCGTTCTGATCCCAGCGAAAGGGACAAACCCAAGTGCTGGCTTTATGTCGTCACGGATGATATGCGTGACAATGGTCTCAGACTGTGCAAAAGGGAGGAGAAGCAGCAAAGCGGATCCTGGATGCCAAAGCTCTGTATAGGCACAGAAAAGCCAGGAAAATTCGCCCCTATTCCGTCTCATTGCGATTGGGACGAAATTATGGGACAATAGCGTAGTACCAACTTGGAATACAAAAATTCTCTAAAAGAAATTTATAGTGAGCGAAGAAAATACAATTTTCGACTTACTATAATAAGTTCAAATTACCTACACATGTGTAGACACGAGTAGGATTCGAACCTTGTTGTGTTTTTAACCGAGCGAAGCCGGGACGGGCCGCTAATATGTATATCAAAATATTATCATATATTACAACTTTTCCTATTGGAGATTTTCTTATCGGCCATTATAACGTCCCCACTATATAAACATCCAAGACCCGGGCCAATCAGAAAAAGATCATTTTCCATCATGACCCGACCGGGTATCGAACCGAATCGATTCAGAGGCAAGCACTTTACCACTGCGCCACCGAGGTCGTCCGTATTGTGCCACAGTATATTGATTTAAACGCCCCATATCCAGTATGACCGAGACCAGTGACCTAGATACGGGCGCACTGCGGACGCTGTCATTGCGTACACTGTGGCAAATATTATTATATTAATGAACGAATTTATTTAAGTAGGTAACATAGACTCAAAATTTATTAGTACTGCTTATAGAGTACTAGCTTTTGCCGGGATAATTTCCCGCGGGAGCAGCAATTTTTCCGGGATGAAAGGTGCCCTATGTCCTTCTCCACACTTCAAACTACATGTGTGCAAAATTTCAAGAATATTGGTTGAGTAGATAGAGCTTGAAGAGGCAACAAACAATATTATTTTCTCATTTGTAATATTAGTTAAGATTTACCAGATTACCAGAGGTATAACTTAATACAAAGGTCGTCTGCATGGTACCTCACTCAGCTTTCAGCCGCCAAACAGCAGTTGAAAACAGGCTAAAAGGGTGAGAGATGCCTCTCTCACCCTGTGTCTGTGTTAACGGCACAAGATTTCACTTGCCATAACGTCTGCCACATGTCTGTCTGTCTGTCTGTTTGGTAGTATATAAGAAAGTGTTTTGTTGTCCCGATGTGTCCCGCAGCCATTGACCGTCTGAGGTGGCGCTTTCTTAAAATTTTGCATGTACTTTGAAGTACGGAGAGGGACATAGGGATAGACATAGGACATACCTTTCACTCTGGACAAATTACAGTGCCCATGGAAAACTCACGCGGGCAAACCTTGTAGGTACATGTGGGTGCATAAATATAAAACTCACCTAAAACTAACAACTGAAATTATACATGTGATCGAGTGTTCTCAATTCATTCGCTTGAAAAATCTGACACGGCATCGCCTACCCGGCTTACATGCATAATCTTTCAAGAGTGCAATCGTCACACACAATAGCAAAAAAAATGCAACTTTTTTTTTGCGTTAGGTAAGTATGTACGTTTGTTTGCTGTGACCGCTGCAAACTTGTTGAACAAACAAAGCATTCTTTACAAAATATGCGATGTTTTGAAAATGTCGGAAATGCAATGTGGCCGGCCATTGATACGATTACTTCTAGGTTTTGTAAAACTGTCCGGAATAAACTGTCAACTCGTGCGCAGCAGGGTCCGATTAACCCTTACGCTATTGGCTATAACTCTCTAACCAATCAAAATAATATATTTTTTCCTAATGGCAATAACGATTTTTTATTACGGAGCTTGTAAGACATGTGACGTGATGACGTCGTGGATTTTGGAATCACAAAGCATTTCTAATTTTAAGTTTCTTAAATGAGACGGAAAAAATTGTAAATCTCGTTAATTAATAAAACTGATCAATTAAAGTGACATTTCATTACTGTATTCACTTATTTATATACCTGTATGTAATTTTTATATCCAGAAATTTTGCTAATTAGTAGGTACGCGATAATCAGGAAGCGCTAAAATCGTATATTCGCATAGTAATATTGATTTAGCCCGTGCCCTAAATATAGTATCGTTGAGTTAGTATCCCATAACACAAGTCTCGAACTTACTTTGGGAGTTACTTTTGCCTAGCGACCCCGTGACGTCCCCCATAACGGCAGCGTGAAAACGCCCCAGGGGTTCAGTGGGTAGGCTGGGCCGACTAGCGGCCCAGGAGTCCCACACTCAGTGCGTAACAAGCATTCCCCTGGGTAAACAAAAAAAAAAAGTATCCCATAACACAAGTCTCGAACTTACTTTGGGGCTAGCTCAATCTGTGTGATTTGTCCTAATATATTTATTTCAACCAGACTCAACACTAAATGTTACTAAATCCTATCCTACCATATATATAGATACATAATATTACAAATACGAAAGTTTGTGAGGATGTATGTGTATGTTTGTTACACTTTCACGCAAAATCTACTGGACCGATTGATATGAAATTTGGTAGGACGGGTAGAATATAACCTGGAACAACACATAGGGTGCTTTTTATCCCGAAATTCCCACGAAAGCGAAGCCCCGGGGTGCAGCTAGTACATAAATAATCTGCGAACATAAAATGTTTTGGAATCCATGATTTACCATCGCATCATCAGCCAAGAGAGGTCTGAACACGAGATCAGGTTACATTCCACCCGAAATCTACTGGACGAATTTCATAACAATCCGTCCAGTAGATTTTGCGTGAAAGTGTAACAAACATACACACATACAGAAATACATACATACATACATCCTCAAAAAACCTTCTCATATTTTATATTATTAGTAGGATGTAGTTAGGATCTCGTTATGTATGGATGACCACAGATCAATCTTACATGAAGAAACAAACAATTTTTTTTGATAAAAGTCATGTCAGATGCCTTTAGGCGACTTGAGTAAAATCTAACACGAGTGCTTAAGAAGGAAGGAATCTTATATGACAAAAAATGTCTTCTAAACGGAAATTACGTAGGGAACAAATATCTGGCTACGCCGCTCTCGCTTTACCCTGGCAGAAGGCAAACCCAAGAAGTGCTGGCTTGATGTCGTCAAGGATGGGACCTCTCTGTTCATTGGTAAAGTTCTTGCCACTGAACCGAGTGGTCCCGGGTTCGATCCCCGGTCGGGTCATGATGGAAAACGATATTTTTCTAATTGTCCCGGGTCTTGGATGTTTATCTATATATGCATTTGTTATAAAATATAGTATCGTTGAGCTAGTATCCCATAACACAAGTCTCGAACTTACTTTGGGGCTAGCTCAATCTGTGTGATTTGTCCTAATATGTTTATTTATTTAAATAAAATTTTCCAGGTGATGGCAACGCAACCAATCCAAGTCATGCCAAACGCATATCGCCTAGAATTGCGTTTGAGCAATCAATCTTGTAACGTATTGGAAAGATAATATTTTCATCTTGCGAGATATCACATGTTATCACTCACTACACATATAATCTAGCATTCATCAATGATTAAATCGCGATAAACTATGATTCGTTGTCCTGTTCTAGCGCAATTGTTGCGTAATATGAGGAAAAGAGACCACAGTATTCATTCGCTCTCATTTTCGAATAATGTACCCGGTGTTTAGCATAGTAGGGTGACCATGGTTTTTGGTTTCAGTGGTACGTTTTTGAAAATATATATTGGTAGGGTTTTTTAGATTTTCAAGTGTTCCTGTAACTGTGTACTTATTTGATGACTAAACGTGTAATAGGAATAAAATTTTCTTTATATTGTTTTATTTAATTTGATATAAGCATATTTTTTGTATTTGTATTTTTGTTTTTTTTGTTTGAAATTAATAAACAACAAATCTACTAAGCCGTTATTGATGAAATTTGGCATACAGATAGACGAAACCTTCATAGGAATAGGCTACATTAATTTGATATAAGCATTTTTTTTTTCGAATAAGCATAGTAATTACAATTTTTTGATTTTCCTAAACTTCCGCCATGAAATATTTGTTTTTTTTTATATGTCCAAGTTTTCCTCTAAAATATAGTCACCCTGTCTCACCCTCTTACTAAACAGTTACGTAATGACATTCAGATTTTCTTTATGAAGTCTTCTGATATTTTGGATTACGAATTATTTTTCATTTATTTTATTAGCTATAACATGTCCCACTGCTGGGCAAAAGCCTCCCCTCTCTCTTTTCACGTGTTCCTTTCTTTTATTAATTTCCAAAAAATATATAGGAATAAATATACTTCGCCGATTTGAATGAGCTCAAATTTATTAGTTTATTCCTTACAAAATACGTGAAATTTCGACCCTAACTCGATAGTAACAGAGTATAAAATAGCCTAAAATGATTTTATAGTACAGAGTTCATTTTATAACGGAAATTATAAGTGGAACTTACTTAACTAATTACAAATAACAAATAAAAATGACTGACCTAAATTACTGTAACACATTTATGTTCGTTGATACAAATTGACATGCGTATATAATCTAGTTATATGAATTTCAACTGTAGTAAAAACGTTTTACTACAAAAAAAAAACTCTTGATTCTGTGGTTATCGAATGCGTACGTATCATTTTTTATTTGATAAGCAACATGTAATATAGGTTAATGATATTTTTCATAGAAATTTACCGTTTTTACGTTTTACTATAGTTTTATAGCTACTTGCTTTACCCACTTACGGTTAATGTTTAAATTTAATTGTTTCAGAGTATCGGAACCGACTAATATTTTACAAAACGAAGTGGTATTTTTTTATATGTTTATATTTAAAAAAAAAAGATTGCCAAATCGATCGTTTTGCAATTAAAATCCCAACATGAACATTCACAACATTAAAATTCCTTGCAATCACATCAATTACAAATTTAGACGAATTGTAAACAGTATTTATTAAAAATATATTTTTTTATTTATTTTTCGTATTAAGTACATGGTTTTATTACGGGCTTACTCTAAAGCTACAAAAAAATTAAAATCTCGTAGATATTACATAAATACATATAATATATATGTTCACATATATGCCTGACAACATGTTACTACCTTATGACCAGAGTCCAGAGTTGTGGAAAGGGTCATTTTACATTTTTTTAAGAAAAATATTTGTAACATGTTAATACTTAGGTATGTTTTATTGTAGACGTTATCGATAATGTTATAGCCGTTTTTGTGTTATGTTGATGTGTTCACGATAAAACACAATATGTCACGTCAGAACACTATTTAACGAGCTGCCACGTACAAAACCCAGTTACATATATACACGTAACACCATAAAATATATGTATGTTCATAATAACTAAAAAAATTAATTCGATCAATCGTTTTTAACAAAAAACACACATGGTTACCCTAAAACAGATTTAAATTTCGAACCGCGTTTGATTTATGTACTTCTTTCCTATTATTTTTCCATTCAAAACTCTTCCAGCCAGTGTTAAACACGAAAACATTTTTTTTTTCAGCTGTGCGTAAACCTTTCCACTGAAACTTACTTGATACGGCTCATCAGGCTTTCCAGGGTATGAAGCACTACGTCGGTAGTCCGGCGGCCGCGGCGGGGCCGGCGCCCTGCGCCACGGGGCGAAGGCCGACGGCTGAGGGGGCTGCGGAGCCGGCCATCTGTACTGCGGTGCCCGTCGGAACGGAGCCCTATATTGTCTCTCGTCGTCGACGCCAGGCGCGCCGGGGTACTGTAATTCGCCCATAAAGTCATGCGTCCGACCCGCGCTATGGTCGGACGTCTACTGCCAGCCACGATAACAGCTATCGGGTCGATGTTGCATGCGCGCGCACCAAGCGTTCCATTTCCGAACTTTGAAAATGGAATATTTTCTTTTTAATGCGATATTCCTATTTTGAAAACAGAATTTTGTATTTTGTTTCGTTAGTTTTTATGAGTAAGGGTGACCATATTATTTTGTTATATGTAAACGATATAAGACTCTCACTTAGAGCAGATAAGATCTAGTTTTGCTTGTAGGAAAATTACAGCTGACGGGCGTTTTTAACAAGGCTACATAAAAAAATAAATATTTTCAAATTAATTTTCGAATTATTTCGTCAATTTTATACTTACAAAATGCCAATTAGATAGCACGAATTGTTTTTCAACATTGTAGAGCTACATCCATGCATCTCGTGAAATAGGTTGTGAGTGAAGGAGACGGAAGATGTGTGTATGACACAGTTTTCAGATTCACAGCTGAAGAGTTGTATTATATTGACTGGTCCGGGCGACGTGATTTATCATTTACTAGCAGCGCCCCGGGTCTTCGCTCCCGTGGGAATTTCGGAATAAAAAGTACCCTATGTGTTATTCCAGGTAATATTCGACCCGTGTACCATATTTCATATAAATCCGTTGTAGATTTTTCGTGAAAGAGTAACAAACATACATACACACATTCTCACTAACTTTCGTATTTATAATATACTAGATGTTGCCCGGGGCTTCGATCCCGTGGGAATTTTGAGATAAAATATATTTGAGATAAAATTTATCTCAAAGTTCCCACGGGAGCGAAGACCCGGGCAACATCTAGTCATTAAGGAAGAAACAGCTAAAATATTAAGGTCTCGAAGCCACGTCTACGGCGTAGAATCTGTAGTATTGCAGCTCTACGATACCAATAACATCGTAATATATTATCGTATGTACTATAATATATTGTGAATAAAATTTGTTGTACATAAATTTTTACTATTTATTTATTTTAGCTTAATAGTTGTGTTTTTTTTTTAATTAACCAAAATTTCTTAAAATTGTAAGCAGGATTATTTGACGGCCTGAAAATCTTTTTGAACACTTTTTTTTGTTATCCTATGTATTAACTCATTGTAAAGATTTTTATCCAATAAATATATCAAATATCATTATCAGCTTTTGTCCGCGTGTATTTCCCACGGGAACAGTTATTTTGATGATTTTTCAAACTACATTATATAAATATGTCATTTCAAGAAAATCGGTTTAGCAGATATAGCGTGAAGAGGTAACAAATTTACTTTTCCGTTTATTCTAAATGCCGATAATACTAGATGCCCGCCGTTGCTCCGCTCCCGTGGGAATTTCGCGGTAAAAAGTACCCTATGTGTTACTCAAGGTTATATTCTACCAGTGTACCAAATTTCATAACAATCCGTTCAGCAGATTTTGAGTGAAAGTGTTCAAACATACATTTACACATATACGTCCTCTCAGGCTATTTAATCTACAATATTAGTACGATTAGACAGGACTTTTTTATACTATGAAGCAGGCAAACCTGATGGTAAGTGGTCACCACAGCCTATCAACGCCTGCAACACACGTGTCAACCGTCACACGCGCGTTGCCTTCTTTGTGACCTATAGGATCTTTTGCACCCTGTGATTACACTGTCTCGAATATAGTTGGGATTAAGAGTTTTTGCCTTATCTCGAGGTTTGCGTAAGCACCTATAAGTATTTTACTCAATTAAATAAGTTTATTTACACAAGTAAACCTCGCGACAAGCTTCTATCTATTCTATTATATAAAGAGATAAGGTTTGAGAGTTTGTATGTTTGAGACGGGTAATCTCCATACAAATTAGATTACTACTTTCAGTTGATCTGCAGAGTTGAAATTTCCCACGTCGCTTCAGTTTCCATGACAATGCATTATTATGATGATCATGACCTGACGGTGCAGACCGAATCGGCTCCAAACGAGGGAGCTCCTCAACAGATTACAGCTTGGACGGATATGGGTTTTTTGTCACGCATTAAATGCCACAAGTTCTCACTGACGACAATTTTTTTTTGTAATAATTATACTAGGACAAATCACACAAATTGAGCTAGCCCTAAAGTTCTAGACTTGTGTTATGGAATACTAACTCAACGATACTATATTTTATAACAAATACATATATAGATAAACATCCAAGACCCGGGCCAATCAGAAAAAGATCATTTTCCATCATGACCCGACCGGGGATCGAACCCGGGACCTCTCGGTCCAGTGGCAAGAACTTTACCACTGCGCCAGCGAGGTCGTCAAAATGAAAGATTGTGGCGAAAATTACATTTTTGTAAAAAAAACTTGTTATTGCTTGGATAAATTAAATGGCATCGTAGATAAAGGTGTAATTTTCTTATATATTTTTGATGAATATTTATTACTTTTTTAAGCAAAGTTAACTTTGATAAACTTAAATTATTTTAAAGCACTCTTATGTTTATGTAAGAGTGCCAAATACCTAGTTTCATGACAGGAATGGACTACGTATTTCTGTATACAAACCTTTGTATGTAACCCTGTATATATTGTATGATAGTTGGCTTGCCGCATTCGGCAGTGCGGGCCGGGCCTGACGTCATACTGCCGCGATTCCATGTTACACAGGCTACACCCGCCGGAATTTGTAGTAATCCTTAATCTTTACTAGCGACCTGTGCCGGCTTCGCTCTGGTTGAAACATATATAAATTATACACTTCAACCTGCCACACGAATCACACTATTAATTGGTGGAAACCGCATGGAAATCCGTGCAGTAGTTTTATAGTTATCGCGATCAGAGTGACGCGGTAGAGGATTTTGTTTTATAATATGTAAGTAATTAGGTTTTTGCGTGTGGTTCCGCCCCAGAATAAGACCAAACAAATCCTCGTGTGGATTTAATTGTAGTTGTGTTATTGTTTGTGTTCTGTAATTGTATATATGTACGAGGCGATTAAGGCTATATAGCCTATGCGGCTAGCTAATAGGCAACATTGTATCCCCAAGGGTTCCCTATTTTTATGCATACAATTTTATGTCATAATTTAACATGAAACACTTTTACTTAAATAATATAATAATAGTTACGCACAATATTAATTTGGCATAATGTTTTAGGCACAATTTTTTTTTACGCATACCTACCATAAGCATAATATTCTAAAGCATATTGGCGGCTTATGGATGGTCCAAGGGCCTCTCCGCCGCACCCTAACCGACCGCTACACTATAGCTTTATGCAAATCAAAATTATGGTAAAATACATTTAGCCTAAACTATAATTATGCTTATTGAAAAGGTATGCCAAAAACAAGTGTGACAAAATATTATTATGTCGAAAAATATATGCTTAACTCGTTATGCTATAGAATAAAAAAGGGATCCCATTCCCAAGGATCGTTGACGGCAGGTGGTCGGGTGTAAAATCATCATTCTTATGATATCCTAACTATATTAGAGACTTTGCACTGTATTTTATTTTAAATTACGCGGTAAGTATTCGCGAAAGACGTGAGCGTCGTGTACCATGGTCCGCGACATATGCCGAGCGAAGACCATTTTGGTGCATAATTATGTAAATTTTATGTAAAATTTTAATTCTGACATTAATGTTTCCAAATAAACAATTTTTCTTACTATTCAAGGCCCCATGGTGCATCCAGGAACTGAAACCACAGACTTTTGTTTTTGCGTGCGTTGAACACAATGCCGGCTCCACGCTGTCGTTTCAATTTGCCAACCTTTTGCGGATTCGGTATACATTGCTGGTTTTTCATTGCGTTAAATAAAAGCACTCGTACTAACTACGCAATGTTCACGCATTCGCGTCGGCGTGTGTCCGAGTTCGGCGACAGCGTGGAGCTGTAATAACAAGATGACAATGAAAGTATGTTATAAAAATGTCATTTTTGTAAAGAAACTAATTTTCAACTCTGTCTAGCCCGTATGCGATGAAGACGTGTCGATATGGCCGTGGCCCACTGCGGCGTGTAACACTTGGATGAGGCCCAACCAAGCCTGCACTGCGGAACTTGTTAGCTGAAATTTGGTAAATTTACGAAACAGAGCGAAATAGTCATTGCTTATTTTTCTTAACAGTATAACATGTAAAAAAAATCACAGTACTTATAATGGATATTTTTTTTTTTTTTTTATTTATTCATAAGGCAACACAACAGACACTAAGTGATAAGATACAAAGTTTCTTACTAACTAAAAATGTTCCAACTTAGCATCCTAAGCGTGTATGCTCAGTTGCATAAGCTTATTAATTAATATAAAAATAAAACTTGTTATGAGCAAGTATTTACAATATTGATGTACTAAAATTACAAACATTTACAATTACATACAGTTAATTACAAACAGTTACAGAAATAATTATGCCAGACTATGTATTAGATGTGGTACCGAGAATTCTGGACGTATCATTTTTAAATTTACGCAATCTGCAATTAAATATATCAATGTCTATGTCCACATTACAAGAGATCTCATTGTATTTCCGGCACATCCTAGCCAATGGGTTCGAGAACGACGTATTATTTTTATAAACGGGCAGTACAAAGATGGGTAGGGTGCGACGGGGATTATATCTTATATTGATATTCAATTGAGAGAGCAATGTCGGGGATTCAATGACAGAATGTAGTAATTTAAATAAAGTTATGAGACCTTGTTGGTGACGGCGGGTACTAAGATCCGAAATGTGAAAAGTTTTAAGTTTTTCCTGGTATGAAGAACGATTACGGCCGGGTTTAAGTCTAAAGCTAAGCAAACGAAGGAATTTTTTCTGGACACTCTCAATATGCTCGGTATGGTTTGCGTAAAAGGGCGACCAAATAACTGATCCATACTCCAAATTGCTCCTCACTAGAGAATTAAAAAGAAGAAAGAGGCTTTTGATATTTTTAAAATCTTTAGTTATCCTACCAAGGAAGCCTAAGGCCTTCATAGATTTTTTGACCATATAGTCGTAATGTCCTCTAAAGGTTAGTTTGTCGTCAAAAAAGACTCCGAGGTCCTTAACCATATTCTTGCGGCAAAGCGTTTGTCCCTCCAGTTGGTAGCAGAAATCAATTTTATTGTGTTTGTTGGTGAAAGAGATTACACAACATTTTTCGATGTTCAAGAACATTTTGTTGACTCTGCACCAACTTACAATTTCATCAAGATCCCGTTGAAGCAGCTCACAATCTTGGATGTTGTTAACGTTACGGAAAACTTTAAGATCATCCGCATACAATAAGCAATTACAAGAGAGCCTATCAACCAGATCGTTGATGAAGATTAGGAAGAACAGTGGGCCCAAGTGGGAGCCTTGAGGGACACCTGAAGTAATATCAATGGGACTTGAGACATAACCTCTGAGAGCCACGAGTTGGCTCCTGTTGGCAAGATAAGATTTAACCCATCTTAGCACTGAGCCATGGATACCAAACTTTGCAATTTTTTGGCATAGCAAACTATGGTCAACCTTGTCAAAAGCCTTGCTATAATCCGTATATATACTATCCACTTGCCCCCCCCTATCAAAAACTTCACAAAGATATTGTTTATATTCTAACAAATTACTGATAGTAGATTTGTGTTTAATAAATCCATGCTGCTTATCTGAAAGCAAAGGTCTTATTACTTGATGGTAAATATGATCATACACAACGGATTCAAATATTTTAGCCGGTTGGGATAGGATACTAATCTGCCTGTAATTCTTGCAATCAGAAACGTCCCCAGATTTATGAACTGGAATCACATGCGCATTTTTCCAATATGAGGGAAACACGCCAAGCCGCAATGAGATGTTAAACAATAAAGAAAGTGGCAGACTCAACTCTTCAGCACATTGTTTTAAGAATTTGGCCGGGATACCATCGGGACCAGCTCCCTTGTTAACATCAAGTCGCCTAAGTTTGCGAAGAACTACATCCCTGTCTATAGCGATTTCAGACAACGTATTGCAATGCTGAGAAACCTCTTCGTCTAAGCCGGAGGATTGGGAACTTGCACCCTCGAACACAGAGCCGAAGTACTGGGAGAAGAGTTCGCAAATGCCCAATCCATCCGAACAGGATACTCCGTCTAGCGTCATGGTAGAGGGTATAGAGGAGCTACCTCTCTTACTATTGACATATGTCCAGAACTGTTTAACGTTAGATCCCAGAGACTCTTCCGTAGAGGATACAAAATTAGCATAGCATCCCTCCATTAACCGCTTAGCTCGTCTTCTTAAATATGAAAATGTATCGTAGTCTCTGGGATTGTGGTATTTTTTGTACCGCCTATGGTGTTTGTTTTTTTCCTGTAAACACTTTATAAGAGCCGAGGAGAACCACACAGGAAATCTAGAGCGATTATTTCTTTGCAGAGGTGTGTATTTATCAATAAGGTCATTTACGACTAAATAGAAAGAGTCTACCGATTTGTTAATATCACCCTCGTCAAATAAATTTACCCAGTCAATGATTTTGAGCTCTCGTTTTATTTCCTCATAGCAACATTTATTAAAATTACGGCGAATTTGAGAATTGTGTTTTAGGGCTTTAACAGGCTGCGTAATAGGTATTTCAACAAGTAGAGGCGGATGGTGACCTTCTATCTTTACAACCGATTCCGCATCCAGAACCTTTATTTTGTTGTAAGACGAAAGTACTAGGTCCAAAAGACGATTATTTACATTATATTTATTACTAAATTGAGAAAGGTTACATAATGATATGGTTTCAAGGAGGAGCCTCGATTTAAGATCCGAAAAACATCCGGGAACAAGTATAGAGCCCGACTGCGACCATTGCAGACTCGGGATGTTGAAGTCTCCCACCAGCAAAGGAATATCATCTGGATCGAAATTCAACACTACTGATTGTGTATTATTATAGAAGTCAGTTAGTAAGTCAGAATTAATATCAGGGGGTAAATAGCAAACGCATAACTGAATTCTGCAAGCATGAGACGGAAACAATGTGATCCAAAGATCCTCGGCACCACTATCCCAATCAAAATGCCTAACGACATCAATATCTTTTTTTATAGCTACGATGACACCGCCTCCGTCAGATTTCTTTGACAAACTAGTCTCACGGTCTCTCCTAAAAACGTTATACCTGCCATCAAATATTTCTCCATCAAATACACTATCATTCAGATTACTTTCAGTGAAACAGACAACATCATAATTACATGCCAATATATTTAAGTAAACTTCCGTTGTTTTTGTTCTAATTCTATTAACATTTTGATAAAATATTGTTAGACTTTGATCCATATTAAAGACTAGGTTAGACATAATGAATGCAGTTATCGTAACCAAAAGAATGTTGTTACTTTTTTAACTTGTTTAAAAAATCTAAATTTTTTACATAAATTGCAGGACACTCTTCACTCTTGCGCAAATAAACGCGACCATATTTAACCCAGACAAATTGATATTGGTTGTCCCTTTTGAATTTTCTTGCAGCTGCATATAATTCTTTAGCCTCTGATGACAGATGTTCAGCCAAGTAGATGTTACTCCTTTCTCCTTGTATTCCTATAAGTGAAGAGTTAAGGGGCTCAGATTTTCTGTCCTTATTAAATCTCTTATACGCAGATAGAATAGAATCACGGTGGCGCTCTGATGGCAGAGTAATAATAATATTACGGGGTCTGTCAGACTTAGGATCCAGCTTAGCAACTCTGCGGGCAGCACAAATTTCAGAATCCTGAATGGGAACACCAATCACGTCAAAGATTTTCTTGCAGATGGCTGCTATATTCTCGTTTTTTTTGTCTGGGACTGCTTGCACTTCTAGATTGCAGCTTCTAGATGACTTTTCCATTACAGCTAATCGACGCTCCAAAGTATTAATATCCGATTGAAGTTTGAGTTTATCGGACTCCATGCGGGATATATTATCATTTGCTGTGCTTAGTTCGGCTCTGAGATCCTTTTGTTCGGCCTCCAAGAAGTCAGTGGTACGAGAGAAATCAGCTTTTAGATTATCAATACTAGATGCAATTTCACTTTTAATTATTTGGCTGATTGAAGCTTTGAAACTATTCAATTTGGTGTCAAGTCTGGCATCAAACAATTCAAGGAATTTTTCATATGACATTCCACCACTTTGAGGAACCACGGAACTATTGACCTCTGAAGAAGTGGGACCAAAATTATTATTATTGTAAAGAATAAGTTTAAACCTTCCGAACATAGGCTTTTTCGCTAAGATATAACATATAACTCTATCGTGACGTCACGTTAGAGTATCTTTAGTATGTAGCGTTCGGACGAGTCAAAAATGTGTGATTTTGTTTCCGTCATATTTTTGAAAGCATTTGTTATTATCACAATATTTGTTTTCAGTCGTGTTTCTATTATTGCTTTCGAATAGTCACCAAAATAAAAATCATTTCATTTGTTTTCAGTCGTGTTTCTATTATTGCTTTCGAATAGTCACCAAAATAAAAATTAGTCATCTACCCATGGAATTACTACCTAGGTACTCCGTTGAAGTACATACTAAATTCATGCATCTACCCTATTGAGTTGACATTTACTACATGGTAAATCTGTGACCCAAAGATCGACAAGTGAATAAATTTTAATTTAATATAGGTTTTTTTGTAATTTAGCTCCAAAAGTAACCCCAATTTTTAGGTGGTTATTTAGAAAACTCAATATTGCAAAATTGAAAAAAGGGAATTGTCCGCCATCTTGGATCAAAAATTATATGACAATTTAAATTAATTTAATGTTTATAATTTAGTTTTAATTTTTGTATAGTTTAGTTATTCTATAATTGTATATTTTTTAAGTAGTGTAAGTTTAGTTAGGCTTAAAAACAATTTATATTTTTTTAATACTTTAGGAAAATACAATTTTACATAATATGCAGATACGAAAACTAGAAAGAAGACCCGCTGATGTGGCGCTACTATCGCTGCAAACGGCAATGTGGCCTATCTTTTATTAGAAGTTCCTCATTTTGCCACGGGCCTTCCGTGGTATGTTCTCTACTTACTTAATGTTTTGGCTAGCGCCATCTAGTTGGAGACTTTTGAACTCCATCAGCGGTAGCCCCAATAGCATACGTGTTTTTTTGTTTTGATGTGTATAATGATATGCAAACAAATGAATTAAAGAAATATAAATAAATATATTAGGACAAATCACACAGATTGAGCTAGCCCCAAAGTAAGTTCGAGACTTGTGTTATGGGATACTAACTCAACGATACTATATTTTGTAACAAATACATTTATAGATAAATATCCAAGTACCGGGCCAATCAGAAAAAGATTATTTTCCATCATGACCCGACCGGGGATTGAACCCGGGACCTCTCGGTTCAAAGGCAAGCACTTTACCCTGCGCCACCGAGGTCGTTAAAAAAAATGTTGATCTATGTTAATCATTAGAAAGATTGTGCTATAGATAATTTTTGTTTATTTTTATATCTAAAGTCCCATAAAATATCACAAAAAGAAAACAAATTGTGTTGTATTTAAACAATGCATTTATTGGCTTAAAATTTGCTATTATGTACATTAGTAAATATTATTATTTACAGTTGTATAATAAAATATTTACAATATTCGACACAAAACACATTAATCTTCTAAATTTTTTTATGTCAATTTGTATATATCTAATAGGGCAGATGACAAGTTTGTAAAAAACATGTATAATCTAGATAAGATATATTTTGAGATCATTGTGTTAATTCATAGAATGTAGCAATACTGATGGATCATTATACGAAGATGGTTGGAAAGTTCATTATAAAAAATAATTGTAATTATAAAAATAAACAAAACCATCATTATAAACAAAAAAATTGTAACAACTTTTATTAAGAAATCATCACCGTAAATGCAATAATGTAGCTGTCGAACACAGTTTTTTTTTGCTAAGATATTACACAATCGTGACGTCACGTTAGTGTATCATTTAGTGTGGAGCATTTGGACGAGTCCAAAAATGTTTCATTTTATATTTGTCATATCTTTGAAAGCATTGTCATTATCACAGTATTTTTTCCCTCGTGTTTCTATTAAAAGAGCCGGAAACAAAAAATGTCATCTATCCTATTCATATACCACCCAATCACAGGACTTCAGGTTGATTTTCCATCTCTTTCCTACCGGAACAAGGTCACTTCTTGGTTATCGCTTCAGCTATCGCCTTCAGTCCTTCTCCCATCGCTTTGACAGCTTCAGCTAGCACAACATCCCTAGAAGAAAAATAATAAAAAAATTAAACATCGACCTCTATATAATTTTCGATAATTTTCAATAATTTATTGAATAGTTGAAATAAATAAATAAATATATAATAGGACAAATCACACAGATTGAGCTAGCCTAAAAGTAAATTCGAGACTTGTGTTATGGGATACTAACTCAACGATACTATATTTTATAACAAATACATATATAGATAAACATCTAAGACCCGGGCCAATCAGAAAAAGATCATTTTCCATCATGACCCAACCGGGGATCGCTTCTGAACCTCTCGGTTCAGAAGCGACCACTTTACCACTGCGCCACCGAACGTCACGTCGTGAAGTTACTTTTTTTGACATTTTAATTATGACATTTTTCGTTATTTTACCAGTTTTTTTAAATACTTATTTTTCACAAATTATCATTCATTTATGTAACACAACAATCTTAATACAAAACTTTTTTTACATTAAACTACAACTTGAAAGAGAAAAAAAATATGATGATAAGATAAATCCCGCGGCTTCACCCGCGTGTATATTAACCCCCATTATAGTCATTTGGGGGTTGAATTTAAAAAGTAACCATGTTTGATCGGGAGTCTTTAACTACCTGCATACCAAACTTCATAAAAATCGGTAAGGCTGTGTGTCCCTTAGTCGCCTCGTACGACATCCACGGGAGGATAAGGTCTGGTCCAATTCTAGGGCGGAACCACACGCCACGAAAGAGAGGGGAATATATTACCTCTCGCTATTTCTTTCTAGCACTTCCAACATTCTCCTATCAAGATCCAATCGCTGTTGTTCTATTTGACACAATTTATCTGCCACCAACAGAAAAGTAGATTCCTCTGGTCTTGTGCCTGCAAATAAATTACATAAATAAACAAATAAAAAATCTATTTTTTGCCACACTTAGTATTGCAATACTTTAACATATTATAATGTTAGCTGTTTATTCGCGGCTTCGGCCGCTTAATATCCCTCGGGACCAGATTTTCTTCGTATTAAAATGGGATTGGGATGGATGAATTAAAATATCCATAGCGCATTTAAAATACACACAGCGCCATCTAGTGATTTTATTGCAAAGTAATTATTAGCATTTAGCGCCAACTTCAAATACACACAGCGCCATCTAGTGTTTTATATTTGACGCCACTTATAACAGAATACAGGTTTTTCAGGCAAATACTATTGAACAATCGTTTTTTTCCGGGATGAAAGGTACCGTAAGTCTTTCTCCATACTTTTAATTATATATTTTATAACTTACTTTCGCATTTGTAATATCAATTGGGATTTCTTTTACTTTTAGAGATAAATTTTGTAATAACAATGTAACAAAGGAATGTCTCAGTTTCTGTTATCACAGCAATAATTTGTTGCAGATAACGCTGATTTTCAGTCACCTCTGCCCCTGAGATTTTGTGCGGGAGTTAATGTGTAACGAGGGCAAAAAAATACATTATAATCTCTCTTCCATCTGAAAAAATACATTATAATCTCTCTTCCTCAGCCGTTCAGCGTCGGAGCCCAGTGACCACTTTCCTACTTTTTCGTCTCCAATTAGCACGGTTTAGGAGATTGCCCGCCTCAAACACACAAACTCTTACCTCTTTATAATAATAGTATAGATAGGATTATATAAAAATAATACATACTTGAAACTGTAGGTGTGTGATCTTGTTTGGATGTCGTCATTTCAGTTGAGTCCTAAAATACAACAATTAGATCATTGTATTGTAACACTTGGTTGGCGAAAAAATAACATCAAATAAATTATATCAATATATGTATTAAAAAGTAAATTCCTATTTTCGATACATGCATTTCTGAATCTTTGAAGAAAGCCGGCAGTAGACTTAGTTTAAGTAATTTTTTGACGTCAACAAGTGATACATATCATGCTGGATTGAATAAAGAATTTTTAATTCTTCGAATATCCCTTCTGAGCGAAATTTATATTTTCTATACATTTATAATTTAGTTATACAGGGTGATTTCTTATACATTGACATTATTGTGTCTACACGCTCAGTCGATGCTACTGAACAACTTTTCGTATGGAAGCAAACTTGAAATCGCGAAAAAAAAATCAGCATCCACAAGTTAGGTATTTAATTTCGTATAGAACAGCTGATTTCTTTTTTCGCGATTTCGGAGTTACTGCCATACTAAAAGTTGTTCGGAATCATGGACTGAGCGTGTAGACAAAATATTGCCAATGTATAAAAAGCACCCTAAAAGTTGTTAAGATCATCGTCACGCATATCATCCTTGACGACATCAAGCCAGCACTTCTTGGGTTTGCCTTCTGCCAGGGTCAAGCGAGAGCGGCGTAGCCAGATATTTGTTCCCTACGTGATTAACTGGCTAAAAAGAATATTCAAAACTATCTGCGCCCCGTGACTTCGCTCTGATGGGAATTTCGGAATAAACAGTACCCCTGTGTGTTATTCCAGGTTATATTCTACCCGTGTACCGAATTCACAACAATCCGTCCAGTAGATTTTTACGTGAAAGTGTAACAAACATACACACATACATCCTCAAAACTTTCGCATTTATAATATTAGTGGGATTCATGTAATAAATGTAATTAACTTACATTGAAACGATATGCCGAAAGGAATCTATCTTCTGAATCGTTAATATCATCATCCTGTAATATAATAATCAGTTTTACAAAAATTATTTTAAATAACATATCCTTGACAGCTGATAAGTAACAATAGCGTTCCCAAAGAGGGACGTCAGACAAGCGGACGGTTCTAAACAGCCGAATTTAAATTTAAAGTTAGTTTAGTCGATCCCGGACTTCGAGGCATCACATCAATGTGGTTCATGCTGTGATACCACGAAGCCGAGGTCAGGTGCTGGAAATATGCAGAGATTTCTCTCTCGTCTGAACGATTTCCCGGTTTGTTCCTCAGCCGTTGAGCGTCGGAGCCCAGGGTCTGGGTTTAGGCCGATGATATATGGAATGAGGAGCGATTGTAATCAAAAGTTATTGATTATTACAAGCTTTTATTTAATTTTAGTTTTAGTTTTATTTAATTGTCGCTGCCCCGTTGTCTGTCTGTAATCACATCTTGCGAGTTAGATTTCTCCTACTTCCAGTTGACCTACAGAGTTGAAATTTCCCACGTGGCTTCAATTTCCATGACAATGTGTTATTATGATGAGCATGACCTGACGGTGCAGCCCGAAACGGCTTCAAACGAGGGAGCTCCTCAACAGTTTACAGCCACATGTTGTTAAATGCCACAAGAACTCACTGAAGACAATGAAAGATTGTGGCGAAAATTACATTTTTGTGTAAAATTTCTAGTTCAGTTCCAGGTACTTACAGTTTCTTCTTCGACATGATGCTCCAAAACGAATGTTGTGACCGTGTTGTTTTGTGAGCTCTCCACTGTATCGATATCCTAAATGGTGTAAAAAATATCAAATCGATAAATTGTTTTAATTAAGTGCTGTTGGCTTTGTAGATATGAATGTATTTATTAATTAAAGTTCCTTTAAATAAAATAATTTTATTCAACTTCTTCTAGACTTCTTTTACTATATTTTTTTTAATTAGGACATATCACACAGATTGAGCTAGCCCCAAAGTAAGTTCGAGACTTGTGTTATGGGATACTAACTCAACGATACTATATTTTATAACAAATACATATATAGATAAACATCCAAGATCCGGGCCAATCAGAAAAAGATCATTTTCCATCATGACCCGACCGGGGATCGAACCCGGGACCTCTCGTTTCAGAGGCAAGCACTTTACCACTGCGCCACCGAGGTCTCAAGGTCGTTTTAACGTCTTCATATTTTTTTCTATATTTTAACTATTTAATGTATTTATAATAATATATAAATATTTTAACGTTTTGATGTATTTATATTCTTTTTTTTTTAACGACAATGTCACTCTATGAGACAACAATTAACAATACATACAACCCGTACGAATAGGGAGTATTACTGCACATTTATCCCGCCAGAGTACAGCACTGTATGTTAGGTACACAAAAGCTTTGCCGCCTTTTGCTGTGTCGATTAAAACGTTTATTTTACGTTTCATTATGTAAGCATTCGCTTGTGAAAATATACAACAATGTAGCATATTCGGGTGCCGAAATATTGGGAAAAATCGTTTTACCTACATAAGATAAAAAAACTTCAAAAACTATGGGATACGCCTCACGTCGCAAAATTTTCTTTACTTGCGAGCTTTGCGTAATATGCCCTGTTTTTCAAATTTCAACTCAACAAAGACAAGAATGAGTTTAACTATATGACTTTACATTAATTACTCTGTGCTATAGTAATGTCAATTTTATGAATGATTGATTTTGGAAATGATTCCTTCCTCAAGAAAATTGACGGATCGTAATGACAGCGCGGCCGCAGCGGTCGAAACGCTCTGCGAACCACCCACAGACGAGACAAGCTAAATAAAAAAATATAGTAAGTAGCTTGTCGATGTCCCACTGCTGGACAAAGGCAAAAAGTAAAGAGTTCCTTTTTCCACAAATCTCTGTCGATAGCAGCCTGTTGCCACCACGCAGGAACCCATCGATATCGTCTTACTCCTATTATTCACTATCGGTTAATTTTTTAACCCCCGACGCAAAAAGAGGGGTGTTATAAGTTTGAGTGCTAAGTGTATCTATCTACGTACGTGTCTACGAATGAAGCGATTTGGATGCGGTTTGTTTTTTTTAATTTGATAGCTAAATTTTATACGGTGGTTCTTAGATATGTTTGATCAAAATCGGTTCAGCCGTTCAAAAGTTACTTGTAGCGAAATGTATGGAAGTCGGGGTTTTTTTTTAATTTGTCTAACAAATAAACTTGTAACCCTAGTTGGACGAATTTCACGAGCGTTTAGAATTACGCCGCGGGCTGTCATTAGTGTTTATTAAATTGCACCATACACAGTAATCAATTTAATTATCCTATTTTATAAATGAGTAAAGTACTGGTACAATGTAAATTTTATAAATGATTAATTTAAAAAAAAATCTTTATAAAAAAATATGCGACACTAATGAAACGCTACACGCCGCGTTTAAACGGTCGTGAATTTCACCCAGTTATGTTAGTCCGTGCCGTATCAGCTTTAGCACACGAGGCCAGCCTATTACCCCGCAGGAACACATCAATATCATCCTATTACTTACTATCGGTTCAGTTTTAACCCTAGTTCTGTTGGTCGGTGCCGCAGTAGCTATAGCACCCGCTCGCAGCAGAGCCAAGATTCTCTCCTCTGTCTCCGATAGTTCTGGAATTTCTTCAACCCTGCCCTCTTCTTTGAGTTTTTCTATGGCTGCTTGCTTCTTCTTCACCGCACCCTTTTTGTCACTCCAGTACTGAAAAAAAGATGAATATAGGTACTATTTGTTTGCTTAATTTTCATTCGGTTGTGAGAGGGCTTGCGTACTGTTATCTATGTCAATTTTTTAACTGTATTTCTCGTTTATGGAAACGAAATAAACAATTTTCTGATTTTATTTTGTTTTTCTTATTTCTTTTACTATTACATTTTAATTCACAATTTGTTAAATTAATTCTTAAACTATAGATGTCATTGTATCGAGTAGTGTAGGTTAGGTTTTGACACAATCATAAATCGAATGTCATCCATTAAAAAACCATTACATACTGATACGTGTTTATAATATTATTATAACATATTCCGTGCCAATTTCAACTTTGACGTTGGCATACGATGGAGCCACGAAATTAAAAAAAAAATTAAACTTACAATAAAATAAACACTAAATAAAAATTGACCCTAAATCACCATTGTCAATTTTATATCATATACATTTATTTCTCAAAAAGCTACAAAATACTAGCATTCCGAAAAGACCACTGCTGAGAAGAAAGAGAAAAAAGATACCTTCATCCATCGTTTCACAGTCTTCATCGAGCCATCGGGAACATTATTCAACCTGGAAGTAATCCGGGACCACTCCTTTTGTGATCGTTCCTTGTTACGCTGAGTCTTGGAGTAGCCGTTGGCTAAATGAACGTGGGTTTCCAGGAACGATAGGAGAACATCCACTTGGGTCAAAGACGGTTGGCATAGCCTCGTCTCCGTTGTGTAACTGAAAGGAAATAAAATGTTAGGAGCCAATGAAAAATGTTTAAATATTTAGACTTTATTGCACAGTGTAGCCACATTTCGACAAACATAAATTATGAGATAATGACTGCACAGCGCCATGAGCAAGACTTTCATGCCTACAACGTGTCACTGCTTTCTGCTTTACTGAGAGCATTGGGACAGGTCGAAAAAATTTATGCAGCGGCCCCCTGGCGGCAATCGGCGTAAAATTTACAGCGTTTTGTGATTGGATATAATTAAATAATAATAAATAAATATAGGGACAAATAGTAAATAGGAACAAACAGATAAAGTTAGCCCCAAAGTAAGTTCGAAACTTGTGTTATAACACAAGAACTATCTCAACGAATATACATATATAGATAAACATCCAAGACTCAGTCAGAAAAAGATCATTTTCCATCTTGATCTGACAGGAAATCGAACCCGGCGAAGCATGATGACCATTAGGCCACGGAGGTCGTCAATTATTTCATACAATTACAATTTTGGTAATAAATAGCCGTATAAATGTGTCAAAATATATTCTGATTTCTACTACAGTTCCAGTTTCAGTTCTGCAGTAACACTCCCTCCAACGGCAGCAATACAATTTGTAAAATTACAATAGGACTTTATGCTGAAAGCATACACTTGACTGTGATTTTCCTGTGCCTATTTTCACTTGACAAGGCAAAAAAAATTCATATTTTTTTTTATAACTATATTAATTTTCATAAATTATAATATAATATTGTTAGTTAAAAGTGGTACCACATAAGCGATTTACATTTTATTCAAGTCGTCTAAAAGCATATGGCATGACTTACGAATAAGTCATGTCATATGCCTTTAGGCGACTTACGAATAAGTCATGTCATATGCCTTTAGGCGACTTGAATAAAATGTGACACCAGTGTCAGCAATAGCCAACTAGATAAAATACCTTCTATTTTAAATAAATGTCACTGGTATAACACCTACCAAACAAATTTATGATGTGTCAAATATATTTTAAGAGTTTTACTACACATTGGTTGTTAGTACCATGTAAGTGCCTCGATGATGTTATGTACACAATGTAATTTATGAAAGCGAGAGCCATGTATGTAATGTAAACATAATTTTTATTATATTTTTTTTTGAATACATATAACTTACCCCGCCATAATTTAAAATCCCCTAATCAGTGTAGTCCAGAAAATTGTGTAGGCTCAGTTTATGACATGAAAATTGAAGCAAATCCTATTAAATTAATTGTAGAAATTAATTCTCTGGTGTGAAAGTGAAGTGGATGAACTGCGATTATTTGACAGATGACAGCGAAATGAAACGCAGTTCGATGTCGATGTGACAGTGAGGTGATAGTGAAGTGAACTACATTTATCGATAAACGAATGTTATTGTTGTGTTATTTTCATTAGGTAGGTAAATATTTTAAACGATTTACAAGTTGACAAATGGTGCCTTTTATTTGTATTTGTGTCATAACCATGGAAGTAGGCACTCCGTAGTAAGTACCTACTGATTCCATGGTCATAACTTCATAAGTATTTCTTTTTTCATATTTGCTTTTCATTGGCGCAATAAAAAGTATTGTATTCGTGTTGGGTTGAGCGTCGGAAGTCGGAACCCAAGGTTCGCTTTCTTAGTATTCCGTCTGCACTTAGCACAGTCATCGGCATCCCTACATTTCAGACCATTGACAAGCATATCCCAGTATTTTATTATCGCAGTACTATGGTAAACCGAAACGTATCTAGTTGCAATTTTCCAACACCCATTTTTTTTAAGGATCATATCTTCTATATCTTTTGTACTTAATAAACCCAAAATTATTTTTTAACAATGGAAACTCATAAGTAGTACATTTTATTATTGTGATGATATTTCTATTATATAATACTGTTATCCGCAATATAAAAGCTTAATTTGACTCTTATTGATAACTCTTGATCATTTTATCAACATGTTATATTGTGGCAATATATTCCGACACAGATTAATATGTTAAAAATAGATGGTACTACTCTTTTAGTTATGAGTATAGGTACAGACAGACCTACCTTATTTTCTCAACACGCCTGCTATTTTTACGGCCCTAGGGTTTTGTCAAAAAACAGGCACAGTTATTCACGTCAAGTGTATAGAAAAAGGTTGTATCGCTATTGTAGGTACAGATTTACCAACATTTTTATCTGTACTGTATTTTCTGAGAGTGATCAGCCAGAAGCCAGATTGACCGATTTATGGGCGCTGAATATACACGCGCTTAAAGCACATTCGGGGCCCAGGGAAAGCTCATTTGTTAATTTATTTTCTGTCATATTTTAAAAAGAACTATCAATATGTACTTTCTAAGTTTTTATATTCTATTAACACACTATGGACGAATTTGTCAGAAATAAAAACATTTTATTCAATTTGATTTTTATTTTGTCCTCATGGTTCTAACAGTATGTTGTAGTAACACGTCTTTTCCTTACTTATTATTCATTGGCGTGTAGAGAAAGCCTTATTTGGTTAATTGTCCCGTGATAATGTAAGTATTGCCGTCATAAAATATAGCTTCACAGAATCTTGAAATCTGTAGGTATAGAAGTGAGAAACTGATCCTAACTTATCTTTGACAGCCGTACATTATCGGAAAACAAATCATTGAAGTCAGTATCCATACAACTGTGGACAGTGAAACTATGATGAGTGTATTCAAACCTACTGGTAGGTAAATTGAATATTTAAGTAATAACAATTGTAATTTTTATTTGATAAGTAGAATAGATATGCGTACATAATAGGAGTGAGTGAGTGATTGAAGCAAGTCAAATCAGAAACTATTTCTTCATTCCATTCATGATTTATTTTCACGCACGATATGCGCACGGCATCTACCACCACTACAATGTTTTTCTTTTACCGTAATTCTTATGCTGGCTCCACACTATCGCCGAACAGTTCCCCGAATTTTGGCGGATTCGGCACACATTGCTGGTTTTTTTCATTCTAGTAAATAAAAGCACTCATAAAAATAACGCAATGTTAATGCATTCACGTCGGCATATAAGTTTGACGATAGTGTGGAACCGGTATTACATCTAAAATTTTACCAACTATGAATACACTTTCCATCCGCACACTAGCGCCATCATAATTCGTTATTAATATATTTTATTATTAGCGAAAAATAAATAATGTTCAAGACAAAATATAATGATTTTATCAGAAATTGTTATACATATCATAATATAATACGTTAAGTCACAGTTTACACGGATTTTGGTGGCCTATGCCTATATACCTAATGCTAATAAATGAAATTGATAAAAATAATGACGATGGTGGCGCTAGTGTACGCGTTTCTTGACGTAAAAATTAAGAAAACGGATTTCAAACGAACTATATTTTTTGCTATTGCAACACTAAACAGAATGGTCAATATTGGTTGATAAAAACCCAGTGTTGCCAGCCAACAGGGACATCGCCCTCCATAGTTTAGACAGGGCCCCGCGGGTCACGCGCCCTAATTTTTTTCATTACTTTTTTGACAGACTGTAAGTAGTTACAACTTGACCATATAGAGTAGAAACATGGAATTAGTAGGTACACTCACTAATCCTATGTAACTAAAACTTTTTGGTACAGTCAGTCACTGAAGTATGTAAAAACTTACCTATTCCTATAGATACAAATTCGTTTTAAATTTGATTCTGCTATTATTTTCAGAACATCAACATGTCCGCTACAATCCTCTCAAAGATGAATGGATACTGGTCTCCCCCCACCGCTGCCTGCGTCCTTGGAGTGGGCAAGTTGAGGACGCCGTGGAAGACCAGCCACCAGACCCCAATAACCCGCTCAAAGCTGGTGCCTTGAGAGCTAATGGACAGGTACAGTATACACAAAGACAACGACGAGCACTGATGATGCCTCTATCTGTTGTTCTTGGTTTCGATTCGCCGGCGAAGATTTGTAAGAAAAAAATAAAAGAAAGAAAAGTGGTTTATTTGTTACATTACTGATAAATATCAAATTGTAGACCTAAGCAAAATCTTATTTTATTTTTATTTTTGTATGTTTGTTGTAGGTTTGTGTAGGTTGTTTTTTTTTTTCAATAAAAATAGTAATTTTACAGATTTGTGCTAAAAGCTTTGTCCCGTTTCTTCTTCTGCATTTCTAATATTATGTATTATATTTTATTTGTATGAGCGAAACGAGACATATAATATGAAAATGTCTGTAGATTTATTTGACAAGAAAATGTGCCGTGCGTGTTGTGTGTTCCGTTTGAATAACACGCTAGGCGGGTGTTTAATTAAAATCGTACAATAAGATTCATTTTAAAATAACTTCTTATTTTATTTGATTAGTCTTAATTATTAATGTGCTAAAAAGGGGAATCTATGTTGTAATTGATTATTTGGAGTAATAACTACCTAGTAAATATCTACCTCGTTTCACGGCTGTCTACCTTTTCAGCGCAACCCAATCTATTTGTCCACTTACGTCTTCCCTAACGACTTCCCGGCTCTCCTGGAGAGAGTCCCCGAGCCTCCTGCCCCGGAGCATCCTCTCTTCAGGGCTGGCCCGGCTAAAGGAACCTGCAGGTATAGTAGAATTTCATACTTTCTCTTATGCAATTTTTTTTAAACTGTTTAAACTTATCATATAATTTTTTCTATGGCTTTCAGGGTGATGTGCTTCCATCCAAACTCGTCTATGACAATACCTCTAATGTCAGTCCAAGAAATCGTGGCAGTTGTCGAAGAGTAAGATTTGATTTGCATAAACCGCAACTTATTGATGTTATTACCAAAATATAAAAAGGTATGGTTCCTTGTGTAACTAGCTAGTCAGTGAGGTGATATTTTCACATATTGTAATTCAATTTTGGTAAGACAAGTAGTTTCAAGCAAAATCATAGCCATAACGGGTAGGTTCTTGGTTTTATCGCGATGTGTGTAAGTGCTTGTTATGTTACACAATCCTCTACTCAAACAAAAATGAATATTTGACATGTTACAGATGGATAAACCAAATGAAAGAACTAGGTCGGAGGTACACCTGGGTGCAGATATTTGAGAATAAAGGGGCAGTGATGGGGTGCTCCAATCCTCACCCTCATTGCCAAATATGGGCTTCCAGCTTTCTTCCCAATGAGGCTAGGGTTAAAGACAGGTACTATATATTTATTTTTCATGCATATGATATCAGAGTCTGAAACCCACATTAGTCTTATTATTATAAGTCTTTATAATAATTGCAATATGAAAAGACGTCATATACGTCTTATACGATCGGTCTTTGTGTTGTTAAATTGCCTTAAAAAATGTTGTTAATTGCAAATTAATTATTTTTGCTATATTTCAGATGCCAAAAGGAATATTTCGCAGAACATGGAAAACCGTTATTAGTTGATTATTTGGAGCAAGAATTAGAGAGAAAAGTAAGTAAACCATTTAACATCGTGTAAATAAATTTTGTCGAAAATAATATCACTTTTAAATATAATATATTAAGACACAACAAAAATTTTACATTAATAATGAATTCATTCAACTTCAACAAACATATTTTCGTGTTCTATTCCATATTTTGTTTAAAAAGGATCTGAAGATTTTGTTTAAAAAGTGGAGAAGAACTGTTTTCTCAAATTAATTTATTCTTATAAATATACTATCTTTCAATTTCCAGGAACGCATAGTAATCAAGAATTTTGAATGGGTAGCCTTGGTACCATATTGGGCGATTTGGCCTTTCGAAACAATGTTATTACCAATCCGCGGGAAGCCACAGAGGCTGACAGACCTCAATGAACAACAAAAGGAAGGTCTGGCAGATATCATGAAGAAAATTACAACTAAATACGATAATTTATTTAAATGTAGCTTCCCGTACAGCATGGGGTGGCATGGTAAGTGTTTTGTCACATACAGAAATTATTTTATTTTTTATCGAATGCGTAATTGCTACTGGTGACTGATTTTATTCAAGTCACTTAAAAGTATTTTACATAACTTTTACTACTGCCCTCTGGTGGCAAATAGTCGCATTATATACTAATTATGTAAATGATGAACCAGAATGCAGGTTTCCTCCCGATGTGTGTATTCACTGGAAGCAATTTACATTCAGTTTAATACAATAATAAAATAAATATATTGCACTCTAAAGTTAACATAACTCTTTAGAGTATTTGCTAAACATCTTCTGATAAGTTAACTTGATGCTTGTGAAGATTAATAAATAAATCTTTTAGAAGTAGTACATGAAATGAAATAGTTGGATAAGCTGGATTGCTTGAACTTTTATTCCAATCGAAAAAAATCTATCGTTTTGTATTATTTATATATTTGTATGGCTTAGACTGACACAGGACCATAAGAAGTGGAACAACAAAAGGCAGGATATACAGGAAGCCTATATTGGGTCTATGTTGACTCAAAAGAATAATTGTATACCTATTCAAAAACAAATATTGGCTAGTCCATATAATTAGCTTGCCTGAAATAAACTAATTTAATTCATCCACAGGGGCGCCAACAGGCTCAAATCATACACCAGGAGACTCGCCGCATTGGCTTCTACACGGCCTATATCTTCCCCCACTTCTAAGGTCAGCGAGTGTCAAGAAGTTCATGGTGGGATACGAGATGTTAGCTCAGTCACAAAGAGACTTGACGCCAGAGCAGGCTGCTGAAAAGCTGAGAGATTGCGATTTAGTGCATTACAAGAATGTGGTTTTGTGAAATTTTACTAAATACCTATTTTGCGGTGTAATTTTATTGCATTAAATTGTTTATTGGATTTTTATTGTTTCTCATTGACTTATTTCATGGTTTTTTTCTAATTCCATCAATATATCATCACTTTCAGTCAAGCGGCAAAAATAGTTTGAAATTGTAGGTAGCATATTTTTTTTTCTCTTCGCTATCTTATACCCCATTACATTACATGTATACTAAAGTCCCTAACAATTTGTGCTGGAAAACCCACCAAGCGTATTACATAAAACTTGACAATTCCAAGCTTGCATAACACGCTGGGCGCGTTTTATTCAACAATCAAATAATTTCATAGAGAATGTGTAACATTTTTTGTGATTTGTAACTCTTCACGCTAGTGTTGCATAAATTGATCCCAATATATGGCACGCATGTAACGTAAGATGGTATGAATGAAGCACGCCTCGTTGGCACATTATGTCCAATGCATTATGTCGTACAAACATTTCTGGCATTCGGTATGTAGGCGTTACGAATCATTTTTCGCGTGCCACTGAATGCAAAAAAACTTATCTCACAGCTGTCAGTGTCATCAACCAACAGTCAAAGACCAGCTGGAGAAAAAAAAACATTGCAGCACAGGCAGACAGCTGCTTTGCCGTTGTATGTATTTAGTTTACCGTTTTATTTATTCATCCGTCCATGGTGATTCTTGAATTTTCTCGAAAGTTTAATTAGTGTAATAAAGCAGGTAAAATTTTATGTAGCCATTATTAGTTTCTTATGTTTTAAATGCACTCGTAATTCACTGGTTAGCTTTTGAAATCTTGTTTTGATAAACGTGTTTACGATTCGGTATCTATATCGCATAACATAGCTATCTACTTTTGTGTTCTCTGTTAATTATTGTTCACTTTCGTGCAATAAATAGTGTCAATGAGATAATTTTCACGGCGCACCTAGTCCATACAATAAAATACCACCTATGTATTACATTACCTATGTATTTTCACTTTGAAATTTTCTTTAGCTTTCGAGGTCAAAATGCCGCAAGACCGAAGGAAGGTTCCGTTTAGCGGGAAAGCGAAGAAGCAGCAGATACAAGCGAAGAAGAACAGACAAAATAAAACTCTACTGTTATCAAGTAAGTGTGGTTCCGCACTAGAATAAGACCAATCACCTCAATCAGCCGGCCGGCCGGTTCCGAAATCACGTTAGTTATATATCTAACTTCATAAAATGTATACACGAGTTGTCATTGAAGAGCAGTATCTCCTAACACAGGTAATTATTTACTTAAAAGGACACAAATATGTTTATGAAAACACTATGAATACAGAAATAAAGATTTGTTATTATTTATTTATTTCATTTATTTAACAAACGAACAAAATAACCTTACATTCTCAGCTTCATCGGGCTCGAGCACCTACGATGTGGTATCGGTCAATTACCAGCCAAAGAACCGCGGCGGGCGCGGCGACTCCAATAGATACACCCTAAAGTTCTACAGGGAGACCGATGCGGAGATGACATTGAAGAAGGAAGAGGCATTGTGAGTTTCTTGTTCATCCAAATAGAATTCTTTATTAATTTTTGTGTTCACATATTGAGGCACTCATCATCACCATATCTAGTGTGTTATTGCTAACATTAGTGTCTGATTTTATTCAAGTAGCCTAAAGGCATCTGATATGACTTTCACTATTCCTTACTGTCATCTTGTGGCAGGTAGTCGCATACACACTAGGGAACTCAACTGTCAACCTGTGTTCAGGTTTCCTCACGATGTTTTCCTTCACCGGAAGCAAGTGGTGGTCTATGAAAATTACTATATATATAAGTCAGGTTGGTATGCAAATTCATGTAGCACGAGTAGGATACGAACCTGAGACCTTTCGATCCACAGGCGGGCGTCTTAACCATCACCACCGCTTCAATTGAGGCACCGCCCTTACCAATCTATACATATAATAAAACTGTAACTGGGCTATGTCTGTACATAGGAGATATTAAAGAAAGATAATTATGGGGATAATTATAATAGAAGCCAAAACAGTTTTTTTTGTCTGTTCGTCTGTATGTTTGTTCACGCAAAAACTATTGGTTGGAATTTGATGCGATTTTACAGTTGTACAGCGGAAGGTCTAGCTTAAAATCTGGTATAGGTTTTATCGCGATATATTTATTGCTTAGATCCCGAGATATCGGTGATAGCAAGTTTGACGACCTTGGTGGCGTAATGGTAAAGTTCTTGCCACTGAACCGAGAGGTCCCGTGTTCGATCTCCGGTCGGGTCATGATGGAAAATGATCTTTTTCTGTTTGGCCCGGGTCTTGGATGTTTATCTATATATGTATTTGTTAGAAAATATAGTATCATTGAGTTAGTATCCCATAACACAAGTCTCGATCTGACTTTGGGTGCTTTGTCCTATCTGTGTGATTTGTCCTAATATATTTATTTATTTTATGAGCGGACACACGAAACGCGGGCGATGCTGCGGGCAGAAGCTCAAAAGCTAGTCTACAATATTTACAAGTTCTACACGCTATTTTCATTTACATGGCTGTCCTGCCTTCACTTCAGTTAAAAACATCATAAATTATATTATGTTCAGACAGACACGACAGAAAATTCCAATCATAATTTTGAACCTTATTCCAAGAAAATAAAGTTTAAAATGATTACTGGCCTATTGCAGCTGAGCTTACATTAAAAAAATATTTGCGAAAATCAATAATATTGCAATATTGTTCACAGGAAATCTCTTAACTCGGTCTCTGAGAAGGACATGGAAGTGGACCCGGCTGAATTCTTCCCCGACGAGTTGACGTTCCCCAAGCGACCTCCGTGGGACTTCAACATGACTCCGGCTCAACTCGATAGCCAGGAACAGCGGTATTTTAAGGTTCTGATCCCTTTTTGTCGCATAAATTTTTTATCCTAATTTAATTTAGCATAACGAGTTAGCCATATATTTTTTTGACATAGTAATATTTTGTCATACTTGTTTTTGGCATACCTTTTCAATAAGCATAATTATAGTTTAGGCTAAATGTATTTTACCATAATTTTGATTTGCATAAAGCTATAGTGTAGCAGTAGGTTAGGGTGCGGCGGGGTGGCCCTTGGGCCATCCATAAGCCGCCAATATGCTTTATAGTATTGTGTAAAAAAATTGTGCCTAAAACATTATGCCAAATTAATATTGTGCGTAACTATTATTATGTTAAGTAAAAGTATGCTATGTATGCCTATTTTTATGACAAAATTGTATGCATAAAAATAAATAATGAAACACACACACAACAACTTTCTTGGCATAAATAATGAAGTGGTTTGCCATTTCACACACAAGTTAGTAATCAACCGGTGTGCAGGTTTCCTCACGATGTTTTCTTTCACAAAACATAGTCTATGAATGAAAATAAATACATGAGTCAGATTGGTATACAAACTCGTGCGGCACAAGTAGGATTCAATCCTAGGACTTTTTGATCACAGCTAGGCTACATTTAACCACTGGGTCACCACTGCTTGAACTAACTAGAGATAATTATTTGTAAGACAGTACAGGAAATTTCCTTTTTCATGGTTAGTTGTGAAAGACAGTTAAAGTTTTTTTTTACAAAAATGTAGTTTTTGACACAAGTTTTTACTGTTATCAGAGAGATTTTATTGCATTCAAAGTGTGACAGAAAAATCAGGTCAGTGCAGTAAACTGTTGAGGACTTCCAACGTCTGGAGCCTTTCCTGGGCGCACCATCAGGTCATGCTTGTCATAATAACGCATTGTCATCCAAACTTAACGTGCTTACAAAATTTCAGCTCAATTGGTTGAAGATATCTGCTTCAAAATCGACTTGCAAGATTCCACCCGTGACATAGGGACATAGTTATATTGCAAGTTGAATGAAATCTTGTAAAATCGGACTAAAGTACAACTTGTTCACAGCACTACATAGACAAACTGCAAGCGTCGGACCACTGGAAGGACGTGTCCTATTTCGAGTTGAACCTGGAGACGTGGCGACAGCTGTGGAGGGTGCTGGAGATGTGTGATGTACTTCTGCTCATCGTCGACGTTAGATACGCTGTGAGTGTTGTTTATTGCAATACGACACGTTACAATCTATACAGGGTCACTGGTATCTAACCTTCCAAAGGCGCATAAGGTACATAGAGACTAACATCTTTTGTTCTACGACTTTTATCTAAACGTAATAAATACAAAAACATTCCTTTTTTTAGTTTTAATGTCGTTTCTATAAAACGTTAACTCTATGTTCGATTCCGCTACATATAACGCTAGTGTACTGTCTCGTGTCGCTCGGCTATTACATACAGTTAACATGTGTAGAATCGCAAATTAGATTGTGTTTATTTATATGAAAAAAAAACTATATAACTATAAAACAAAGCTTGTTTTGATGTACTCAAGTAGTTTTTAGGAGGTTATGCGTTTGGCACCAGTAACCCTGTATACTGAGGTATAGAGGCACGCACAGTCGTAACCGCTGATGGTAGAAACGTGAAATTTGGACAGCTGCTTATTTTCATAATGTGAACACCCACTGAGAAGGGATTTTAATTTTTTTTTACCCCAAAGAGGTGAAATAGGGGTTGAAAGTTTGTATAGAAAAAAAAAATGCACAGATTTAAAAAAAAATGAAATTGTTGAGGCGTTGTGTCGTATCGTACACAAACTACTAGCATTTCGGAACGACCACTGCTGAGAAGAATTGCCGAAAGAAACTCATTCAAACAGTGTTGGTCCGTATCATGCCAGAAGGGCTTACCATTTTTAAAATATAAATTTATGTATAATTTTTTATCAGTAATGTAACAATGTAAGTATACAATAAAGTACAAAGTTGGGTCATGCGGAAGGGGTTTCAATTACTTTTCTATCCCAGGGCATGATGTTCCCGCCATCCCTGTACGAGTATGTGGTGAAAGAACAAAAGAAGGACATGATACTGGTGCTGAACAAGATAGACCTGGTCCCAGCGGCGGCGGTGTGCGCGTGGCGGCAGCACTTCACCCGCAGCTGCCCCGCGCTGCGCGTGCTGTGCTTCACCTCGTGCCCCGGGTACAACCTGCGGGGGGCCACCAACGACAAAGCGGGTGATTCACGAATGTTACGTTTTGCTGATGAGTGTGTTTTTGTGGTTAGGTACGTTTTGTGATTTGGGGACATTTTTCGAAAAGGACCTTTTCGAAAGAGACATTTTGCGAAAGAGACATTTTACGAAAATGACATTTTGCGAAAAGGAAATATAAATATTTCAATTTGGGACATTTTGCAACATGCGGGCACCTTTTGATATTTGAGGGCATTTTGCGAAAGGGATTTATTTCGATAGGGCTTTCTTGGGTTTGGGATACATTTTACGACATCAACAAGTGTAATTTTTTTCTTCTACGGGACTTATTGCGAAAAGGACATTTTCTGAAATTTTGCATTTTGATTTGACATTTTGCGAAATGGCCTGACATGACTGTATGACATTTTAAGAAAAAGGTCATACTGAGTCTAGGACATTTTGTGAAAATGACATTTATCGATAGTCCTCTCTTAACTACAGGACACAACACTGAATTATTTTAAAGATTTCACATCGAATTTATTTAAAAGAGAAAAAAATATATTGTCGTTAGGTCTCCAAGTGCGCCGGCGCAGGGGTCGCCAACAGATGTGTACAGAGGGCGCCACTAAACTACTGGAAGCCTGCAAACAGATCGTTGGGACTCACGTCGACCTCAGCTCATGGGAGAAGAAGATTCGAGAGGAGTCTTCTTTGGAGAGAGACGAAGACGAGAGAACTGAGATCGGTAAGACACATTGGGATATTGTAAACTAGATGTTGCCCGGGGCTTCGCTCCCGTGGGAATTTCGATTTGAAATATAGCCTATAGCAATCTTGGATAATGTACCTTTGTAATGGTGAAAGAATTTGAAATCGGTTCGGTAGTTTCGGAGGTCGAACAAAAACCGTCTGGCTTTCCAAATAAAATAAAATAAGTGACAGCAATGAGCATTCTTTTTTTTTGGTCATTCGGAGCTGTGACGCCCCAAACTCAGGGTTAGCGTAAAAAAATCGCCATTAAATTTGGCTATGATTTTACAACCGGCCGTCTACCATAGACCCTCATTGGGAATGCTGTCGTCGTCTATCGGTTAAGACTTTGCGCCCTTAATCGCCTCTTACGACAACCACGGGAGTATATAAGATTGGTCCTAATCCAGAGCGGAACAGCAGGGGTTGGTTCAACTAACAACGAGTGAACAAAACATTTTTTTCTTCTTCAAACAGGCGAAATGATTCAAGAGAAAGCGGACACGACATATTACAAACATGAGAAATATAAAAATGGCGTTCTGACATTAGGCTGTGTGGGTCAACCTAACGTGGGGAAGTCTTCTCTGATGAACGCCATCATGGGAAAGAAGGTGGTGTCGGTGTCCCGAACCCCAGGACACACGAAACACTTCCAGACTATATTTTTGACGCCTCAGGTATGGTATATTTTGCACCGTCTAGTTTCGTAAAAGGTTTCTCGAACGCTGCGCCCGCGCTGTCATTACAATTCTTCAAATGTTAACAAGTTAGTTATTTTAAAACTTTAAAATAACTAATCTGTACTGTGGTAATGTCAATTTTAATGATTTCTCTTTCCCAAGAACATTGACGGATCGTAATGACAGCCGAACCGCTCTGAGAACTATCCAAAACCATTAAACGTGGACTGTATATGTTTGTTTGCAATTTCTTTTTAGCAGTTTCTCATAAATATTATTTAATTTTGAATATGACGTGAGAAGTGTCAATGAACGTCTAATCCTAATATTATAATTGTGCGAAAGTAAGTTTGTTTGCTTGTTCGTTTGTTACCTCTTCACGCTCTATCTATTCAACCAATCTTTTTGAAATTTTGTATGGAAGTACATAGGGACTTTCATCCTAGAAAAATGACTGTTCCCGTGGAAATTCACGCGGGCAAAGCAGCGGACAGAAGCCAGTTTCTGAATAGATTATTGATCTGAATGATTTTGATTGAACGCGTCTGATAACTAATGATTAAAAGTGTTTATATTTATTTATTATGAAAACATGATACAGAAACTATGATTTTGTAAATCATTATCAAATTATACCAATATATTCAAGTGGCGCAGTGGTAAAGGGCTCGCCTCTGAACCGAGAGGTCCCGGGTTCGATCCCCGGTCGGGTCATGACGGAAAATTATCTTTTTCTGATTGGCCCAGATCATGGATATTTATCTATAAATGTATTTGTTATAAAATATAGTATCGTTGAGTTAGTATCCCATAACACAAGTCTCGAACTTACTTTGGGGCTAGCTCAATCTGTGTGATTTGTTTTTATATTGATAATTATATAGATACATAATGTAATATTTTGTAGGTCCGTCTATGTGACTGTCCAGGTTTGGTGTTCCCTTCCACCGTCCCGCGTCCCATACAAATATTGATGGGGTCCTACCCCATAGCTCAGCTTAGGGAACCATACACAACTATCAGGTAAGCATTGCGGTTCAAAATTAAAATTAATAACATGAAAAATTTAATATACAGGGTCACTGGTAGCAAACGCAAAACCTCCTAAACATTACTTGGGCACATACATCGAAACATGCAACTTTTATTCTACGATATTTCGCGACTCGTAGTTTTTTTTTTCATATACAAAAAAATTCAATCTAATTTGCGATTCTACACATGTTAACTGTATGTAATAGCCGAGCGACACGAGACAGTACACTAGCGTTATGTAGCGGAATCGAACATAGAGTTAACGTTTTATAGAAACGTTATTAAATTGTCTTTCCAACCAACTTTAAATCTTCGTATCCAGCTGCATTGTTAGATTCCATTATTTATCATAATGATCTTAGATATACAGGTGCAACATTTCCCTGTCATAGCCGAAACCCACGTAATTTCCCCGTCTACAAGTCAACTTGGGGCAAAAATATATTTTTTTGTATGTATATATGTTTGTAATGCGATAACTTTCGAACCGTTAGTCTGATGTTGATGAAATTTAAAAGGTACGTAGGATCTGTCAATAGAATTTTTAAGTTCGTGGGGCAACAAAATCGGTTAAGTCGTTTTTGAAATATTGACAATTTTGTAAAAAAAGAATTTATTGTGTTCGCGATGTCTAAGTTCGTGGCGAACAAATTAGTTATCTAGAGTATACAGGGTCACTGGTGTCTAACGCATAACCTTCCAAAGGCGCATGAGTACATAGAGACTAACATCTTGTGTTCTACGACTTTTGTCTAAACGTAATAAATGCAAAAAATCCTTTTTTTAGTTTTAATGTCGT
The DNA here is from genome assembly GCF_027563975.2 of Plodia interpunctella. Classification (NCBI taxonomy): domain Eukaryota; kingdom Metazoa; phylum Arthropoda; class Insecta; order Lepidoptera; family Pyralidae; genus Plodia; species Plodia interpunctella. The sequence goes on from NC_071322.1 coordinate 3,482,296, forward strand.
TTCTATAAAACGTTAACTCAATGTTCGATTCCGCTACATAACGCTACTGCACTGTCTCGTGTCGCTCGGCTATTACATACAGTTAACATGTGTGGAATCGCAAATTGGATTGCATTTTTTTATATGAAAAATAAAAATCACGAATCACAAAAAGTCGTAGAGTAAAAGTTGCTTGTTTCGATGTACCCAAGTAGTCTTTAGGAGGTTTTGCATTTGATACCAGTGACCCTGTACGTATTTTTTTAAAAATTTTCTGACACCATCACAGATACCTTGCTGAAAGGCTGGATTTACCGAAGCTCCTGCGCATCGATCATCCGGAGAATGACGACAGCTGGTCTCCACGAGACATCTGCGACGGCTGGGCCAAGAAAAGGGGTTACCTCACCGCTAAAGCTGCCAGGCAAGTTGGTTATTATCATTATCCAGAGTATGGAGAAGAACATAGGGTACCTTTCATCCTGGAAAATCGATCCCGTAGGAAATTAATCTAGGCGAATCCGCAGGCAATAAGCTAAATTAATCGTAATTTATTTATATATATAAGTATATATTTTTTTTCCTTTCATCAGCACTTGATCACAATCATAATATGTTTCAGTATACCTTTTGACCATGTACTTTATCGTGTACTTACATGTTATATTACTGATAAAAATTATACATAAATTTATATTTAAAAATGGTAAGCCCTTCTGGCATAATAGGGACCAACACTGTTTGAATGAGTTTCTTTCGGCATTTCTTCTCAGCAGTGGTCGTTCCGAAATGCTAGTAGTTTGTAGCTTTGGTAAACATCATTTAATTTAGAATATGACGTGAAAAAGTGCCTGTGAAGGCCTAATTTCTGAATAAATGATTTGATTTTGATTTTGATTTAACAGATTAGACACATATCGAGCGGCGAACAGTATATTAAGAATGGCTTTGGACGGCAAAATATGCCTTTGGCTCAGACCTCCGGGGTTCACAGAGGAGAGGGGTGAGTTTGTTATCCATACATACATAAACAATAATGGTAAGCCCTTCTGGCATGATAGGGACCAACATTGTTCAAATGAGTTGGCATTTCTTCTTAGCAGTGGTCGTTCCGTCAGTCAGTAGTTTGTAACTTGTGAGAAATAACTATTTAATATAAAAATATTACGTGAAAAAGTGCATGTGAAGGTCTAATTTCTGAATAAATGATTTGATTGACATATTTTTTCAGTTTCAAGTATATAATAACTTCTGGCTATAGTATTTTCCCGTGACATTCGGGACTAGTGTTGACGATTTGTTTGGATTTCACAATTACTTTTATGTTATCTGTGGTGACTTTTAATTGGCTCTCTGTTTCGGTTCCCTATTTTTATGCATACAATTTTATGTCATGATTTTACATGGCATACTTTCACTTATATATAATATAATAAGTTAATTACGCGTATGCGTCAAATTGTTATGCGTAAACCATTATGCCAAATTAATATTTTGCGTAACTACACACAATATTGATTAATATTAATTTGGCATAATGGTTTACGCATAACAATTTGAACCATAACTAACCTAACCTAAAAGTTAATTATGTCACATTTACCATTAAGCCAAAATATTGTATGCCGAAGAACAATAGGACAAAGTAATTTATGCGATAATCAGTGACCTCTATGTTACATTTTTCTAACCTTAGAAGCTACAAACTACTGGCATTTTCCTCTTATTTGAATGTGAATTCTCAGTGTGTGTCAGGTTTTATTCAAGACCAAACACGAAAGTGATATCTTAAAAAATGTATATTTTAGCTGTGAAATCTTAAAAAGACACTTTACTAATATTACAAATGCGAAAGTTAGTGAGGTGTGAGTGAGTATGTGTGTATGTTTGTTACACTTTCACTCTATATCTACTGGAAGGATTTTTATGAAGTTTGGTACACTGTTAGAATATAACCTGGAATAACATAAGGATATTTTTATGCCGAAATTCCCACGGGAGCGAAGCCATGGGGCGCAGCTAGTCTTAACTAATATTGTAAATGCGAAAGTAAGCTTGTTGCCTCTTCACGCTCTATCTACTCAACCAATCTTCTTGAAGTTTTGCACACATGTAATTTGAAATGTGGAGAAGGACATAGGGTACGAACCTTTCATCCCGTAATATATAAAAATAGTTATTTCTTGTAATTTGCAGCGAGATAATAGAATATGTCACAGGATACTATAACCTTTTTGTTATATCATTTGTTCGCTTTTACGACCAAACCGCTGGAGCGATTTTGATGAAATTCGGTACGCATGCATATCAAATTGACTCATTAGTCAACGGTGTTACCTTCTGTGATTGTTAGTTAACAATCACATAAGGTAACACCGTTTAACTAACATAATTATTTATTATAGAAACATTTGAAAACCACGAAGATCTGAAATACATACGATGGGTGCAAGCGTTGACGAACGAAGAAACCAGTTCGATTACCTCGGACAGTGATGACGAGAGAAGGTCCAGTGAAAGTGACTCGGAGGACAGCGACGATGGCGAGGAAGCCACTATAGCTATGGCGAACAAGTTCAAGGCGCTCGCTAATGAGGATTAGGCTATCTTTATTACTATCATTATAAACAGGTAAGCGTTTGTGAGCATGTATGTTTGAGGCGGGCAATCTCGGGCCGAAAATAGCGAACCGATTTCAAAAACTCTTTCACCGTTCGAGAGGTACATTATCCATGATTGATATAGTCTATATTTCTTCTCAAAATTCCCACGGGAGCGAAGCCCCGGGCAACATCCAGTGTAATTATAAGTCGTATAATTTTTAACAGTCTTGGGTGAATTTCACGAGCGTTTTAAACTCCGCCGCGTGCTGTCATTAGTGTTTATTCAATTGCACCATACACAGTAATCAATTTAATTATCCTATTTTATAAATAAGTGTACCAGTACTGGTACAATGTTAAATTTTATACATGTTTAATTTAAGAAAAATGATTGTTTATTAAAAAAAAACAATGTCGGACACTAATGAAACGCTGCACGCCGAGTTCAAACGCTCGTGAAATTCACGACTCTTACAGAGTCCTAACTAATATTATCCTGTTACAAACTGTTTTACAGTCTGGCAGAATATGTAAATCTTTAATGTACTGTTTTGTTGAATGAATAAATGCCATCAAAAACATGTTGTAAAAAACCCAAGTCTCGCTCAGTTTTTCTACCGTAAAAAGTTGTGAGATCCATGTAATACTATACTATAACCGGCCGTCTGCGTGATACAACCCTCCTTGGGAATGCTGTTGTCTATCAGCTTCCTTGTGGAGAATATGGACTGGTCCTTTTCTAGGAACCACACGCGCACATTCCACTTACATCGGTCTTACTATTCAAAATTCCGTGGGTTCAATCGATCCGATGCATTTATAGAGTTAAAGATGGCAGCAAAACTATTTTATTATGCTTTTAAATGTATTATTTATAACATGTTATTGTATATAATAAAATACATAATATACTATAGGGATTTAATTTAATTTATTTCCTGATTTTCACCCAGATATGGGGCTGTCGAAAATTTCGATTTGTTCCCGTTGCGTCACACAATATATAATAGCAGCTTCCCAGCTTCGCTCTGGTAAAACCATAGTACTTTCACAGATATCACCCTAAATAATCAGATTTAATTCAAAATTAAAGTTCCGGATTCGAACCATCAACATTAACAACGTGAATTCAATGGTGTTTACCGCTGAGCTGTCTAGTCATATCTTTAGTTAACGAAATTTTGAATGGGATTATTCGTTCTTTTCACCCTCATTTAACTACCCTAAAGGTCAAATTAGTTTGTGTTTCACACAGGTTTCATTTTTTTTTGTTACATAGCATTTGATCAGTAAAGATTTTCGTTATTTTTCATATAATTTTACCCCTTTAGGGGACGAATTTTGAAAATTCCTTTATCTGAGCACTACGTAATAACCCAAAGCTACTGCCCAAATTTCGCGTTTATAGTTTCTATGGTTTAGGCTGGGCGTTGATTAGTAAATATATAAATATATTGACTTTAGCGTCAATGGAACTACGGAGAAAAAAAATCAGTGAGAATGATCCCGATTTGTAACAATGTTACACAGAAAACACACAACTGTGTTGTGTTGAGTGTTACACTACGGGAATTTTTCTCCTGATTATAACGCTTTTTAACCCCCGACGCAAAAAGAGGGGTTATTGACCGCCAAGTGTGTTTGTATTCTGTGTACGTGGCATCGTAGCTCATCAACAGGTGAATCGATTTGGATGCGGTTTTTTTATTTGATAGTCACATCTGTGTTGTAGCGAAATTAATATTGAAAGTCGGGGGTTTTTTAATTTGTCTAACTTGTACCTATAGGTACAAGTTTGTTAGACTTGTTGTTAGTAGTTAAAATTAAAAATTGTATCGCTTCTACTGTATTCTTCATTTTTCCCTTTGTGTTTTCCTGTCGGTTAACTGGAAGAGATCCCTCCATGGGATAAGACCGCCGTTGCTAATGCTTTTTCTGTGTCTTGGTTTTTTATTATGCAATAAATTTATTTCAAACAAACAAATACACAGTGCAACTATCTTCCTGCTGACAAGTAATACGAATATCAAAATGAAACTAGTGTAAGCAATAACTTAAAAAACTTAAGTTTTTGCCACGCCATCGATGAGTTTTTATCTGTATTGCATTTGATGATTTAGCCGTTAAAATATTTTAAATCTATCTTATTTTAACAAGGTGTGTCGTTTAGAGGATAGTTTTAAATGAAACAATATTGAAAATGAATATCAATTTATTTCATACAAACCTATATTATTACATGGCAATTGATATAAGTACATCACCAAATAGTCAAGGCATGTTTGGTTATATACTTTAAATATACTTAAATCTACTTTGTACAATTTATTGCTCGTAGTAAACAATTTATTGCCCATGCGTAGGGGATTATTGGACTTCTCATCAAAATATACCCTTACAAGTGATATATTTTGTGGACAAGTCTAAAAATAAACAGAAACAAGTAGTATAGTATTTTTAATTGTAAGGGACTTTTTGAATAGGCCGGAAAACCCTGCATGGAGATGCAATTGCAAAATGTTTGTGGTCACGGAAATGGACAAAGAAAACTTCATCATTTTTTGTCATTGCAACACCAAATAGAACGCTCAGGATTGGTTGATAAACCAGTGTTGCTAGCCGACAGGATTCGAACACTGTTTATTTCCTACTATACGCACTTTAGGCATATTTTTCTTAAACATAACGCCAAATCACATTTTTGAATCTCACACTTCATATAAAGGCGGAACATACCATATATTATTTGCCTAAACCACCAAAATTTATCAAAATTTTTCACTTACGAATGGTGAGTTTGCATCATCTCACTATAAAGTCGATTCGAAGTGAGATTTCAAATTTCAAATTATTTATTTCCCTTAAAATATGGCAATACAAATGTGTCACAGTAAATTGCAGTTCTAATACATGTTCTGTTTCTATGTGGCACGCAAATATTATATTTTATAGAGTAGAGACGCAGCGAACCAATCACATCGCGGTGTATTGTCGTCGCACTGTGATTGGTCAGCTGGGTCTCACTGCGAATCGACTCGATTGTGAGATGTGAATAGCAAACTCGTACTACGCACTCGAGCTTAGTGTGGGTTTACAATTAACATTTTACTACCGATTCGCAGCGATGTTCAGCTAAACTATCCTATGGTTGAGTGGTTAGAAGGATATAGGCACGGAGTGTATGCCGTTCAGATTCTGTTGATAGAACTGCATTCGATTCGCTAGATCTATCTCCGGGTTATGGTCTTCTTTCTTCAACGGTATTGATCGGGAAGGCTGCGAAGAAACGTATTTAAATTATAATATATAAACTGACGACCTCGATGGCGCAGTGGTAAAGTGCTTGCCTCTGAACCGAGAGGTCCCGGGTTCGATCCCCTGATGATGGAAAATATCTTTTTCCTTTTGATCCGGGTCTTGGATGTTTATCTATATATGTATTTGTTATAAAGTATAATATCGTTGAGTTAGTATCCCATAACACAAGTCTAGAACTTACTTTGGGGCTAGCTCAATCTGTGTGATTTGTCCTAATATATTTATTTATCATATTGTCTGGTATAGTCATTCTCTCGTCTGGGGATTCTTCAGCCCCAGATTTACCTAAATTTTAACTCAAAATTATACATTGCTAGATTTGAGAAGAAAATAATTGGTGGCAGCAGTAGGATAACAAATAAATATATATGGACAAATAGCCCCAAAGTAAGTTCGGGACTTACTCAATACTAACTCAACGATACTATATTCTATAACATTTCCATGTTGAGCTGACCAGGGATGAGCGATCTCTGGTCGGCTCCAGTGTAGCAGTCCGGCGTGATGACCATTAAGCCACGGAGGTCAAAATTCCTACAAACATTAAAACCCACCTTATTCCTTTTGTTGCTATCGTGCATCATCTTCATATGTTTGTATATAGATGTCTGCCAGGTAAACGTGGCCGGACAGAGCTTGCATTTGAAGGTTTTAGCTGTGGACCGCCGCGTGTGCATCGCCCATACGTGCCCCTTCAGGCGTTTTTCAGTCTGAAGGCAAATTCAAATTTATTCAGAAATTAGACCTTCACAGGCACTTTTTCTCGTCAATTTTTATATTTATAGTTATTTCTCACAAGCTACAAACTACTGGCAAATAGTATCTTAGATAAGTCATATACAGGGTCACTGGTATCTAATGCATAACCTTCCAAAGGCGCATAAGGTGCATAGAGGATCATCTTTTGTTCTACGACTTTTGTCTAAACGTGGTAATACAATTTCTTTTATTTTTGGGTTTTAATGTCTTTTATATGAAAAAAAAAAAACTACGAATCACGAAAAGTCGTAGAGTAAAAGTTGCTTGTTTCGATGTACCCAAGTAGTCTTTAGGAGGTTTTGCGTTTGATACCAGTAACCCTGTATACAGGCCATTGCCTTATACATGTTCAGATTTAGATACAAACAAATATACACTATTCTATCACGTAAAGCGTCCCACTCACATTTTCTTTCAGTTTCTCTTATATCTTAGCGTATAATAAATTATAAATAATATATAATAAATTATTTTAACAGATCATGCCACACTAGATAAAGAATTTTAATACAATTATAGTTTTCCATTACTCAATGTAGTCGCAGTCGACTAAAACGATCACTGTGGCCACCAAAATCCGTTTAAGTCCACTGTGATCTTGTGACCTTGTATTAAGGGACACTATAACATAATACTTTCTTGTGCGACGTGATAATCTAATTAAAAACACAATAGAAGGCAGAATAGAAGCGAAAAGAGGAAAAGGAAAGCCAAGAAGGGCTCATGTGGACCGAGTAAAGGAGACAGCAAGAGTGACGTCGTACAGGGAGGGCGAAACAGGCTGAGGATAGAGTGAGATGGAAGGTACTCCACAGGTACAGGTTCTTAAATGATGACGATGATAATACTTTTTACTAAAACTCTTTATCCAGTGCAATAATAAACTCAATCTACTTCCAACTAAAAACTTTTTAATCTAATTAAAAAAAAAATTTGTTTGTTTGGTATAACTTTATTGCACGAAAATAAGCACATTAATCAAAATTAATACAAGAAAGATACATTGTACAACGGCGGACTTATCCCAAGTAGGGATCTCTTACAGTCAACCGGCGATAGGTATATATATTTTCTAGTTTTCGCCAAGAAATCAAATTGATAAAAATGTGATGGTAGCGCTAGTGTGCGCGCACAAAACGCCTTGACACGACGTCCGTGATAGGATATGGAGCGGCCCCATTTTAAGGCGGTAGCCACACGCACAACAAATCACACTTACCTTATAGGATTTCCCGCATATCTCGCACAGGTGTTCCCCCTCCACCTCTTGTTTCGCCCCCTCGTGAATATTCTTCACGTGCGCCACCAAAATCTTTGCAGTTTTGAATGGCTGTAAATATTTGGATAATTCAAATCGATTGTGGTATAATGCACGGACCATAAAAATCGCAATCAAATCATTTATTCGGAAATTAGGCCTTCACAGGCACTTTTTCACGTCATATTCTAAATTGAATAATATTTATCAAAGCTACAAACTACTGGCATTTCGGAACGACCACCGCCGAGTAGAAATACAGAAAGAATCTCATTTGAACAGTGTTGGTCCCTATCATGCCAGAAGGGCTTACCATTTTTTTTTAATATAAATTTATATTATTTATTTTTTTAATTCTCAGTAATATAACAATGTACACGATAAAGCACATATTCATTTAACTCAGAACAATGGGTGCAATTGTGTTGAAAATTCAGTTAAAACCATTCATCGCAATAGCATCACAAATTCAGTATAATATCAAATTAAATTTTAATCAAAATGTATGGTACATGCGCGGATCCAGTCCCCAAAAGAGGGTGGTCATCCATCAAATAACCGTGTGAAACATTTCTTATGCGCCGGGACACATGAGGATGACAGACAGAGATCTAACTAACCTTATAACATACATTACATCGATATCTGATATTCTTCAAATGCTCCCAGTCCACGTGGTCAACCATACACCATTTAGTCGCGAACTTTTTGCCGCAAAAGCTGCATTGATGGCTGCGAAAGACAACGTTCAATTCATATTTTAATATTATAAATGCGAAAGTCAGTTTGTCTGATCCGCTTGATATCTTCTTCATAGTCGTATTCCTCATGGCTGAGGGTCGTGGTCATTACGTGGAATGAAACACACACAACAACTTTCTTGGCATTATTAATGGAGTGGTTTGCCATTGCCTTCTCCATTTCACACACAAGTTCGGAAGCAAGTGGGGGTCGATGAAAACAACATGAGTCAGATTGGTATACAAACTCATGTGACACGAGTAGGATTCGAACCTGGGACCTTTCGATCCACAGGCGGGCGTCTTAACCTATACACCACCACCGCTTCACTCGATTGCCCTCGTTTAAACATACTTTTTGAAATCAACCCCCCAAATGATTATACCTAATGGGGTGTGAAAGTTTGTATGAAAATTACACCATTTCCGCTTTCACCGGGGGAAGCCGTGGGCAAAAGCTAGTTGTATATATATATCATCATTATTTTTCGGGCCACTTCCTACAATCGCTTTCCCGCTTTTGGCGTCTCTATTGCACAATATTATAGTAATTTTAAGAACTAGTTATGTTTTCAAACGCGAAGGTGACATTTTAGACACGAAACTGACAATTTTGGACACGAAAATGACTAATTTACTGACTTTATTTGTAGCATACAAATATGCATTACAGAAAATGAACAAAAATATAATTTAACATTAAATATGCTACAAAAGGGTATCACACAGCGTGTGCCGTGACGAGGAGCCATAACGCTGATTTTGATGGCACTACTGCAAAATAATTCCAATCAAATCAAAAATTCTTTATTTTCTCTACATGGTATGTTACATTGTACATAGGTATCAATAAAAGAAGATTGTGAGAGATTGCCTGAACTAAGCAGAGCCTGTATCTCAGCACACCAGCCTCTCCCCGCCTGGAGTAAGACTAAAGTACAATACACTAAAGAGAGTATTGAGAAAGGAGATCTTATATAATATATATTGCGGAGCTTGTACGATGGTTAGAAATTTATTGAATAATAGCTATATTATAATAGAATGGATAAATGAACAAGACTAGTAGTAGTGTAAATATTCAGATCCATCGTAAATTTACGAGATACTCACATATAAGCGTCCGGATGTGCATGCCTCTTGCTCAGTTTCATGTGGTTGTTATAGCAGTCCCTGCTCGAGAACGACTTGCCGCATTCTCTGCACTCGTGCAACGCCCCCGCCTCCTTCTCCCTGTGGTTGCGCGTGTGCCGCGCGAGGTTGCGCTTCCACTGGAATAACTTGCCACAGATCTGACATGGGTATGTCAAGCCTTCGTGGATCGCGCTGAGTTTAAAGAAATCAATCTTGAATGGTCGTAAAGGGCTAACTAATAGGCTAATACTAGGCTAATATTATAAATGCGAAAGTAAGTTTGTTACCTCTCCACGCTCTATCCACTCGACCAATCTTCTTGAAATTTTGCATACATGTAGTTTGAAGTACGGAGAAGGACATAGGGTCGCGGAAAACTTCAGTTATCGTAGAAAATTCACGTGGGCGGAGCCGCGGGAAAAAGCTAGTTTTCATGTAAAAATATACGTATTATATATGTATTTTTTTATCAGCACTCGATCGTAATCATTTTTATATATTTATTGTAATACTGTAAAGAAAAAAAAAAAACGACTATAAACGGTAAGCCTTTATGGCACGAAAATATAGTTTTTTGTTAAAGACGTATGATTCCCGCCTTACATACCCTCTATAAACGTGTTGCACTCCGCGAGTGCCCAGAAGTGTGAAAACTTGAATATTAACTTTGTGGATTTTTGACGTCTGACGAATTTTCGATCAGAGTACTTAGTGCGTGTTAGCATGTCACTTCTCACCATCGAGTCGATTCGAAGTGAGACGCAGCGAGCCAATCACATTGCAGTGTGGTTGTCGTTGCGTCACAATGGAGCATTGTGATTGGTTCGCTGCGTCTCGAGCGCGAGAAGTGTAATGCTAACCCGCACTTCGCCCACAGGTCACGTGTCCTGACGCGAGTTTAACATTTTTTACCCATCACAAAAAGTGCACGACGCCGCTAAACAAGTTTTCACTTAAAAACATTGATAGATGGTGGGTAACCACGGCATACACAGACGCAGACGTCAGGCAGGCGGCCGGTCGTAAAATCAGAGAAAAATTTCTAAACGGTCTACGCTTCACGGCGTGAAGAACCTCGGTGGCGCAGTGGTAAAGTGCTTGCCTCTGAACCGGGTTCGATCCCCGGTCGGGTCATGATGGAAAATGATCTTTTTCTAATTGGCCCGGGTCTTGGATGTTTATCTATATATTTATTTGTTATAAAATATAGTATCGTTGAGTTAGTATCCCATAACACAAGTCTCGAACTTACTTTGGGGCTAGCTCAATCTGTGTGATTTGTCCGTATATATTTATTTATTGAAGAAGAATGAGAAGAGTAGATATATGACTTACGAATGCGCTTTGTAACTCTTCTTAGAAGGGAACACTTTATCGCATCCTTTGCACGGAATATATAGCTTTTCCTTCGGTTTCTCTTCTTTATTGCTGGCAATCAATTTGTTCGCTCTGTTGATTAAAATAATTAATTAATTAATATTAATAACATTTATATTGGCATAATTTTGTCTACGTGCTCAGTCGATGCTACTGAACAACTTTTCGTATGGAAGCAACATTGAAATCGCGAAAAAATAATCAGCTGATCCATACATTTTCCACAAGTTAGGTATTTAATATTGTATGGAACAGCTGATATTTTTTTCGCGATTTCAAAGTTACTCCCATACTAAAAGTTGTTCAGAATCATGGACTGAGCGTGTAGACAAAATATTGCCAATGTATAAAAAGTCACCCCTGTGTATTGGTGCAATAAATTTAACAAATCAACACATTTTATATTTTACTAGCGACACGCACCGGCTTCGCTCGGTTGCAATATTATGCATGTTATCATTATTACCGTTGCCTAGTTTCAAAGATCTAAGCATACATCAGAACAGATGATCCTAATATTATAAATGCGAAAGTAAGTTCGTTTCTTTGTTACCTCATCAAATTTTGCATACATGTAGTTTAGGGTACCTTTCATTCAGGAAAATTAACGCAAGCCGCGGGCAAGAGCTAGTGGGTAATAAATAAAATCTTGTGAAGACTGATTTCAGTCACTCCACTCAGATAACTCACTTGAGATGATATTTCAGCGTCATTTTATTGGCGAAAACTTTACCGCAACAATCGCACTGCGGCCGTTCCCGACTGCACACAGACTTGTGGTAGTTCAAACGAGATCTAGAACTGAACAAGTGCATTTGTTAGACAGATTAAAAAAATCACCGACTTTCAATATTCATTTCGCCACAACTTTTGAACGGCTGAACCGATTTCGATCAAACATTATCTATCTATTAGAAACACCGCATAAAAATTAGCTATCAAATAAAAAAAGTTGATGATCAAAAGCTACGACGCAACGTACACAGACAGACAGACAGACACACTTAGCGGTCAAACTAATAACACCCCTCTTTGCGTCGGGGGTTAAAAAATAAATATATCAGGTCAAATCACACAGATTGAGCTAGCCCCAAAGTAAATTCACTCAACGATACTATACGATACTATATACTATAACATATGATAGATAAACATATACATATGTAGTGGTGGTAGTGTAATGGTTAAGACTCACAGCTCGACGGGCCCTGCCTGGTGGGGGGTGGGGGGGGGCGGACGTGCGAGAGGGATACACGATACGAGGTAAAAAGAGAGGGAAACATGAATGGAAAACAGGAAGTCTTCTTCATAGTCGTATTCCTCATGGCTGAGGGTCGTTGTTATTACGTGGAATGAAACATACACAACAACTTGCTTCTTTGCATTATTAATGGAGTGGTTGGCCATTGCCTTCTCCATTTCACACACAAGTTGATAATCAACCAGTGTGCAGGTTTCCTCACGATGATTCCCTTCGCCGGAAGCAAGTGGTCGATGATGAAAACTACTATACATGTGTCAGATTGGTATACAAACTCGTGTGGCACGAGTAGGATACGAACCAGGGACCTTTCGATCCACAGGCGGGCGTCTGAACCATTACACCGCCACCGCTTCTACAGGAAGCGCCTATCTCCTATTGAGCTTCAAATAACAGTCAAGGGTTTAATATCAAAATTACAAGAAAGGAACCAGAGCACTAACCTAAAACCGGCGCCACACTCAGAACATTTATGAACCGCTTCATCGTGCCGGAGAATATGTTGGCTGATAATTCTTTTCGCACTAGTTTTAAAGTCGCATTTTTTGCAACGGTACGCCGTGAAGTGCAGGAGTCTGTGCGAGACGAGGTTGTCTTTCGACAGAAAGTAGGCTTTGCACACGTCGCATTGACAGGACGTGTCCCCTTTCTGTAACAATGTTTTCACGTTTTCCCTTGATTTCTTCCGGGGATATGAAGCCGCGTGGCCGGCTTAAATAACCCATACGTCTATATTTCTACGCTGTGGTTAAACTACTGGACGCTAACTTATATTATAAATGCGAAAGTAAGTTTGTTACCTCTTGACGCTGTATCTACTCAACCAATATTCTTGAAATTTTGCATACATGTATTTTGAAGTGTGGGGAAGGACATAGGGCACCTTTTGATTCCCGACAAATTGCTGTATCTGTGGAAAATTTACGCTGGCGAAGCCGCGGGCAACGTTGATATGTTTCCACCAACGTTGATATTTCAATTGAGAAAAAATGGCTAAAATGCTGGAGCGATTTTGATGTAATTTGGTACAGATATAATGTTATGTTAATGACCCGAGATCAAACATAGTAACAGCGTGCGGAGCTGTGGACAACAACTAGTGAGCTATAAATATTTGAAGATTTAAATGGATTTGTTATACACGTCACACATGCTTTTTAACTTATGTTTGAAAATAATAATGAGATGAAAAATTTCTGGAATCGAGCGGGAATAGAACCCGCGCCCCTGTCTATCCGGGACAGCGCTCTTACCACCTGAGCTATCGAGACCGTGCCACTTCGGCTGAATCAATTCATCCCTTCACGTCTCACGCCGACGTACAGTATTTTTTTTTTCAATTCCCGCTCGATTCCAGATTTCTTTCATCTCATTATTATTTTGAAGATTTACCTGTGATTTTACGACTCTCCGAGAATGCTATTGTTGTCTATCAGCTGCTATGGCCATACGTTGCTTAGGCGTCTCTCTAGATATTATATTTCATAGTTTATCTATATTTAGGGGCCTCAGATTCCCCATACAAACTTAATATCAAAATAATATTCAAAGCGCAACCAATATTTCAACAAATCTATATATCAATATTATTTGGTATTATCGTGTGCTTCCGCCCTGGAATTGGACCACTACATATTCTCCCTTCGATTGCATTTTGTATTGTTTAAATCCTCTCCACATGTCCATCTAGGAGGACATAGAAACCGATTATCAAAACGAATGACAATGACAAAACTAAGGAACTTACAGGTTGATGCCGTCCCTCCATATGAGCATTCACAAGCTTCAACGATAGAAATCCCATCACACAATCCTGACATTTATACTTAATCGCTTGAAACTCCGCACTGTTCAGATCATCTTCACGTATACACCTCATGCCCTTTTCAGTGGGCACTGTGTAGATTTCAACCAAATCTTCGGGTAGGGTTTTGAGTTTTTTATTCTTGGTTTTCTCTTTAGTTTCCTGTAATCGAAATTATTCAAATTTGATTTTGTAAATTTGTTTAAAATATGCCTCTTTAAATCACTCCACTGCGAAATAACCTCAATCCAATGCTCCGTTTTGACGTGAAACAAGGACAAACAAACGCAACGTCGTCGAACAGTTTGCCAAATTCGTTAAACATTGCTGGTTTTTCATTGCGGTAAATAAAAGCACTCATACTAACCACGCAATGTTCATCTGTCTTAGTTCGGCGGCAGTGTGGAGCTGGGATGAATGAAACACATCAAATAGCTAAGTTCAATTACGCAATACATACTCACATCACGACTTTTCTTCTTTTTCTTCTTCTTCTTCAATTTAGAAAGTGACACGTCATCGTCATCATCAGACTTCACCTCTTCCATGTTGTCTATGGAGTTATTGTCTATGGACGCGTCGTCTATGGGCAGATCTTCCGCTTGTGTGCTATCATCATCGTCTTCCGTTTTGATTGCTATTGATTCATCTGTAATAGTGTATTACGATTATATATTCATAATTTTGAATCCTTAATCGTCATACACTAGAGCGCTAACACAAAATGAATCACTCATCCCCTCCCCGCAGGCGAACGCGGGGGATGTTATCCATTCGGTTTGGAAAACATGTTTTTGTTATTTTTCAAACAAAACTGTTAGGCCACGCCCCTAATCGGTTGGTAAAACATGTTTTTGCGTTGTACATGTCTGTCCCTATGTATGCTAAGATTTTCAAATTCTTTTTTAATAGTGTGATTCTTCAGGAAGGTTCAGGTTTTTACCAGAGCATAGCCGGGACGCGCAGCTAGTATAATATAATATAAAATTTGACATAAAAAGGGCCTGCGAAGGTGGTGGGATGGAAGGTGTGAGTGTAGGTCTTTAACTCAGTATATCAATCTGACTCATAATTAAAGCAAGTATAAACACTGACCAATCTCAATTTCCATCTGGTGTGGTTCCTCCTTAACCTCCGCTTTGTCTGGCAACGGCTCACAATTGGGCTCGATCTGTATCGGTGAGATACTGAAGCGGGTCTGAGCGTGTCGAGACAGATCTGATGGGTTGTCTAGGAACATGTGCTGTGGAAGATATAGGTATATGAAATATAATATAATATGGCTTCAAACAAGGTATAGATTCCATTTAACAATAATACATTGTGTCGGAATTAACATTAGCACATAATTAAATCAAATACAAAATAAATAATAATTCAATAATAAATGACAATTTAACATTAGTGATACCATGTTCACATTCACTTACATAACACAATTTAAATTAAAAATTTGTCATTTATTTATAAGTTATATTAAACCTTTAAGTCTAAGTAGGTATCTATGAAAATTGTGTCATCAAGCTAATTCATCTAACGCGTAAAAGCACTTGTCCAATAAATAAGCAATTGGTCGCGTCTTAAATACATTTACATTTGTTATTATTTTAAAATTGCGCGGTAGTTTGTTAAAAAGTTTTTCTACTGAATAAATAAATAATCGAAATTAACAGTGAAAATATGTGGTTTAATAGGAAGCTTAGAAATAAGAGACTTTATTTTATATTTTGTGATAGTGACTAGCTGTTGCCTACAGCTTCGAAAGAACACGCGAGGTTAAGAGAGAGAGAGAGAGAGAGAGATACAAGAAGTGATGCAGCTATTAATTGGTGGCGGTATGTAAATTGACACACATAAATAAATAAATATATAAGGACGCTTGCTAGCCCCAAAGTAAGTTCAAGACTTGTATTATGGGATACTAACTCAATGATACTATATTTTATAACAAATCCATAAATAGATAAACATCAAAGACCCGGGCCAATTAGAAAAAATATAATTTTCCATTATGACCTGACCAGGGATTTAATCTGCCTTTATGGTTCAGAGGGAAGCGCTTTTACCACTACGTCACCGAGGTCGTCACATACCTTCCGGGAATAGTCATGGAGGATCTCGAAAGACGACACAATCTGTTTTTGAAAGCGGTCCACTGTCCGCACGGCAGCCAGGCACTCCCAACACACTTGTATGGAAAGACATTCTGGGACCTGCAAAATTAACATATATTTTATGATAATTATAGCTTTGAAAGATTTATGAAAAGTTTGATCATGTGTGAGTTGGACTTTCAACCGAAATGTTTGCTGTTTTTATTATTTTAAGTATTATATATGTATTGTAAACATTTTAGTGAAGAACCCTGATAGACAGCTCCCATGCTGAACGGCAGAGGAAGAAACCAGGAAAACAATCAGATGAGAGACATTGTAAGCCTTTATGTTTTGTCAAATTTCATTATTCTAGTTCAACTGGAAATATCCTATAGAAAACGTCTAATATGCGTATGAACCTACTTTTAAAAAATAGTATAATAGTTTTTTTTTAATATTTAATATTAGACTTCGTAGAAGCATGTAAATAGAAAATAAAAACTAAGGCGTATCCAATACTTTTTGTTCTTGTTTACTTATTTTATAACCTCATTTTTAACAAAAAAATTGATTACTATATCAACATAGAGTACTGAAAAGGGTTTAGAACACCCATAGCGCCTTTGTTATTATAAAATAAACGGAACTTACTTCGATCTTGGCCAGTACTTTAAAACAATCATTAATTCTTATGTCATTATACATCCTTCGCTTGTAATTTAAACAGCCAACACAGATGCCGTTTACGTTAAATCCTTCAATATTTATGTCTATTTCATTCATTTTGAAAGCATAAGTACAATAATATTCTTAAATATTTTTCAAACAAAGGAGACTTTATAGATTTCTTTCGGCCATTTTGTGAATTTGTTTAGTTGGATAGAAGTTGTTTGGACTTGTTGACAGATTTGTCAAGATTTTTCTTGACGTTTTGTTTCCTCTCAATTATTTTTTGTTGGTACATTGTTTTAGTGTAGCCATTTTTTTAATTTAAATTATCTCACATATTGGGAATAATTGTTTTTTCCTATTGCATTCATTTTGTGGTGAATGAGATGAACTGATAAAAATGAGAATCTTTCTTAAATTACTTTTCACTTGATTGAATTTACTATCTCATGTTAAGGTGAATTTAAGATTGTTTCGATATCAATTATAAATTCGGGAAGTGAAATTGATTGTTATGTGTTTCTTAAAATTTTAAGTTCGCAATAGCGTTTCAACATATATTGTAACCATTACAATATATGTTGAAACGCGATTTTAATCACAAATATTGTTATTACAACCAAAATTGCAGTGTTGTAGTTCATTTATTTATTAGCAGCAATTTGGGGTCTTTATATCATTGCAACACTCATATAACGTTACTATGACAGTGACATTGACAGCAAGTGCACAATTCTTTTCTAACCTAAAAATAAAAGTTGTTTGAGGTAAACAAATTATTAAGCGCATATTGATTTCTTTTATTTATTTCTTATTGGTATCTGTAACTTCAAGTTCAATAAATCAAAATGCTACCTCTATCGCTACTACGTACAGCTCAGAACCATCCAATGCTTGTGGAATTGAAAAATGGTGAAACTTACAACGGTCACTTAGTCAGTTGCGATAACTGGATGAATATCAACCTTAGGGAAGTTATTTGCACATCAAGAGACGGCGATAAGTTCTGGAGGATGCCTGAATGTTACATCAGGGGTAGTACGATAAAATATTTGAGGATTCCTGACGAAGTTATTGACATGGTAAAGGAAGAGACGCAAGTCAAAGCAAGAGGTCGGAGCGAGGTTTCTAAAGGCCGAGGTGGTGGTCAAAATATGAGATCGAGCCGAGGTGGTGCCAGAGGTGCGTTCGGAAACAGAGGTAGACCCGCGCCGTTAGCTAGGGGAGGCGGGAACACGGGACGACCACAGAATAAAAATAATAATAAAAAGTGAATATAGGCTATTTCAGACTGTGTATTTAATAAATTAAGTTCTTTGATAAGCTACATTGTGTTTAATTCTTATTCCTGGTTTCTTCTTCTGGTCACTTGTTCTAATTTGTCACGGACGGCACATTATTTATGCTCCTTATAAGGTTTCCTAAGTCCTGGAAGACAATGGAATCAATATATTTAGCTTTTATTTTTATCAACACTTATCTTGGATTCCTTATAAACTTGAATGTTTTGTTGACCAGTGCAGATGTACTTGTTCATAAGTGTGTCATACACACATTAATATCACTCACATTGACACATAAATAGAGTTAACTTTCTGCTAATCCGTTAAACTGTGGCTGTATGCTGTAGACAAAGTGAAGTGTCAGTTCTGGCAAGTATTTAGTATTAATTTCAATTGAGTGTTGTAAATTTGCCATCAGCATTCAAAGAAGAGTATTTTATTGATTACAAACATACATATTTTATTTTTTGTAATTTTTTATTTTATTTAATAACACACAATCACAGATAACAGAACTTAACATACTGATTAACATAAATTTGTATATCTTTTTAATTGTGATATCCAATGGAGATTATGCTTATGGTGAATTTGAAAACAGAATGTGAAAACAGCTAGATTAAAACTTGACATAAAATATATATAAATTAAATACAGAGACAACTATTGATTAAAAGAAAATTTGATTACAAAGTACAAAACATGATATGTAACTGAATTTTTAAACTTTGTGTAACTATCAAAAATGAATGTGTATTATGTACTATTATAATATTCAAGTTTATACATTGATTTTTACATATTATTTTCACCTCATTAATATTTCGCACCAACACTTACCTACTAACAAGGCTCAGCAAAAGCAATATATTGTACAGCCCAGTATATTGCTCTCTGAGCACTGAGTGTGGCTTTTTTAAATTACTGCAGCACACAATGCCAGCTCAACACGGACACACGCCGACGCAAATGTGTGAACATTGCGTAGCAAGTTAGTATGAGTGCTTTTATTTACCGCAATGTAAATCCAGAAATGTATACTGAATTCGTCTCATTTTGGCAGTTATTGATCGAAACAACAAAAGATCTGGGTGATAATAATAAAGTAACATAATAAAGCGCAAAAGACAACAGTTATAATTTAATTATAGCGCTCCGTTTCGCGTTGCGGCGTAACCGGCAAGAGACAAGCACCATTGCATAGTCGTGCTCCGTTGTGGCTTCGTTGTTTTCTATAGGTTTTGACATTGACATCCGTTGTCGTACGTCGACACTTCATACAATTCCTACGTCGTCGGACGCCCGCCTGAGAAATTTACGCGAAGCCGCGGGCATAAGCTAGCATGTTATAAAATATAGTATCGTTGAGTTAGTATCCCATAACACAAGTCTCGAACTTACTTTGGGGCTATCTCACATAATATGTTACGGCTGAACCCCAAAGTTCGGCTAGACCTGGGTGCAGTCGGTTACACCTAGGTTTTAGCCTACATATCTTAGACTAGACGTAGAAGGTCTATCCTACCGGTCTGAACCTAGGTTCGGCTGTTATCATTCCGAATAATGTTTAATCTTTAAAATTTATCATATTAATCATTTTTTATTTATTTGTCTTCCATTCTATGTACAGAGCAAAAGAATATACAAACTACGCGCTTTCCTTTTCTTTTCGTACCTTTTTTTTTCTTTACCTATTGTACCTATGTACTTTGGGGTTTATAAGTACATTAAAAAATAAACAACGAATTTAGTCTCGCAATGTGGTACATTGCGTCCGAACTTTATAATCCAGTTTGAATTAAATTGACTTTCTTGTGCAATATCTGTATCTGTACCTATAAATTTCAACACGTTTACCTGTCATTAGCACTAGAGGGGTCGACACTTATAGGTGTAGTTAGTGACAATAAGCCCTAGTGCAAAAAAGATTTGGGGCCCCCCTTGTTCTTATCGTACTAATATTATAAATGCGTAAGTGAGGGTGTACTTATAAATGTTTGTTACTCTTTCACGCATATTCATTGTTATTCTTTCACTGGACCAATTGTTATGAAATTCGGTACACGGGTAGAATATACGTACATATATACGGTACTTCTTATCTCGAAATTCCCACGGGAGCGAATCCCACGGAGCGCAGCTAGTATCCATATAATCGTGTATTTGTTATGGCTGAGGCCATCACATGGAATTACACACAAATACTTGGGCAACAAGAATAGAGTGGTTTGCCATTGCCATTTCATACTATGCAAAGTTTTTTATATGAAACTTTATTTATCGACTATGTTGGTTATTTGCTGCAATAGTGTCAGATTTTGTTACATGAGTTTTATGAACACCGGCCATTTAATGACCTTTAATGCATAGACACTAGTGAACTGTGCACAGGGCTACCATGAAGCATAAAACACGCAGCACGTCATTGCGCACACAATTTCTCTATTTTTTTCTACACGCACTAATTGCAATTACTTTTAGATCATTGTAACACTTGATTGTCGAATAAATAATATGAATAATGTCTATTTTCCCTAATATGGACAGGATGGTGTCTAAGGGCCAAAAACTTCACGGTCCCAGTGCATGGCGCCGTCTAAACCTGCATTAGCTACGCCACTCGGTCAGATCAGTGCAAAGTTTTGGAAGCTTTGAACTACGGCCAGATAAAACGGGTTTATCTTGACGTTTTGAAATGTGGGTTGAAACTTGCCTATATTCCTGCAGGTCTCTTGGTATTCTTGCCTCGCTGTATGTATAGCAAGTATATCTCGCGTGTTCCTTGTTTGTCGTCGTATTTTATACTCGACTAACGTAATTTTTCGCACGACGATGGCGATTTGGTATAAATTTTTCAAGTGAAAACTTGTTTAGCGGCGAGCGTTTACTTTTTGTGAAAATGTTAAACTCGCGTCAGGACACGTGAGTGACCCTTTCGAAACGACCGACCCTGCGCCCCGGGGCTTCGCTCCCGTGGGAATTTCAGGATAAAAAGTACCCTATGTTTTATTCCAGGTTATATTCTATTCGCGTACCAAATTTCATAACCACCCGTCCAGTAGATATTGCGTGAAAGAGTAACAAACATACAACCACATACGTCTTCACAAACTTTCGCATTAGTAGGATAGGTTTAGTAGCATATCCCTGACCGTTTGTTGACTGGCAAAATTAGTCTTCGCGACTTTGTATAAGGCTTCGTTGGTGTGCCTTCAAATGGTTGATGTACCTATGCTATTTTCGCAGTGCAGTGAGGACGTGTCAGGATACCATAAATATAAGACACGAAGTCTATTTTAAATTTTCTCCCTTTTCGCAACGAGCACGTCTCTCCTGCGTCAACATTTATGTTTAGATCTTTGAAACTGCGCATCGGATTTTGATACGGGTCGTTTAATAGATAGATAAATGCATTTATTTCTACCAAAAAGACACACATTCACATATAAGAAGTAAAAAACAAAATAACAATGATAAAATTACAACTACTTAGGTATATGTATTGACGAGCTCGGTGGCGCAGTGGTAAAGTTCTTGCCACTGGACCGAGAGGTCCCGGGTTCGTTCCCCGGTCGGGTCATAATGGAAAATGATCTTTTTCTGATTGGCCCGGGTCTTGGATGTTTATCTATATATGTATTTGTTATAAAATATATAGTATCGTTGAGTTAGTATCCCATAACACAAGTCGCGAACTTACTTTGGGGCTAGCTCGATCAGTGTGATTTATCCTAATATATTTATTTATTTATTTTATTTATGTATAAGAAAAAGACAAATTTATCCAATGCGAATTGTGACCATGTGTGTGTCGCAGTGATACACATAGACAGTAGATAGGTAGCTATACCTCAGATAGATAAAGTGATTCAAGACCAAGGTTATTTATCATGGACTAGCTCTAGCCCGTGGCTTCGCCCGGGTGCATTTATCTGCGAAAGCGGATTGTAGTCATTGGGAGATAGATATTTGGGAAAAAAAGTAGGCTATGTTTGAACGGGGGTCTTTAACTACATACATATCAGATTTCATCAAAATTGGTCCAGCGATTTATCCGTGACAACGGAACAGACAAACATACTTTCGCATTTATAATATTAGTATGCATTTACCCGAGTGAAGTCGTGTCAGATCGCTTGTATTTAAATAGATTATTAACAAAGTAACAACCGTCCTTATCAACCCGAATCAGAGACAATATGATTGTGGTATAATCAGAGTCCGGCGACCGTCCCTCCATCCGGCTCGGTTAATTCCAGATCGGCTCGTTTAACCGGACAGTTAAACTGCAGTTAGTGTTAATTGAACCCCTCTAATGATTACAGATTTATCGTGTAGGTATTCTTACATATATTATAAAACAAAGTCATCTGTCTGTTTGTTCGCGATAAACTCAAAAACTAATGCACGGTTTTTCATGCGATTTTCACCAATAGATAGTGTGGTTCCTGAGAAAGGTGTAAATGTATAATTTATTACGTTTTTTAATACGCAAGCAAAACTGGGACGGGCTGCCAGTACTTGACATATCTATGAGGAGATCACTGTTAAATAAATTTATTTACTAAAATTACATTTTTGCCACAAGTTGTTTAAGTTATTTATTTATTTAAGAACTTTATTGCACAAAATTACAAAAAAAGACATGATATACTTTACTTATCTGAAGGAGATTAGGCTGATAAATAAGTTTATTTACTAAAATTACATTTTTGTTACAAACTTTTGTTTATTTAAGAACTTTATTGCACAAAATTGCAAAAAAAAAAACATTTGTACAAAAGGTAAACTGAACGCCATATGGCGTTCTCTACCAGTGGAACATCAGACCGAACAGAGACAGCGAGGAGGTGCCACAAAGTGCAACTAAACAAAGGGGAAAATAAATTTTAAAAAAAAATACTCTATAATAAAATAATAATAAATAAATAAATATGTATATTATCGTTTGTATCTTTTATTATTATTAGTGAGATCTTATTGCAGTCAACGCGCGAGAAATAAACCAGTAAACCGTTGAGGAGTTCAAATTAATTTATTTTGTGAACATAGATAACATAGGTTGACATAATATTTGACGACCTCGGTGGCGCAGTGGTAAAGTGCTTGCCTCTGAACCGAGAGGTCCCGGGTTCGATCCCCGGTCGGGTCATGATGGAAAATGATCTTTTTCTGATTGGCCCGGGTCTTGGATGTTTATCTATATATGTATTTGTTATAAAATATAGTATCGTTGAGTTAGTATCCCGTAACACAAGTCTCGAACTTACTTTGGGGCTAGCTCAATCGGTGTGATTTGTCCTAATATATTTATTTATTTAATATTGTGAAAATGTATACTATGTTCCGCCATTGGGCATACGAAATTTCCCTCGTAAGGAGCCGATTCTGGGTGTGAAATCAGGCCATGTTTATCATGTCAATGCATTGTTTTGTCATGGAAACTGAAGCGATGTGGAAAATTACAACTCTGTTGTAGAAGCGGGTATAAGGTGTTTAACAAGATTTTAATATAAGCTAATTACTAACTAATATTATAAATGCGAAAGTCTGTCTGTCGTGTCGGTGCCGCTTTCACGGCTAAACAGCTGGACCGATTTTGTTGAAATTTGCTATGCGCACACAATTTTTCTCTCTATAGTTAAAGACCCCAGTTGAAATACAAGCTGTTTGTTCTAAAAATTAAACCCCCATATGACTTTAGTTGGACTGCTTGCTGAAAATATGTCATTGCCACAAAGAAGAAAAGAAAAAAAAAACAATATCTGTTGCACATTCCAAGAGAGATTCACGACAGCGAAGCCTTGGTGGTTAAAGAAGTTTCAACTTGAAACATTTCTTAAATTTCTAAATCAATCCAGTCTAAATATTAATAACTCTGTCTTTCCAATCGGTCTTCACGTCTTGTTGACTTTTCTGCTACAGTCGCCTTTAGCATGATAATGAGGGGGACAAATCAATTTTAAAAAACATCCTTAGTATTAGGGGTGTCGCTGTTAACATTGACAAAGGAGTTTAATTTATACACGACGAACAAAAGGGGCCGTGCAGTTTTGGTAGTACTATAGGACCATCCAATGTCAGGATCATTGGTTTTACTGGAGTTAATTTCTGTTTTTAATATGCCATTGTTTGAATTTTTATCGCTTTCTGGCAAACACGTATCTACGTTAGTAGAAAAACTCAATAACTTATAATTGGGCATTAATAATTAAATTTACATGCCATCTTGATAGCGAGACATGTTGCCCCTTATATTTTCTGTTACGTTGTAAAAGATTCAAAATCAAAATCAAAATCAAATCATTTATTCAGAAATTAGGCCTTCACAAGCACTTTTTCACGTCATATTCTAAATTAAATGATGTTTACCAAAGCTACAAACTACTAGTTCACGTAAATAAATCACGTAAATAAAGACCTTGTTTCAGGTAAATAAATAATTTCATTTCATTTTAAATACGGGGTCCCTTATTGCCGCACAATTTATGTTGTCCTAATACTTTGGCATACAGGTTTTGGCATGATTTTGCCATAATAGGTAGGTCTAAGGCATAAGTTAAGTTTTAGGTCAGGTTAGCTATGCAAATACTTATACTCAGTTGTGTGCAAACCGTTATGCGTAAGAACGTTATGCTTATAATCATATGCTATATTAAGTACCTATATGATAATTTAAATTTGTATGCTATAGATGAGACCCACCCTACGTGTTAAAACTCATCTTGCTCAGATATAAGTCAACAAAAAATAAAATGTCATCAGATTGTAACATCTCCCGCACGTACCCATTATCATTCATTTGAGTCAATTATCAAATATACCTAACTAAAGTCATTCATTCATTCAAAATATGGCGGGCACCAAAAGATGAACGATTATGCCAAATTGGCTATTCTATTCTTGTCATGGACGTAGGTAATAAAATATTCTTGTCAGGATCAGATACTATTCTTCTAAAGTAAAAAAAAAGTTGATTATTTAAAATACCTACACACATTATAAATTAATTTGTTGTATTGTAATACAACTATCTAAATTAAGTAAGTATATAATTCATTAAAAATGTTTTGCATATATTTTGATTTTGTAATTTTATTTCATTAAAAACTCATAGACGTTAGTTGTATCGATTTTTTTTACTTCCAAACGGGGTAGCGTGGCAGTAATACTAGAACGTGACTTAAGCTCTCTAACTTTAGAAACTAGGCAAAATCTATATATACACATTTTACAAAGATTAATATTTGTTTCATGAATGTAATTTAAATAAAAAAAAAAATACAGACTGGGTTCAACGACCTTGACCTACAAAAGAATTCTATTCGAACATTCTTTAAAAAATATAAAAACCGCCATCTTAGTCTAGACGGGCAGTAATAATTTAAAATATTCAATGGGCGTGTTCAGAACACGCCCACTCATACACCCACCGGAAGCTCTGCCTACCTCTATAAGCTTCAGTAAGCTTTCAACCGTTAGTTCTTGCACACGTGCGGAAAATCCGCGCTCGCTTTAAAAAAAGAAATAATTGTAATTTAAAACTATTAACTGTCAAAATTGACGTTCGATTTTTTTAAATTAGCGTGCTGTGACTGTTTCCGTATTTGGATGTTGTTAAAAGTGAGTTTTTTTGTGATATTTTCTGGATGTTTGTTTGTTTGTCAACATTGTCACGTGGTTTTGTTTACGTGAGTTTATTGACCTTTAGTGGAACATTAACTTGAAGTGACTAGGGATGTTTTCAGTGGTTTCTTAGTGATTTTTAAAGATAAACCAATGATTTAAGTAGATTTATTGCAAACAAAAATAACTTAGATAATTTTAAACTTTATATAGTAAAAAAAATATATTATTTAAAAAAATTGTGACATGACGTGAAACGTGATTTTAAAAAAATATAAGTGCAAGTGAAAAAACTAAAAATAGTACTCTGCTTTTAAATTGTTTATAAAAAAACCAGTAGGTACTTTTTTAAGTGAAATAATTGAAGTGACTATAATAAAATTAATAAAGTCGTTTCTATTCAACTAAATAGGTGATATTATAAATTGTAATAAAAACAATACATAATCCATATATATATAAATAAATCCAAAACAAAAGCAGTTCATGAAAGATTCCAATAAAATCAGCCAAATTGGATCCAAAAAGCGCCTCTGAGGCCCTCTCGGGGGCCTCACAAAAGCCGAAAACACTATTAGTTCACCCCTACAAAGAAACAAAAAAAACTTACCTTTTGGAAACACCAAAAGACTTCAAACGAAAAACGCCACTGTTGGAACTGCCCAAAGACTCGAAAAAGCCTAAACTATTTAAAAACAATGAGGAAATTCATGAGAAAAACATTGAAATGAAAACCACTTCGATTCAAACTAGCGAAGACAGCTGTCAAAGTCAAAGTCGCAAATGTCACCACTGTTGCTGTCAAAGTGAGGAGTCAAAGTGCGGTCAAAGTCCTGTCAAAGTGATATTCGCTCCAGCCATGATGCCCTCCATTTTTGGTGGTGTGCCAGCGTTGCCCTATGTCTTGAAGCAGCCTGTCAAAGTTGGGGAGAAGGTAAGTTTAGCTTAAGTATATTTTTTTAATTCCCGACGCAAAAAGATGGGTGTTATAAGTTTGACCGCTAAGTGTCGTGTGTGTGTTTAACCGTCTGTGTACGTGGCACCGTAGCTCATCAACGGGTGAACCGATTTGGATACGTTTTTTTTATTCGATAGCTAATTTTTATGCGGTGATTCTTAGATATGTTTGATCAAAATCGGTTCAGCCGTTCAAAAGTTGTAGCGTAATGAATATTGAAAGTTGTTTTTTTGTTTTAATTTGTCTAACAAATTTGTCTAACAGTTTTTGGTTTTATTTATTCGTATAAACTTGACTCTTTATGGCGATACAGAATATTGTATTGTATTGTTTATGTAGCTAAGAGGTGATTAGACAGCTGTATCAAAATTAGGAGTTGATGATTTTCTACCGTGTCGTACAGCCTACTTTCGAACGTAACTCCGAACTTGAAGAAAGTTGAAATGAAACCTTTTCTAAATATTATTTGAAAATTATAATCGAAATTTTCAATTACGGCGAAGAAACTCAAGACAACCTTAATAGTCTATTTAAAAATACATAAATAAGGATAGATTTTTTATTTCACAATAAATTGAAAGAAACACACGGATACTGGCTCGCTTATTATTTAATTTATGACAGTATTTTTTTTCTTTTTTTATCGGTATGTTTTCAGTCAAATTATTCGAGGTCTAATACAGTTCGCGCCTTCGCCCGCGTTTAATTCGTATCTCGGGTTCTAAGCAATATATCGTGATGAAATCTATTCAGTATTTTAAGTTTGACCATCCGCTGTACAACTGAGAAAACTGCATCACATTCCATCTACTTAGTAGTTTTTACGTTTTGCGCGAACAAACATAGCCCACTCACAGTTTTATTATTATATGTAAATATATGTATAGATATGTATAAATTACATTAAATATCGCATTTCGTATCGGTGATGCGGGTATTGTTAATAAGTAGATACCTAGTTGATTCAATGTGCATAATTTATTACGTGTCTATTACCCGAGCAACGCTAGGACGGGCAGCTAGTTCTGAATAAACGATATTTGTATTTTGTTAAATATAAAAAAAGAAACGATTCGAATTTAAAACTATTAACTGTCAAATTGACTTTTTGTTTTTTTTTTTTTTAATATTTATTTATGTTACAATATTTTTATATGAAAAATACAAGCACTGGCAACAAAACCCTATGAAGGTTTATACGTGGTAAGGCGAGTCACTACTCATTACAAATTTACTCAATTAATATAGGTATAGTTTTTAAGCATTAATTTACATTTGGTTGTACTGGTTTCTAAATTAATTATTTTCTCACAAATATTGTTAGGGTATTCATTCAATATAGATTACATTATTAAATTCATTCAATATAGGTAGGTTAGATTTTTAATTTGCGATTAAAACAAATTACAATGGAAATCGAAGATTGTGTGGGCGCATGTATTACATCTGAAGGTCTACTACGAATCATACAAACACGTAGTGCCATACTAAAATAAATTTAAATGGAAAATAGAAGATTTTGTGGGCGCATCTGACACGAGCTCTATCCACTGGACCATAAATCTGTCATGGCAAAGTGGATATGTTATCGATGCGTAATGTCGGTTGATTTACAATGCGTTTTTAGTTGTTGAATATCGATTTTTCTTGGATTTTTTATCAATATTATAGGTACATATATCATATATATATATATATATATATATATATATATATATATATATATATATATATATATATATATATATATTATACAGGGTCACTGGTATCTTACGCATAACCTTCCAAAGGCGACTAAGGTACTAACATCTTAAATTCTACGAGTTTTGTCGAAACGTAATAAATACAATTTTTTTTTACTTCTTTTTTTAGTTTTAATGTCGTTTCTATAAAACGTTGACTCAATGTTCGATTCCGCTACATAACGCTAGTGTACTGTCTCGTGTCGACTATTACATAGAGTTAACATGTGTAGAATCGCAAATTAGATTGTATTTTTTTTATATGAAAAAAAAAAAGACTACGAATCACGAAAAGTCGTAGAATAAAAGTTGCTTGTTTTGATGTACCCAAGTAGTCTTTAGGAGGTTTTACGTTTGATACCAGTATCCCTGTATATACAATGAGAATTTCGTGATAAAAACATATACAAACACTAATGCGAACCTGGCATCATAAATAGTCACTAACAAAATCAAAAATCTGTCGAAAGTAAAATTTAAATAAACTTCAAAATCCACCGGGTTGAAGTTAACAAATAAATAAAAGCGCGGTAATCCGGAGTCGAACCCGGGCCCTCACGTAGAAGCTATAAAGGTGCCGCGTTATGACCTGTATTGTACGCTACAGGATGTTTGCGGTTTGCCAGGTGGAAAAAAGTTAGATATAGGTACCTATATTTTTCTCTCATCTTTCATATCTTCATACGGGGCTGTGACGCCTTGAAGACGGGGTCGGCTTAAATAATAAACTTTATATTCGGACTAGCTTTTGCCCGCGGCTCCGCCCGCGTTAATTTTCCGGGATGAACCCTGTGTCCTTCTCCACACTTCAAACTACATGTATGCAAAATTTCAAGAAGATTGGTTGAGTAGATAGAGCGTGAAGAGGTAACAAACAAACTTTTTTTCGCATTTATAACATTAGTTAGGAAGTTAGGATTAGGATTCGGCTGTGACATTACAAGCCTGACGTTCACCCCCCCTTAGGAATGCTATTGCCTCTCAGCTGCCAAGTGTGTCGCTTGGTCGCATTCCAAGGCGGAACCCAGATTCAAAAAGTTTTAATGACAGATTTTTAGAAAAATGTCAAATTAAAATCTGAAATCGATTTTAATTTGACATTTTTCTCATAATCAGGTCAAACATATGAAAGTAATGCAATGTAATCTAAACTAGGTATACCTTGAATAATAATTATACGAAATTGACAGGTGTCATTTTTGACACGTCAGAAAAGGCAAAGCGTCGGAATTAGATTTTGTGTAAGCCAAACAAGCGAGTTACGATGTTTTAAATAGGGCCCTCAGTCCTTCTACAGTCATATTATGAAAGTTAATTTTGTACATTTTAGTAAAAGAAAAATATTAGTAACTCAGCTTCAAAATGGAGTTGCAAGATACACACATTACATAATTACATATTATTATAAAACAAAGTCCTCTACCGCGTTTGTTTACTTTATGTTCGCGAAAAACTCAAAACGGATGCACGGATTTTCATGCGGTTTCCCACCAATAGATAAAGTGATTCCTTGGAAAGGTTTAGCGGTTTATCATGTTTTCACCCGAGCGAAGCAAGGGCCGGGTGCTAAATGCTTGTAAAAAGTAACATCCTGTACACGACGTGTAAGAAAGAGCGCACTTTATGCGCCACTAAATTTCGTGTCATGAATATTTTCACATTTTACGAGTTTAAGTTATTCTGAAGAAACCTCTCACTTTAACCTAAGCCTGTGAAGTTTATCGTGAGGTTATAACTCTAGGGTTAGTTTATAATAAAAAGACAAGCAGATACTAAGCTTTATTAGTAAGTTTTCCTTCAACGGAAATAATATGGTGGTCATGAAAACGAATGAAGGAAAATAAGGCGAAACTTAACTCTAATGAACACACTCTAGTGGATAATTTATCATCTAGTATGTGAAATGGAGACTGCAATGGCAAAACACGCCATGAATCGTGACGAGAAAATCGTTGTATGGGTTTAATTCCACATTTAACGTAACTTGCACCGGTCAATTTTGACGTTGACTTTGACGTTTAGACAAAATGGCGTACTTTAAAATTTTTCTGCGCATGGTAAAGTTAACTCCAAAACTGTTATTCGAAAAAAGTTAAAACATACTAAAATATTTTTTGTCTCTTACTGTCAATTTCTAATATTATAAAGTACGGTCGATAACGACAAAACATATCTTAGCATAAACAGCCGAGTCACTACCCTCAACCATGTAAGAAAAAAAGTTATAACAAATTGATAATCAAAATTACCAAATATAATTCGCAGGTCATTGAACCTGTCAAATTATAATAACACCTATTGACATCACTCGAGCACATCACCTAAATCGGATACAGAATGGACGAAGTGGCCGGTTGGAATTTTATTTTTCTATCCTTATCTGTGGTGTGCACGCGACCTAACATAACATAAGAGATGGCGTACTGTTGGCTGGTAAAGTCTTACGGTTAATTCTGGCTTTTTCGTTAATCGTCGTAATTAAAGTCGTGGGGTCAATACTGTTTATGTAAGTTTATTTCGGCTTATTTTCACATCCGTGGTCGTTTCGAAATGCCAGTAGTTTGATTGTAGTTTTTTAAGAAATACTATTTACTTAATTAAAAATTAATTTAAAAATATGCCTGAAAAGGACTGATTTCTGAATAAGTACATGTTTTTAGCCATGATTCTAATTTTGAACACTTTGTTAAATATAAAGTAGATTGGTAACCCATCCAATAACACAAATGCCACACAAAATTAAGTAATATATTGTTTTAAATTAATAAACCTATTGATTCTGTTATGTTATGATACTGCATAGACATACATTTTATGCTTTATGAGTGAAACTGGATTTGTCTTTATAATTATCAATATATATATAAAACTCTTCCGTTGCTGAGTGACTGACAGACAACGTACAGCCGAAACTACTGGGCGTAGGAAGCTGAGATTTGGCATGTAGGTTCCTTGGGGGAGTGTTGATAAGCACTAAGAGGATTTTTGGAAATTCCACCCCGAAGGGGGTGAAAGGGGTGAAAAACTTTTATATGAAAATGTTTTGAAGTTAGTGACTTTAAAATTTGGATTTTAGTCGTTTACATAAAAATCAATAAATACGTGTTTCAGATTTTTAAAATATTAACCCTCAGCTCCTTCGAAAGGGAGTTGAAAGATTGTATGGGACGTAATACAATTTTCGAGATAAAAAGCTGAAAATTAGTAAACATACTCTTCATAATTTCTCTTAAAGAATGACCTAGATTTTACTATGAAATTCACGCGGGCGAAACTGCGGGCGAAGCCACGGGCAAAAGCTAGTTTAATAATAAACAAATAAAAAGATCTCCCTGATTACAATAAAAGCATATGCTATTGTTGGTTATCTTTGCCCAGCAATAAGATACGGTACGGTATAAATTAAAAATAATCTTTGAGTTTATGTGCCCGCCTGTACTTTCCTCCCAGCGTCCCGAGGGCTATCTCCCGGCCGCAGCTAAGTAAAGAAAACGTTATTTTGACAGCCCTTGACCGCGCAATAACCCGAGTTAAGTGACGTCTGTTATGTCCAAACTTTTCATGTCTCAATTTCACAATCGATCGACTATGTATTGAATTAGTCTGTCGATTTCTGATTTAAAAGAAATTATTGTTTGATTTATCTTTGTTTTATTTAGAAAACTAACAGTTTCATTATATCTGACTAGCGCACCGGCCTGGCTTCACATGAATATATAAACGAACATACAAACCTTCGTGAATATTTTTTTTAAATAACATCAAAACCCGTTGTTTCGTTTAAAAGTAGAAAGCTTAGAAACAGATAGATGACGCCGAAGGCGACTATTAGTTTTGTACTATGGAATATTTTGAATGTTACATGTACATCGAATACTATACTATAGTTTTTAGACACTTTTTTTCTTTTTGTTTAATAATTACATGGTATTTTTTTCATGTGTGGTCTGAGGGCGCACTTCTTGAAATTCTATAAAAAAATATGCTTGGGATTTAGTGAACATTCCAATACGATGTATTACGAAAGGTCCTCTCACCCTTACATATTATAAAACAAAGTTCTCTGCCGCTTTGAGCGAAGCCCCGGGCAACATCTAGTCACCAATAAATTTAAGAACGAATTCTTCTCTAGTGTTTTTCATTCTGCCCTGTTTCTTACTATTTACCTCCCTATACGACACATAAATATTATTAGGTATATTAAGTACCTACTTAGTTAATGTACTAAGTACTTAAATTAAACTGTCCACCAGTGTGCAGGTTTCCTCGCGATGTTTTCCTTCACCGGAAACAAGTGGTGGACGATGAAAACTACTGACTACTATACATGAGTCAGATTGGTGTACAAACTCATGTGGCACGAGTATGATTCGAACCTGGGACCTTTCTATTACAAGCAGGTCTAACATTACCACAATCACCACCGCATGGTGGACTAGTAAAATTCCTGTCAGATACCTTCAGGCGACTTGAATTAAATCATACCAGTGTTAGCTATAACAGAAAATAAGACGAGATAACAATTTTTTTATTTCTCAAAAACTTCGATTCGCGAAATGTATGTATTTCATTCCACCCCTAACAATATGTAAATTTAACGCAAAACCTACCCCATACGTCTTCCACGCGTTATAAATTTTAAGAGAACTATAATTTTATTCATGGAGCTTTTTACGCATTTTGCGTTGCAATTCGAATGTAATTCTTATATTTAAATTGTAGAATTACTCAAGTTACAAGTACGAGTACAGCAGAAATTCCACTATAACTTTGTTCTAACATTAGATGTTACCAGAACTGAACGAGTGAATGAAGTTTGGAGTAAAAATCACAATGCCAATCACAGATAAACGAGTATAGAACCATGGAATTAGTAAGTACTCCGTACAACGCAGTCCTTTTTTTTATTTTGTTTATTAAAGAAACTTATTATCATGAATTTAGTTAGTAATTTTTATTAAAGTACTTACTAAATTCATGTTTTTTTTTGTTTATTCCCTCGTTTCGTTGAGGAGGCAAAGGGTCAGCCCATACGGCCAAGTCTTTTGTTAAATATTTTGTTTTGAATAAAAGTGGCTTTAGTCCACTGAAGAATAAAGAAGGCGTAAGCCACGTTTGTATTGGATATAAAATAGTTAAGGTCTAAGGGCCCAGTCTTTAGTGATACAAAATCTTAGAAATATGTCTGTGACTGAATGACTGAATGATTTGACATCATTCGTCAAACTTATAAATGTCAAATTTTTTTTTTAACAGATTTTATGTAAAATTCGTAAACACTTTTAGTGTATGCTACCGGTATGCATATTTTATCTCAAAATTCCTACGGGAGTGAAGCCCCGGGCAACATCTAGTATAACTATATAGGCAGGATATTTATATGACATAGATATGCAAAGTCGGGCCGGATCTCTAGTCCTGCTAATATTATAAATGCGAAAGTTTGTGAAGATGTATGTTTGGATGTGTTTGTTACTCGTTCACGCAAAATCGAATAGACCGATTGTTATGAAATTTGGTACACGGGTAGAATATAATTTGGAATAAAATAAAATACATAAGGTAGTTTTTATCTGGAAAATCCCGCGCGCTTCCCCGGGGCGCAGCTGATACAAATACACAGAAACTAAAGTGACATTTAATATGTGGGTTAAGGAATCTTGTCCAAGTCAAAAAGTGCTCCCCGTAGGACACTAAGACAAGCAAAGACGAGTCAAATTTAACTTGCAAGTTTTACTTACAGACAGACAAAATCAGGACAGGCGAAATTACATGAAAATAAGTTAATTTCATCTGTATTAGTCTCCTTATGTTACAAAACCCTTAAATTACAACCCCGTATTGATTTGTAAAGCCTTTTTCAATAGATTAACTTATACCGAGGGGCTTATGGTTAAGTGGTTAGCTGTGTAGCTTCCTGCGTGGGACAGATTTATGGGACTTGAAGATTTGTGGTGTTCCCGGCCGGGTATGTTTAGAAATATCTTTAGTAAAGGTACCTTCGTAGGTATATTTCTTGTTTTATTTATTTCGATATTGTGGCTAAGACTTATGTTAGTGATTGAATCAACTAGGGCGGGAACAACACGCCTCAACTAATATTATAAATGCGAAAGTAAGTTTGTTTTCTTTTTACCTCTTCACGATGTATCTACTCGACCAATCTTCTTGAAGTTTTGCAAAATCCCATCCCGGAAAAATGACAGCTCCTGTGACAAATCACGCGGGCGAAGCCGCGGTCAAAAGCTAGTTAAACATAAAACGCGTACCACGTCAATGCGTCTACACGTCCTCTCTTTTTTACACGATGTTTACGATATTGAGGATAAGACACCGCATATGGAAGTTAGTAACGTGCGACGTGTATGTTTCGTGGTAGGGCTACAGGAAAGAAACAAAACACAAACTGTGTCCTAGATATCTAGCTTTGTCTTCCAAAAATGGCCACTTCTGAAGACGTCAATAGTTGAGACACTTAAATATTATATGATTACACCAACCGCCCACCATCTGGGCACAGGTGTTAGACTCACACAAAAAACCTAACACAATAATATATGGAAGCAGAATATAAATTCATAACACTACCCCACGAACACACGTCATAAATGCAAAAAAATTTCAACGTCATTAAATTTACGACCTTAAGTCTTTCGTTTAAGGTTTATTTTCTTCGGGAGTTGTTTCATATGGAGGGTGACAAAAAATATATTAACATCCGAATGTTGTAATATTCAGTTCTGATATATGGAGGTTCTATTAAAAATATATTGAATTGTTTCTGTTGTAGTATGGGCAGTATTTTGCTTATAATCTTTCAGCGGTTCAACAAACTTACATAAAAATTTACATAAAAATAAAATTAGGCGATAGAGTCATATTAACAAAGAATTTGAAAAAAAAATGCTGGTTGTCTGTTTTAAGGTACACGCTTATCTTCGGAATAACTGGACGGATTTGAATGAAACTTTTTATGTTATATAGCTGTTAAGCCTGGGCAACACATAGGGTATAAATGATTTTGATTACTGGAACACCTGATGGAGAACAATGATGGTACAGCTAACTATACGAAATATAGAAATGACGCCTTAACAAAAGCTGTTCAGACTGATGAGCATTTTCTGTTGATGTATAAAAATCGAAGGTCTGGAACCCCTGAAGAAGAGTTATAATAGTTCAGCTAAACTATAGGAAATATAGTTTTTCAGTCTGATTAGCATCTTCTGTATGTATAGGTATAGTTACACTTTGTCTATATAGGTACTATTAAATTTCAACTCCTTACCAAAAATTGTTCGGCCACGCGAACGAAGTCGCGGGCATCGGCTAGTCTAGTTATGATTGGCTACTTTCCAATTGGTTAAATCAAGTACTTTTTTCTAATGTCAAAAACAAAATTTTATATCGAGCTTGTGTGACCGTAATGTGACATCACGGATTTTGAACCCAAAAAGTATACGTGGCTCTTAACGCTTCAAAATTGTGTTACGCAATTCCACCTGAACAATACAATGATCTAATTCTTAAAATGGCTATTAATCTATACTTAAAAGCCTAGTTCCCGAAAAAAAGGGAAAAATAAAAAAGTTTCTAAACACAGCGCCCCCTCTCTGACGTTTAAGAAAACAGTGATTAGCGCAAACTTCCAACGGACGAGCCCATTTGTATGCTTATTAGAAGACAGGACACTTTTGTGCTATTTTTGTTTGTGGTACAAGTGACAGACTTAGTAACTAATCAAATCACTATCCTAACTAATATTATAAATGTGAAAGTAAGTTTGTTACCTCTTCACGCTCTATCAACTCAACCAATCTTCTTGAAATTTTGCATACATGTAGTTTGAAGTGTGGAGTAGAATGTAGGGTACCGCGGATAAATAACTGTTCCTGTGGGAAACACGCCGGGGAAGGCGCGGGCAAAAGTTAATTTAGGAAAAAAAAATAGCTTCCCTTTACGCGTTTTCGTCTGCATAGATCTTTAAATCTACGTAACATATTTTGATGCGGGTTTTTCAATAAATAAATATATCAGGACAAATCACACAGATTGAGCTAGCCCCAAAGTAAGCTCGAGACTTGTGTTATGGGATACTAACTCAACGATACTATATTTTATAACAAATACATATATAGATAAACATCCAAGACCCGGGCCAATCAGAAAAAGATCATTTTCCATCATGACCCGACCGGGGATCGAACCGGGGACCTATCGGTTCAGAGGCAAGCACTTTAACACTGCGCCACCGAGGTCGTCAATAGATAGTGTGATTCCTGAGGAAGGTGTATGATTTATTATGGTTTTACCCGAGCGAAGTAGGGACCAGCCACTAGTAAATAATAATAAATGGGTACTAATTTTTAACAAATACGAATATGATTGTTATTTGGGGAAAGTCACAGTTTTGTCATTTTATACACATACCACACAGACATTCATTTAATAATTGTTTCACCGTAATTGCTTTAGTGTAAAATAGTAATAACAAGGCAAGGAAAGTAAACACTATAGGTGCTGCTTATAACATACAATTATGATGACATTTGAATGTAATTATGACGGTTATTAATGCTGAGTAAACGTATAAAACCATGTAATGTAACTATATATAAAGCAGGTGATACGCACTCTAATATCAATTTCCCATGTTTGTGCTAACTTAACATTCCTACGGCTAATAGGCAGAATATGCTGTACCTTACCCTTTTAACAACTCTGTAACACCATGTTCTAAGGAATAAATTATCTATCTATCTATCAAATGTAATTTCTGCGAAAACTCTCCTATTTCTTTTGACTTGGGCCAGGCCCAAAGTATTCTTATAAAAAATTCGGGCCAAACTGTAATTACAAGACATCGGGAGGAGACGCATTAAGAACTTAGCCCATTGCGGACGATCCCGGAGCCCTAAAAACAAATTGCCCTTGGAGCCCTAAACTTTCGGAGCAAGGGCGTAGAATCCCGCCTTTTCTAGTTGATGTTCAACTAATTACGAAATGTAATTGCAGTAAGTTAAAAAAAAATAGAATTAACAATAAAAAACACAAAACAAAGAATATTAATTTAAACTAAAAACTATCTAACTTGAAAATACTTATAAATTAAAAATGTCATTTTTGACACAAGCTTTTATTGCTGTCAGAGAGAAATTGTATTCAATGTGTTGTGACAAACAAAATCAAAAACCGCCGAGGAGTTTCCTCATCAGGAGCCGTTCCTGGATACAATCATCATAATAATACGTATATGGTATAGGTCATGCTCATCATAATAATACGTATATTGTCATCCAAACTAAACGTTACACACGTTTAGTTTGGATGACAAATTATCTGCTTCGAAATTGAGTTGCAAGATTCCACCCGAGACATAGGGACATAGTTACATTGCAAGTTAAATAAATGCTTGTATAATAGCGTGACAACATTTTCTCTGAAACGAAAAAAATATATCAAAAAGCGTATCAAAGAAACGGCTGTCTTTAAAAATTCCGTTTTATCGGAACAGGGGCTTAGAAATACAAGATTGAATCATTGTTTTAAACGGGCTTCTTTTCTTTTCCCAGCGAGAATTGTGCGGATACGAAATAATATATTTATTTCACACTTAAAACTATTTTTGTGGTGAAAACTTGTGTTTAGCAGCGTTGTGAATTTTTTGTGATGGGTAAAAAATGTTAAATTCGCGTCAGGACACGTGACATTATTGAAAATTCGTAAGACGTCAAAAATACACAAGACGAGAGAGAGAGAGAGAGAGAGAGAGATAGATTCATCCTGCTTGTTTTTATATTGATTTTTGTACTAATCTATAAATTCCCGCGCAATTTGCCGCGTTGTTCAATAGTTTTTATTATATTTCCTGTTACAATGACTTAATCATG
Source organism: Plodia interpunctella (assembly GCF_027563975.2). Taxonomy (NCBI): domain Eukaryota; kingdom Metazoa; phylum Arthropoda; class Insecta; order Lepidoptera; family Pyralidae; genus Plodia; species Plodia interpunctella. Next base: position 3,520,793 of record NC_071322.1, read on the forward strand.
CTAAACCGAAGATGTTCGATTACAATTGATTGCTAATTATTAATACCACCATTTATATTCATATGAAAGAAAGAAAGAAAAAACTATTATTTAGCACACAAATCATTACATAAGATAGCACTGGACATAATATAATAGTATTAAATGTTGTACTAAAGCACTAAAGCGGGCTTCGCACTGCATGATGTCATGGTGGGAGCCGCGACACTGGTTCTCCGCGAATGCCAAAAGAAGACACAAAATAAAATGTATCAAGTGTAAATTACGACGGCTGTAATTATAACAATACCTAAACGAGCTAAAATGAACAATATTTTTTATAAATTATGTGTGTATTTTATAATGCAAGACTTTCGGTTGTTTAAAATGTACATATGTTTTCTTGTGTTCTTTGTGTTTAATTTTAAAGGATCTTTCTCTGTTCCTCTATTCTCTTTCCGTTTCCTTTTGCATGATGAAATGGCTGAAGGTGTAAATTTTTTATGATAATAATTATACAAATCCATACAATTCTATCGTAATGCAATGATTCGAGCCGTAAAATTGGGAGTCATTGTCGCGTGAATAGAAACGGGGACAGGAATCACCCCACGATTGAAATTCTAATGAGTATAGCTCTGTCTGTCTGTTCCTCGATCATTTCTCTATCATCTGAGCGTGGTGATTTTCGGCTGTGACGCCCAGGAACGCCTGAAAAATCATAGGTACGATAAATTCGCGAATTGAAATATATTAGGACAAATCACACAGATTGAGCTAGCCCCAAAGTAAGTTCGAGACTTGTGTTATGGGATACTAACTCAACGATAAGATATTTTATAATAAATACATATATAGATAAACATCCAAGACCCGGGCCAATCAGAAAAAGATCATTTTCCATCATGACCCATGACCGGGGTTCGAACCCGGGACCTCTCGGTTCAGTGGTAAGAATCTTACCACTGCGCCACCGAGGTCGTCAAATGTTTTATTTAAATGAGTATTTACTTATTTTTCTTTGTCTCTCGCGTGTGAATATTTTACAAGCTTTTATTTAGTTTTCACCTGTCCCGTTGTCCGTCTGTAGTCAAATCTTGCAAGTTAGATTACTACTTGAGACTAGGTACTTCCAGTTGACCTACAGAGTTGAAATTTCCCACGTGGCTTCAGTTTCCATGACAATGTGTTATTATGATTAGCATGACTCGATAGCGCAGCCCGGATCGGCTACAAACGAGGGAACTCCTCAATGGTTTACAGCACGGACATGGGTTTTTTGTCAGGCGTTAAATGCCTTATGATCTCTCTGACCACAATAAAAGCTTGAAGCGAAAATGACATTTTTGTAAAAATCTTGTCGCTATATTGTGTCATAAATATTGAGTACACGAGATATCGATATTTCGAGTATACATACATACACACAGTAATGCTGACCCTACCTGCTGGCATGTCAATTAACTCCCAAAAATTTATGCCGGCGCGTTTCGCCCCGGTTTTGGGGTTAATTGGCGCAGACGCCATTTTAGGGTGACGTGTGAAATATTTCTAACATTTTGCTTTGTTTCCTTGCAGTGTTGTTTCAACCCTGCTGATCGGCAACCATGGCATTCCTAAAGAGGGTTATCGTCAGGAACGCAGTCCTGAAATCCGAGTCGTATCTTCAAAATTTAAATTTGTGTGACCCTAACTGAATAAAAAAAACGGGTTGCACTCCGCGAGCGCCGGCAGAAGTGAAAACTTGAATATTAACGTTGTGCATTTTTGACGTCTTACGAATTTTCGATGTCATGTGTCCTGACGCGAGTTTAACATTTACCCATAATAAAAGTGCGCAACGCCGCTAAAGAAGTTCTCACTACAAAAAAAAAATATTCCTTATTATATCTACTATCTAAAACACACACACTTTGATTTTAAATCAATAAACTTTTTTATGGAAGTTGAATATTCACACACGCCTGTGAATAGAGGGGTGAAAAAGGTAATTTACACACGTTTATGATAAAAATGTCCCCAATGAGCAAAAGATTTTAACATCCCTAATCCAAAACCGAAATCGACGGTCAATTTTATAAAGGTGTGCACACATGTCGTCCATACCTTCAAAGTTCTTTTTTTATAATAAACTCGACGTGTGTTAAAAATACGTTTTTTTATGCTAATGTCATTTTTGACACATGTAATTTTGTCGTCCGAGAAATCTTGTTTCATTCCACATTCAACACAAAACTATATCTGTATTGTAAACTGTTGAAGATATTTCCCTCGTTGGGAATCGATCCTAAGGTGTACCATGTGGTTATGCTTATAATAATGCATTGTGTCACCTAAACTAACACGTCTATGCAAAATTTCAGCTCAATCGTTTGAAGATTATCGGCTACAAAATTTTGGTTGCAACGGATATAAGTAGTGCAACTACTCCTACAGAAATTGTAAGTTATTTAAAAGATTGGAAGCCTTTTACAACGCAAATGTCAACCACGAAAACTGTTCGCAACACCTCATACACGTACTGGTAGTATCCCATGCACAGTCTCCGCTGTGCCGCACGCCAGCGGATCTCAACGCATTCCTGAACCAGGAACCTGTGTGTGATGTGTTTGTGGATGGATGGAGGACACTTGTCAGGAATTGTTTGCAGTTTTGTGAGATTGACGAATGTGAGTCAACGTGTTTAAGATAAATAATAATAGTGTTTCTCTAAGAAATTTTGGTAAGTGCCTATTTTTTGTTACTAAATACTTTAAAAGGATACATATTGTGTACCGTTGTATTTAGCTAAATAAATAAATAAATTAATTAATTAGAAATAAGTAAAAACGTGAATATAAATTCGAATAATAATATTATCAGAAACAAAAGAAGAACAGATTAGAATAAAATGAAAATGAGTATAAACAATGCCAAAAAAATACAAAAATTTTCTCAGCTTGTTTGGCAGTCTCTTTACAAATGTTTTTGCCTCTATCAACTGTTAAGGCGACCTATCCCTTAGTCACCTCTTACAATAATATAATGGTTTAATTCTAAGGTGGGAAACAGATGCCTCGATTAGTTTAGATTACTCTTTGATGTTACTCTAACATTCGCAGGGAGTGTGTACGAACCATAATTTAATTTGAACCCCGACCGGCCGTCATCTGGCCAGAAACGATGAAAAAATTACAAGAGCCTGGCAACACTCAATTACGTGTCTGCGTTGTGTTGCCAGGCTAAAATTGATTTTGTCCTCAAACCTCGTTATGTTTTATATTCTACACGTTTTCGAAATGGGGATTAAGTAACTGTTTTGTTTGTGGTAAACCCACTTGCAGATGATTACAGTTGTGTGTGTGTGTATGTGTGTGTGTGTGTGTGTGTGTGTGTGTGTGTGTGTGTGTGTGTGTGTGTGTGTGTGTGTGTGTGTGTGTGTGTGTGTGTGTGTGTGTGTGTGTTTGTGTGTGTGTGTGTGTGTGTGTGTGTATGTGTGTAATAACTAGTTGTTCGCCGCGAACGTAGACTTCGCGAACACAATAAATTTTGACGAGATTTTACAAAATTGAAAATATTTCAAAAACGACATTAACCGATTTTGATGTCCCGCGAACTTAAAAATTCTATTGACAGATCCTGCATACCTTTTAAATTTAATCAAAATCAGACCAATGGTTCCAAAGTTATCGCGTTACATACCTATATACATACATACAAACATACAAAAAATGTATTTTTGCCCCAAGTTGTCTTGTAGACGGTTCGATGCAGCAACAGTTCACATGGGGTTGGCCGTACCTAACATTCTAAAATGTCGCCTATTCTCCATTTCGGTGCAGACATCACTAATTGACCGGCGAGCTCCCCCTGACAATTTTTATGTCCTTTTTATCCAGAATACCAGATGGCGAAACTGTGAACGATGCGTCTGCGGTGTAAGGCAGATTAAAATTGTTAACATTGTGTGTTGGCTTTAGTAAAACTTTTACTCCCATGACCTTAATAAAGAAAAGAAAATGTTACGATATTGTTAGTATTTAAGTTAATTATAGCATAGGATAAATATAGACAGATAAATACCAAGCTAAACATACATGTATATAACAACGATAAGCATATTATATTTTTATACAAGCACCGGTAACTAAAACAAGTATTCCAAGGGAGGGGCCTAGTTACCTGTAGCACAGGACTCTTAGGAGTCTTTTTTCAGGAACTAGTCTCTTCACAAAGTTTACAAGTGCAGTCATAGTGCTTAGCTACTTAGGTATATTACAAGTTTATAAGCGCTTCATTGTGAAGAGTAAATAAATGATTTTTATTATTTATTATTATAAATAATTGTAAAAAAAAAAAATTTAGCCATGTTAGATAGTGTACACATAGCGCTCTTTTAGGGTTTGTTCATCGAAATTTAAAATGTCTAACAGTACAGTATATTCAATACAAGCACAAATGTTACTTTTCTCGTACTTATTTGCAATTAGAATTACGAGAGCAAACATCAGTTATGACTTGATATTCCTTCCTCCACCTGCGGCCATTTTCTTTTTCACTGAACGCCATTTTAGGCGCGGAATAAGAACCAAGGAATTAGTAGGTACTCCGTACAACGAAGTACTTACTAAATCCATGATAAGAACATTATATTGAAGTTATTATATCTATAGGCTAGTCAAAGATTTAGAAAGGGTCCCGCGCTTAGCTCTAAGGTCAGTTAATTCATTGATTTTTATCTGTTACATTTCCTGAATAGTCTTTTTTATAAACTTACAAAGATTGCAGCATACCAGAGATAATAATAATAATAATAAGTAAATCACACAGATTGAGCTAGCCCCAAAGTAAGTTCGAGACTTGTGTTATGGGATACTAACTCAACGATACCATATTTTATAACAAATACATATATAGATAAACATCCAAGACCCGGCCATTCAGAAAAAGATCATTTTCCATCATGACCCGACCGGGGATCGAACCCGGGACTGCTCGGTTCAGGGGCAAGCACTTACTTAGCACTTACTTGCCCTTCAACCGAGGTCGTCAAAGCGATAGCATGTAATAATTTCATCAAAGAATAAAAATAGGTTCAGAATTAAATTCCAGGCAGTAAAAGACCAAGATAAACAGGACCGAACCGGACAAAACCGAATCGCTGACCGGTGCCGATCATTCAATTAACGGAGATCCAATCTTTTTTATTTATTGTCTGTCAATGGTTCTCAAACTGTTATGAAAAGTTACCTTATTTTTACCCCTTCCATTTGGTAGCTACATAAAATTTGTCAGTAGTGGAAAATAATTGAGTGTTGATATTATTATATCTCTCCAATTTATTCTTTAAACAGTTAGAAATTACAAATAGCTACTTTAAATATACTATTTACGTATTTAAATATTTAGCAAAAAAAAAAAACAGTTGTGTCTGTAACCACAGACACAATTGTTTTTTAGACTAGCCAAAGAATATTTACTTTAATATTGTAGCAGTGGTGAATTGAAATAAATAAATAACAAATGAGACAATTCCATAACTTCTCGTCGTTGTTCTGCGAGGCTTTATCTTGACCGTTGTTAAGCAATAGTAGCATTCCCAAAGGGAGTTAATGTTAGGCATGCCGGTCGTCAAATAAGAACTATAACATTAAAAGTTTAACTTTTACACGTCTGGTTTTTTAAACAAATATATGTGCTTACCAAAGTCTTTCTCTCCTCCCGTTACATACATAGCTGTGACATTCGAAGCACAGAATTTATATAAATAGTACCTACTAGAATTTATTTAACTAGCTTTAATAAACCCCCGACTTTCAATATTCATTTCGCTACAACTTTTGAACGGCCGAACAGATTTTCATGAAACATGGCTAAGAACACTCGGGATAAAATTATCTGTGACACAAAAAAAAAAAACTAAACGAAAATCGATTCATCCGTTTGTGAGCTACGATGCCACAGACAGACACGTTAAACTTTTAACACCCCTCTTTTTGGGTCGGGGGTTAAAAAGTAATCAACTAGCACCGCTTTAAAACTTGTAATCGTCTCTTGATAACTAATTTTTGCTTGAAATTCATCCATTTTGTCAACAGTTTGATAGTAACTGATTTTTGGTATCACCTGAATTTTCTGTACCTATCTATGTATATATTTTATCTGTGGTTAATTTTTTGGTGGGAATTTGCACAGGTGAGCTTGGGGAATTTATAACTTTGTATACGTTTATGGGGTAGACAGAGCCCGAAGTTGAGTATGGCAGGTTTGTTAGTAGAATTGATTCAACCAATTATCCTGTCGTCTACGAGTAGAATCTCCAGTTTATAGCCTTTTCCCTTAATTGGCTTTACAAATTGCGCGGCAAAACAGCAAAACTATGAACCGAGAGAACTCGGGTTCAATCCCCGGTCGGGTCATGATGGACAATTATCTTTTTCTGATTGGCCCGGGTCTTGGATGTTTATCTATATATGTATTTGTTATAAAATATAGTATCGTTGAGTTAGTATCCCATAACACAAGTCTCGAACTTACTTTGGGGCTAGCTCAATCTGTGTGATCTGTCCGTATATATTTATATTCTATCTATTTTCCCGGAACAATGAAACCTGCATCAAAATTGCGTGGTTTTAAAAGATTATGAACAGACAGACGCGGAGGGCGATTTCACTACATATTATAAAACAAAGTCGCTTCACGCTGTCTGTCTTTATTTATGCTTATATTTTTAAAACTATGCAACAGGCTTTGATGCAGGTTTTTTCAATAGAGTGGTCCAATTGGAGGTTTTACACGAGCAAAGCCCGGACCGACCGTTACTTGTAGTGGAGACGAAAATGTAGGAAGGCGGATCCGGCTCCGACGCTCAACGGCTGAGAATGTAACCGGGTATACGATTAGATGAAAAAGAGAGAAGGATTTTCCAGAATCTTGATCACAATTTTTTCCATATTCAATATTTACATTCATAACGTCTTCCCAAACAGTCGCTATACGAAATATGTCTGTATGTCTGTTCGTCTGTACTTCGTGTGTTTGTACTGGCTAATTGGAACGCGTCGTCGCCTGCGGGCGTGTAGTGATGGGCTCTTGGGTTAATATCGATACAACTTTTGTCGATAAAACTAGTTATTGTCAACATTATATAAATATGTAATATTATATAAATATAACTAACAAATTTTATGATGAACTAGCTTTTGCCCGTGGCTTTTCCCGCGTAAATTTCTCTCGGGAACAGTTTTTTTCCGGGATGAAACCTAGTACCCTATGTCCTTTCAAACAAACATAATTTTAACAAAATTTCATAAAGATTGGTTGAGTAGATAGAGGTTAAAGAGGTAACAGACAAACTTACTTTCAAATTAATAATGAATTAGGATTTGTTTATACATACTTATGGCTACGTCTGTACATAAGAAATATTAGAGATAAATAATTATGGAGGATTTTTATGGGGCTAATAGAAGCCAAAATATATTTTTTTTTAATTTTTGTCTGTATGTTTGTTTGCGCTTCACGCTTCACTCAAACTACGAATCACACACCACCACAGAGTGGATATTGTGTGCAATTATATATATAAATTTATCGACTTTTTTTCGAATCGTTAATTTCAATTATCGATATCAACACCTCCCCCTCCCTCCAGCTTCAGGTATCTTGTTTAAATATTAATCCTAACGACAAAGGGTCGATTGTGCCGGTCTATTGTTCTATTCTCCGAAACCGACGGCAGGGGGTTACCGCTGCACGTGGTCGGAATTTGTTTATGGTTATTTTCCACCTTTGTTTGATGTCTCTTTCGATTTTGCATGTTTTTGGTTGCGTTCGGGGCTGTGACGCCGCGAAGATCAGTGTAAAATCAAATCTGCTGTAGGTCAGTGTGCTCCGTCGTTTTCTATAGGTTTTGACATCGACGTGCGTTAACGTGCGTTAACTTTATAAATATAAATAGCTAGCTTTGCCCACAATTTCGCATCCGAGTAAAAATCCGTTTCCCGTGGGAATTTCAGGAAATCCCTTCTGAGTGCTCCACTACACTGTCCTAGGAAGCTACACACCAAATTTCAGCTTTCTACGCCCAGTGGTTTCGGCTGTGCGTTGTCTGTCAGTCAGTCACTCAGTAACGCAAGAGTTTTACCTATATTACATACGAGTATATCATATAGATATATTTCTACTTTGTCGACTGACGCTCGTCAAAACCATTGATCAATGAGGGATGGCTCTTTAAAGGTTCGGCTGTGATTTTGCGACCGGCCGCCAGCCTGGCACCAACACTTTTTGAGAATGCTATTGTTGTCTATAAGCAACATTTCTGTATGGGTGGCGTTTTATTACAAGCTTTTATTTAATTTACAATGTAACTATGGTCCTATGCCCTGGGTGGAATCTTGCAACTCAATTTTGAAGCAGATATCTTCAATCGATTGAGCTGAAATTTAGTAAACACGTTGATGACATCATGGATGATATGCGTGACAATGGTCTGGCAACTAGGGATGCCGACGACCGTGCGCAGTTGAGGCGAAAAAGTTGGAAAGCGGATCCAGGGCTCCGACGCTCAACGGCCGGGAAGAAACCGGAAAAAGCGAGAGTGAAACAGCCCTTATTGTTTTATTATTATTTTTTTTTAATAAATGATTTTGATCTTGTTACTTTTTCTTTTGTACAAGAACAAGAAAATCTTTCCGCACAGCTCCAAAGCTAGCCCGTTTCCCGGAGGACTCAAAGAGTTGAGTATTGTTTGATTTTAATTTACAACTCATTTTGTATTCATTAATCTTTGGGGGAGACGCGGAGGGTGAGGACGTTATTAGAGTAAATTTTATTTATTGTTTTTTGTTATTTGTTGTAGACTTTTGATCTTTCTTATCGAGTGTGCTAACATGGCTATAGATTTTATTTAAAAATCGCCTTTAAAGCATCTGACATGATTGGACATAAAATATCGTTTATTTCTTCAACAAAATTTCTACATTACACAATTAATAGTTATATTATAATAATTATCATAATTAACGATAAGTATTTTTGTGACCGGTGTTTTAGATAACTGAAATTATAATAAACTAGATGTTGCCCGGGGCTTCGTTCTCCCGTGGGAATTTTGAGATAAAATATAGCCTATAGCAATCTTGAATAATGTAACTTTCTAATGGTGAAAGAATTTTTGTAAACGGTTCGGTAGTTTCGGAGATTATCCGCCTCAAACTACAAACTCACAAACGCTTTGCTTAACTATAATAATAGTATAGATAAATTTATATTTAAAAAATGGTAAGCCCTTATGAAATGTTAGGGACCAACACTGTTTGAATGAGTTTCTTTCGGCATTTCTTCTCAGCAGTGGTCGTTCCGAAATGCTAGTAGTTTGGAGCTTTGGTAAATATCATTTAATTTACAATATGTCGTGAAAAAGTGCCTCTGAAGGCTTTCTCAATTAAATTATTTGATTTTTGAATTGACTACATGGTGTAATGATTGTTGACAAATATTGTGATTTCCTCACAGTATTTATCTTCGCCGGGGAAAAAAGTGTATATATCCCGATATACATATAGAATGACGCGTAAAAATATAAAAAAACAAATGATCAAAATGCCAAAAAAAAGTCAATTTAATCCCAGATACCTATACCTAATCATGAGGCGGCTAAAAATAAAAATACATGTTCAAAACGAAAGCCCAATAAACAATTCCCTCGTCGGGAATCGAACCCGGGACAGCTGTTGGAATTCAGCGCTAATACCCAATCGTCCCCGATAGTTCCCGCTATATTTACCACCAGACACACACACACACTGTATTGAGCTGATGAAAACTGTGTTATTTATATACATTGTTAGTAGACCGTGGCGTCTACACACGGACGGTGAGAATGTTTACATAAAATACTGAATATTGCCCGGGGCTTCGCTCCCGTGGGAATTTTAAGATAAAATATAGCCTATAGCAATCTTGGATAATGCACCTTTCTAATGGTGAAAGAATTTTTGAAATCGTTTCTGTAGTTTCGGAGATTACCCGCTTCAAAAATACAAACTCATAAACGCTTAGCTCTTTATAATAATAGTATAAGAAAAGCTAAGAAAGCGGACATCGGCTCCGACGCTTCGCGGCGGAGGAAGTTACCACGAAAACACTTAAAGAAAAAATTAGTGTTGAAAAATCACTATTCCATAGTTTCGTTCGAACATAGCATGCTCGGATAATCAATAAAATAAGTTATTTTATAAAATCTGTTTGCGTGTGATTAATATATATACATATATATATATTTTAGTAGCTGCGCCCCGGGGCTTCGTTTCGGGAATTTCGGGACAAAAAGTAACCTATGTGTTATTCCAGGTTATATTCTACCCATGTACCAAATTTCTGAACAATTGGTCCAGTAGATAATTCTTCTTTCACCTTTATAATATTACTAATATTACTTGGGAATTGTGTGTAAGGTTTTATATATTGTCATATATATACCTGTTTTCTAAAAGAATTACTATACAAATTTTAGGTCATTGGTATATATACTAAAATGCGAAAGTTTGTGAGGATGTCTGTAGGTTTGTTAGTCTTTCACGCAAAATCTATTGGACGGATTGTTATGAAATTCAGTACACGGGTAGAATATAACCTGGAATATCACATAGGGAACTTTTTATCCCGAAATTCCCATGGGAGCGGAGCCCCGGGCGCTGCTAGTATGATATGCCTGTGTATGCAAATGTTATATTTCGTATGCAACGTCTAATAGGTAGTATTACTGCACATTTATCCCGCCAGAGTGCAGCACTGTATGTTAGGTACACAAAAGCTTTGCCGCCTTTTGCTATGTCGATTAATACGCTTATTTTAGAGTACTTTATTAATACTTTCATTATGTAAGCATTCGTTTGTGAAAATATACAACAATGTAGCATATTCGGGTGCCGAAATATTGGGAAAAATCGTTTTCCATAAGATAGGAAAACTTAGAAAACTATGGGATACGCTTCACGCTGTAAAATGTTCGAGCCAGTAAACGGCCGAAAAGAAGCTCGGAACACTCCACACGTAAAGACTTATTAAAATATGGACTTCATACAGGTAAGATATTCAGTGAAAATCACGTTTATATCAGTTTATGACCACATTTGACCATATAATGCAGAACATAACCTAAAATAATGTTATTATTTTCAGGATAATCCACTAAATCCTTCCTTTTTCCTTTAAACTCGCACCACGATTGCGTAGAAGTTATTTTTGGTCGTAAATCTGCAACCATATTGAAAATTGGCGCTTTTTGCCTCCATTGGCAATGTTTGTGTAATATGCCTTATTCCATGGCCGTGTGTAAACTAATTTGAACACCCAGTTTTGTCACTACACATTATTCACGCTAGCTAACAGACAGTTACAAATGTGTCCATCTTCTGAACTACTGTAATATAATGTCTTCAAGACACATTATACACGATTTTAGATTAACATATCAATATAATTGTCGATTTGGCACAATTCCTAATAGTTTAATAGCGTTGTTTGCGGTTGTTTATTAATTTGGTACAAAATGGCGGCAATAGGATTCATTTCAGAAACATTTGTCATTTTGATATGTTTTTTTAGCGTCGTCATAGAAAAACAGATATAGGCAATGTTACTGGTATGTATTTAGGTGCTATTTACAATTTGGTAAGGTACCTTAACGCGTTAGTTCGACTCACAATAGGGCATATTACGCAAAGCTCAGCGCAGATGGCGCTACTGGTACAATTAAGGTACACAATCATTGCTAATGGAGGCAAAAAGCGCCAATTTTCAATATTGTTGCAGATTTACGACCAAAAATACCTTCTACGCAGTCGTGGTGCGAGTTTAAAGATTTAGTGGATTATCCTGAAAATAATAATACTATTTTAGGTTATGTTCTGCATTATTTGGTCAACTGTGGTCATAAACTGATATAAACTTGATTTTGACTGAAGATCTTACCTGTATGAAGTCCATATTTTAACAGGTCTTCAAGTGTGAAGTGTTTCGAGCTTCTTTTCGACCATTTTTATATTAATTTTACAGCGTGAGGCGTATTCCATAGTTATCTAAGTTTTTCTATCTTATGGAAAACAATTTTTCCCAATATTTCGGCACCCGAATATGCTACATTGTTGTATATTTTCACAAACGAATGTTTACATAATGAAAGGGTTAATAAAGTACTCTAAAATAAACGTTTTAATCGACATAGCAAAAGGCGGCAAAGCTTTTGTATACCTAACAAACAGTGCTGTACTCTGGCGGGATAAATGTGCAGTAATACTCCCTATTGCTAGTTTTTGAAGTTGAAATTTCCATAGACAAATAAAATTTGTACTATTTAATAACTAAAAAAAATAATTAAAATTAAACTTTAAACTAAATAATAAAAAATAACCTATTGCAAGATATACACGTGTTATGTATTTATTCATAGTCTTAGCATTTAAACTTACTTAACTTATTTCTTTGTCTCAAAGAAAAAACAAAACGGAAATAGTATGATAAAAATTTTTGATACTTTCAAATATTTTTCCCCCGCAACGTGTTACAAAACCGCGTTCCCCTCATTATACTAGTCCCTTAGAAAGGACATTTAGCTTTGAATAGATAAAGCAACAATGAATATTCATGTTGAATGAATATTTGAATATCCACCCTCGTTAAGATGTTTTACAGAAGTTTTTAAAAGATATAAGGTTTGTGTTTGGCGGAAAATTTTCAGTTTAAAATTTTCTTTTTATGAAAGTTTCAGCTTTAAAAATTGGTCAAGTGCGAGTCCGTTTTGTCTATTGAGCGTTCCGTACCAAACAGTTGTAGATAATTGTGAATTGAATGGGGTCCCTTTTTTTCGCATAATCTGTTTTGTCCTATTATTCTTTGGCGTACCAGTTTTGGCATAAAATATTTTGGCATAATAGGTCTAAGGCATAATTGTTTTTTGGCATACGGGCAAATGTGGCACAATTAACTTTTAGGTTGCTTCAAATAGTTATGCGTAACCATTAAGCGATAAGCTTCAAAATCATTATGCCGTAATACAGTATGCTATATTATATTATGGCTTATATATGTATATTGTATATAGTATATGGGTATAAATTAAATTAGAATTCAATAGGTACCCTTCAAAATTATTACCTACTATACTAGCCCTAATTCACCCTACGGAACCATACCATATTACGGTCCCTTTAGCATAAAGGGCTGGACCATAAATTCATACGAACTGAAGTGGCTATTAATTGCAGATACTTCCAAAACAGAAAGCCTATACTGGAGATTTTAAAATTATGGATGAATAGAAATTCTATTAATATTTACGTATTCACTCAAAATATTATACATCTTTGTTTATATAACGTTATACCAGTGCTAGATATTGCTCTCTCCCTCATTTTCACGTGTGTCATTCTTGGCTGTGACGCTTCGAGGCCATGAAGGGCCCAGTTAACCGTTAAGCGAATAAGAAACAAAACAAAAGTTAGACTGGTAGAGTCTTTGTCAATATCAAGATAAATATAGCACAAGAAATCAAATACTCGTATACATTACGAATTCCAAATTTTGTATGTGTACGTAAAAAACACTAAACCTTCCTCTGGAATCATAATATCTATTAATTATCTATTAATACGACACAGACAGACACTTTGTTTTATAATATGTAATAATAATGATAGTTTAAGTTATTTTGTCACCCGAACAAGATACCGATTTTGATAGATCTATATGTGATGTTTTCTTCAATAAATAAATAAATGTTCCAATGCTCAATATAGCGTAGCTTTGAAATGTAGAAAATTGGATAAAAAATAGACCTGTCAGTCACATCTTGACTGGAGATATTTGTTCGTCTGTACGGATTTAACGCCAGAACTGAAAATCGCGGCCCCTCTGCCAAGCGAGTGCACAATTTGTTCATAGTCTTACGCGCTGTCGCTGATATGGAGGATTAAATAGTTTTGATCATTTTCTTAAGTATATATATTCATACTCCTCTCTATTCTGCCTCGCTAAGTATTATCATTGCTTCTATCTACTACATATACTATCAGTACATACTTATGTGCATTATTGAATGAATGAATTTATTGCCAACAATTAAACACCACAACACAAAATAATGATAACATGTAAATAAAAATCACATCGTACAAAGTGTGTAAGCACAGTTGTCACGTTGTGGGTTCATTCATTATTATATATATATATATATATATATATATATATATATATATATATATATATATATATATTAGGACAAATCACACAGATTGAGCTAGCCCCAAAGTAAGTTCAAGACTTGTTATGGAATACTAACTCAACGATACTATATTTTATAACAAATACATATATAGATAAACATCCAAGACCCGGGCCAATCAGAAAAAGATCATTTTCCATCATGACCCGACCGGGGATCGAAACCGGGACCTCTCGGTTCAGTGGCTAGAACCTTACCACTGCGCCACCGAGGTCGTCATTCAGCATATGTTGCAGTGACATCAGTAACTTCCAATGGATCTACCGCGAATGGGTCACGGAACATGGGCGAGTGTGGCACAAAATACACAAATCATATAGAGTATAATTGTTTTGACCCAATGGGTATAGTATTCTCCTACAACTGTTTCATTTTCAACAAAATATATTACAATACAGTTTATACTGTTTTTGCACTGTATATAAATTATGTCATATATATATATATATATATATATATATATATATATATATATATATATATATATAATAGTTGTGTGTTCTAGTGTTCAACTTTTTTTTAACTTATTTAGATTTTTTTTGGTGAGGACCTTTAATTGGCTCCTTTGCTATCTAGTTTTATGTCTAATTGTTTATATAAATGTAGCTGTTAGTCTTCCTGTTAAAATTAAATTAAAATTATATTTGCACACAATTATGTAGGATAGTGTTTTTATGTACCTAATCATTATTACACGTGTATTGCAATTAAACCTTCCTTTTTCAAGGAGAAGCACAACAAGAAGAAGATTTCTTATGATTTGCTGAAAAAATTTTCGGTTGATAACAACAAATAATGGAAACAAAATTACACCTAACTTATTACAAATTTATTTCTTTTAATTACAGATTTTGATTATATCTTCGTATTGATATTTATTAGTACTAGAACGTGTTGGGTCCACAATCTCGGTTGTTCTGGGTAACTGATAAGAGTCCAGTCCAGTGAGACCGGTAAATAAATGACATCTTTATTTTGCTTAACTCTAGCTTATATACTATTAATAGTTATGACGTTGTTGGATCGACCCTTCAGTCACACGTTTCTCTTGGACGTGATGTGCTGACACAATGTTACATGAAAATAGGCGCATAGATTATTTTATTTCCTTCAACACATCACGTCCAGGGTCGCAACAGTATTCCCCTCTCTGAGAAAAATAAAAAATTACAAACTTAACAACAAATATAAACAATTGAAATAGCTTTTCTGCGTCTTCATCATATATAATATCTTCAAACACAAGTCTCGAACTTACTTTGGGGCTAGCTCAATCTGTGTGATTTGTCCTAATAAAATTCAAATTCAAAATTTTCATTCTTTATTCAATTTAGGATGATATACATCATTTATTGACATCAAAAATTACTTAAACTAAGTCTACTGCCGGCTTCCAAAGCGCAGGTGAAGAAGAAGCGGCGCAACAAACTTCACCGCAGCCTTTTCTCCAAGGACGTCAAGTAACAAATATAGGTCTTATATATATATCTATTTATTTATTTATTATATATCTATTTATTTATTTATTAATGTTGATGCATTATTGAACATATGAAACGACAATGAGGGGATTTGTGGACTTTCAGTCCACAAGTTTAAGTTTATGCGATTACTCCCCGTTAGTGCAAGAAGTTCTATCTTGGTAACAAAGGCGACCCACGGCTGATAAGCAAAAGGTGTCGGCGGAGTTGGCAAGGAGCAAGGCAACGTGTTAGGCCATAGGCGGCAATAAGAGACTGAAGTTATTGTCGGCTGGACACTGCATCCTGTTCTCAACCAATCGTAGCGGTTCTTCGTTCCATTGGATAAAAGGGATAAAGGACGAGAGAGTGATTTTGTATTTGCGCGTACATTTAATCACTTAAATAAATATGTCCTGCCTAAATGACTGGCAAGGTTTCATACATTGAGGGCGTCTTCACATGTCCGCACTGCTCTAGAATATTTAGGGCTAAAAAGGATACTTCAGCCATTTTAAGGTATATCAACGAAGCCTTATACAATGCCGAAATAGTGGTGAACAGTCACCATAGCCGAAAAACGGCCAGGGAAATATATAGTCAATATCTTCGTATCGGCAACATACATAGAACGGATGAAAATATATCAAGGATCAACGGCAGTGGGTCGCGCTACATCCGCGAGAGCGCGAGACTCCTTATCTTTGGATGTAACATGAATTTAGATATTTAATTAAAAACTTGCTAACAGGGTTGCGTGTTTTGGAACATTTTAATGTCCTTTATATCATTAAAATAATATTTTATGTTTTAAACATTAAAATTTTCATAACCTATACATATAATAAAACTGTAAATTGGCGTTCTGTACATAGAAGCTACTGTCAGTCTGTCAGTTATCAGTATCGGAAGAGTTTTATATATACAGATATATAATATATATATACATAGATACACATCCAAGACCCAGGTCAATCTAATTAAAGATTATTTTCCATGTTGCGCTGACCGGGGATTGAACCCGGGACCTCCAGTGTAGCGGTCCGGCGTGATGACCATTAGGCCACGGAGGTCGCAAAAATAAAGAAATTATTGTTTTTTATTATTACGTACGAACTACTGCTCAACGTAATAGTGTTATAAACAAAATAAATCGGAGCTGGTAATTGTTATAGCCAAAATAATATAGATTTCTTAATCGATTCGGCCGCCTATCATCAGCCTTGGATTCGGCAGTTAAATAAAAATAATCTTGGCACAGCCCTACAATTAGATCTTAATTAAAAATAACAGGAATTTGTCCAACAATTGAAAGTCGGCGGCCCGCGAAATCTCAAACGAATACTAATTATAAAGGTCTCTGTCCACTGGGGCTTTACCGAGTGTGTTAAGAGGACAACATCAATATTTGAGGGTGAAGTACGGCTTTCACTTCACACTATCGAACCGAAGCGAACCAATCACAATGCGGTGTGGTTGACGTTGCGTCACAATGGCGCACTTTGATTGGTTAGCTGCGTCTTACTTCGATTTGATTCGATTGTGAATCGAATCACAGTGCGCCGCCATTTTGACGCAACGTCAATCACACCGCAATGCGATTGGTTTGCTGCGTCTCGCTTCGATTGTGAGAGTGAACGTCACTTCGTCACGCTCACAGTATGGATTTAATTAATACTAATATTAGGTAGTGTTTTTTAATCTTTCGCGCTTTGAACACATAACTACATATTATATTACCGCAAATACTTTCAGTCTGGCTGCGACCACGGCTACTAGGAGGTCGTTTAAACGTCAGCGACATTAAAAAAAAGATTTGTGTTAAGTTCCATTAAAATAATTTATGTAGATATTATTATGTAGGAAATTCAGGATAAAGTAATAACTATGTGCTATTACTTTTATACTATTATTTAGGTCTAATGGATAGGGACCTTAACAAACACAGCAGCGCACGCTGTAGCTATACATAAAACTCTTTGGAAATACAGAAGATTTGAGATAAAAAAGGCGGGAAGAAAATTAACTGCACTAAGTATAAAAATACGCTTTCGATCACACATTTACGCGTGTGAAGGTTACATTCTGGACAGTTTCGTAGATCTATATGGACACAATGATATAAATAAGGACTTAAACATACTAATTAGTGGCTTGTGGTTCCCGCCCCAAAACAGGACAACTCCAACCTAAATTGGTGTTTTGTTTGTTTGAAATAACTTTATTGCACACTAGTATCGGCTTCACATGTGCAAAAACATAATAAATTATACGTTTCGGAGATCTTGGCCGCAGTTCCGTCCACATTATGTAACCTATAGGTTACATCAGAAAAAGATCATTTTATATAATATATATATTATGTACCTATATCTCTATTTCAAATTCAAGCGTTAAAGATAGATAGACATTCGCATTATAACATTAGTATCGATGGATTTGAGTGTTGAGTAACGGACGGTAAGGTGAATATCGAATTTATATTGAAAGCCACAAAAACGCGCCAATGATGGCAGCCATTTTAACGCCCGTGCGTATGGGGTATTAATATCACATATGCTATATGCATATTCAGCAGTTTTGAAAGTTAAACGTGTGTTTCATACGTTGCTTTGTTGTTAGGGTCCAAGTTAATATTAGATTACTCATGAAATTTTACGATCGTCAGAATTATTAGCGTATTATGCCGGGTATGGGTGAATTTACGAGCGTTTTGACTACGCCGCGGGCTGTCATTAGTGTTTATTAAATTGTATCATACACAGTAATCAATTTAATTATCCTATTTTTTTAATAAGTAAAATACTAACTATTGGTACAATGTTAATTTTATAAATGATTAATTAAAAAAATATATTCTGAAAAAAAAAATTGGAACACTAATGAAGCGCTACACGTAGCGTTCAAACGCTATTCGTGAAATTACATTATCGCGAAACAGTTCGCTGAAATTTGGCGCATTTGGTATACCAACATTGCTGGTTTCTCGTAGCGATAAATATATTGTAATGGAAACAAAAGCGACGCGACGTGGAAAATTTCAACTCTGTAGGAGAAGCGGAATGTAACTTGCAAGATTCGATTGATTACAGATAAATGGGACAGTGGAAACAAAATAAATCTTTGCAAATTTTATCAAATTTTCAGTAAAATTGTCCGATTAAAATGCCCATACAAAGTTTGTGTGTTGACGTCAAAGCGGAGCATTTAACTGAGGGGTTAGTGCGGGTTAGCATTCCACTTCTCACCATCGAATCGATTCGAAGTGAGACACAGCGAACCAATAACATAACGCCATTGTGACGCAATGACAATCACACGGCTCGCTGCGTCTCACTCCGAATCGATTCGATGGTGACTAACCCGCACTTCACCCACTGATGTGATATTTGGTGTGAAGATAAATACTTAGTTGAAGAGCTGGAGGGTGACATAAGGCACTTTGTACCGCGAGTGGAGTCGCTGGCAACAGCTAGTACTACTAATATTGTAAATGCGAAAGTTTGTTATACTTTTACGCAAAATCTACTGGACCGATTGTTACGAAATTTGGTACACGGATAGAATATACTCTGGACTAACACATAGGGTACTTGTTATCCGGAAATTCCCACGGGAGCGAGCCCTGGGGCGCAGCTAGTAAGTCTATAAATCATTTGCAATTTCGTTCCTAACCTATACCTAGTCGTAACCAACTGAAACGTTTCAGTCTAGCCGCTAAAAGCCTGTCTAGATTGCTACAGCCTAGCTTTTAACCTAGGTCGGAAGCCAAATCGTCTGGACATCGAGGTATAGGTACTATAAATAACTTCCTAAGTAAGGAGGAAAATGAAAAATGACTCTTTACACAACTGACCTAACAAGGAGTTTCATGTTTTTACAGTACGTTGTAAGTTTCTTTATTGGAATATTGCTGGAGCGTTAAAGGGTATGACAATTTTTTATTTTAATTACTATTCGAAGGCCCTTATATTATTGGATATACCTGTGAAAAGAATATTGTGTTAATGACAATACGTATGTAATGTAGTGCGACGTAGCTATTCACATCTCACGATTTCGATTTTCGATTCGATTCGCAGTGAGACGCAGCTAACCAATCACAGTGCGCCATTGTGACGCGAATTTTTATTTTAATGACTATATTCGAAGGCCCTTATATTATTAGATACACCTATGAAAAAAAAATATTGTGGCAATGACAATACTTTCAAACATATGACAAAAATAAAATCACACATTATTGAACACGTCCAAATAAATACTGAATGATACTTACTCTAATACATAAATTTAACATACATAAATTTATATTTAAATAATGGTAAGCCCTTCTGGCATAATAGGGACCAACACTGTTTGAATGAGTTTCTTTCGGCATTTCTTCTCAGCAGTGGTCGTTCCGAAATGCTAGTAGTTTGTAGCTTTGGTAAACATCATTTAATTTAGAATATGACGTGAAAAAGTGCCTGTGAAGGCCTAATTTCTGAATAAATGATTTGATTTGATTTAATACAGACATGAATACTTTTAATGCCAGCTCCATTCTGTGGCGGATTCGGTATACATTGCTGGTTTTTCATTGCGGTAAATAAAAGCACTCATATTAACTAAGCAATGTTCACGCATTCACGTCGGCGTGTGTCCGAGATCGGCGACGGTGTGTAATTAGCATAAGACGTTAAATGGAAATTACTGAAGAACTGAATAAGTACTTGTATTGAATTAATTTGAATACATATATCGTATACAATTTTGACACTTAAATAGTGACTAGATTTTCAGACGGCATATAGGCGGTAAAATCCCAATTTGAACTCCCCAATAGCACATCAATTTGAATGTGTTAAATCGCAATTAGCGGGTTAATTTCAACCCCCTTTGTTGGGGTTTTCTCCTGGGTGAACCGGGGGCTAAAACCAATATTTACATAAGTACCAGTGGTTGATTCGATGTTACATTTGCGCGGGAAAAATATTGATTAAATATCTATCGGATTTTTAAGATGTCACACAAATCTTTTGTTAAGCCTTCGTTCGCGTAATATCAGATTCTTAAAATTAGATTAATTATCAAAATACCTGATTCCCAATATACCAAAGCGAAATGTTCACTTGTTTCAACATTGTCGACCTCGGTGGCGCAGTGGTAAGGTTCTAGCCACTGAACCGAGAGGTCCCGGGTTCGATTCCCGCTCGGGTCATGGTGGAAAATGATCTTTTTACTGATTGGCCCAGGTCTTGGCTGTTTATCTATATATGTATTTGTTATAAAATATAGTATCGTTGAGTTAGTATCCCATAACACAAGTCTCGAACCTACTTTGGGGCTAGCTCAATCTGTGTGATTCGTCCTAATATATTTATTTATTAAATATTTACCAGCCTTGACGTTTCATTAAAATATATAAGTATTATTTAAAAATGTATCGATTCAATAGCTATGTGTTTTATAATGTACTTTCCTCGCAAAATACTTTATACAGGGTTATTGGTATCAAACGCAAAACCTCCTATAGTCTACTAGGGTACATCGAAACAAGCAACTTTTATTCTACGACTTTACGTTTTTGACGTGACAACGTCTTAAATTAGGTTGTGGCTGGGAGTCACTTATGAAAAAGTGTAACGCCCGGTAACGTTACGATGAGTCACCGAACGAGAGAGAGGCCCGCCGAATGCCTTGCGTCTCTCTCCCACTCAACTATGATCGGTCTGCCGCGCGCGTAAAAAGACGTTGTCACGTAAAATCTTCGCCCGTAAAACCGACTTTACAGGCAACCATTTTTTTTTAATTTCTTTAATTCAAAACTTTTACAATAAGTACATTATAATAATGTTTTCCTTAAACCACGAAGGTTTGTATGCATGTACTACAATCTGCATACAATCGAAGTTATCAAGCACAATATACGAGTACAATAATAAAATAGGCACATTTCGAGATTACAAATTGATCATGCAAACATTTACACCCCATTATTTAGCTAATGTGAAGTAAACATTACTTTTATAACACCGTTGGAAGCCGTAGCGTAGGTCGCATAAAGACCGGCGCCGGCGCAAAACCGGTATTTTGCATTACATCTACATGTTGTTCAGAAAAAATATTTGAGTTTATGTTTCATGTTGGTTTTAGTAATGCTTTTTATAAGAGTTTTAGTATTTAGAAATTTAGTAAATTTTTTTTCATATAAAAGAAATACAATCTCATTTTTTCGATTCTACACATTTTAACTCTATGTACCTAATAGCCAAGCAACACGAGACTGTCCAAACTGATTTTCACGATTAAATTGTTATACTAGATGTTGCCCGGGGCTTCGCTCCCGTGGGAATTTTGAGATAAAAATATAGCCTATAACTACCTAATCTTGGATAATGTACCTTTTTAATAGTAAAAGAATTTTTGAAATCGGTTTGGTAATTTCGGAGATAACCCGCCTCAAATATACATACTTACAAACACTTACCTCTTTATAATAATAGTGTTAGATTTGTTATGTCCGTTGTAGGTATATCTGTAACAAAAGTCTCCGCGCTTAGGCAAACGGACAGACAGACATGACATGAATCTGTAAGCATTCCATACGTTTAATTCAGGAATATTTAAAAATAAAGATCAATAAAAAATATAACAATCAAATAATTTAATAAATTCCAAAACTAATAATAAATTAAAACACAAAATAAACTTTTTCATTACAATATAAATTAATTCAAATTTCAATTTAGGACGATATACATCATATTGACGTCAAAAATTACTTAAATCAAGTCTACTGCCGGCTTCCAAAGCGCAGGTGAAGAAGAAGCGGCGCAACAAACTTCACCGCAGCCTTTTCTCCAAGGACGTCAATTAACAAATATAGATCATATATACACATATATACACTGTCTGTAATAATGTCAGTAATATTTCCGGTAACTTGTGCATTTAACGTGACATCAATCAGCTCAAATCCATTGGGAATGCTACCGCGGTCCTGGCAGAAGGGGCACATCCAAGAAGTCCTGGCTTGATGTCGTCAAGGACGATATGCGTGACAATGGTCTGACAACTAGGGATGCCGGTGACCGTACGAAGTGACGACGCAAAAGTAGGAAAGCGGACACTGGGCTTGGATGCTTAATAGCTGAGAAGAAACAGGAGACGACTCTACGGCAACATAGGGACCAGGATCCAGGCCTTCGAATATAACACCATACTGTGGATTTCAAACCAGACAACTAGGGACATTTATAGTCTTTACAGCTGACAGACAACAAAATCCGAAAAAGAGAAATGAAGTTTACAAAATAATGGTTACAAAATATATAATAATTAATGATTATGATTAAAGTTAGCTTCAAAGTTGACTAGTGCAAACCTGATTTAACTAATCATAATGTTAATCGGCCTTGATTTTGAAAGTGTTGTTAGGTGGTAGGGTAATCTCAGGTAGGGTTGGAGTAGGAATAGGCAAAGGCAGACAGTTATATAATAATATAATTAATAAATAAAATACAGACCCTTTAAGGGTCTGTATATATGTATATATATATATATATTTAATATACACCGTATTTTATAATTTAATAAATATTTTATTTACACCGTACTGTGGTACGTGCCGATATCGTTATGGTAATGAAAGAGTCAAAATGTGATTTCAAAATATCAAGTGGAACAATAATTTAAAATTTTGAATTTAGAATGAAAGAAATAAAAATCATGCCAGCGCGCACGCGATATGACTAAAGAGGTCATAATGCGTGGCGTTACAGTGTTATGACGATTATACCATTCGGGAAACAGTTCGCCGGACTTGGGTTCGGCATACAATGAAGCATTTTCATTGCTGGAAATTAAAACTATCATACAAACTAAGCAATGTTTATTTCGCGTCGTCTGTCTGAGTTCAGCTATGGTGTGTTACCGGCTTTATTATTATTTATTTTTTTTTATGACAAATCACACAGATTGAGCTAGCCCCAAAGTAAGTTCGAGACTTGTGTTATGGGATACTAACTCAACGATACTATATTTTATAACATATACATATATAGATAAACATCCAAGACCCAGGTCAATCTGAAAAAGATCATTCTCCATCATGACCCGACCGGGGATCGAACCCGGTTCAGAGGCAAGCACTTTACCACTGCGCCACTGAGGTCGTCATTATAATGTTATAATATTACAATATAATGTTATAATATCTGTGGACATTACAACATGAGTTTCCCCTTATTGTTTATCATTCCAGCCTTCTGCATCCAAGCTATGAACGCCCTGTTCTGTCGCATGTCTGCCTTCTTGCCGCCCACGCACTCCGACAGGGGGCGCAGATGCCAAACTGAAAATAAATCACACAAAAATATCTTAATTTTGATATTTGTGCCACAAGTCGACTGTACATTTTTATATGTATTTATGTATGTGTGTTAGTAACGCGATAACTTTCGAACCGTTGGTCTGATTTTGATGAAATTATAATGGTATGTAGTGTGTTAATAGAATTTTGTGATGAGTTTGTGGGGGGCATCAATCTCGATTAAGTCGTTTTTGAAATAGTCCAAATTTTGTAAAAAAAAAAAAAACTCATTTACGTATGAATTGACACGTGTTGTTCTCAACCATAACGTTGGCAATATCGCCGTTTTTGCGAACGATGGAGCCGTAACACAAGAAGAAGAAGTAGAAGAAGTGTCAACTTACATTCTCCATAGAAGCAAGAGTTCAGATCCAGTTTGCAATGGTTGACGAACACTTTCATCTCGCCTCTTTTGGAAACGGCGCACTCTGGGTCATAATCGTCTGGACACGAGCTGGGGCATGGGTGGGAGCAGAAACGACCATGAATGTCCAGGTTTGTGGCTCTGGAAAACAAGAAACAAGCATGTGACTACGAAGTCTACAGGGACAGTTGGGACATGACACGATAAGCGATTTATTATATTGTGGCGACATCTACCACGCCACATGCACAACGGCGCAGATGTAAAAAGCCGACCAAGCGCAACGAATAACAAGACACACAAGTGCTCCACGACTTTACGGACAGATGGCACTACGGTCGACTCGTTACTAGCAGCTAACAAGCCTAGACCGCGCAGACAGTGCGTTTTCAATTGGAAGCATAAATACAACCTCTGACACGACACCGTCTGTCGCGTGCGGTTCCCTAGGCGCAACACCTGGCCTGGCGGGAAGATCTTCCCATTGTGGCGGTCGAGCAAAACCTAATCTCCCGCTACAATAATCATTAGATTTGCCCACAACTGCATATGTGAGCAAACATCCGATTCCCGTGGGAATTTCAGGAATCCCTTCTTAGTGCTCCCCTACACTGTCCAAATTTCAGCTTTTTAAGCCCAGTAGTTTCGGCTGTGCATTGTCTGTCAGTCAGTCACTCAGTAACGCAAGAGTTTTCATATTAATAGGTTAAGATTATGATACGAACCGTTTTTTATTTAATACCTACTAGATGTTGCCCGGGGCTCCGCTCCCGTTGGGATTTTGAGATAAAATATAGCCTATAGCAATCTTGGATAATGTACCTTTCTAATGGTGAAAGAATTTTTCAAATCGGTTCGGTAGTTTCGGAGATTACCCGCCTCAAACATACAAACACAAACTCACAAACGCTTACCTCTTTATAATAATAGTATAGATAGCAGATGTTACGACCTCGCTGTCGAAACCAGACTGGACTGTTTGCTGTGTGAAGTTGTTGTGGTGAATGTAGATTATCAATAATCACATACACACACGTTAATTTTTGATTTAGTCCATATTCTTCAAAGGGACGATAGATTAATATTAAATCACCTTCTGGAAGAAAAACTCCTGCGTTTCAAGTTCAGGTTCTCCGTGGGTGGAGATGGTGAAGGTAGGTGTGGCACCAATCTAGGTCTCATGAGGAGATGGGCTCCGACATTATGACAACGTTCCTTCAATACTTGCTTGTATCCTGAAACATTGTTAGAAATTGTTAAATAGTCTCTCATCTGAGTTAATTTGGTTACTTCTTACACCATTAAGCTTTGGAGTAAGCTTTTCTACTTTTTCTCCTTCTCTTTATATGGTTTACAGCTTAGTTGTCTGGCAATTGGAACGAATATCCTTTTTGACACCTTCAAGCGAACTTTTTGTGTTCGCTCTTTCTGCCAGGCCACGTCAACGACATGGCCAGACATTGATTCCCTATCTAATTTATCGCTTTGCGCAAGACGTATCAGCGTAGCGACGGATTTTCTACTTTCTTTTACACGATATGGTAAAAAGAGACGGAATTTGGCCGTTAGTAACGCGTCACGTGTTTGTATGTTTTGCGCCAGGCGTTCTGGACTTTATCTCGTTCAAAAACGATCTTTTGGCTTACCTTCATAAAATTTAGGATATTACTCACGATTTTCTTCATGATTGAAGTTACAATTTACTTTCCTGAAGAAGCACTCGTTCAGGAACAGCCGGTATCTCCACTCGTGATTTTCCTTCTTGCCCCCACACACGGAGTCCAGTTTGTTCGTGCAGATCAGGTTTGTGCAGTCCAACTTCTTATTCTTCGGTTTCTCGTTGCCTTCAAATTTAAATGTCTTTATTCTCCTTCATGTCGGAATGGCTTATATTATGTATTTTTCTTCTACTAATATATGTCTACGGTCGTTCATCGGTCGATCATCGTTGATCTCGTTTTAATTTCTTTCATGTGAATCTTATTAAGAGGAATGAGCTTCGCTCCCGTGGGAATTTCGGTATAAAAAGTACCCTACGCGTTATTTCGGGTTATATTGTACCCGTGTATTAAATTTCATAACGATCCGTCTGGTAGATTTTGCATGAAAGACACACTAACTTTTGCATTTATAATAGTTTAGGAATTTATTATTTATTTTCATTATTACTTTTTTGTGATATGGTGTTTGCAACAATGCTATTTATTTATTTTTGAATTAACACTAACCTTCTCTTCTCGTGTCAACATGCATTTCACTCACTCTCCCCGTTGCGGACTTCTTCTCTTCTAGTGGTTCTGCATTCTTCCCGGATATGAAGAGAATATCTTCGTGGACCGGTTCTATAAAATGAAACTTTATCTAGAATTAATATTCATCATATCATGGCTGAGGGTCGTGACCACCAGGAGCTGTTGACTCTTAACTAAGACCCTATTGTACTACCTTATTCGTCTAATTGTCTTTTTCAGCTCAAATCTTTTTACCACAAGAGTGTGCAGGTTTCCTCACGTTGTTTTCCTTCATCAAGATGGATGCAAGTGGTCGATGAAAACTACTATACATGAGTCAAGTTGGTATACAAACTCATGTGGCACGAGTAGGATTTAAAGCTGGGTCCTATCGATCCACAGGTTTAACCATTACACCACCAGCGTTTCAAATTCTATCCTACTGGCAACTGCAAAATTTTCTCCCCACGTCGATATTTCCCATATCCTACAATTTCAAGGCAAGAATTTATTGAGCTTGCGTGTAACACTCTTGTCTTTGCTTTCAGTCAGGCTAGATTGAAGTCAAAGGGACTCAGATTATTAATTTAAAAATTCTTACCAGTTGTTGTTTTCTTTATAACATCGGCGACAGCGGTTTTGCTCACTAAATCACCAATATTTATATGTTTATTGTAAAATTCATTTTCAACATCCTCTATTCTATGTGGTTCTTTGTTATTAGGCACAAAAATCACTTCTTCCTCATCAACTGGAAATTGAAAAGTTGCTTCTTCGACTGTCGGTATAATTTCCGTTGTTTCCGTTGCAGTTTCTGTTATTACATCTGTTAGATATTCTTCTTCTGTTGTTGTTGCTACGGGTTCAGTTGTTGTTGTTTTTTCAGTTGTTATTGTTTGTGTTGTTGTAGTTGTTGGTGTGTTAGTTGTTGGATGGTTGACAGCATCGACGTGGCCTGCGTAAGTTATGATAACATCTTTTCGGGCTTCGGATTGTGTGCTGTGACTGCTGTATACTACTTGGATGCAAATTAGTATTAACAGTCGTTCCATTTGTGTTTGTTTTTTTGTTGATTTTTATCTAAAACGTAGTTAAAAATACTAATAGTTCACACACATTTTATAATACTATCACTATATATTTTTTAAAATGTCTATAATATGTCTCACAGCTGGGCAAAAGCCTCCCCTTTCTCTTTCCACGTGTCCCTTTCTATGGTCTTCTCCATCCAATGTCTGTTTAATGCCCTAAGCTCATCCGACCTCCTAATCCGATCTAATCCTAGGCAACTCGCTGTCTGTACCCGTCAGTTAGAATCCAGGTTGTCAGGATGTGGACCCATCTTTCAGGCTACATACGGCAAACGTGACCCGCCCAGTTCCACTTTAGTTTCACACTCGATCAATGAATTTAACACCTAATATGCTGCGCTCCAGGGCTCGCTGGCGTAACTTTAGGTAGTGGCGGGTCGTTGACGTTTTTCGAGCCAACGAAACTCAACTGTTTTTTTGTTTCAACGAACAACTAATTACTAGAAGTTACTAGTAGAACAACCAGTTGGCGTTGCCAACTGGTTGGATATAACAACGTGGCTTTATTTTGTCATCTGATTCGTACCGTTTTTGGCTAAACGCATTGCATGTAGGCAAAACAGTTGAGAACAATAATAAGTTAGAAAAATTTACAGTTTTTTCTTTCACACTACAGTTCGCTCGCGCGCGGCTACGTTGGAAGCAAACCAGTTGGGCATTTCAACTACTTTTGCAGTTATGACTAAACCAGTTGGACCGTTGAGCATAGAAAACAGTTGAATAAAACGGTTAGTTGAAATAACGCCCAGAACTTCCTTTAGGTTTTATCTCTATCATTACTTACTATAAAAGAAAGTCGCTTTCCGCTGTTTCATATGTATGCTTAGATCTTTAAAATTATGCAATGGATTTTGAGGCGGCTTTTTAAATAGGTGTGATTCCTGAAGAGTTTAGTTGTAAAATTGAATATGTTTTTTCCCGAGCGAACTCGGGGCGGGACTAGTAGTCAAAATAATGATAAAAATAACCGTTAATATTATTTTTATCAATCAGCTTATATCTTTGTCACTTGTTAATATATTTAATATAATTTTCAATGAACGACACGTGAAAAAATAAATTAATGACACTAAAACAAACATACTACAAATAAACTTCCCCAAAAATGATTGACGTCAGGCAGTGAGCCAAATCTTCAAAATTTAATGTTTTTTTTACGAGCTTCGGGGCGTCACAGCTCCGAAAGCACCGGGAACACGTGAGATAGAGAGAAAGAGAGAGAGAGAGAGATTAAAACAAAACATAATATTTTACATATTTAAATTAAATAAACTTAAGTATATACTTACACAATTAACGAACATTTATAGAAATGATTAATCAATTAATCGAAATAATAATTTGCTAATATTATGGAAATGATTTCAAAAAATATATTATTGCACAAGAATATTATGTATTTTGTAGTGAAGCGTGGCGTTCGAGTTTCGAGATTCTCGGCTCTGTCTACCCCGCCAGGTATAAAGACGTGATAATATATCTCTGTACAATTATAATTTATCCCAAACACTATCACAAAAAACAATTTGATTTTATCACGATATGTTTTTGTAAAGTTCGCTCAAGGAAATATATAAGTTTAAAAATGACAAAAATCAAAATTAATTACAAGTCTGATTTTCAGATTATACTTGAAAAAAATACGGATAAAAGTTGGCAAACTTGATCTAAATACTAAACTCTGCCTAATACTAGTTGCTTAACAACTAAACGCAACGAAACACGACCAAAAAAGCACTAATCGCTATTGTGTTTTCAAAAACAAAAGACCTGCTTACAAAGAATAAATTATCTGAACAGAGTATGTAATAGTTCGGCAAATAGAAGTGCACAGTTTTTATTTCTGTGGTGACAAGACAATGCGATGTCTCAAATGTATTGACGTAAATTTTTAATTATTCTTTGGTAGACCTGTGAAACGCCTTGATAATGCAGTATCTAAGAGACGATAGGAAAGAACTCGTAGATTCTCCTACTCTCTTATCCAGGATTAATTTCATTAGTGAGGTTCTACTACCAGTTCGTACCTCTCGTCATCTTAACATATTTGTTCCACCTCGCTTTCTCAAGAACTATACTCAAATGATTTTTTTCTACTGCAGTTTAAACCTTTTAAATAAGGACTTTCCAGATATCGATATGTTCTCACAATCGCTGCAGACTATAAAAAGTAATTTATTTAAAGCACTGTCATCACCTGAGTAAAATTAATAAAAATTATAAAAAAATAAACAAGTTTGTATGTATTTTATGTATTAAACTAATTATGTAATGTATTGTAATTGCGTGAATCTGTTACATCTTCTTATATAATATCTGTTCTTGTTTCATATACAACTAAATAGTACCTATGTTGTCAACACGCTCTACTTATTATGATTTTCTGTTAAGTTTTCGGCATTGTTTTGTCTATATCTACATGTTATTTTTATTGCAAAATATTTCTTATAATGACTGTTTGTGACAAAATAAAAATAAAGAAGTGATTCCTTCAAAGGAATCCTTTGCACGTCGGTATCATAACCTATAGATAACAACGGAGCACAACGCAACGACAATATGTGTTGCGTCGTCGCAATGGAGCACAACTGAGCAATGAGGCTTCACTTTTGGTGTGCAGGTAGTCCGCAGACTGTGTACTTACATTGTTATATTACTCGATTAATAATCCAACGCGCCGTCGCCGGTAGCGGTCACTGCCGCTGAATAAGTTGGTA
The DNA here is from genome assembly GCF_027563975.2 of Plodia interpunctella. Lineage (NCBI taxonomy): Eukaryota > Metazoa > Arthropoda > Insecta > Lepidoptera > Pyralidae > Plodia > Plodia interpunctella. The sequence goes on from NC_071322.1 coordinate 3,551,257, forward strand.
AGCATACCAGTTTTTAACAACATCTCCAGAAATATTGCTTGATATAGACAGATCAACAAAATTCTCCATTTTATTGTTGCGTCTGTTTCCTGTTTCCATGTAATGTTCTATGTAAGTAACTTTATTGATTTACTGATTGATTATTCTTCTTGTTTGCTCTCCACTTACTGTGGCTATGGCTGAAAATCAACGCGTTGCTCCCCGAGGAGCAACATCATCGTTGAGCCATGACCTTTTTGTATTGCTGCAGCACACATACACATTTCTTATGTGTGATTGTTGTTTACCCGTTTATTGTGTCAGTTATCTTTTTTGTATTAACATTGATGTATGTGTGTGTACTGTGGCTACAAATAAAGTTTTTATCTATCTATCTATCTATCTACTCATAAAAAATGATACATAAATTTATATTTAAAAAATGGTAAGCCCTTCTGGCACGATAGGGACCAACACTGTTTGAATGAGTTTCTTTCGGCATTTCTTCTCGGCAGTGGTCGTTCCGAAATGCTAGTAGCTTTGGTAAATATAATTTAATTTAGAATATGACGTGAAAAAGTGCCTGTGAAGGCCTAATTTCTGAATAAATGATTTGATTTTGACTGTACAATAAGTGTGTCATGATATGATATCTTACGAGTACAAACACACTTGTGTAGCCGTTAAGAGGCCACATCTACTTGCTATAATATTTTAAATTCTGTGCGGCCTCGGACGCGTAACACAGTTTTTTTTATTTTAGTGTTAGGTGGCGCTAGTAATGACCTGATTTTTTTGAGCTGGCAGAAGAAAGAACATATGTAACTACCTATTGTGACGACGTATTACGTGTTTACAAATGTTAGATCATTTATAAATAAACAGATATACATATATGGATAAATCACATAAACTGAGTTAGCCCCAAAGTAATTTGGAGATTTGTGTACGCAATGATGAGTTATGACGTAACGATTTAGGAGTCAAAAAGGTTCCTAATGTACTAAAAGTACCTACATTATAATACAACGATAACTTTAAAATGTAATGCTCAAATTGACATTTAATTTTCATAATAAATATGCATAAGTTATAGTACTTAATGCATTTTGTTTTCAGACTAAATAGTTTTTCTTTTTACAAAAAGTAATGACTACAATTTTATACACTTTGTCCCCTAAATAGAAGAAAAATGAACATAATAAAAATAAAGTTAATTAAAGTTGACATCAATATTTTGCGCGCGTTTTGCACAGCGCCATCTATTACGAACACCTCGTAACATTTATTCAGTGTGGAAAGTAGCTTTTCATTCATACGTCATTGTGTTTTCCTCGAATTTTCACTTAAAGCTTTCCCATACGTTGCATAGATGGCGACAGTAGTACTACAGTCAGTCCTCACTGATGCTTTTTTAAACCATTGCACAAAAAACGTGTTCTGTTTGTGTTGTTTGCATCAAGTATAGAGATATTATTCGACAGGGTAAAAAATAAAATTTAAGTAGGTATTTAAATAATCAAACACGATATATAATGTCACATTTAATTATATAAGAACTACCGCTACTATATAATACAATATATATACTACTATAAAAATTAGCTATCGCAAAAAAAAACCGCATCCAAATCGGTTCACCCGTTGATGAGCTACGGTGCCACGTACACAGACAGACATATTTAGCAGTCAAACTTATAACACCCCTCTCTTTGCGTCGGGGGTTACAAATGTTTAATTTCAGCCAACACGATTCGTTACAAATTAATTAACAAAAAATGTTAATAAATTGTCTGGGCTAATTTTTACGGGTGATTGTAATAGTGAAGTATTATATATATACAGGGTCACTGGTATCTAACGCATAACCTTCCAAAGGCGCATGAGGTACATAAAGACTAACTTTTTTTGTTCTACGACTTTTGTTTAAACGTAATGAATAATTTTTTTTGTTAGTTTTAACGTCGCTTCTATAAAACGTTAACTCAATGTTCGATTCCGCTACATAACGCTACTGCACTGTCTCGTGTCGCTCGGCTATTACATACAGTTAACATGTGTAGAATCGAAAATTAGATTGTATTTTTTGTATATGAAAAAAAAAAAACTACGAATCACGAAAAGTCGTAAAATAAAAGTTGCTTGTTTCGATGTACCCAAGTAGTCTTTAGGAGGTTTTGCGTTTGATACCAGTAAACCTGTATAATATGGACATGTTTCATACGGAGTGCTGTATTAGTCGTCCTCCGTTGCGACGACGCAGCACGTTGCAGCTCCGTTGTGCTTCGTTGTTTTCTGTAGGTTTTGAGACTGAGGTGTGTTGATGTACTTAGAAACTTCATCTAATCGTCTTTATGTATTTTTTTTTTGTCAACGTGACGGACCGTAACGGAGCAATGGGGCTTGGTTTTATGTATTCTTAATGCCATTACACCTCGCACACTAGCGCCACCTAGAATGTTTATTTATTTATTTTATCTCTTAGCGAAATTTAAATAAATATTTGTACAGATTATGCCAAAGTACATAAAGAGTTTTAGTAGAAAGCACTATAGTTTTCTTCAATTCGTACCTACTCCTGAACGACTGGATGGAATTTGATGCTGTTTTCACAGTTGTATAGCGCATGGTCTAACTTAAAATCTGGTATAGGTTTCATCGCGATACGTTGCTTAGAACCCGAGATGTTGTCAATAATAAGTTTGACACGAGATAAATCCGGACGAAGCCGCGTGCACAAGCTATTTTCTGAATAAATGTCACTTCTGGTAAGGATAATAGTACTTACTACCGAAAAGTTGGTCGGTAATTTTTAGTTTGAGCTATTGACATTACAGGCGTCTTAACAATTAGGCATGTTTACAGCGAAAGCTATAATAATGTATGGATATATATTCTACTAGCTTTTGCTCGCTGCTTCACCCGCTTTAATTTCCCACGGGAACAGTTATTTTTCCGGGATGAAATGTATCCTATGTCCTTCTCCACACTTCAAACTTTGTATGCAAAATTTCAAGAAGATCCGTTGAGTAGATAGAGCGTGAAGAGGTAACAAACTTACTTTCGCATTTATAATAACAGTTAGGATTAAAACTAGCGGATCGCCCTAGCTTCGCTCGGGTAACACTATGTATAAATTATACATCTAAAGGTATAACTTGTATAAAACATAGTCACTTCCCACTGTCTGTACCTATGTATGCTTAGATCTTTAAAACTACGCAACAGATTTTGATGCGGTTTTTAATACTTAGTGCGATTCCCGAAGAAGGCTTCCCACTATTATTATAAATGCGAAAGTTTGTGAGGATATATGTATGTATGTATCCCAGGATTCCCACGGGAGCGAAGCCCCGGGGCGCAGTTGGTAGGTCTATAATTTATTATTGTTTCACCCGAACGAAGCCGGGACGGGCTGTTAGTATCTTAATAAAACATTGTAACACAATTCTTTTGGAATGTTCACTAAATCTCAAGCATAGAATAATATTATAGAATTTCAAGAAGTAGTCCCTCAGACCACACGCACATACACTTGGTTGGCGATTGAATTATATGAATATATATGAAATATATATTTTCTCGTAGTGGAGAAGAATCTTCTTCATCTGCTCCGTGTATTCGCCCTCGCTTGAGGGCTACATTCCTCATAATTAGATAACATGGACGGACGAACTAACAGTTTGTGCGTTTCCACTATCATGCGACACGGGAATTTGACGGAGCGACTCTTAAGTATTGACAATACTGTTTTACTAACCCCCGACGCAAAAAGTGGGGTGTTATAAGTTTGACCGATACGTGTGTCTATCTGTCTGTGTGTGTGGCACCGTAGCTCATAAACGGGTGAAACGGTGAACCGATTTGAATGCGTTTTTTTTTATTTGATGATTTTTTATTTTTTATTTGATAATTTTAATGCGGTGGCTCTTAGATATGCTTCGTCAAAATCGGTTCAGCCGTTCATAAGTTGTGATTTATCTAACAAATAAACTTGTAGGCTGGCTATGCCTAATATAATATATATCACTAAAGGGATGATATTTTGAACATATTGGTCAAAAATGAATGATATTTTTTAGCAAAAATATTAAATTTATTGCTTTCGTAATGTAAAGGCAATGACATGACTATTACGAGGTACCCGCCGATATCTAGTGGCAAATAATCTACACACTAGTGAGCTCAAACTGTCAACTGGAATGCAGGTTTCCTCACGATGTTTTCGTTCGCCGGAAGCAAGTGGTGGTCGATGAAAAATACTTGATGTACCTACAAAGAGTCAATTTTTAACCGTTCCATGACATAGGTCACGTGACTGTTTCTGTTTTTTAACACGCTTTTATTAGGTCGGCTTGTATGTATGTAAGAAAGTGGAAACTATTCGATGTCGCCCGGGGCTTCGCTCCCGTGGGAATTTGGAGATAAAATGTAGCCTATACAACGTAATGGATTCTAAGGTAACTAATTTAACCATCTTCCAAGGATCGTAGCGTCATGAAAATCGGCAGCTGTGTATAGTCCTGATGACAATACAATAATATGGTGCAGTCCAACTGATCTGATGATGGAGCCGGAAGATGTGAACTGGAACTTCACGATGGAACATCGTATCATAGCTGTGTTTGGACTTGTTAGATAAATGTTGTGATATAATATTTTGACCACGATTAAGTTTCACGTGCACATATAAAACCGTGTTTTTCTAGTATTTTTTAAACTATTCATTGTAACTGATGACAATGGAGACGAGCCTGCCCTAAGGGCGACAAGCGTTACCATGTTACGGATAATAGGATAATCTGACTTTTTGATCTTGAATGTTGAGGCTTGTTCGTTGTACTGTAATTATAATTAGTAGCTAGGGCCGTACGCATGTCCACGGTGAAAAATATGAAGAAAATGTAGGTACTTAAAAGTTTTGGACGAGAAAAATTAATCTTTTAAGGAACATCCTTCGAAATATCTTGACGACCTCGGTGGCGCAGTGGTAAGGTTCTAGCCAATGAACCGAGAGGTCCCGGGTTCGATCCCCGGTCGGGTCATGATGGAAAATGATCTTTTTCTGATTGGCCCGGGTCTTGGATGTTTATCTATATATGTATTTGTTATAAAATATAGTATCGTTGAGTTAGTATCCCATAACACAAGTCTCGACCTTACTTTGGGGCTAGCTCAATCTGTGTGATTTGTCCTAATATATTTATTTATTATTATTTATTTATCTTAAATATAAAAGTTATAACGGATACTCCGTTTTGAGCGTTGTAGTTTTGGCATGTCCGCCTGTCCGCGATATAGCTCAAGAACTGTTAGTAGGTACTAGAATCATGTAACTTGGTACACACGCCGACTAAGTGTTCATCCACCATCACATTTGATTTCATCAATAGAGCAAATATTACGCAAAGCTCAGCGCAGATGGCGCTACTGGTACAACTAAGGTATACAAACATTGCCAATGGAGGCAAAAAGCGCCAATTTTCAATATTGTTGCCGATTTACGTATATATTACGATATATATATACACTATATAAATTATATTATAGCTTTTAGTATATTAGTAGTAGAAGGACGACCTCGGTGGCGCAGAGGTAAAGTTCTTGCCACTGAACCGAGAGATCCCGGGTTCGATCCCCGGTCGGGTCATGATGGAAAATGATCTTTTTCTGATTGGCCCGGTTTATCTATATATGTATTTCTTATAAAATATAGTATCGTTGAGTTAGTATCCCATAACACAAGTCTCGAACTTACTTTGGGGCTAGCTCAATCTGTGTGATTTGTCCTAATATATTTATTTATTTATTTGCTATAGAATTTAATCCATTTTTAATTAATTTTCTGTACTGATAACCATTCTTTTATCTATGGATACACAAAAATTCGTTTTTTTCTACCCCAATATGATGACTGTTAGAAATAATAAATAGTATCCAGACATTGTTTTCTCTCCATACAGTCTTTTACGGTGAAATTGGTGATATTTTTTTAACGACTGTGCGTTCTATTGAAATATTATTTTTGTAAGTAATATATACTTATATAGGTGTATATTATATACTTAGGTATACATGTTAACATGCATTCATGCGGATAAGCCAAAAACATAGAAAACTATAGACGTCAAGCTCACATAGCCAGATGAGACAGAATATTTCTCTGACGACCTCGGTGGCGCAGTGGTAAAATTCCAGCCACTGAACCGAGAGGTCCTGGGTTCGATCCCCGGTCGGGTCATGATGGAAAATGATCTTTTTCTGATTGATCCGGGTCTTGGATGTTTATCTATATATGTATTTGTTATAAAATATAGTATCGTTGAGTTGGTATCCCATAACACAAGTCTCGAACTTACTTTGGGGCTAGCTCAATCTGTGTGATTTGTCCTAATATATTTATTTATTTATTTATTTATTTATTTATTTATTTATTTATTTATTTATTTATTTCTATACTTCGGCAATCTCATCAAATGGGGTACCTAAATTGACATTTTTTTAAATTTTGGTCACTATTCGAAGGCCCTCATACCTATTACTAGTTGTTCGCCGCGAACTTACACCTCGCGAACATAAAGAAAATTTACAAAATTGTGAATATTTCAAAAACGACTTTTGATGCCTCACGAACTAAAAAATTCTATTGACAGATCCTATATGCCTTTTAAATTTCGTCAAAATCAGACCAACGGTTCGAAAGTTATCGCGTTACAAACATACATGCATACACACAAAAAATGTATTTTTTGCCCAAGTAGAATGTCAGACCTCGCTCACTTCGCTCGATCATAATACTTATAATCAATATTAACAATAATAATAACAAGTCTATTTGTTAGACAAATCAAAAAAACCCCGACTATCAATATTTATTTCGCTACAACTTTTGAACGGCTGAACCGATTTTGATCAAACATATCTAAGAACCACCGCATAAAAATTCGCTATCAAATAAAAAAAAATCGCATCCAATTCGGTTCACCTGTTGATGAGCTACGGTGCCACATACACAGACAGACAGACATACAGACACACTTAGCGGTCAAACTTACACCCCTCTTTTTGCAATGGGGGTTAAAAATCCATCTGTACAACAAATATTACAATTAAATTAGTTACAATACGGAACTTTACTACTCGTGTGATTTATTATTATTCAAATTTTTTTTCGCAGACAAACCAACACGGAATTCATTATATTATTATATATACATATTATACTCGATCACTTTTGTCTTCAGGTACCCAGTCCAGTCGTCCCGATGGTGGTGTCCAGCTTGCCGGGAGCATCTTCAACGGTCGCCAAGGGTGAGTGATGATATGACCGCGCGGTTTAGATTAGCCAGCGCGGTTTAGATGTCTATAAGAAATCTTGTGTTTTTTTTATATCTTTTGACCGATTTATTGCCTGATAATAAAGTATTTTGCAAAAATTTAATTTTTGACGCAAGTTTTTATTGTCGTCAGAGAGATCTTATTGCATTCAATGTGTGACAAAAAAAAATAACGCCCGTGCAGTAAACCGTTGAGGAATTCCCATGTCTGGGGACGTTTCTGGGTGCACCATCTGGTAATGCTTGTCATAATAACGCATTGTCATTCAAACTGAACGTGTGTACAAAATTTCAGCTAAATCGGTTAAAGATATCTTCAGAATTGAATTGCAAGATTCCATCCCGACACATGGGACGTAACGATTACATTTCAAGCTTAAATGAAATCAACTTTTTAGTGGTCCAACTAGCATTATGAAGAGAAAAGATTTGTATTTTTGTTTAGAATGCATAAACTCATAAACCACTGGAACGATTTTGGTGAAATTTGGTGTATAGAGACAGACGAAACGTTCACTAGTAACATAGGCTTTAATTATAGTTTTACCAGAACGAAGCTGCGACGGTTCGTTAGTAATACTAGTTTTTCCTACCAGCTTTGATACATTATTAAAAATAATAAAAATATATAGGGATCAATATACTGTTTAAAAAAAGTAGATTTGTTTTCTCACGCTTGCTTTCTTCAATGAATAAACTAAAATGAAACACAAGAGAATCATCGATTTATTACCAAATGTCTGTATATGCCGCTCCCGGCCGGCCCAGGCAGAAAGGGCAAACCCAAGAAGTGCTGGCTTGATGTCGTCAAGGATGATATGCGTGACAATGGTCTGACAACTAGGGATGCCGACGACCGTGCGAACGAACGCAAAAGTAAGAAAGCTTAAGGCTTGAAGGAAAAGGCTCTAAGCAAATACGCTCAGATGAGAGAAACGTATGTAGATAAATACTTAAGTAAATAAATATATTAGGACAAATCACACACATTGAGCTAGCCCCAAAGTAAGTTCGAGACTTGTGTTATGGGATACTAACTCAACGATACTATATTTAATAACAAATACATATATAGATAAACATTCGAGACCCGGTCCAATCAGAAAAAGATCATTTTCCATCATGACCCGACCGGGAATCGAACCCGGGACCTCTCGGTTCAGTGGCAAGAACTTTACCACTACGCCACCGAGGTCGACAGAAAAGTACTTAGTTGTTTTGCTAAAATCACAATTTGATCTGACAGAATGAGTTTTTATAAGTATTGCGCTCCATCCCTCAGCCTTTGTTCAAGGAATTGGCAAAACTCCTATCCTTAGCTCGTCTAGAAAACTAGAATTCCAAGCTTGGCAGAACTTAACACTTGAAGATATATATACATACAACAACTACTGCAGGATAATTTCCTAAAATATACAATATTACCATCTCCACTCGAACACTTTAAAATGAACTTTAATGCAATGGAATAAATACAAATATTGCACTAGAATTCTTAACCTTAAAAGATAAATTTACCGCTAAAACAAAATGGCGGAACGTCAATTTCGTTGTAAATCAATTTGAACGTTAATTAGCAGAATTTAAGGTTTGAATTAGGTTGTTAATGGCGATAAAATAGTTAAGTGATGTACGGTACAAGGAGTTATACAACTTCACCTGAGCTTCTTAGGGTTGGGACGTTTATTCAGAAATCTATCGTCTATCCGCGACTTCGTTAGCATAGATAGAATTGCTAAATGCTTTTAATAGCATTATATATATTTTTTGTGATTTATGTGTTTGCAAGATTATTAATTTCTCGGTCGAATTTTTAGTTTGATAGCCAAATAAGTCGTCTTTGGTCGTCTTTTCCACATGTTTTTCATAACAGTTTCACCCGCCACTATAATCTTTTAGTTTTCATCCCGAATTAAAAAAAAAAAAAAGGTTATGTTTAAATTTTAAAAAGTAGCCTAGTTTTGACACACATTGATTGCAATAAACTTAATTTCTTTGACAGCAAATATAGATTCTTCTAAACAACTTAATATGGCATTTAAATTGCTTATAAAACTATCGATGTTTTTGCTGTCCCAACGCTAAGACGAACACAAACGACCAAACTATTGTTTATTTTTTTTCATAGAGAGTGATAGTAATAGTAGTAGAAAATATAACTATCAGTTAATGTTAGGTTCAATGACTGCCCAAAAAGGAGACTGACATTTTATTCAAAAACTAGAGACATGTCCCGGTAAAACCAAAATAAAAAGTCGCCTATGTTACTCTGAAACACTGACTTGTCTCCCAAACGTTTCATCTGTCTCTGTGTCAAATTTCATCAACATCGGTCCAGTAGTTTTGAGTTTATTAATTACAAACAAAAAAGCAAAAAAATCTTTTCTTTTTATAATATTAGTATGGATGTGATTATATAAAATTTTTCGTGTTTATTATTTTCTCACACATGTAAAAAAATATAGAAACACAATAAAAAACGTAGACATAAATAAAATACACGATTTTTTAATAATTTAAAAATGATTTCATATAAAAAATATGATTTTTTTTATTTTAAATCGTAAAAAAAAAGATTTCAAATAAAAACATTTAAAACGATGAAATGATTATCTACTAACTTTTGCTCTCGGCTTCGCCCGCGTAAATATCCCACGGGAACAGTTATTTTTCCGAAATAAAAAGTAGCAAATGTTCTTATCCATCCATACTTCAAACTACATGTATGCAATATTTCAAGAAGATTGATTGAGCAGATAAAGCGTGAAGTGATAACAAAAAAAAATTACTTTCGCATTTATAATGTTACCAGCTGCGCCCCGGGGCTTCGCTCCCGTGGGAATTTCGGGATAAAAAGTAACCTGTGTATTATTTCAGGTTATATTCTACCCGTGTATCAAATTTCATCATAATTCGTCCAGTACATTTCGCGTGATAGAGTGACAATATAAATACGTGAACACACCTCGCAAACTTTCAAAATCAAAATCAAAATCAAAATCAAATCATTTATTCAGAAATTAGGCCTTCACAGGCACTTTTTCACGTCATATTCTAAATTAAATGATGTTTACCAAAGCTACAAACTACTAGCATTTCGGAACGACCACTGCTGAGAAGAAATGCCGAAAGAAACTCATTCAAACAGTGTTGGTCCCTATTATGCTAGAAGGGCTTACCATTTTTTAAATATAAATTTATATATAATTTTTTATCAGTAATATAACAATGTAAGTACACAATAAAGTACGCATTTATAATAATATTAATAGGATAGGATTATTTACGATGTTATCGTAAACGTTCTCTTCTAAGGCGTTATGAAAAATTTACTACAAGAAACACAAAACCAAAATCATTAGTTTTTTATGATTCAAAAAGCAACCCTTAAATTATTTAAGAGTGATTGTAAAGAAACAGGCAGTCTGATCGTAAATTAAACAAAAATATTTTTGGGACCTTTGCACGCTTCGACCTCAAATAACAGTGCGTCAGTTATTTTAGGGCCGTGGTACTAATACACAAAATAAATAAAACTAATTATTTTTAATCTAAAATAGATGTCGCAGCAATCGCTGTAGCCTATTCTACAATATTTTGTCCCGTTGTCTGTCTGTAATCAAATCTTGCAAGTTAGCTTCCAGTTGACCTGCAGTGTTGAAATTTCCCACGTCGCTTCAGTTTCCATGACTATGCGTTATTATGATACGCGTGACCTGATGGTGCAGTCTGGATCGGCTTCAAACGAGGGAATTCCTCAACTTTTTACAGCACGGACATGTGGTTTTTTGTCAGGCGTTAAAAATGCCACAAGATCTCACTGACTACAATGAAAGATTGTGGCAAAATTACATTTTTGTTTAAAATAATTTGTTTAACCTCGGCTCACGACTATATATGTTCTAAATTTAATTAATATCAGCCTAGTGATGTTGTGTAAGCTTGACAGACCGACAGGCTTTAATATTTATAATATTACCTACGTTTGCCCGCGGCTTCGACCGCCTCCGCGAAATTAGTTTCGCTATTTAGTAATCCAATTGCTAAAAATAATTATCAAGCGATGTTCCTTGATAAAATGTCGCTTATAATTATCTTTATCCGTTCTTCTAATGAGAAATATCAAGAATATTGTTGAATAGATAAAGCGTAAATAGGTTACAAACAATTAAACTAACCTTCGCTTTTATAATTGACCGAGCGAGCAAAGCGAGCGTTGTCTACAATTAAACTTGTGGCAAAAAGACATTATTTGTATATATGTAGGTATAGGTACCTATGTATGTTTGTAACGCGATAACTTTCGAACCGTTGGTATGATTTTATAGGTATGTATAATGTATAATATAAAAGATATGTAGAATCTGTCAATAATTTTGTAAAAAATATTGCGTTTACAAGGTCTAAGATCTAGTAATTAATAAATTTAGGATTACGGTAATATAATGAGGTAATTTAATACTAGATTTGTGAATAGTATACGCATTGCCTTTTTATTTATGTTATCAGCAATATTAATTAAGGGTTTTTCATTAATTTCTAATTAAATAATTGTAGTTATTGTTATCTGATAGTTACACAAACTGCTACATATTTTTTTCCTGAAATGATTATCTAGTTAGCACTATCCAGCACTTGAACACATTTATCGCTATCTGTTTGATATGTTACATAAAGTCTATCATATACGAGTACTTTATCAGAAAACATTGAAACTGATTTCACATTACGCTGTATAATTTGACCCTTATTTCAATACCTTAAGAACTATCATCCGGTTGCTTTAATATCGAATGGAACTATTGAGGGTGCTAAAATAAATTGAACCTTATTACAACGGCTTAATAACTAATTTGGTCGGCTGTCGCCAAGGCTAGTTCCATAGATTGATATTAAGCTTGGTAGTCTCTGTAGACTGGCAACGGGACCAACTATGGATGGATAGATATTTTTTGCAAATAAAATAAAAGGACAATACTCAATGGCCCACACTAAGCTTGTATCGTGGTTTAAATGGATATGGGTGTATTCCATTGCACCATACACAGTAATCAATTTAATTGTTCTAATTTATAAATAAGGAAAGTACTGGTACAATGTTAATTTTATAAATGTTTAATTTAAAAAAAAAGATCCTTTATTTAAAAAAAATTGCGACACTAATGAAACGCTACACGGCGCGTTCAAGCGGTCGTGAAACTTACACACAAAACCGAGGCGCCGACAAATTAGACAAGTATATAATACAAACTACTTTATATACCTACACACAAAATTATATTAATTTAGACTAAAAACTATCTGTCTTAAAAGTGACTTATAAATAAATACATACTGCGCTTACGATACTATGGGATACTATATTTTATAACAAATACATATATAGATAAACATCAGAAAAAGATCATTTTCCATCATGACCCGTCCGGGGATCGAACCCGGGACCTCTCGGTTCAGTGGCAAGAACCTTACCACTGCGCCATCGAGCTCGTCGTATTGTATAAATTAAAAATATCTAAAGAAGGCAAGGTGCCCATCACACAGGCAGCATTCCCGCTCTGAATCGAGGGTAGCTCCATGTCATTTTATACGATGACTATCTAACCATTTCTTATTAAAACTTCGACTGTATGTCTTTCTTCCTTAAGTCTGTTATTGCTAACACTGGTGTTAGATTTCATTAAAGTCACTTAAAGGCATCTGACGTGACTTTTACGACTACCTACCGCCATCTAGTAAACACACTAGTGGATTAAAATGTCCACTCATATATAGGTTTCCTCACGATGTTTTCCTTCAATAAGCAAGTGGTCGATGAAAACTGCTGTACATGAGTCACATTGGTATACAAACTCGTGTGGCACGAGTAGGATTTGAACATGGGACGTTTCGATTACAGGCGATGGTCTTAACCACTCGACCACCATAGCTTCGAATCGGCTCTTTAGTTAACTAGCTTTTGTCCGCGGCTTATCCGCGTTAATTTCCCACAACAGGGAACAGTTATTTTCTGAACATCTCAACGATCTATTAGCACGGATATTATTTTTTAAATATAACCAGATTTAATGATCAAGGTTTCCTATAAAACTTTTACGAATTATAATAATATACTCAATAGCTTTTGACCGCGGCATCGCCCGCGTGAATTTTCCGGGCTGAAAGATACCCTATGTCCTTCTCCATACTTCAAACTATATATATGCAAAATTTCAAGAAGATTCGTTGGGTAGATAGAACATGGAGAGATAACAAACTTACTTTCGCATTTATAATATTAGTTCAGGATTTTATTTGGGTAGTGATGTGGCATCTACTTTAATATACATCAATGGCCGGTCCCATTGCCTCACAGGAAAGCTTGCTAATTGTATCATAAAATATTCACTATCCAGAGATTAATACAGATACGCGATAGTATGTTAAGGTTTAATATAGTTTCGAGAGAAGTATGGTATGTTCACAAAATGATCTTAAATATGTTAAATATGTTTCTCAGAGCGTTGCGTTTTGTTGCGGCCGCGCTGTCATTACAATTTTTCAAATGTTAACAAAGACAAACATTAGATTCACAAACTGACTTTAAAATAATTAATCTGTACTGTGCTAATGTTAATATTTTTCCATTCAATTTGACGATCACGGTGGCGCAGTGGTAAAGTGCTTGCCTCTGAACTGAGAGGTCCCGGGTTCGATCCCAGGTAGGGTCATGATGGAAAGTGATATTTTTTCTGATTGGCCCGGGTCTTGGATGTTTATCTATATACGTATATGTTATAAAATATATCGTTGAGTTACTTAGTATCCCAAAACAAAGTGCGTGTGGTCTGAGGGCCCACTTCTTGAAATTCTATGAAATTATGCTTGGGATTTAGTGAACATTCCTAAAGAATTGTGAAAGTTGGAATTAGAACACAAGTCTCGAACTTACTTTGGGGCTAGCTCAATCTGTGTGTGATTTGTCCTAATATATTTATATATTATTATTTAATTTTATGAATGATTGGTTTTGGAAATGATTCCTTCCTCAAAAAAATCGACGGATCGTAATGAAAGCGCGGCCGCAGCGGCCGAAACGCTCTGAGAAACGCCCCCTTTATTTAAAGTAGGTATACATATTTTTTACTATTTTGTGACCCTATCATCTACCATATTTCGTCATAGACGAGATTTTAGCAAGCGATCACTATTGTGTATCTTTAGTCCAAGAATAATTGTTTCCGTCGATTCTTCCTTCTCTTCAAGCCAAATCTAAATTAAAATCTGTACCGGAGCGCAACGGAGTAATGGGACATGGCTCCAAGTCAACGGCCGACGAAAAGCGCAGGTGAACAAGAAACGGCGCAACAAACTTCACCGCAGCCTTGTCGTCAAAGTACGTAAAGTTGTCGGTCTCACACGTCCATTAACTGAAGCGGACGAAGCCCTGTGTAAAAACAAGTTTTGTTTAATTATTTTAATTAGGAGAAAAGGGTGAAATACAAAATACACATTTCATTTTACAAATATCATCAATTATTTCTGAATAAATCAATTGAAAAAAAAAGAATTTTTAAACCCTCGAACTGCAAACAGAAAAAGTTTAATAAAAAGGCGAGGGGCAACTTTGACCGGGTCAAAAAACCTCGTTCGGTTAAAAATATGTCTGTCAGCTAATTTATAGACAAAACCAGGGACATTGATACACATAATAATAGACATTGTAATTTATATTTCATTTATAAAGGCAATTTTATATTGTTTTTAGTGTTTTCATTTGTTTGTACTATTTATTTAATAACAGCGTTTTTTAACAAGGTCAAACACAGCTATGATACGGTGTTCCATCATGAAGTCCCATAATATCTTCCGGCTCCATCATCAGATCAGATTTATTTATTTTATTTGTAAAACATGTACGTGATTTGTGATCTTCAAGTGTCTGAATTATACTTCTATTTCGACGAATAAGATTTGTAATTATGAAGTCATGGGAAAAATCGAATTCAAATTTCAAAATTCTTTATTCAATTTGATGATATAAATAAAGCCCTGTTTTTTTTTCAAATTGGCACAAAACTTTGTTTGATAATTTTGATAGAAACTGTAATATTTAAGAATGTTGCAGTAACACGCTGCTCTTCTGCTATTGTAATACAGTAACAGCATGTGTCTAATCTCATTTTTATATGGGAATCTTACAAATCAAATTCAAATTCAAATTCAAAATTCTTTATTCAATTTAGGATGATATACATCACTTATTGACGTCAAAAAAATTACTTAAACTAAGTCTACTGCCGGCTTCCAAAGCGCAGGTGAAGAAGAAGCGGCGCAACAAACTTCACCGCAGCCTTTTCTCCAAGGACGTTTTACATACATACAAGTCGAGCTAATAAAAGCGTGTTAAAATATATTATGAGATCTATATACCATCTTACTCTATGACCACGGTACAGACCGTGTATGTACGATTTTTGTAATACATGAATTTTGCAGGCGGTCACTGCGCGCGTGTGTGCGTGGGCCGTGGCGCAAGTTACAAGCGGTGTTTGAAGATTCATTTTCAAATTATTCGCCAACCATGTGTTCCAAGTAACTGGTTGTTCGCCGCGAACTTAGACCTAGCGAACACAACAAATTTTTATAAAACTGTGAATATTTCAATGACGACTTAACTGATTTTTTTGCCCCACGAATTTAAAATTCTATTGACAGATCCTACATATCTTTTAAATTACATCAAAATCAGACCTTACGATTCGAAAGTCATCGCGTTATAAACATAGATACATTAAAAAAATATGTATTTTTGTCCCAAGTTGATTTGTAGACCTCTCGCTCTCACTCGCTCGGTCAATTACCATTAGTGCTTATAACTTAGAGGGAAAATAAGCTTAAGAAGCTAATAGAAGCTTCCATTTGACACAAATTCGTTGTTCAATTGCGTTTCTTTGCGGTTTTGGGTGCATAATGGAATTTTTAAGCTCGTGGGGCATCAAAATCGGTTCAGTCGTTTTTTAAATATTCGCAATTTTGTAAAAAAATATTGTGTTCGCGAGGTGTAAGCTCGCGGCGAACAAGTAGTTATTTTATAGTCAAGTAGTAAAACAAATTTTGTCTTTGTTGAAATTTGAAAAAATGTAATTACAACGCTAAGCTAAATGTTATTATAACCTCTATTATTCATCGCACATCACTTGGACCCCGCACCTAAGGGCTCGCACACACGCGTCACTGTAAACATACCTTGATTTCCCAAATGAATAGACCGCTGGTTCAAACAGAACTGAACCAGCGTTTAAATTTATATTTAACTAGCCGTTGACGGCGAATTCGCTTGCGTGCGTTTTTACAAGCGTTCATTTAATCGGGTGTAATTTTGTAACTCAATTTTGAAGTGAATATCTTCAACCGATTGAGCTGTGAATTTTGTACACACGTTCAGTTTGGATGACAATGCATTATTATGATATGCACGATCTAGTGGCGTACCCGGGATCGGCTCATGACGAGGGAACTCCTCATGACGGTCCTCGTTAGAAATCTCTAGATAAGAGAGAACACAAATGAGATGTCGCTCGATCGCATAACCTTTAGTATATAGTTAACTCCTGGCATATTATCCAGTTATGTTAACTTGAGTTCGTGGAATATATCATTTTTGACATACTCGTACATTTAATTACACGTTATAAAACAAACACGCTTCCCGCTGTCTGTCCCTATGTATGCTTAGATCTTTGAAACTACGCAACGGATTTTGATGCGGGGTTTTTTTTTTAGTGTCCTTCACCGAACTTCTACTTCAAACTACTAATGTGCTAGCTGCGCCCCGGGGACTTGCCTGGTTATTTCGGGATAAAAAGTACCCTATGTGTTATTCCAGGTACCTATTATAGTATATTCTAACCGTGTACCAAATTTCATAACAATCGGTTCAATAGATTTTGCGTGAAAGAGTAACAAACACACACACACACATACACACATACATCCTCACAAACTTTTGCCTTTGTAAATTCGTAGGATATCGTTTTAATTTTATTCCTATTGAATTATTACCTCATACAAAGCTGTCCTTATTGTCAATGGTTCTAAACCTACCTTAGTTTTGAGTTTGTAATAAAATTAACACACAATATATAAATCACAAAATCAACATAATCAATAAATAATCTTTACAAGAGTAAGAAGTGGTCGTTTCGAAATGCTAGTAGTTTGTAGCTATGGTAAATATAGTTTAATTTAGAATATGACGTGAAAAAGTGCCTGTGAAGACCTAATTACTGAATAAATGATTTGATTTTGATTTTGAAGTAAAGTCCCCCCCTGTCGCGTCTGTCTGTGTGATCGCGATGAACTCAAAAACGTCCCGACAGATTTTTGTGCGGTTTTCGCCAATAGATACTGTGGATTCCTGAGGATTAAGTGCATAATTTATAATGATTTTACCCGAGCAAAGCTTGGACGGAGCGGAAGGTGAATTCTAAATAAATCCCTTAATTATTTATTGATTTATATTTTACATTAAGGACTTTGTTCCCAATTACGACAAAAAAGTTATAAATTTAACGTGTCTGTGTATCTGTATGTATGTCCGTGGCATCGTAGCAGCTAAACGGCTAAACCGATTTTGATCTAGTTTTTTTTTTATTATTTGAAAGAGAATTTAATCGAAATTGTTCTTAGCTTGTTTGGAAAATGAGCATTCAAGCGTTCGAGCGTTTGGAAACTGTCAGCTCTTTTCTAGCTGATGAGAGGATCGGAGTCGAGACTTTCGTAAATGTTGACATAACATTAATTACAAATTAATGTATAATCTGTCCAGAGGTCCAGTAGATTTTGCGCGAAAGACACAAACTTTTGCAATTATAATATTAGTATGATGTATAAGGATTTAAAGTTAAGGATACATTAACAAATTCAAATTCAAATCATTTATTCAGAAATTAGACCTTCACAGGCACTTTTTCTCGTCAATCTTTATAGTTATTTCTAATATTTATAGTTATTTCTCACAAGCTACAAACTGCTGGCATTTCGGAACGACCACTGCTGAGAAGAAATGCCGAAAGAAACTCATTTGAACAGTGTTGGTCCCTATCATGCCAGATCGGCTTACCATTATTATTGTCCAATATCTATATTATTTAAAGATTATATATATTCTATTACATATTTTCTCCTGTCGTATTCCTCATGGCTGAGGGTCGTGGTCATTACGTGGAATGAAACACACACAACAACTTTCTTGGCATCATTAATGGAGTGGTTTGCCATTGCCTTCTCCATTTCACACACAAGTTAATAATAATCAACCAGTGTGCAGGTTTCCTCATGATGTTTTCCTTCACCGGAAGCAAGTGGTGGTCGATGAAAACTACTATATATGAGTCAGATTTGTATACAAACTCATGTGGCACGAGTAGGATACGAACCTGGGATCTTTCGATCCACAGGCGGGCGTCTTAACCATTACACCACCACCGCTATTTACACTTATTGTATAATCTAAAATACATTTTCAATAGTAAGTGGTTATTCCCAGACAAAAACAGTTCTGTTCTTGATTTTTTCATTTAATTTTATATTAATGTAACTCTACAAATTCATCTAAATGAAGTCCCTATTCTATTAAATCAAATATGTCAACCCAAAGTTTGAGAAAGTTTGAGAAGCACTGTTCTTATCATTCCGTCGCGCTCTAACATAGTAAGAGTGAGGGAGACATATAACTTATTGGATAATACATTAGAATTCGAATACTGATATCGGTATTAACCATTAGTTATGATTGTATGCGGGTTCCAGTGATAGGTTTTTGCATTTGACTTCGTCTGCTTTATAGCGACAATACTTTACGTGTGGTTCCGTTCTAGATTAGGACCATTCTATATCCGGATGTCGTACGAGGCGAAGGGATACATTTTGCAGATGATAACAATAGCATTCTCAAGACGGGAAGGGTAGTTAAATCACAGTCGAAAGAAATTTTTAGGTTGATTTTTACGTTTTCCAAACATAAGCCTTTTTAAATATGTCGTAAAATTACGGCCGAATTCATTACTAGCTTTTGCCCGCGGCTTCGCCCGCGTTTATTTTCCGGGACGGAGGTATCCTATGTCTTTCTTTTTTGTAAAGTTCTTGCCACTGAACCGAGAGGTCCCAGGTTCGATCCCCGGTCGGGTCATGATGGAAAATGATCTTTTTCTGTTTGGCTCGGGTCTTGGATGTTTATCTATATAATGTATATGTTATAAAATATAGCATCGTCGAGTTAGTATCCCATAACACAAGTCTCGAACTTACTTTAGGGCTAGCTCAATCTGTGTGATTTGTCCTTATATATTTATATATTTATTTATTATTCTTCATAATATAGTTCAAACTATATATTGAAATTTTACATGCATGTAAATGTAAAAAGATCGATTGAGTAGATATAGAGTGAATAGGTAACAAACAAACTTATTACTTTCGCATTTGTAATATTAGTTAGGATAAAAATAACAAATGGATTCCTGAAACATTAACGATAGACACTAAACCCTTTAGGGTTGACAATTAAGGGATGTATATTGTCATCCTGCCCTTCCCTTAGGATGTAATAACTACGTGTAACTGCGAGACCTTTAGGTTTTATTACACACATATTAATTTTACTTTCTGGTTTCAAGATCCTATATGGGATAAGTCCTACATGGGATAAGTCCTACATGGGATAAGTCCTACGTGGGATAAGTCCTACATGGGATAAGTCCTACATGGGATAAGTCCTACATGGGACAAGTCCTACATGGGATAAGTCCTACATGGGATAAGTCCTACATGGGATAAGTCCTACGTGGGATAAGTCCTACGTGGGATAAGTCCTACATGGGATAAGTCCTACATGGGATAAGTCCTACGTGGGATAAGTCCTACATGGGACAAGTCCGCCGTGGTAAAATTTGTCAGTTTGTAACTTTCAAACATAGGCTACATTTTTTTCCAAAAGTCAACCCCCAAATGACTATAATGGAGTTTTGGAAAAAAATGTGTGTAAGTTTGTATGAAAATCGTCTCTTCCGCTTTCGCAGATTAATTCACGCGGGCAATGTCACGGGCAAGAGCTAACAAAATATTTTAACACATTATGCCACACTATATTAAGAATTTTAGTAGGTAGTGTCATAGTTTTTGGTGGATTTTAATGGCCACTGGTCTACGAGAAATATTTTAATATTTGTCTTCAACTAAAGCTAAGCAATTAAATAAACTTATAGAAATGCAAGGTGACGCTAAATAATAATAAAATAAACTTTGCAATAAAAAACTAGATGGCGCTGTACGTATTTTAAGGTGGCGCTAAATGCTAATAAATACTTTGCAATAAAATCACTAGATGGCGCTGTGTGCATTTTAAATGCGCTATGGATATTTTAATTCACCTATCCCAATACCCTTTTAATATGAAGAAAAAATTGTTCCCGAGGGAATTAAAGCGAGTGAAGTCGCGGATATACAGCTAGTATTTTAATATTTATTTGTTATTTTTTGCTTAGCAAATTAATCAATAAATATATACAAGACTCTTGCGTTACTGAGTAACTACTACTGAGCCGAAACTACTGGGCGTAGTTTGGTGTGTAGGTTCCTAGGACAGTGTAAGAAGTAATAAGTAAAAGTAAG
Organism: Plodia interpunctella; assembly: GCF_027563975.2. Classification (NCBI taxonomy): domain Eukaryota; kingdom Metazoa; phylum Arthropoda; class Insecta; order Lepidoptera; family Pyralidae; genus Plodia; species Plodia interpunctella. Next base: position 3,572,226 of record NC_071322.1, read on the forward strand.
AAGGGATTTCCCGAAATTCCCACGGGAAACGGTTTTTTTTACTCACTCATAAATATGTAAGGTGGCAGGGATATAGCGCCTTCAGATAACTTACCCACTTAGATGTTTCTACGCGCATTTTATTGCGTAATCGTCCTCTACACAATTAGGGCAGGCGACGCCGGGGCGCTACGCTAAAGTACTGACCGCAACGATAATATATAAAACGAATAATAGCAATGTTTCTGGGAGTACCGTCGGCAAAAACATTTGGCGTTGTTTTTGTTGAAGCGCTGGTTGTGTAATGGTTAAACGCCCGCCTATTGATCGAAAGGTCCCAGGTTCGATTCCTACACATGCCACACCAGTTTTTATAGATTACCATCTGCTACCGGCGATGGAAAACATCGTGAGGAAACCTGCACACTGGTTGATTATTAAATTGTGTGTGAAATGGCGAAGGCAATGGCAAACCACTCCATTAATAATGCCAAGAAAGTTGTTATGTGTGTGTTTAATTCCACGTAATGATCACTACGATAAAGACTATGTGTTTACCCGAGCGAAGCTTGGACGAATAGTAATAAATAAAATTGAAACTTGATTATTTTGCTGAAGCTACCGGGAGCCGTGACAATCTGTCTGTTACTCTATTATTAAACATGTCTCGCCTGAGACTGAGCATGTACACTCTCACTGTGTAATTTTTCCTTATTCTTCCATTTATCCCGAAATATCGTCGAGTGTGTTTTTGTGTTTGCACAAGTGAGAAACAAGCATATAATATATATGTATATATATATATATACATATATATTAATTTTGAATTTTATCACCATGGCATAGCTATTTAAATAACTATGTCTGGAGTCAGATTTTATTATTGAAATCGCCGAGAGACATTACTTTTGCGACTACTTACCGCCATCTAGTGGCAGGTAATCACATACACACTAGTGAACTAAACTGTCCACCAGTGTGCAGGTTTCCTCGCGATGTTATCCTTCGCCGGAGGCGAGTGGTGGTCGATGAATTTTACTATATACGAGTCAGATTGGTATACCAACTCATATGGCACGATTAGGATATGAACCTGAGACCTTTCGATCTACAGGTCTTAACCATTAATTACACTATCACCGCTTCATAAGGTTGCATGTTTTTCTTCAAAGCAAGTATTGGTCGACTAAAACATCCATTAATATGTCAGAATAATCAAAAAACTCAAATAGATTTGTTTGAGAATGGAACTTGTATATTTTTGAAGCAAGTCCCTGGGCTCCAACGCCAACAGCCGAGAAAGAAACAGGAAAAACGCTCAGACGTAATAGATTCGGTGGCAAATCGAGCCATCGCCGCTATCAATTTACACTGTTTTTGTTACCAACAATAATAATATTTTAATATTAATGCATGATACCAACCCTAAATTAAATTTTACCTCTATAGTTGGATGCAAAATGTATGAAATAACAATGAGGAGATATCGTGAGCTGAACAAATTTACATAACCTGTATTTTAATCCTATTATATGTCAAACTAGCGGACCGTCTCGGCTTCGCTCGGGTAAAAACATAATAAATTATACCCCTAAACCTTCATCGGGAATCATACTATCTGTTGATGAAAACCGCGCGAAAATCCGTGCAATCGTTTTTGAGTTTATCGCGAACAGACAGACATACGTGGTAAAGGATTTTAATTTTATAATATGTAAGGATATGTCACTATATAATTTGTACTGATTCAATAATTAATCAAAATCAATAAAATTGACGACCTCTGTGGCGCAGTGTGTAAAGTGCATGCCTCTGAACCGAGAGGTCCCGGGTTCGATCCCCGGTCGGGTCATGATGGAAAATTATCTTTTACCGATTGGCCCGAGTCTTGGATGTTTATCTATATATGTATTTGTATAAAATATGGTATCGTTCAGTTAGTATTCCATGACACAAGTCGCGAACATACTTTGGGGCTGGCTCAATCTGTGTGATTTGTCCTTAATTGTGAACTCTTTACTCGCGGTATCGCTCGTATTTATTTTCTGCGTCCGTCATCATCATCATGGGGTGCCATCTTCGAAATGAAGTTTGGAGGTCAGCACACGGAAACCCTCGCGGCTTTAGGCCGCTATTTTCAGTTGGTTGTATCCAAGTCCCGTCCAATCCTTTATGTCATCAAAATCTTTGCGTCCGTCAGTTAACTTATTATTGTCAACATCTCGTATTCTAAACGGCATTGGCCGCTGTTCTCGGGGGCGGAGGTCCACTCGTGCACCGCGAGGCACGCGCCCACTAACCGGGCCGTATCGCTTCTCAACGCCGCGATTGCTCAACTACCCCGCGTGGATATGCGTCCATGATAACTTGAGACGAGTGGATATGCGTCCATGATAACTTGAGACGAGTGGATATGCGTCCATGATAACTTGAGACGAGTGGATATGCGTCCATGATAACTTGAGACGATTTTTGTGTGCGTGTATAAATTATTTGTAATATAATAATAATTCATGTATATTGTATATTTTTGGCTCCCTGCACGCCTTGGGCAACTGTTAGTGCAGTGAGTGACTTTATAAATAAATAAATAAGCAAGATTTCGTGATAAAATGTATACCAGATTTTAATTTAGACCATCGGTTATACAACAATGAAATTGGCATCGAATTCTATCTAGTAATTTTTACGTGATGAAAGCTTTAACTAACATTCAACCTTTGGGTCAAAAAGACATTTGGGTGTAAAATATAATATAATTGTATATTTTTAATAAATTACTCATTTTAAAACTTGAAAAAATTACTTAATTTTTTTCAAAATGTATAATCAAAATTTATAAAGAGATTCCAGCTCGCCGCCGTTTGGAAAGGTTTCAAGAAGGCTAACAGCAATACGCCTCTGAACAGCAATCCTCTGTGCAAAGTAACTGCCCGCCTTTGGATCGCCCGTTACCTCACGGAGACGCTGAAATCTCACTCACAAATAATAAAATAATAAATCACTTAGTTAAAAAAACTATAGATACTATATATACATAAAATACGATGGTAATATTACAGATTGATATCTTCTTCTTCTTTGACCGTATCCCACTCATGTGGGGTCGGCACAGTATGTAAGTTCCTTCCATTTCGTTCTGTCATTCGCCATATCAATTGATACTCCTTTCCTGTTCATACTATCCTTGACACACTCCATCCAAATCTTCTTAGCTCTTCCTCTATTCCTGGAACCCTTTACTTCCATCTTTAACACCCATTAAGTGACGTGATGACAGATTAATATATGTATTATCTTACACATAAACTAAGTAAAGTAAGAAAACAGGTGTGAAGTCTGCTTGAGACATCTTAACGCCACTTCACACGAGCACCTGACGGAATGACTGACTGAAAAGTGTAGTTTCTTGTGATACCCTCCGGAAATTTACAAGATTTTAAGGCGCTTTATTAAATAAAAGTGTGCGCGCAGCACACTAGCGCCGTCGCTTTTATTTCTCTGCGGAAAAATAAAAAAATGATTATGCCACACTCACTAGGCAAAGAATTTTATTTGAAAGCTTTTGGCCTTGGATTCGCTAGCGTTAATTTCGTGTGTCCGCTCACGACTTATTATTGTCTACATCTCGTGTTCTAAGCAACGTATCGCGATGAAACCTACACCAGATTTTAAGTTAGATTATGCCCCTGTACAGCTGTGAAAACTGCACCGAATTACATCTAGTAGTTTTTGCGTGATGCGCAAACAAATATAAAGAACCGAAAGATCCCATATTCGTATCCTATTCATGCCAAGTGAGTTTAACAATCTACCTCATGTATAGCTTTTACATAGACCACCACCTACTGCCGATGAAGGAACAACACCTCATCAAACCTGCTCTCTAGTCGATAATTTATCACCTAGCGTATGAAATGGAGAAGACAATGGTAACCACTTCATTATTATTGGCAAGAAAGTCGTTATTGTACTTGATTACACTTGAAGCGCTGGTGGTGTAATGGTTAAGACGCCCGCCTGTGGATCGAAAGGTCTCAGATTCGTATCCTACTCGTGCCATATATATTGTATACCAATCTGACTCATGTATAGTAGTTTTCATAGACCACCAATTGCTTCCGGCGAAGGGAAACATCGCGAGGAAACCTGCGTACCACCTGCCACTAGATGGAGGTAAGTAGTCGTAAAAGTCATGTCAGATGCCTTTAGGCGACTTAAATAAAATCTGACACCAGTGTTAGCAATAACACACTCGATATGATGATGATCCCACTGGATTCTTAAGGAAATATGTCTGAAGGAGGTGATCTGATCTCTTGTATAAAATTTCCCCACATACTGAAGTCGCAGTATCGCTTCAGTCAAACACGATAATGTTAAAATATATTTGGTGCAATCAACGCGTAATTCAGTGGTGCTCAAACTGTGTTTCGTGTGTGAGATAAAAAAAATGCGGCGTTCCAAGCGTTTAGGTAGTACCAGTTGGGTGGTATTTGTTCTTGTTGGTGGAGCATTTTCCATGTCATTCTGTCCTCAACCATCGATTTCACCTCCCTATGCTCCACCGACAAGAACAAAGTTCTTAAATTAATTGATGATGGGTGCTATTGAATTAATGCTGTATTTAGACAGTTAAATGGTTGATCATATGGAATAAAAAAGAAAATTAACTTTATTCACATTTACTGGTAAAATAAAAATCAAAGTTCACATTTACAAATATCAAATAATTGGGAAACAGACATTGAAAGTTTAAACTGTAACAGCCAGAGTTCTAGTTACTACACGATTTAGAGACGTTTATTGTATGAAAGCGTAGCCCTTTGCATGTCGCATTAAAATTAATTAAAATGTCAATTTTCTACCGTTTTTCGCAAAATCTCAGTGGACATTTAAATTGCTGCTGGCGATTACAAAATAACGGCCCGTCCCGGCTTCGCTCGAGTAAAAACATGATAATTCTGTGTTAATACACTCAAACCTTCCTCGGAAATCACGCTATCAATTGGTGAAATCCGCATGGAAATCTGTAGAGCAGTTTTTGAGTTTATTGCGAGCAGACACACAGTCAGACACATGGGGCAGAGGACTTTGTTTTATAATATGGAAGGGTGTGAATTACATCTAAATACAAACTCTTTGGTTTAATTCACACGCCTTTTGAGGCTTGCATGGGGACTTGGGTTTAATATGTAGACGCCTATTGAGACGTGTGTTCTAAAATGGTATCGATCGAGCACGATCTTAAGTATGGCCGAAATTAAATTAAATTGTAATGTTAACCCCCGACGCAAAAAGATTGGTGTTATAATTTTAACGTGTCTGCCTGTGTATTTGTGTGTCTGTAGAATCGTAGCTCCCAAATGAACGATTTTCATTTAGTTTTTTTTTGTGTCATAGATAATTTTATCCCGAGTATTCTAAGCTATGTTTCATGAAAATCGGTTCAGCTGTAGTTGTAGCGAAATGAATATTGAAAGTAGGAGGTTTTTTTAATGAGTCTAACAAATAAATTTGTAATTACATAGACCGCAGGGACCGTGTTACCGGTTCTAACAAAATATAGCCCGATCAGAGCGTTCCTACTAATAATACATTAGACAATAATTCCCAAAGAGGATGACAACAGGCAGACAGTCGGATTCACAATCGCAGCCGAGTTTTCAAAATTTTAAGATTTTTTCTTAACGCTGACCTCGGGTTTCTCGGCGCCACAGCCCCGAACGAAACATGGCGTGGTGAGAAAGATATAGGAATAAATAAATTTTGATTTTTTTTCCTCCATTTCGTATCCCAGAAACAAGAAAAGATTCAAGACACGTTACATATTTTGACCGTATATTTTTCAGTATAGCTAAGAATTCCTTTTAATATTTATTTTATACCTATTCTTGATGTTTCCATTACAGTTAACCTAGTGTATCGCATTGTACATCGTGCGGGGCGAGCCGGGGGTTAGATACAAGCTCTGCTTAATTCCTATATTATTTTATAAGTGGTTTTTACATAAACTGTAACATTTTACAAGGAACTTTTGAATTGAATTTTTGAATTCCTCGCTCGAGACAGTAATTACGTTAATAGTTACTAATTCCGTCCTTATCACGATGAAAAACAAATAAGCACAAAAAAAAATCAAATGAAAGCGTAGCGAAACTTCTAAAATTGCTAAAACTTGCCACAGCAATTAAATTCTTAGTAACGTTTGAGAAACTGTGTACTTTTGCGAAGCCAAAATTCGTAGCTGCTAACGACTACGATACGCGCGTGAGGGGGACGGGGAATGCGCATGCGAGAAAGGGACGGACAGAATCTGTCAGCTACGCCTAATCAATGCATACAGCCTTCCCTGAAACCTGCAGAGGCTTCAGTGTGCCGCGTACTTTCCATAGAGACGGTGTACGTATTTCCGTCCCGAATAAAACCAATAAAAAATAACAAAAGCCACACAATTTTGCCATTGTTTTTGGCAAATAAAAAAAAATATAACCATCGTTAAACCGATTTGAATCTAAATCCGTTTGAAATGTTTGAAAATCGAACGCTCGCGACCGACGTCTAACAAAAGACCGCGCAGAATTGTGGCCTTTCAATTTGCGGAAAAAAAACATAGCCCGTGTCACCGATTCGAAATTCGAAATTTTAAGTGTTTTCCACGAGACTCATTTCTTTTCGGCCAGTGTTTATCGCGTTTTTGACGTGTTCTCGGCTCGGTTTTGTCTATTTCTCGTTTTTTTTTTTATCTGTGGAGGGGGGAGGTGAAACGCAAGGTTCCTTTGTTCCCACTGCACTGTGCTTGTATCGTGGAGTGTGCAGCGATGACAAAAGGTATTAAGTCCAATTTCATACAATACTTTTTCAGCCATTTTGAATTTTTAATCCGCTTATGCATATTTAATAGCGACTGATGGATAACTGCGTCGCGGTTATGATAGAATTCTCGTTTATGCGAGCACAATAAAACCGTCGAGTTGGCGTGATTCGAATTATTTTTGAATTCAGAACATTTACATAGATTAAGTTGTTTTATGGTAATTAAGATTCAACGCGGGAAATTTAAATAAGAAATTTACTATTTGCAATTTTGTTTGCAAAATTATAAATTTGATTTTTTTGTACTGGATTTTTTTATATTTCTAAACTATGTTGTCATGGTCAAAGATGTGCTAGTAGGTACTTTTCGAAAAAAATCTCGGTTTATTGAAATTAAAAATTAAATAGAATTTGGGAACTTAATATTTGAAAATGATATTTAAAATAAAATTTATATTCATGTCGTATTTATAAATAATCATGCAGATTACGTACACATGAAAAGTAATTTTGCGAATTTTTCGTATTTGTTTTGACATAATTATTAAGTAGGTATGTTAATTTTATTAAATTCGCTGGAAGACAACTGTAGCGCAGTTCACTCACTCACGGCGCGCTCGGAAGCACAGGTCACAAACTTCTCGCCTTTTGTATCATCTCCGTCTTCGATATTCTCACGTTTTTGATATTCTCATTCTCAAAATAAGGCATTAAGATACAAGTTTATTTGGTAGACAAATTATAAAAAAAAAACCCGACTTTCAATATTCATTTCGCTACAAATTTTGATTCGATTTTCATTAAACATATCTAAGAACCACAGCATAAAAAAATTCTATCAATAAAAAACAACGGTTCACCCGTTGAGAACCTATGTTGCCACGTACATAGACAGACAAACACACTTAGCGGTCAAACTGATAACACAACTCTTTTTGCTTCGAGGGTTAAAAACTTAAACATATTTGGGAAGCCCAATTCTTTTTTGCGTCCGGGCTTAATATAGATAGATAGATAATTTATTCCTTAGAACATGGTGATACAGAGTTGTTAAAAGGGTAAGGTACAGTATATTCTGCCTATTGGGCGTAGGAATGTTAAGTTAACACAAACATGGGAAATTGATATTAGATTACGTATCACCTGCCTTATACATAGTTACATTATATGATTTTATACATTTAGTCAGCATTAATAACCGTCATAATTACATTCAAATGTCATAATAATTTTTAATGTTACATAAAATTTATATTTGAATATTTCATTAGTGTCATAACATTTCTCTAGAAGCCAATTAAATAATCTTAATTTAAAATTTTCAAGACTGCTAATTTCTCTTTATTTCTTAACGTCATTTAGCTACGCCACAGCTACCATAGAGTTCTGGAATGTCTAAGTTCCTTTCGTTTTCCCGCCCAATTCAATACTGATTGATCGACCCACAAGTTGATGGATTGGTTGGCCTATCTTATAACGGATAGCAAACATTTTGGTAATATAGACTAGACATTATATTGTGTGGCGTTCAAAGTAAATGGGTACGACTGGGCATATGCTAGTTTCCGAGATATTTGAGATTTTGTGAAAGGTTTTAATTGATTTCAATACGACATTCAAAGGGCTACGTTTCCTTACAATAAACGTCTCTAAATCATGTACACGACGTGAGGAAATTGCAATTGTATGTTCAGTAACTAGAACTCTGGCTGTTACAGTTTCAACTTTCAATGTCTGTTTTTCGACAATTTGATTTTTATAGGTAAGTGTAAAATTTGAATATTTTTTTTCCGTTATATGTGAATAAATTGTTCTTTTATTCCATATGATCAACCAACTAATTAACTATTTAAATACAGCCTTAACTGAATACCACCAAAGTGGTACCTAAACGCTTGGAACGCCACATATATTGATGCTTTTGTGGAAGGTTTTAAAAAAATATAAACTGAGCAAGCAAACAGGCATGTGGCCCACCTGGTGGTAAGTGGTCACCGCAGCCTATGGACGCCAGCAACACTAGAGGTGTCACACATTTATTGCATTGAATAAATATTATATCTTTACAAGCTCTTACTTAGTTTCACGTGTCCCGTTGTCTGTCCGTAATCATATCTTGCAAGTTAGATTTCTCCCACTTCCAGTTGTCCTACAGAGTTGAAATTTCCCACGTCGCTTCAGTTGCCATGACAATGCGTTATTATGAGGAATCATCGAGATATCTATCGATTATGCATGCACCCATCAAAAACTGCTTTACTCGGTAATAGCATAGTATGTATGGCACCGAAAATTTACAACAAAATTCCAAATCAATATAAAAGCTTAAATTTAAATCTATTTAAAAAGCACCTCAAGTCTTTGTTAACTGATAAATGTTATTATACTTTAAATGATTTCTTTAGTGATAGACTCGGATAGAATTTAGTGCTAGTATACATTATAATTCTTTTTTTTGTTATTTGTATATAAATATATAAATAAATGATTTCTTTCTTTCTTTATGATAAGCATGACCTGACGGTGCAGCCCGCATTGGCTTAAAACGAGGGAGCTCCTTAACAGTTTACAGCACGGACACGGGTTTTTTGTCAGGCGTTAAGTGCCATAAAAATGAAAGCTTGTGGCAAAATTGACATTTTTGCAAGAAAACTTGTTGAAGATTGGATTGTTCTTCAGAACGAGCGTGAAAGGTATATTTGCTGCATATTGTTGTCTCTTTTTACTCGACTACAAAGGAAGGATTTTTATTTGTTAATTGACGTCCTTGGAGAAGAGGCTGCGGTGAAGTTTGTTGCGCCGCTTCTTCTTCACCTGCGCTTTGGAAGCCGGCAGTAGACTTAGTTTAAGTATTTTTTTTGACGTCAATAAGTGATGTATATCATCCTAAATTGAATAAAGAATTTTGAATTTGAATTTGGATAGTCAACACTCAAGTTACGGAAAAAGCGGCCACTTTTTATCGCATATACTATTTTGTGGTATTGTTCTTTGGCATAACGATTTTTTTTGGCATAATAGGTCTAAGGCATAATTGATTTTTGGCATACGGGTAAATGTGGCATAATTAACTTTTACGTTGGGTTAGGTTAGTTATGGTTCAAATTGTTATGCGTAAGAACTTTATGCTTAAAAATCATTATGCCATAGTACAGTATGCTGTATTACATTGGCTAAAATTGTTATGCTGATAGATAGATAGATACCCAAGGGAAATTGCCAGGTAATACTGTCCCCGACCTTAACAGAACGGCAAAAATACAAATACCTGCTGTGTTGATGTCATCAAAAATGAAAATACGTACCTTATCAGAACAATTATTAATATTTTTTTCTATATATATTTTATGTCCTCTATTGAGGGTAAATACGTACCTTATCAGAACAATTATTAATATTTTTTTCTATATATACTTTATGTCCTCTATTGAGGGTAAATACGTACCTTATCAGAACAATTATTAATATTTTTTTCTATATATATTTTATGTCCTCTATTGAGGGTAAATACATACCTTATCAGAACAATTATTAATATTTTTTTTCTATATATATTTTATGTCCTCTATTGAGGGTAAATACGAACCTTATCAGAACAATTATTAATATTTTTTTTCTATATATATTTTATGTCCTCTATTGAGGGTAAATACGTACCTTATCAGAACAATTATTAATATTTTTTTCCTATATATATTTTATGTCCTCTATTGAGGGTAAATACGTACCTTATCAGAACAATTATTAATATTTTTTTTCCTATATATATTTTATGTCCTCTATTGAGGGTAAATACGTACCTTATCAGAACAATTATTAATATTTTTTTCCTATATATATTTTATGTCCTCTATTGAGGGTAAATACGTACCTTATCAGAACATTTTTTTTTCTATATATATTTTATGTCCTCTATTGAAGGTAAATTTTAGGTATATCTAACGCGAGCCGCGGCCAAGCGATAGAAGAATATTATTAAATGGTTATAGTTAGAGAGAACGCTAGCTGAGGTTAAAAAATTTTAACTTCTTAATGGATGGTAACTTTTTGTAAGATGTAGAATATATCATATTTAAGTTCTTCGTTAGTGATTTTGGTATGGTTCCTGTAGCTGACAATACAATAGGTAGACAATAAGGTCTCTTTTTGCTTTCCATTGGGTTTTGATCTCTATTATTATTATTACCTTGAGGTTAAATTCGCTGATCGCTATCTCTTCTCGGCATTCGTGACTCGGCGACCGAAAAGCGGCAAATTTATAAATTGATTATCCACTAATTATTATAAATGCTAAAGTTTGTGATGATGTACGTGTGCACTTTTGTTACTCTTTAAATAACACACAGGGCACTTTCTATCCCGAAATTCCCATGGGAGCGAAGTCTCGGGCAACATTTAGTTTTCTATAAAATCATTTAACACTAACCCTACTCTGCTCGGGCGATATATGTTTCAATGTCATCAAATTGGTGCGATGATAATGCTCGGAAAATTAATGCCGATATCCGTGCGATGTGGAATGCGTAATTCAGAGAAGTTACATAGAGTTGGGCTGAGGAAGAAACCGCCCAGAACTGAGACATTTTGCCTCCGGCGAAACAAGCAAGCCATCAAATAAATTAGAATAAGTATTTTTTGTTTCATTCGGACACGAGAAAAGTAATTTAAGCCGTACGATAAACAGTCATAGACTAAAAAATTCAGTTAAAACCTTTTTGTTTTGTACTTTTTTTTTATATCTTTTGTTATCTTTTCTTAGCGTACCTTTCCTTATCTTCCGCTACCTTTCCATTGTCGGTGGGAAATTAAATAGCTTCAAAATGTTTTGAATTATGTTGTTTATTATTTGAATTTATAGCGTTTGTTTTGGGAAAGTTGATATTGTTTAATAAGTTGATAAATTATGATTGTTAATATACTGGCTGCCGTCGATTTTTGTTTCAAATATTTTGTACATGTAATAAAACTTTATTTGTACTTAGGATATTAAAGTAATATAATCATGAGGGGCTTTGTGGGACTAATAGATGCCAAAAGTTTGTTTTTTTATTATTTTCAATTTCTCTGTATGTTTGTTTGCGCATTACACAAAAACTACTGGATGAAATTTGATGCAATTTTCACAATTGTATAACGGATAGTCTAATTTAAAATCTGCCATTGGTTTTGTTGCGATACGTTGCTTAGAACCGGATATATTGATGAAAATAATTTATGAGCGGACACACACAATAAAAGCGGGCGGAACCGCGGGCAAAAGTCAAATCAATAAATAAATAAGAAATTCATTTATAAGAGATTTTTTTTCTACCACGCGTCACTACGCAGTGTCAAACGCAGTGTTGCCAACACAAAATTATTAATTAACCTTCTGACATCGCGCCAAAAAAAAATTAGTGAACGCTCAAGCATCGGGATATGGCGACCTAATTTTTTAATGGATCGAGCGAGTCAAACGCATCCGTGACGTCACAGGTTTGACGTCATCCGCTAATGCATCCGACATTACCTTTGCTGTTCGTTATTTGGCAAAACCTTTTAAAGACTGACACGAAATGATAGAACATCATTATTTTCTAATCTGGAATGCAATCTCAAAATGTCCAGAGATAAGAAAGATTTACATGTTTTTAAAAAGATGTTGTGTTTGAATTGAAATCGGATTTTCATCTCGCTAGTCATCTATACTATTATTATAAAGAAGCGTTTGTGAGTTTGTATATTTGAGGCGGGTAATGTCCAAAACTACCGAATCGTTTTAACAAATTATTTCACCATTAGAAAGGTACATTACCCAAGATTGCTATAGGCTATATTATATCTCAAAATTCCCACGCGAGCGAAGCCCCGGGCAACATATAGTTTTTTATAATGATGTGCGATATATGTCTGTGTGCATGTCCCTAAATACAAAACTAAAATTGAATCTGCATATAGCAACTAAACTATGTCAACGCAAGCGAAATCAAACATGGCGGCCGGAAAAAGTTGATTCCGAAAGTTTTTCCGAATCAAAGTGATTGCTTTGCATTTCAAATTAAATGCGACTTGTGCGAGTTTCGAAATTATGAGGGGTTCAGACAGTGCGCAATTGATTTGCTACTTTTAAAGTCGCTAAGTTAAAACTTACAAAAATTCTGCGCATAAAATTAACATAATACTTACTTAATTTATTTTAAAGCACCGAAAATCGGAGTTTAATTTTCTAAACCTACAACCATAACGCACTGTCTATTAAAACAGAGAACAAAAAGACTTTTATTGTATGGGAGTGCCCTTAAATGTTTCTTTTATTCAGTTTTTTAGTATTTGTTGTTATAACAGTAATTGAAAAACATACTTATCTGTGAAAAAGTCAACTATCCATTACGGTTGGTTACAGACAGACAGACGAACAGCGGAGTTTAGAGTTTTACAATAGTAGATTTGAAAATAAAAAATAATATAGGTTAGATTCAGTTCGCTTCGTTAGGGCCGTAACTACTTCGTTAGTTGAATTCCAACTAACAGTAATAAATTTACGCCAACAACCACACAAACCCAACATTTGCAGTTTTCAAATTAAGCAACACAAAACTACTAATAAGTCGTACATTTGTCCAAAACGCCGGACCGGTACGTGACGTGAATTCGCGCGGGAAACGCCATTTTCCAATATGGCGGCCTGTCAAATTGCTGACACGCTTTCAATTTTCTGTGTTTATGCCCATGGCACAGATAATACGCGTATACGGCCGTCTATGTTGGGATATTTTATATTTGAGGCACACACATATGTGTTCGGATTTATATTTTCCCTTTCATTTTCGAAACGAGATATTTTAGACGTTCCATTGAGCTTTGGTTATTGAAAATAGAAATGGGTGCGTTAAATCTGTTTTAATATTAAAGCTGGTATTGGCTTCTATAAGAGCCTGGGTGGATTCATAAAATCAGTGCCTTAAGAGTATTCTTTTAATCCATACATGCTTTTTATTATATTTAGCCAGTTTAAAAAATTATATCTTTACAATACACAAACGAATCTTCTTTACATTTAATAAAACTTAATTTTTATTTATTTATTCACGAATAAATTTTACATTGTGTTTGAACTTCATTATAATTAAATCATATATACACAAATAACAATTTCAATTTACAAAATATTCGATAAAACATAATTAATTAATAAACTTCAATATAAAGTGGAGTTTTTTTGAATTGTATTTTACAATTTAAATTTACAAAATGTCAACTGTGTGGTGTGCTATGTCTGTACATAGGTTATATTAAAGATAAATAATTATGGGATAATTATTACATAAATTAAAAAATCTAAGTTTCACTCAAAGAAGTTTGTGAGTGTGGGAAATTTTTGTCTGTCTGTGTGTTTGCGCGTCATGCAATACTAATTACTTCATGGAATTTAATGCATATTTTACAGTTGTATAGCGGAAAGTGTAACTAAAATTCTGGTATAGATTTCTTAATTGCGTAGATCTCACCCGGGACTTCGCTCCCGTGGGAATTTTGAGATAAAATATAGCCTATAGCAATGTTAGATAATGTATCTTTCTAAATGGTGAAAGAATTTTTGAAATCGGTTCGGTAGTTTCGGAGATTACCCGCCTCAAACATACAAACTCACAAACGCTTACCTCTTTATAATAATAGTATAGATATCACATGAAGTATTTATTAATCTCATTGATGCCGACTATGGGTGCAAACTGCAAGTATATATATATATGTTTTTTGAGAATTGCTAGGTTTTTTATTATTAATTCTTCGTTTACAAATCCCATGTATATAGCTAGTGAATTTTAGTGGTACCAATCGAAATACAACTATTATAACTAGACTAACTTCATTTATTGAAAACTAAGTCTAACTGACGACATGGCCGGGAGCCAGAATTCAAAATGGCGTTTGGTTGCTCAACTTCCAATGCTTTATGGTCCAGTGGTTTAGATTGTAACTTTATATAAATAATCTAGTGCTTTATATAATTAATCGAAGCGGTGATGGTGTAATGGTTAAGACGCCCGCCTGTTGATCGAAGGGTCCCAGGTTCGAATCCTACTCGTGCCACATGAGTTTGTATACCAATCTGACTCATGTATAGTAGTTTTCATCGACCACCACTTGCTTTCGGTGAAGGAAAACATCATGAGGAAACCTGCACACTGGTTGATTATTATTAACTTGTGTGTGAAATGGAGAAGGCAATGGCAAACCACTCCATTGATAATGCCAAGAAAGTTGATGTGTATGTTTCCATTCCACGTAATGACCACGACCTTCAGCCATGAGGAATACGACTGTGAAGAAGAATTAATCTAGTGGAGTGTGAGTCACATGCTTATGACTGGATATATCCTAATTATTATAAATGCGGATGTAAATATGTTTGTTTTCTTGTTTGTTTGTTTGTTCTATCTACACGCTCTATCTACTCGAGCAATCTTCATGAAATTTTGCATAGATGTAGTTTGACGTATGGTGAAGGACATAGGATACCTTTCATCCCGGACAAATCACTGTTCCAATGTTTTATTAACGCAGACAAAAGCATATATAATGGAGAGTGTTCTCAGGAGCTATTTCGACAATGTGCCAGCCGCTAAAAACAAAATTATTCAGAAATTAGACCTTCACAGGCACATTTTCACGTCGTTTTCTAAATTAAATGATATTTACCAAAGCTGCAAACTACTAACATTTCGGAACGACCACTGCTGAGAAGAAATGCCGTAAGAAACTCATTCAAACAGTGTTGGTCCCTATCATGCCAGAAGGGCTTACCATTTTATAAATTTAAATTTATGTATAATTTTTTATCAGTAATATAACAATGTAAGTACACAATAAAGTACATGGTCAAAAGGTATATTGAAACATATTATGATTGTGATCGAGAGCTGATGAAAGGAAAAACTGAGTTTCACAGTCGCATCATCCATAAGGAAAGATTCCACCCCCGTCATCATGACGTTGGGCGCTCTACTACGAACTACCAGTCCGTTTTACATGTAACTTCTTCCCGCGCTGTGCTAAACTATGGAATAAACTTCCTTCAGCGGTGTTCCCTAATATCAACATTGAGGCTTTCAAGAAATCAGTCTATCGCTTACTCAAAAAGTCGGCAACGCACCGGCGACCCGTATCGGGTTGCCGGCGTCCATGGGCTGCGGTGTTTGCTTACCATCAGGCGACCTGCATGCTCGAAAAGAAAACTGTATTTTACACGTCCAATGTACAGTCAACAGCGCAACGACCACAAATTCATTGCAAACTCGCCGCAATTACCGCGTTATAGAGGTTGATGCAGGGTTACTTGATGTGCTGTTACTGTACATAAAATATAAATGATAATGACGGTACAGCATTCACTCCACAGAACAGTCTCCACTTCTCTCTGTCTGATGTTGACCGATCTGTTACTTCCTTTTTGGTTATATATCTTGCCTAAAGGCACTCCATCCATTTCTTCGTCCGCCTTCCCATACTTATTTTCCCATTCAATTTAAAATGCATATCCAGCGTTACTATCCTTCCTGCTCATAACGTGACAATACTATCGAAGCTGCACTTCCCAATGTACATAAAATATTTACCTTGTACACGCCAATGTCAACACTCTTTTTTGCGTAAACTTTAAATATAAATATATTAGGACAAAATCACATAGATTGAGCTAGCCACAAAGTAAGTTCGAGACCTGTGTTATGGGATACTAACCCAACGATACTATATTTTATAACAAATACATATATAGATAAACATCCAAGACCCGGGACAATCAGAAAAATATCATTTTCCATCATGACCCGACCGGGGTTTGAGGTTCTGCGCCATCGAGGTCGTCAATATAAATGTATTATTTAAATATTATATCTATAATATATGAGGCGCTGCTCAATTTGCACCTGTAGAAGGTGACTAAGTTATAAATAACTGTGTAATCATTTTAAGATCATTATTGTACACTTAGTTGGCAAATAAATGAATATGAATATTAATATGACTTAAAAGTTAACAATTCAATATAAAAAAATGTCGAAAAGGCGACCAGCTCAGCACGTTGCTGCAACATAAGCCATATAGCGCTGATTTTCAGTTCTTTAGTTTACTATTTGTAAGTTTTATATTTACACTTTTATGTCGTGTACGTAAATAAATTAAATAATAAAGTAAACAATAAAAAACCATCCGCCCCGTTTTTTAAATCGGTTAAAAAATATCCTTTTGCTATATTTCATAGCACAATAAACCAATAAAACCATCTTATATTAAAAAACGAAGCGAAATATCAGCATTTTGTAAATAAATCGAACTTACAAATCTCCATAATCATTGCGCACCAGAGACAAAGAAATTTTCCTCTTATTCCGGCGAGCAAAGGAATCCATGCTCGCATGCTCACACAGCCGTATTTTGCCAAAGCCGCATAGCCGTGATTCCAATGCCTGTATTATATTTATGATACAGCCACGTACGTTTCCCGCGTAATTTTTATAAGATATATTTTATTAACCTCTATTGAAAAAGAGATGATATTACTTTATCTTTTTACATTTATTTTTACAAAGCCTTGAATGTGTGCTAACTAATAATTTAAATGCTAAAGTATAGTTGTTTCTTCTTCACGATTTATCTGCTCAACCAATATTCTTGAAGATAGTTTGAAGTACGGAGAAGGGCATAGGATACTTTTCATCTCGGAAAAATATCAGTTCCCGCGGGAAACTCACGCGGGCGAAATTGCGGGCAAAAGCAAAAATTAAAATTAGATTTTATTATAAGACGTAGATTCCCTATGTGTGTTTGAAGTTTCATACTGCGATTTTTGTTTGTGATTCTTTTTGTAGATTATTTTAGGTTAGTTACGATTTGTGAATAATCAATAGTTGACAATTTGTACGTTCCACTTTCGAAATCCACTTCATCTCGGCTCCGTTTGCAACACAACAGTTTCATTTATTGAAAACTAACTGTGACAGCGTCGTGGCTCTCGGCCAGGGAATGACAAAATGGCGGACTGCGTTTCGCTCAATATTTTGTGCAATAATCTTGGACTTCGAGTGATTTTTGTTATTTTAGTAAATAATGTTTTATGTTTGTTTCAAATATTTGCGATACACGAAAATTAAATATTAAATTAGTACATTTTGTAACGTTTTAATAAAGGATTTCATTTTTAACAAGTTTTAATCTGCGCGGTAGGAGAAACAACTGTTCTTCCTATCTTTTTCTTCTCCCAAACCAGCATTGAGGTCAATGAATAATAAAAACGGTTAGGGGATATTAAAATTTGTGTCAAATACGCTACATTTTTTTTAAATTCACAAATGTTAATTAACTTCCACTGTCCTGTCACTTTCTCTTATCGGTTTTCGCGGTTTCCTCCGCAGCCGTAGAGCTACGAAGCTCAGGGTTCTCTTTAATTTATTTTTCTCCTTCACTTTGCACAATTTTACGACATTCTTACATAGTTATCAGATCATGGAAAATAAAAAAAATATAATTCATAGACTTCTGACTTACCTACATTTTGGTATAGGTTATATCTTGGTATAGGTAACAGATATTTGTACTTACCTACTTTGTCTCCTTGTGTATATTTAATACAAATGTATATCAGTGTTAGGAGATTTCGCTACATTGTTAGTTTAAAAAAACGACTACATTAAACATAGGAAGATGGGAAAATTAAACCAGACCAAAATCTCGCTTAACATCCTTGACGACCATCAAACCAGCACTAGAAGCTAGCAAAACTGTATGTGTTCTGTCAAAATAATTCGCTAGCCATTTAGGTACCCTACGAAGGCAACCCAGTACCCCATATTCTGTGTATTCCCTTCTACGCACAGTAAGATTCAGAAAATATAGGACTGTGCACTATAAATCTTAGTTAATTCAAGTCATGGCGCGCAGCCAGACAAAATGGCGGCTATATTGATGGGAAATTATGAATATCAAGTTTTCTGGTTACAGTTCGTTCGAAAGATAATTCATTTGAGATGTCACTCTCACGGCCGTATTAGGTATTATTATTTGCCCGCGACTCCGCCCGCGTATATTTCTCACTTAATTGTGTCTTACCTCTTGGGTTTATAATAATTAACCTAACCTATAAATTCAAAAGATATGAGACAGATTGACGTACAAACTCACGTGGCTTGAGTAGAATCCGGACGCGACGGGCTTTTTGGCGGGCGTCTTACCCTTACACCACTACCAATTCAATCTTACTAATTCGTCTAATATTATAAATGCGAGAGTTTGTGATAATGTGTGTACTTATGTATATAAGTACCGACGACCTCGGTGTCGCATTGGTAATATGCTTGCGTCTGAACCGAGAGGTCCCCGGTTCGATCCCCGGTCGGGTTATGATGGAAAATGATCTTTTTCTGATTGACCCGGGTCTTAGATGTTTACCTATATATGTATTTGTTATAAAATATAGTATCGTGAGTTAGTATCCCATAACACAAGTCTCGAACTTACTTTGGGGCTAGCTCAATCTGTGTGATTCGTCCTAATATATTTATTTATATTTATTTATTTACCTATGTACTTATATTTGTTTTTTCATTCACGCAAAGTCTACTTAGCGGATTGTTATGAAATTTGGTACACGGGTAGAATATAACCTAGATTTTTTACCAGACAGAAATTCCCACTTATCCCGATTACATTTTTTACCAGACAGAAATTCCCACGGGAGCGAAGGCCCGGGCTGTACTGAGTTTATTTATTTATTAAGTACAATGCAAAAAATACAACATTTGAATTGTTACTACTCATACTTTGTTACAATTTTATCATTTTCAGCCGAAATTATGTAGACAGGTATGAATGAAGAATGAATGAATGAAATGTTTATTACTTAAAACAAAAGAATATGTCATCAGTTCCCAATACTCTTTTGTGTTCTTTAAAAAGAGTTTGTATTAAATATTATAATTTCATATTTTTAAAGTCACTCCATGCATTATTCGACATTGTACAGATACATGTCTTCATCAATTACGGGGTGAACAGAGCCGTGAGATACAAATTTCGATGTATCGTGTTAAAAAAATAAATATGACAGAGTCGATGTTTATTGTGCAGCGCCCTCTCGCGCAATTCTGAAGATTGAAGTTTTAAATATAATATATTATTTTATTATTTTTGTTAAAAAATATCTAAATAAATAATTTCGACAACAGTTCCGATATATGCCATTTCCTTTGCCTAAATGATATTTACTCTGTGGTAAACAGGTGTCGCCATTGGCGCGCATCCAACAGCGCAGGTGTGGCCAACCTAATAATTTGAATTTCTGAACGGCTATATTGCCTTCTTAAGTTTGGGAAGTTGGCTGCATGTTTCATTTTAAATAAGGAATATTACATTTTTTATTATCCTACTAATACTATGAATGCGAAATTTTGTGAGAATGCAAAATGGGTTCGAGTATGTTTGTTACTTTTTCATGCAAACTCTATTGGACGGATTGTTATGAAATTTGGTACACGGTAACCTGGAATAACACATAGTGTGTTAGGATCTTGTTAAATTCCAAACAACTGCTGTTGATATTGTATTTTATTTTTATATTAATTGGGACACATGACAGAGTTCGTAGCCGTAGATTTTTTTCTTTTTTTAGAACAACAACCTTATACAAAAATAAAAAAAATAAAAAACTTGTGTTGCCAGCAACATAGTGTACCTACTATTTATCCAAAAAGCCACACGAGCGAAGCCCCGGGGCGCAGCTAGTTAAGAACTAACTACAATGCTACCTGTAATATTTTATATACTGGCCTAGATTTTTATATATTTCATAATATTTGTGAGTTGTAAATTAAAATGGGAATATGAATTACGATACAATACATATAAACTAAATTATCAAGAGCAATAGAAAAACATATCGGGTCTTGTTTGACAACTCCACTGACAGCCGCGCGCTATCGACCAACCACAGCATTCGGCATTAGTGTTGTTACCGCTCCGTAGAGATGGGACATCTAATGTATTTTATTCTTGCGATTTTCTCACTCAACATGAGGTATTATTAGATAATATTTTATTTAGAGTTATAACGCATTATTCTGGAAGTACCTACTAAAATAAATTTAATCGAAACGCTCTGATAAGGGACGAAAATTCCTTGCCTTTTGATTGATAGTAAGCACACACTAATTTTAGCAAAATAAAATCAAAAGTCACATATATATCATACATTATTATATCAGGTCATAAATTGCAGAAGAAAATACTTTCACATATTTTCATAAAGTACATTTTGGCAGTTGAACAACGGTAAAGTCACGATCACATGGTACAACCAGTCAGACATGGCAGTTGGACCACGAGTCGGGATGGAAATAATCATTATTGAACCTGAAAATCTTCATCATCACTTTACGTGTAGTCGGTACAGTATGTCAGTCTCCTCTTGTGTATGATGTTAATAAGCCTGGAGTCCGATTCTCACGCGATCGTTCAATCACTTCATCGATTTTCTCAATGTTTTTTTCGATGGTTTTAAACTAAGTTACAAACGAAAAAGTTCGATCGATCGATGGCGTTTGCTCGAAATTTTGTACCTAAACGGTAAACGCGAAAATCCTGTACTGTGTACTTCGATTACGTGAGACTCAGGCCGAAGTACCTACCTCAATTATTAACAACATCCTGTGTAAACTAAACCTGAAAAATAAAATGTTAAATGTACAAGTATTTACGGAAAAGATTTTATTTTTTACCTGTGGAAAATCTGGGATATTGGTCTGCACACAATATTTTTTTCCTTTAATCTTTTGCCCTAAAAATGGCCGACTGGGCGAGACCCTTCTTCGCTTGATTGGCCAGAGCCCTTATGAGGCCAAAGGTACAGAGTACATTACAACAGATACAAAGCTTTTGACGTGACAACGTCTTAAATTAGGTTGCGGCTGGGAGTCACTTATGAAAAAGTGTAACGCCCGGTAACGTTACGATGAGTCACCGAGGGAGAGAGACGCAAGGCATTCGGCGGGCCTCTCTCTCGTTTCGTTTCGTTTAGTAAACAAAATATATTTCTATAGTTAAAATTTGTGCAATTCTTATTTTCATTCAATTCCTTGTTCCTATTGTGCAATTTAATTATATTCATATCAATAAATATTCTACCGAGAAAAAGACGTTGTCACGTAAAATCTTCGCCCGTAAAACCGACTTTACAGGCAACCATTTTTTTTAGTCGTACTCAGAGCCTGGGCTCTGAGGTCGGTGTAAATTTTTTGCAATTCAAATTCGAAATTGTTTATTCAACTTAGAAAAATATTGTACATCACTTATTGACGTCAAAAAATTACTTTAAAATATGTCTACTATAGATCTTTAAAGTTAAAGTGAATAAGAAGATGACGAGAATACTTTACTTTGAATCTAGTCTAGTCTTGAATTCATAAAAAAAAAGATAAAACGTGCGTGATAATAGGTAAGTGGGATATAAAACTGCAACGGTGAATAAAACTGTAGTTGGTATGGCTCCTAAAATTTGTAATAAACTGCCGGATCGTTTTAAAGACTTTAGTGGCAAATTAAATTAGTGACATTTAAAAAAGTATAGGGCATATTACGCAAAGCTCAGTGCAGATGGCGCTACTGGTACAACTATGGTACACAAACATTGCCAATACAATACAATACAAATACTCTTTATTGCACCAAAAAGAAAAAATACACAGAAAACAATTTGTAATAAATATAAGAAGGTACAAAGGCGGACTTATCACTAAAGCGATCTCTTCCAGTCAACCTTTAGGTGGAAGGAGACATATATATATAAAAACATTTAGGCGCAGTAAAACAAACTACCAAATATATAATTACATACACTATATATAAATAAATACATTACATACAATATACATACATATATAAGCATACCAAATACACATATACATATACATATATATACATACATAAATATCATTATATAGAAGGAAATACATGTACAATAAAATTAGGATACGTTAGATAGATAGTGAGACTTAACGAGTTGCTTAAATTTGGTCAGAGTCTGGGCATTCCGAATATCTAAAGGAAGAGCATTCCAAAGACGAACAGCCTGAACAGAGAAAGATTTGGAGAAAAATTTAGAATTAGCTACGGGAAATCTGAGTCTCAAGGATACCGTGCTGCGCAAACTACGAGAGGAGCTGCGAATGCCAATGGAGGCAAAAAGCGCCGATTTTTAATATTGTTGCAGATTTACGACCAAAAATACCTTCTACGCAGTCGTGGTGCGAGTTTAAAGGAAAAAGGAAGGATTTAGTGGATTATCCTGAAAATAATAACACTATTTTAGGTTATATTCTGCATTATTTGGTCATTTTGGTTAATTCTGTGGTCATAAACCGATATAAAGTTGATTTTTCAGTACAGTATCTCGGCAACCCCAAGAGCGTCCTTAAGCCATTGTTATACGTAACACGCAGGGCATTGTATGCTTTCTGCGTATAATTGACTCATAGACTGCACGTGTAAAATACCTAGCATTATGCTTTAAACAATGTTAGTTATACCTATACCTATCTTTATTTGTTATTTTTCACTATTTTTGCTTTACTAACAATACGTTACTGTATTCAGTAAGATAAAATTTCATTGCGCTTTTAATATATTCACTCATAAAAGAGTGCAATGAACTTTGTGCACATTTTATTAATGTAATTAAAGATGAAAACAATTCCACTATTTATTTTTCACATTTTTCAACGTTGTCCAGCGATAAACTTTTGTCTCTTGTGTTTGGTTACTCTGTGTCAAAGGACGCGTTGACACTGACGGCCTATGAATAAATATTGAAATATAGAACTTTTTAACAGTACAAACTTAACCATTACATCACGTATATATCATACATATCACGTCTTTATGTCTTACGACGTAGACAGAGAGGCGGGCTTAGTGGAACTAGCTTTCACCAGCGACTCCGCCCGCGTTTATTTCCCAGGGTAGCATTTATTTACCGCAATGTTAGGCTCTATGTCCTTCTCCACACTTCAAACTACATGTGTGCAAAATTTCAAGAAGATCGGTTGAGTAGATAGAGCGTGAAGAGGCAACAAGCTTACTTTCGCATTTACAATATTAGTTAATAAACGTTTTGGTAATAATATTTGGTCCGTTACATTTTACGTCCGCTGAATATTTTTTAAATCAAATCTTGTATACAGAACCCTATATTGTATTACTAGTCAAAATCCTACCCAAAGTCTGCATTCACTCAATTGAAAAATTATCACATCTTATAAATATAATATCTCATAAATAAAAATTATATATCTTCATTCGCCCATAATTTACATCTCGAGTTCTCGGTTGGAACAAATTGACGCTGAGTGATATAGCCCATATATTTATAAAGGTGGCTATCGTCTCGCGATATTGGGTCGTTAGTTTCGTCTGTCCCGTTGTCTGTCTGTCATCAAATCTTGCGAGTTAGATTTCTCCTACTTCCAGTTGACCTGTAGAGTAGAGCTTCAGTTTCCATGACAATGCACTATTACGATAATCATGGCCTGATGGTGCACTCGGGTTTGGCTCCCAACGAGGGAACTCCTCAACGACGTATTGTATCGACATGATTTTTTTTGTCACGCATTATAAATAATAAATAAGTGGATTCATGGTATTGTTGCCGCTCGAGAGTCAACTATCGATGGCGTTTCGATTGACGATAATTTGAATTTGAATTTGAATAATATCGATAGCCGGGTTTGGTGCAATACTATAGATACGAGTATATATTGCAAATAATGTATCGATAGTATTGATACAATCGATTATATCGCTATTTATCAATAGTATTGCTACAAAATAGCTATCGATATTATCGATAGGCCAATTGATAAGTCGATTGAAACTATCAATATTTAGGCAACACTAATCCATAGTTAAATTAAATTGCTCATCTGTAAAGCTTAAAATAGGATCTCGAGCCTTTGATAGTGAATCTTATGATTTAAAACTATAAGAGCTTTAACTACTGAGCTTTCGAATAACTTTGGTCTTGTTGAAGTTCAAAAGCTCGCGATCAAAGACGATGCCGGCATTTAATTGTTGGACAAAATGTTCAGAATACAGAGGTGTAGCTTCTGTGACAGAGAAATCTGTAATTTTATTATATAATAACATATTATTTCATGAACGAATAGCATATAGTAGAATAGTTTTTTATAAGAGTTGTTCGAAAACCCGTTGAAAACTATAAATATTTATACTAAAATTATTTATCTAGTCTAAGTATACAATTATTATGAAGAGGTAAGCGTTCGTGAGTATTGTATGTTTGAGACGGATAATCTCCGAATCTACCGAACCGATTTCAAAAATTCTTTCACCATTAGAAAGGTACTTTATCCAAGGTTGCTATAGGCTATATTTTAAAATAAAATTCCCACAGGAGCGAAGCCCCGGGCAACATCTTGTTAAGTTTAAGTTGTTAAGGCGTTTAGTACGCGCTAACAACCACAACCATCACGTTTTTGTCAATTTCTTTTATTTCTTAGCGAAATATAAAAAATATATATAAATTATGTTACGCTACACCAGATAAATAACTATAGTAATTATAGTTTTCTATAACACAATGTCCTACAATGCTACGTCGTAGACAGCAACGCGCTACAATGCTACGTCGTAGACAGCAACGCGCTACAATGCTACGTCGTAGACAGCAACGCGCTACAATGCTACGTCGTAGACAGCAACGCGCTACAATGTTACGTCGTAGACAGCTACGCGCTACAATGCTACGTCGTAGACAGCTACGCGCTACAATGCTACGTCGTAGACAGCTACGCGCTACAATGCTACGTCGTAGACAGCAACGCGCTACAATGCTACGTCGTAGACAGCAACGTGCTACAATGCTACATCGTAGACAGCAACGCGCTACAATGCTACGTCGTAGACAGCAACGCGCTACAATGCTACGTCGTAGACAGCAACGCGCTACAATGCTACGTCGTAGAGTAATCGCTTTATGCTATTGTGTCGATTATTTCTTTAATTTTGGCGATGATATAAAAATATGATGGTGGCTCTAGTATACGGGTAGCCACAAACTTAATTAGTAACCCTCTTTACACAAAGTCGGTTAAAAATACCCATTAACCTCGTCTACAGCGTCAGAGTCTAAACGCATAATTTTTTCCTACATTGTTTACTGAATCCGCACGGAATACTAAACAGTCTAACACAGAAACGGACATTTAGGGGTCCGTATGCCATTCTTCGACGATACAGTTAGGTTTCGTTATTTACTAGCGTTTATTTACTAGCCTTTTCACGCGGTATCGCCTGCCTGTTTTTGTATAGTTATCCAAACACCTAAAATGTATGGTTAAATCGAATATCTCTTCGGGTTTTCTAATATACGAAAAGTTGTACAGTATCATGAACTGAGACAATGGTGACTAAACAATCACCGTATGTACTTTTTATTTTATTTCATTAACCAGCTTTTGCCCGCGACTAATTTCGTACGTCCACTAATAACTTATGATTATTGTTCGTTACGGAACTAATAGGTAGTTAAAATAAAATACTTGGAGCTAAGAATTAGATAATTATATTTTTCTTTGTTCTTACAAATTGGTATAATGAAAAACAGAAATCGAATCGAATGACAGGAAAAAAAAAACAATAGAAAAAACTAGATTTGTAGTGCGCGCGCAGGAATAAAATTTAAATTGTCGTGTTCGATAGCCATTGGCTGCCGCGCGAGGGGTCGCGGGCAGGACGTGCCTAGTCCACAACACTAGGCACTGTACTGGCGCAGACAATTATCAATAAAATTTTTAAGTGCGCTAGTCTGTGTACACAGGAGTTTATTATATATATAAAATTTATTTATTTTAATATTATATATATAAAAATAATTATGGGGTGTCTTTACTATTAATAGAAGACAAAACATTTGTTTTTAAATTTTTATCTGTTCGCGCATCATGCAAAATCTACTCGATAAGATTTGATGCAGTTTTCACAGTTGGTACAGTAGATGTTCTAACCCAAAATAAAGGTTTTATCGTGATACATTGCTTAGAACTAGGAAGTTATTGAAATGTGGTGATATACGGAACCAAGGAACGAAAATTCAACATTTTTCCCGCCATTCCATTTATCTGTCGTAATAAATTAAAGCTTTGGTTCATGCTGCATAATTTATTGTTTATATAAAGCCATTAGGTGTCCCACTGCTGGGCAAAGGAGTCGTGTTAAAGCGTGGACTGTAATTTTCTTGATTTTATTTGTAGGTCGTTTAGTTTCAGAATTGCGGCCGTGTGAGCAACTTGGCGAACTGAGAGGCTGATGGGAACCTTGACAGAATAACCACTCTTTTCTCAACTACCAACCTCATGGTCCAGTCCTGTGTTGTTAGTCAGTTTATGCGGAACATTTTCAAGTCTTCACGCCAATATAATACAAGAATTGTCTAAGCCAAGAATTGTTGGAAAATATTAAAAAAATTGAATGTAATGCTTTCGAAATTTCTATTTATTTATTTATTTTCATTACGCGACTATAAAGGAATAGAGAAAAAGCTAATCTAAAAATGAGAAAATAAAATTTGGTAGCGTGTCGTTCCCGTCCTAAAATACTACTACAAACTTTCGTGTGGGGACAACGTACAAAAATAATAAGAAATTAAAAAGATTTTTATAAAAATGTCATTTTTTCCCACAAATTTTTAATGTCATCAGAGAGATCGCGTTTCATGCAACGAGTGACAAAAATATCGTGACCGTTGAAGAGTTCACTTGTCGGGAGCCGATCCTGGGTGCTCCATTGGGTCATGCATCATATTGTATACACTTTTTGGATGATATCATAATAATGATTTGTCATCCAAACTAAAAGTGTAAACAAAATTTCAGCTCAATCTATTGAAGATATCACTCAAACCTAGTTATAATATATTATATTAACTGCATTGCAAGTAAAAAAGCTTGTAATAAAAGCATTCACAGCTAATAAGAAATAACGGCATTCCCAAGGAGGAATGACGTCAAACAGCCGGCAGCACGTATTTGGCTACTCATTAATTAATCTAATTACATATACATAAAAGACAAAATTACCATGATATTTTTCGCCATAAATTGTCCGTAATTAGGTAAATTGTCCGTATATTATTTTAAGATGGCAATTTGGTGATATAACGTAATTTAACTTTTGACCTAGATTTTTTATACCAACCTTGGTTAAAATGTCGTTTTTGGCTTCATTATTGAGTGTGTTATTGCTAATACTGATTTTAGATTTCATTCAAGTCGCTTAAAGATGAGATCCCTTTTTTTCGCATAATTTTTTTATCCTAATTTAATTTAGCATAACGAGTTAGGCATATATTTTTTTGACATAAACATGTTTTTTGGCATACCTTTTCAATAAGCATAATTATAGTTTAGGCTAATATATTTTACCATAATTTTGATTTGCATAAAGTCATAATGAATTAATCTAAATAATTATTTCTGATTAGGTTAGGTTAGGCTGCTTATTGCTTATTATCATTATGCGTGAGCATATTTAGGCTTTAGAATATTATGCCTAAAAATTGTTATGCATAAGCATAAAAATTTTTAGGTATGGGTAAAAAATTGTGCGTAAAATATTATGTCAAATTAATATTGTGTGTGTGTAACTATTATTATAATAAGTAAAAGTATGTCATGTTAAATTATGACATGAAATTGTATGCATAAAAATAGGGAACGACCACCTAACGCCGTTTTTGGGACAAATAGCCATATGTACACAAGGTGCATATGACTATTTGTCCCAAAAACGACGGTGAATGGAGAAGGCAATGGCAAACCACTCCATTAATAGTGTCAAATTAGTCGTTGTGTGTGTTTCATTTCACGTAATGATCACGACCCTAACCATTGGGAATACGACTTTTTCTTCTCGAGTGTTTTTATTTATACTGTAGTTAAATTTTATTCAAGGCATCTGACATGCCTTTACGACTACTTACCGCCATTCAATGGCAAGTAATCGCATACAAACTAGTGAACTTAACTGTCCACCAGTGTGCAGGTTTCCTCGCGATGTTTCTCCTTCACCGGAAGCAATTGGTGGTCGATGAAAACCACTATACATACTAATTGGTATACAAACTCGTGTGGCACGAGTCGAACGTGCGACCTATCAGTTCACATGCGTCTTAACCGTTGCATCACATCCGCTAATACAACACAATTTAAAATTTTAATAGAATAGAATCACAGATATAAAAACATTACTAGAATAGAATCAATTAAATAAATAAAATAAATAAATATATTAAGATCACACAGATTGAGCTAGCCCCAAAGTAAGTTCGAGACTTGTGTTATGGGATACTAACTCAACGATACTATATTCTATAACAAATACATATATAGATAAACATCCAAGACCCGGGTCAATCAGAAAAAGATCATTTTCCATCATGACCCGACCGGGGATCGAACCGGGGACCTCTTCGTAACCAACCTGTATGCAACCGTGCAAATATTAATAATAGTACACATTTATATTACATTTTATACAATATAGTTACAAAACATTTATAAAAATTCAATATTTACCATATATTATACTCTTTAATACTATAAAATCCACCATTCCATTAAAGTGCTTGAAGTTCTATTTTCTGAATTAATGTTTAGTCTCCCCCCAACATTGTAACCGTATTATTTAAGTATCAAATGTAAGCTTAACCGAAACAAAGAGACAGACCTGCTATCGTCCAGTTCAATATAAAGTTGTGACTTTGAAACCTTAGCCAGAAACTCAAGTGCCTTCCGTCATTAGGATCGGACTACACTCAATTTTAGGGAAACATCACGCGGAAGGGAGACACTATGCGATCGGGGGACATTCCGCGAAATTGCCGAGGAAGCAATTAGTTGAGCAAATTAGTGCGCTCAGACGAGAGTGTTCTGAATTATGCAAAGATGCAAAATGTATTGTGTATTTATTTAAGTATCAAAGTTTTATACGTATTTATTTTAGGACTTTTGAGAAATTTTGTATTTATCTACACAAAGATCTTAATATACCTTACATTACAAAATATATATTATGTATGTATATATATATGAAAGAATTA
Source organism: Plodia interpunctella (assembly GCF_027563975.2). Lineage (NCBI taxonomy): Eukaryota > Metazoa > Arthropoda > Insecta > Lepidoptera > Pyralidae > Plodia > Plodia interpunctella. Next base: position 3,602,167 of record NC_071322.1, read on the forward strand.
ATAAAGTACTCTAAAATAACGTTATAATCGACAAAAGGCGGCAAGCTTTTGTGTACCTAACATACAGTGCTGCACTCTGGCGGGATAAATGTGCTGTAATACTCCCTATTACCTCTCCGGTTAGTTGAAATACTTACACAAAAATATTGTACGCCATGTTTAACTCCGCCATTAGATACACAATTCGTGAAGTCAGTTAAGATTATTTATAGAGGGAACGAGTTAAGACAGCGAATCATCAAAACGGATATTTATGAGTTTTGAATGAATAATGAGATGAATTAATTATCACTGGTTAATGGAGGGTAATCCAATTTGATTGTTTCGTATTACGTGAAAATTGGGATGTGTTTTTGTTTTAGTTATTTAAAATATTACCGGGGCGCCATTTTGTTTTTGTTTTTTTATTATTTTCTGTTTAGTCCGAATGACTATTGTTAATCTCATAGAATAATTATTAACAATCATATACATATTAATACTTAAAATGTATTAACAGTTAAATATACAAATAAATATTAAAGTTACATTGAGATTTTTCAACCGGCCGCCTGACAGACGTCAACTTTGTGCTATTTTTGCCTGACAGCTATCAAATTCAAATTCAAATTATTTATTCAATTTATGATGATATACATCATATTGACGTCAAAAAAATACTTTAAGTCTACTGCCGACTTCCAAAGCGCAGGTGAAGAAGAATCGGCGCAACAAACTTCACCGCAGCCTTTTCTCCAAGGACGTCAATTAACAAATACAGGTCTTGTCAAGGCTATTCTTATCCCTTAGTCGCCTCGTACGACATTCACGGGATATATGGAGTGGTCTGGTTCTAGGTCGAAAACGATTTTGCTGTTTCTAATGCGGTTAATTTCAAAAATAAATTACAACTTCAAAACAATCCAATCATTTGCAGTGTCATCATAATTGACTTTTTTTTGCGAAAAAATAAATAAAACGAATACGCGTATTATTTCTACTCAGTATTTTAACTTAAACACCGATATTCCAGCACATCAAAGGTTACTTTACAAAGGGCGGCGTGATCAAAGCGATTCTGTTATTTATACAACGTACATTTTAAACCAGCTGGAGGCTGCTGGTATTACGCTGGAACGAGTATTTTTGTATCAAGTAACGGTATTTAATCGGGCATATATAAGCACAGCGCAGATGGCGCTACTGGTGCAACTAAGGTACACAAACATTGCCAATGCAGGCAAAAGCGCAATTTTCAATATTGTTGCAGATTTACGACCAAAAATACCTTCAACGCAATCGTGGTGCGAGTTTAAAGGAAAAAGGAAGGATTTAGTGGATTATCCTGAAAATAATAACACTATTTTAGGTTATGTTCTGCATTATTTGGTCAACCGTGGCCATAAACTGATTTTAACAGGTCTTTAACTGGCTCTAAAATTTTACAGCGTGAGGCGTATTCCATAGTTTTCGAAGTTTTTTTATCTTATGGAAAACGATTTTTTCCAATATTTCGGCACCCGAATATGCTACATTGTTGTATATTTTCACAAACGAATGTGAAGTGTACATAATGAAAAGATTAATAGTATTAATAAAGTACTCTAAAATAAACGTTTTAATCGACATAGCAAAAGGCGGCAAAGCTTTTGTGTACCTAACATACAGTGCTGTACTCTGGCGGGATAAATGCCTGTTTCCCAACAAAAGTAATACTCCCTATTATTCCAATTTGGAACGAGTATTGAGTGACACAAGTATTTAGTTGGAGCTAGTATTTTATGGTGTCGAATTGGCGCGCTCTGACGGATATAGTTTGCCATTTGAATTTAGAACACGTTCGGCGGTCTATAGTTTTTTTTTCAATGCTTAATGGGTTTCGAATTTCGAATGCAAACGAACAAAACGCAAGGACGTATAACTTTAAACCATATTTTTAATTACATTAGTTCAGTACAATTTTCTTATTTGACCGTGACATTATCATTATTATTACTATTATTTATTATTTCTGGATAATCCACACAAAATTTCATTAAAATATATTTTATAACAGTTTTTGTGATTGCCTAACACCCAAACTTTCATTAAATAAGTATAGGTACCTAATCTATACATATAATAAAACTGTAAGTGGACTATGTCTGTACATAGGACATATTAAAGTCAAAATATTACAGGGCACTTCGGGCCAAAGAACAAATAGAAGCCAAAACAATTTCTTTCAAATTTTTGTCTGCATGTTTTGTCACGCATCACGCAAAAATTACTTGATACTTTGATGCGGGATTTGTATAGCGAATGGTCTAACTTAAAATCTGGTATAGGTTTCATCGCGATGCGTTATTTAGAACACGAGATGTTGGCAATAATAGGTTATGAGCGGACGCACGCAATAAACGCGGGCGAAGCCACAGGTAAAAGCTAGTAAATCGTATATAATCAAAGTAAATTGTACAATTATATTTATCTTTTTATTTTGTATAGACTTCTAGCATGTCATTGTACAATATAAAGAACAACAAACAAACAAATCACGTCGTGAAGTCTCCACGATATTCTTGCCTTCACCGAAAGCCAGTAGCAAAACGAAAACTCCACAAACTTATGCGTTTTATTCTAATAACGCCCTTAAAATTCTAATTACAAAATTACATTGTCAAAAAAAATGTTTTTTTTTTAGTACAACGAGAAAATTAACTTTGGCCTTTTTGTGAACAGGAAAATTCATAAGAAGTTATTATTGTATGAAACAATTATGATTTAAAACTTAAACGTATTACGCACTTGTGTGTAGATGAAAAGAATTCCGAGCATAGCCGGGAGGCATACCTTGTTGTTTTTAATTACTCTTGTAACTGGCAACATTGGTGTATTACTGTATTTAAAAAATAAAGACGTTGATTTGGTCTATTCTTGATTTAAACATTTATTAACTAGCTGGGCCCCGGGGCCATTTCGGGATAAAAATTACCCTATGTGTTATTCCAGGTTATATTCTACCCGTGCACCAAATTTCATAACAATCCGTCCAGTAGATTTTGCGTGACACAGTAACAAACGCACATGCACATTCACTATTTTCTCATTCATAATATTTTGACGTGACAACGTCTTAAATTAGGTTGCGGCTGGGAGTCACTTATAAAAAAGTGTAACGCCCGGTAACGTTACGATGAGTCACCGAACGAGAGAGAGGCCCGCCGAATGCCTTGCGTCTCTCTCCCACTCAACTATGATCGGTCTGCCGCGCGCGTAAAAAGACGTTGTCACGTAAAATCTTCGCCCGTAAAACCGACTTTACAGGCAACCATTTTTTTATATAAAATTACTAACATAATTCTAACCTTTAGGATCGTAGTTATCAGAATAAACAGTTGTTATTATTATTATTAGCAGAATTCGATAAGAAGAATGTACTTACATTAGAACCAATTTGACACTTCGTCAAAATTCATAAATGTAACCCTGTCATGGTTTTAATAAGTACTTCGTTGTACGGAGTATCTACCAATTCCATGAACCTTGTACAGATTTTCCTTAGAGAGGAGTATTACAAAGAAAACATTGAAACTAGTGTTGGAAATTTTAAACAGGTTTATTTAATTTTAAACAGTTTGGTTGGTATATTGAGTATCAGAAGTGAGTTCATATCGTACCGCAACTCTACAGATAGTATAATTATAATATAATTATATATAGATATAATATAATTCGAACCACACTGTCCTTGGAGCGATGATCCTCAGTGGAATGGCTCGGCGTAGAAGTTGACCGCAATGTTTTCTCATCCTCCAAAAAGTCAGCCGCTAAAAGAAATTCTCGGTAACAGGACGTCATGCCCAGCAGAAGAAATTGACATCTGTCAGCTAGAACTGTCAAAAAATGTCTTCTATTGTCTAGTATTGTTTATTTATTTATTATATTAATGGCATAAAGTTTTTGTATTTCTGATTTTGTAACAATAAATATTGTATGCCCTCCGTTACAAGGTTACATTTATGTATTTTGACGAAGTGTCAAATATGTACTACTTACCATAGTACATATTTACTTGGATAAACTAAGTTATAGATATAGGATCAGCCTGCTAGGTGCATGAAAGCGGAGGGAAGTTGGAATAGATTTAAGTTCCATAATACTGCTGATCTATCTTTGCAACGGGCGCCATATTTGTCTGAAAGGATTACCAGATCAATGTTTTACTAAGGTATATGTACCTCGTGTTGCAGACATATACTATTATACATACAGGGTTATTTAAATCAGCAATCATTATTTGCAAAACAATATATGAGATTACTATTAAAATAAAATTGACATCTCGACTAATATATATATATATATATATCTATTTTTACATATCCTTAGGGACAGAAATATTTCATTTAAGTATTAATATACGCTTAAGAAGCCAATGTAACGGTAATATATTTGATATCATTAGCAAAAACAGGTTTTTTTTCATCTTTTTATCATTAGAATCATCCTTTCCTTACATATTATAAAGCGAAGTTCTCTGCCGGGTCTGTCTGTTCAAATGATAAACGCAAAATCTTCGCGGATTTTCATGGGGCTTTCACCGATATAGTGTAAGTCTACCTGATTTTAAAAATATCTTAATTCAAAATTATGTATTCAAAACTAAGTAAAAAATTAAGCTCCCTCGATCACCCTCGACTTTTTTCCTTCCAGCAGCTTAAGTATTAAATTTTCAAGCTTAATGAAAATTTATTACGACACTGAAATTAAAAAGGAATAGGTTAATGAGCTCAATACGACGCCCGCCGTCTTATGGCGCTATAGAACGCGAATTAACGTTAAAATGTTCGTTCTATGTCGGTCGCCGGTATTCCTATTTGTTAGACCATTGGCACGCATACCATCTGTTACACTTTCACGCAAAATCTACCGGACGGATTGTTATGAAATTTGGTACACGTGTAGAATACGAGTATAACCTGGAATAACACATAGGGTACTTTTCATCCCACGGAATTCCCACGGGAGCGAAGCCCCGGGGCAGCGCAGCTAGTATTTAATACATTATTATCGGTTGAAAACGCTTTCATCTCGACATGAATCGGTTTTGTTTTGCTTGATGGCGGGATCGGTTTGAGACCTTCAAGAAGATGTAGGATCAAGGATCCTTGCTATACACTATACTCCAAAACGGTGTATACAATAATTTGAAATGTGTATTGCAGTCTGTTTCTGAAGTATATTTATGTTTATTTTGTTATGACAATAGCTTCTATATATATATAGTGTAGTATAAGTTCAAATTGTGATTTTTAAAGGTAAATAAGTATATAAACGGTTGTCCACAATCGGTAATTCAGAAGGTTGGTCCGCGTTTAGTGGTTTTTCTTAGTGATATATATTATTATTGTCTTGTGTATTAGTTGTTGTTCTTCGACAGTTTCTATTTGAATAGGCGGCGTCTTGTAATTAGCAATTGTAACTAATATTATAAATGCGAAAGTAAGTTTGTTTGTTACCTCTTCGCGCTCTATCTACTCAACCAATCTTCTTGAAATTTTGCACACATGTAGTTTGAAGTGTGGAGAAGGACATAGGGTCCACACTTCATCCCGTAAAATTACTCTGTTCCTATGAGAAAATTACACGAGTAATTTTTAATTTTGTAATTATAAATAGCTTTATATAAACAATAGTAAGTACCACTTGATTTTTTTTTTTTTCAAATCAAAAACACTGGCCATTAAGTGAACTGTACCTTCGTTACATTCGACATTGTACCTTAGAAAATTATAATGTTTTCTACGAGTACTGACTATATTTACTATGTACTGTGGCATAATTTGATAAAAATAATAATATTTTTTTAAAAATTTTTAGTACCACTTTTTATCGCATAAACTATATTGTCCTATTGTTCTATGGCACAACTGATTTGGTCTAAGGCGTAATTGATTTTTGGCATACGGATAAATGTGGCATAATTAACTTTTAGAATGGGACGGATAATTAGGTTAGTTATGGTTCAAATTGTTATGCGTAAACTATTATGCGTAAGAATATATATTTAAAATAATTACGCCAATAGTAAAAGTATGCCATGTTAAATTATGACATAAAATTGTAAATTGTAAAAATAGGGAACCTTTTCGGGGCCACTAATCGATGAAAATCCTTGACAGAGGTGATTAGGCAACGAAAGGTTTCATTGAGGTTTCGCGGCATCACAGCCAAGGAAGATAAGAGATCCCAAGGGACCAAACCCCAAAGGGCAATAACAAAATGTTAATTCGCTTTGTAATCCACTGTCTTTTGTAATGAGTGACTTATTAATTACATTTGGATATTAATTTCGGAAATATCAATGTGGCGCGTCCTCGCCTGCAGGCCGTACCCTCGTCATTGCTGGCTTAGAGGTAGTATAAGCTTTGTTTGTAGAGCGCGCTTTGAGACTGAACGGTTCGCAGACGCTCGGATGAGAGAAAGAGAGAGACAGTATTTTGCAGAGAATTTTGCAAGAGAAAATATTTGTATTTTTGGTTTTTGTTTGTAATGAACAAACTCAAAAGGATGAAACCTTCCGGAGTGACATATCCTACATACATACATACATACATACATACATACATACATACATACATACATACATACATACATACATACATACATACATACATACATACATACATACATACATACATACATACATACATGCATACATACATATATCCATACATACATTCATACATACATACAAAAACTGTATTTTTGCATGCTGTATTTAAGAAAATTGATGGATCTGTATTTAAGAAAACTGTTATTATAACAGCGCGGCCGGAGCGGTCGAAATACTCAGAGAACCCTATGAGACTTGCCACTTCTGCCACGATTACGAAGCATAGCCAGACATAATTTGATCCCTGATTTTTTAAATGGAATTTTTACACATGCTTTTTAACTTATTTTCGTCTTTTTTTGCACGTCGGCGTTAGACGTGAAGAGATGAATTGATTCGGCCGAACTGGCACGGTCTCCATAGCTCAGTGGTCCAGAGCACTGTCCCGGATAGACAGGGGCGCGGGTTCAAATCCCGCTTGATTCCAGAATTTTTTCATGTCATTATTATTTTCAAAAATTCATTTCCTGTTACGTAAAACATGGCCGAATGAACGCGCGCTCTATGAGACATCGTAATACTGACTAACGCTTTGACCCTTTAACGATGACGAAGCAAAACACACCCACTGTCGCTTTTATGTAACAAAATGGAGATTGAAACTTTTGATGTCGGCATTTATCGGAGTTTAAACATGATTATTAATGTTGAGACTACTTGGACGACTTGGTTTTCGTTGCCCGTCAAGTTTAAGGAATATTCGTCTACATTAATATAAAAATATTATAAATAAATAGGGGAAAATCACACAGATTGAGCTAGCCCCAAAGTAAGTTCGAGACTTGTGTTATGGGATACTAACTCAACGATACTATATTCTATAACAAATACATATATAGATAAACACCCAAGACTCGGATCAATCTGAAAAAGGTAATATTCCATGTTGCCCTGACCGGGGATCGAAACCGGGACCGAGTGTAGCAGTCCGGCGTGATGACCATTAGGCCACGGAGGTCGTTGGTCGTTATAATTATATAACAAATAATTATACACAAATTATTGTATGTACGGGTAATCTTTTCCTAAGAACGAAGCGTTAAGACATATAACTCTCTCTCTCTCTCTCTCTCTCACTCTCTCTCATCTGACATGACTCGCCCTCAAGGCATCCATCTTTTCGCAACGTGGGTTAAAAAAAGACATATCCGCTTGTGATCGCCGTTAATTTTCATATTTCCTAACTGGCATGGTGTGATAAGTTGGCACGCAACTTTTAGAAGACTATAATATTTTAGGTATGTTGTCCACTGGCTGTCAAAATGTCTGGCCATGCCGCTTTAGAAACGCCGAATGCGTATTTGTTTATTTAAGACTAGATGTTGCTCAGGGCTTCGCTCCCGTGGGAATTTTGAGTAAAAATATAGCCTATAGCAATCTTGGATAATGTAACTTTCTAATGGTGAAAGAATTTTTGAAATCGATTCGGTAGTTTCGGAGATTACCCACCTCATACGTACAAACTCACAAACGCTTACCTCTTCATAATGATAGTAATGATAGTGACACATAGCAAATTGTATGGCAGCTCCTGCTTTCAGTCACGTTCATCTATTGTATCCGTATTTGGAGTTTATAGCACGGCAGCTTAGGGTGAGTTGCACCGTCAAAATTTACGTTGACTTGAACCGGCTCGCGGCTGACGTTTAGACAAAATGGCGTAATTTGTGTTTTTCTGCGCACGATGACAGCTTAAGACTGACAAGAAAAAAATGCTCGTATGAAGGAGAGCTATGTCATTCAGTTAGTAACAATTTACTTCATTCTTTTTAGTTTAAATAGAAATGTGTGAAAGTATTTATCTATACTTCTATATTATTATTATAAAAGGGTAAGCGTTTGTGAGTTTGTATGTTTAAGGCGGGTAATCTCCGAAACTAACGAACCGATTTCAAAAATTGTTTCACCATTAGAAAGGTAAATTATCCAAGTTTGCTATAGGCTATATTTTATCTCAAAATTCCTACGGAAGCGAAGCCCCGGGCAACATCTAGTATAATAATTAATTTATATGTGAGTTTTTACCCATACTCTCCTTCTTCATAGTCGAATATCCTTTTGATTATTACAATTTCCGCTGGAGGAGAAGCAGCTGACGCGTTTTTTTTCGCTCCCACAACAGCATGGAAGTATATTCAAATTATGTGTGAATTTATCGCTCGCGTAGCATACGCTGCAACACAAGCTTAACAATTACCGGCGGAGGCACGCGATTTTGTCACGAAACATAGGAAAAATACATTTTTGTTACATTCCGCGCACTGTTTGGTAAATATTTTTGTTTATTGAGTCGCTGATCCCGGAATACTTCTTCATCCCATGTCTAATTATACATGTTTAGTTTTGTATAATTGAAATGTAGATGGCGCTTTTACCAGCTGTTTTACCGATAGTTCGCCATCTTGAGTTACAAAAATAAAAAAAGAAATATTATTAGGCCTTGACGTGATAAAGGGGACCAAATATTGTTTAAAACGATCGCTGCTTAGAAAATAATGTTTTTAAACATAGTTGTCTAAGCAGTGGTCGTTCCGAAATGCCAATGGAAGTTTCGCAATAAAAAGTAACCTACATGTTCCAGGTTACATTCTACCCGTGTACCAAATTACATAACAATCAGAACAATTTTTAATTGTCCATACAAAGTTTCAACCCCTTATTTGAACCCTTAGCGGATGAATTTTAATAAACCATGAAATACGTATTTTAAAGTAATAAATATATATTTTAAAGAGTATAAATTTAAATTTGTATAAAAACCGGTTCTGATTTAAATATTTTTCCATATACACTTTCAACCCCTATTTCACCCATTCAAGGTTAATATTTTTCAAAATCCCTTCTTAGTGGGTTTAACATTACAACTACGTAACAAACACACATACATCCTCTTAAACTTTCGCATTTATAATATTATATAGGATAAATGAGAAATTATATATGTTACGTTGTCACGGTTAATCCGCATAGATTTTGATGAAATTTATAATAGAAATAGTTAATGACCTATCGTAGTAAAATATTTAGTATAGGATAAATGCGAAAGTCTATCTGTCACGCTGCCACGGCTAATCCACCCAGATAGATGAAATTTGTAATAGAAATAGATAATGAACTAGCGTAAAACACGTATCGCGAGCGGAGTCGCGGGCAACAGCTTTTGAATTTATTCTGATATCTATATTTTAACTTCACCTCGTGATTTTAGTTGATTTAGCAGCCACAAGCTCACAAACTCAGCTGAATCAGGTCATCCGCTGAATTGCAACATTCAGTTTGAGCTCTGGATTACAGACTTCACATATAATAGATCTGAATGCTAGCTCTTGCCCGCGGCTACACCCGCGTGTAATACTGATAGGAACAGTTAGTCCGGGATGAAAGGATTTTACGTAATTCTAACTATATGTATGCAAAATTTCAACAAGATTCGTTGAGTAGATAGAGCGTGAAGATGTAACAAACAAACTTACTTTCGCATTTATAATAATAATCAGGATTAAATGTATTTCGATATTGATATAAAACACCTACCATAGAAGGAATTCACATTGAAATTATGATCGATAAATCATTACATAGTGCATTCGCCCACACCATAGATTAAATAAATATTTTTCTTTTATAGTCCACATCATATTGTTAGGTGGTAGGGTAGGGTTGGAGTAGGAATAGGCAAAGGCAGACAGTTATATAATAATATAATTAATAAATAAAATACAGACCCTTCAAGGGTCTATAAATAATTTAAGATATTTTATTATATATATATATATATTTTATTATTACAGCGTACGTGTGGTACGTGCCGATATCGTTATGGTAATGAATGAGTCAAAATGTGATTTCAAAATATCAAGTGGAGCAATAATTTAAAATTTTGAATTTAGAATGAAAGAAATAAAACTCATGCCAGCGCGCACGCGATATGACTAAAGAGGTCATAATGCGTGGCGTTACAATATTCCTTTTATCTTTGGTCCACATAGTTAGACCTCAACTCAACTAGGCTATAAAAAGATATAGCGACCACATACCGGTCTAATATTGTATATATATATATAGACATAACAATCCAAAAAGATGCAGCAAGTATCGATTTATTTACATGTTCAAGGAGAACCAACAAATTGCATTCTTAAAACTAGATATACATCATTGGGTTACAAGAAGCCTATCATAGGTTCCCGTTGGTAATTACAGAAATACTTAGATAAAAACTAATTTAGAGCGTCAATGCAAAACTGTAGACCATACACATAATCAAGTTCTAATTACCACAAGATTACAATTTAATTTTGAAAGTTAAATAGCATCTTATCGATGACACACACTACAGTTAAACATATCAATATCAGAATTGCTAACCAGATTATTTACGCTATTACACGCACGCAGGAGAAAAGTATTACTTCGATAATTTGTTAAAGCATTATGGACTCTGAATAAACGTACGAGATCTAAAATTTTTATAATACATTCCACAAGACAGTTCAGGACAATCGACTGATCCTGCAACGATTTATTATACAAAGAGGAAATGTCGCCAGCCTTCTAGGAACTTTACCGGACGACGTCGGCGATTTAGTGTCAATTCTTTATTTAAATTAATTTAATAGTTTTTATTTTAGTTTTAATTTTTAATTTTAACAAATAGCTTAAGTGTGTATATACATATTATATAGTCATAAATTTATTATAGATATCAGAAAGAGATATCAGACGCTGCGACTATCACTGTCGATAGTCGCAGCATCATCCGATGAACGTTATCGATTATTCGACAGCGCTGCTATGTAGTATAACGATGTACAATACTGACTTAATTCACTAAAGATCGTTTAATCATGTGAAATGGCCACATTCGTCAGCATACATATCCAAATTCATGGCAAACTCGCCTCAATTAACGCGATATAGTAGTCATTGGTTCATTATTATTACTTTTAGGGATGCCTGTGCGAGCCCCAGACGGGATCAGTCCTCTCTTTGACGACCTCGGTGGCGCAGTGGCAAGGTTCTTGCCACTGAACCGAGAGGTCCCGGGTTCGATCCCCGGTCGGGTCATGATGGAAAATGATCTTTTTCTGATTGGCCCGTGTCTTGGATGTTTATCTATATATGTATTTGTTATAAAATATAGTATCGTTGAGTTAGTATCCCATAACACAAGTCTCGAACTTACTTTGGGGCTAGCTCAATCTGTGTGATTTGTCCTAATATATTTATTTATTTATATTTACTCTTACTGGGACCATTTCACCCAGTTCCCCGTAACCCCTGTCGGTGCAGGGTAACTGGTAAACCCTAGGTTGGCCGCGGTCCACTAAAAAGTACTTGCACCTTGTTTCAGTTGAAAAATAGCCCATACAGTATGGCTATAAAATTATATATTAAATTACCCACGAATATTTAAAAAAAACGTAAAGACCACCTTGTAATTTAGAGCTTACTCTATAAACGAATTCATATATAGAATAATAAATACAATTACTAACAATAAATATAAACCTTTCATAAAAATGTATATTTATATGACGAGTACAGAATATAGATATATTATATGATAATTATTATAACATGACTACAAATGTTAATGTCTACTAATATTATAATACAGAGGCGCCGCAATTCCCAATACCTGCACGAGGTGACTAAGTTATAAGCACTGATTGTAATTACTTTAAGATCATTGTAACACGGGACCGTTCGGTTCACCGCCGCAATTGATCGGCTTATACTAAATTAAAATAATTCCCCTTCCAGGAACTATCTAAGGGATCATTATTGGCATACACTCGTTTTTGAGTTTATCGCGGACAGACAGACGCGACAGTGGACTTTGTTTTATATTATTAAGGACATTTTTCGAGCCGTTTATCTTTCATTACGGTTGCAAAAACAATTATACGCTAACTAAACGACCTATTTTCACTAGACCGAGTTAGCAGACGCGGGGGAGTGACATTAGTAACGATTGGGAAGGGTGAAATTGCCCATCACTCAAAGAACAAGCAATATTGCCAAAAACAGAAGGACTAGTGTCGAATGAAAGGGTAGTTTATGAAGTACTGTCCCATGCGTCAACTCGTGAACGGGTGCTGCCAGAGGGAACTGGTCATCTCGTTTCTCATATATTTTCATGTAAGTTAATTGTATTTCACATCGATATATATATATATATATATATATATATATATATATATATATATATATATATATATATATATATATATATATATATATATATATATTAATCAGCACTCGTAATAAAAGCATCACAATCATAACCTGTTTTGATATACCTTTTGACTATGTACATTATGTACTTTTATATATTATTAGAAAAAAAAACATTGTAAGAAACAATAACGGTAAGCCAATCTGGCATGATAGGGACCAACACTGTTCAAATGAGTTTCTTTCGGCATTTCTTCTCAGCAGTGGTCGTTCCGAAATGCCAGTAGTTTGTAGCTTGTGAGAAATAACTATAAATATAAAAATTGACGAGAAAAAGTGCCTGTGAAGGTCTAATTTCTGAATAAATGATTTGAATTTGAATTTAAATTTGAAAACTTTTAGCGGCGTTGTGCAATTTGTGTGTGATGGGTAAAAAATGTTAAACTCGCGTCAGGACACGTGACTGATCGAAAATTCTCGTAAGACGTCAAAAGTGCACAACGTTAATATTCAAGTACCGGAGTGCAACACGTTTTTATCTAGCTTTTTATCTAGTTATACACTGCAATACGCATAACATAAAAGGGTTGTGTCACCCGCCTGTGAACAAAAATATACCAGGTTCAAATCCTACACGTGCCACATGAGTTTCTATACAAATCTGACTCATGTACAGGAGTTTTCATCGACCACCACTTGCTTCCGGCGAAGGAAAACATCGTGAGGAAACCTGCACACTTGTTGATTATCAACATGTGTGTGAAATGGAGAAGGCAATGGCAAACCATTAATAGTACCATGAAAGCCGTTGTGTGTTTCATTGTCAATCCGCAATGGTGGGTTATCGCCCAAAGGGATCGAACCCGGGACCTCTCGGTTCAGAGGCAAGCACTTTATCACTGCGCCACCGAGGTTGTCATAAGACCACTGAGAATATACATAAGACCCCATGTGGGGTGCGACAGCCGTCAAACCCGATTTCCCCCTTCATAATACCACTTAATATTCGAACCGTGTACCTGTGATTGAAATGCCGCCATTTAACGCACACGAGCTAAACGTGTCATACTTTACATACTTAATTTCGCTAAATCTCAATTTAATGTTGACGCTTAAACGTTAAGGTTCTCTATATTAAAATATCAATTGGATGCCGTTGTAAAACTAGGAATTAAATTTCATCAAAATGAGCCGAGATATGTAGTCGTAACGTGAAAGCGTGACTAACAGACAGATTGTCGCGTTTATAATCGTAGTATGGAAATATGGACACGCTGGTTCTTTATATACAAACTAGTGGCCCGACCCGGCTTTGCTTAGTTAAAATCATAATAAATTATACATCTAATACCTTTCCCGGGAATCAGTTTTCAATTTTCAAAATTTCAATAATTACTTTTTCCGGGAGTCACTTTTCAATTTTCAAAATTTCAAGATGGCAAGAAGGGAACATGTGGAGATTAGAGAGAGATAGCTGATTACTACTCCGGAGGTCTTGGTTCGTATCCCGGCGATCAAACATTTACACTTAGGTACACAAACAGCGGTTAGTGGACGTGGGAATCGGCGTGTTGGTGGACGGTGATAGATAGCCTACCTCTACATTCGCTATGAATTATTTTAACGTTATAATAATAAACTCCTCAAAATTAATTTTGTGTGAAATATAATAATATCATTACTTTCAGATAACACTCAAAAATCCATATTTTGTCAGTACATCTTCACCTAGAATGATAAAAATGAAAAAAAAATACAATTAACATAAATAAATTAACACAAGAATAATCCCGAAAGATCACACGAGTCGAACGTATATAATGAGTATGAATCACCCTACTCACAAAAGCCATCCACAACGGAGACTGCTAACGTCCTCAGGATGCAATTGGAACCACCCGTATTTCAAAAATAAGCGCCATAGTTAATTTGAGACTAATTATTAACGGAGGGAAATGTTTATTATACAGGTTTCTGATCTCGCGTGGGGTCAAATCTATATACCTATAAAATAAGTTCCCACTAACTTAGGTACAGACAAACGCACAGCCGCAACCGCTGATGGTAGAAACGTTAAATTTGGACAGATGCTTATTTTTATAATGTAATGTTAAACCCACTAAGGGATTTTGAAACATTGTAACCTTGAATGGGTGAAATAGGGGTTGAAAGTGTATTTGGAAAAATATTTAAATCAGCTCCGGTTTTTATACAAATTTAAATTTATACTCTTTAAAATACGTATTTCATGGTTTATTAAAATTTATCCCCTAAGGATGCAAATAAGGGGTTGAAACTATGTATGGATAATTAAAAATTGTTCTGATTGTTATGAAATTTGGTACAAGGGTAGAATATAACCTGGAATAACACACAGGGTACTTTATATCCCGAAATTCCCACGGGAGCGAAGCCCCGGGGCGCAGCTATAGTCGTAATTAGACTTAATAAACTGGCTTCGCGTTATTTTTTACATTCGCTCTTAATATATTACTGTCAATATCTCTGGTTCTCAATTTCTCAGTAATGCGATGAAACCTATATCAGATTTTAAGTTCTTCCGCTGTACAACTGTGAAGACTGAATCAAATTATTACATACAGACTAAAAAACAAATAGTCTAAACATATTTGGGCTCCAATATAAACTGGCATAATATCTCTTACCATGTACAGATATAGCCCGCTTACAGTTTTATTATATTTATAGTTAAATTAACCGTATTATACCAAACGTCTACGTATACATAAACTCTAAAACTCTCTTTTATTTGCCCATAAACGGTCAACACCTTTAGAATATGCCCCAGCTTTATGGCTTCCAGTCAGCGCTTTTTTAAGTTCTATAATGTGTATGGTAATGTGGGCCGTGTGTAAGGTAGTAAGGACATGATTTACTGGGCTTCTATCAGTCCCATAAATAAATGAAAAATTATAATATTAAATAAATAATATTAGGACAAATCAACACAGATTGAGCTAGCCTCAAAGTAAGTTCGAGACTTGTGTTATGGGATACTAACTCAACGATTCTATATTTTATAACAAATACATATGTAGATAAACATCCAAGACCCGGGACAATCAGAAAAAGATCATTTTCCATCATGGCACGACCGGGGATCGAACCCGGGACCTCTCGGTTCAAAGGCAAGCACTTTACCACTGCGCCACCGAGGTCGTCAAAATGTCGTCGTGAGTAAGGTAGTAAGGATATGATTTCCTTGGCTGCTATCAGTCCCATAAGGACCCCAAATAATTGTTTTTCTTTAATAATTCCTATGTACCGACATAGCCCACTTATAGTTTTATTATATGTACTAGATGTTGCCCGGGGCTCCGCTCCCGTGAGAATTATAAGATAAAATATAACCTATAGCAATCTTGGATAATATACCTTTCAAATGTGAAATAATTTTTGAAATCGGTTCAGTAGTTTCGGAGATTATCAGCCTCAAACATACAAACTCACAAACGCTTACCTCTTTATAATAGTAGTATAGATTGATATATTATATATAGATTAGTAAGATATGCTTTTATATAATGAAAAATAAAGCCATACTTATGAAGAGACTATATTAAGCTACCAATTTAAGTATGTCAAACAGAGAGGTATCATGAACGAGAAAGTACTTGAACAAGAAGGGTTTTGGCACAGAATTTAAAATAATGTCAACCAAATAGAAGTGGCATTATTATACCGCCTTGGTAGAATCACAGACATATTTTTTGTGCGGTCCGTCCTGACTTCGCTCGGGTAAAACCGTAATAAATTATACTTCTAAACCTTTATCAGAAACTAAACTGTCTATTCAAAAGACCCGCCTCAAAATCCGTTGCGTAGTTTTAAAGATCGAAGCATACATAGGGACAGACAGCAGTAAGCTAATTTGTTTTATACTATACGTGGTGATAGTGATAGTAGATATTACACTTCTATAAAGCTGATAATCACATTTCTGTGTACATAGAGATCAATTTCACCGTGACGCTAAGAACCCGTGAAATATTTCGTAAAATGTTCCAACACTTGACACCTTATGAGGGATATGGCTTGTCAATTTAAAGAGCTGAAAGGGGTGTATTATACAAGCTTTAATCATAATAAATTCTCTTAAGACTGTAGCTCAAAAGGGGACCAAAAAAAGTATGAAAATGGTTAAGCCGTCCCGACTTCGCTCGTGTAAAAACAAATTATATACGCTTAAACCTGCCTCGAAGCGGTGGTGGTGTAATGGTTAAGACGCCAGCCTGTGGATCGATAAGTCCCAGTTTCGAATCCTACTCGTGCCACATGGGTTTGTACACCAATCTGACTCATGTATAGTAGTTTTAATCGACCACCACTTGCTTTCGGTGAAGGAAAACATCGCGAGGAAACTTGCACACTGGTTGGTTCTTATTAACTAGTGTGTGAATTGGAGAAAACAATGGCAAACCACTCCATTAATAATGCCAAGAAAGTTGTTGTGTGTGTTTCATTCCACGTAATAACCACGACCCTCAGCCATGAGGAATACAGACTATGAAGAAGAAACCTGCCTCAGGAATCACACGGTCTCTTGGTGAAAACGCGACAATTTTTTAAAGTTTATCGCTAATATATTGACAGACAGATGCCACAGAGGACTTTGTTTTATTATCTATACTATATTATAAAGAGGTAAGCGTTTGTGAGTTTGTATGTTTGAGGCGGGTAATCTCCGAAACTACCGAACCGATTTCAAAAAAGGTACATTATTCAAGATTGCTATAGGCTATATTTTATCTCAAAATTCCCACGGGAGCGAAGTCCCGGGCAACATCTAGTTATTATTATAAAGAGGTGAGTAAGCATTTGTGAGTTTGTATACACGGGTAGAATATAACCTGGAATAACACATAGGGTACTTTTTATCCCGAAATTGCCACTGGAGCGAAGCCCCGGGGCGCAGCTAGTAATAATATAAATAAAGATAAGGAAACAACTATTTGATCATAACTATTTTATATTGTTAAAGTTTTAATTACGCACCATTTGGATTGCGCACAATTGAAATTAATTCCTATTTCCCATACAATTTACCCACTAAAAATCCCCATTATAACGATGCCTTTTGGTTATTAAAACCAACAGTTGTACAGTCGACTACACATGACGTTACACCTCTATGAATATAGACCGTTATGCTTTGTTAATAAGGGTGCTATTTGGGTTAATGTGTTAGAACGTGTTTGCATAAAATTCGGCGAATATAGTTAAGGTTTAATTGGGGTTAAGTATTAAAATAAATGGATTCATTAGTATTGTTGTGTCGTGTGGTTCCGCCCTAAAGTAAGACAACTCTATTCTAATTCTCTGTTATTTATTAAAGGGATATTAATCTATATTTAAAACTCTTGCGTTACTGTGTGACTGACTGACAGACAACGCACAGCCGAAACTACTGGGCGTAGAAAGCTGAAATTTGGTGTGTAGGTTCCTAGGACAGTGTAGGGGAGAACTGAGAAGGGATTTCCTGAAATTCCCACGGGAAACGGATTTTTACTCACATACGAAGTTGTGGGCAAAAGTTATTAAACAATAGGGAATTGAAAAAGGACTTTCGAAATTAACGTGTTAAGATTAAGTTAAATTCATCTTAAAAATTCAGTTTTATTTTTAGCCCTAACATACAAAACCACATAGGCGTCAAGATAAAATGAGCTTTATATCGTTATATTGAGTGGCCAATTTCCCATAACGCCTTAAAACCGATAGTTTCAACACCGTGGGACCAAACTCTAGTTAAGCACAATTTTGAAGTAATTAAATATTAAAATGGTTTTATTGGAAACACAAACAAGTAGTACTGTGCAGGACGTGATTGAGCTACCGCCCAGGGCAGTGGACACAAAGGGGTGCCGTATGTGTCACCGCACATTACATCGGACGTCATTTTATCACTCAAACATTACTTATTAAGTACCTAAGGCAACGCATTTTATAATAATGTTTAACACACAAGCAAAGACGTACATTTACAATCATTAAATAAATAATAAATAAATAAATATATTAGGACAAATCACACAGATTGAGCTAGCCCCAAAGTAAGTTCGAGACTTGTGTTATGGGATACTAACTCAACAATACTATATTTTATAACAAATACATATATAGATAAACATCCAAGACCCGGGCCAATCAGAAAAAGATCATTTTCCATCATGACCCGACCGGGGTTCGAACTCGGTTCAGAGGCAAGAACTTTACCACTGCGCCACCAAGGTCGTCGAATTCAGTGTAATTGCGTATTCTTCTTCATAGTAGTATTCCTCATGGCTGAGGGTACTGGTTATTACGTGGAATGAAACACGCACAACAACTTTCTTGGTATTATTAAAGGAGTGGTTTGCCTTTGCCTTCTCCATTTCACACACAAGTTAATTATCAACCAGTGTGCAGGTTTCCGATCACGATGTCTTCCTTCAACGGAATACATGAGTCAAATTGGTATACAATGTCATATGGCACGAGTAGGATACGAACCTGAGACCTTTCGATCCATTACACCACCACCGCTTCTAATATAATAATTATAATTTTCAGCAGTGTTCCCTAATGGTGTCGACATTGAGGTTTTCAAGTTCAAATTCAAATTCAAAATTCATAGAAATTAAATCTTCACAAGGACTTTTTCACGTCAATTTTTATATTAAACAGTTATTTCTCTCAAGCTACAAACTACTGCAAGAAAAGAGTTTATGGCTTTAACAGATACCCGGTAACACATCGGTGATCCGTAGTAGGTATTTGTTTACCATTTAAATAAATAAATATATTAGGACAAATCACACAGATTGAGCTAGCCCTAAAGTAAGTTCGAGACTTGTGTTACGGGATACTAACTCAACGTTACTATATTTTATAACAAATACATATATAGATAAACATCCAAGACCCGGGCCAATCAGAAAAAGATAATTTTCCATCATGACCCGACAGGAGATCGAACCCGGGACCTCTCGGTTCAGTGGCAAGAACTTTACCACTGCGCCACCGAGGTCGTCCTTTGACATACCGCAAGCTCGTTTGCCGAATATAGTTTTAAGAAAATAAGGGTATGGATGTAGGTAAGGATAAGGGGCGCCGTAGAAAATTTACCCAGGGTACTGGTTAAACTAGATCCGCCCCTTAAAACAAGCTTACTTATTAAATATAGATGGGATTAGGGATTGGGATCACAATGGGAGCAATTGCTTTGTTTAAGATGTGACGTCACGCGTACTGCGAGGCGAACAGAGCCTTATACGATCTTAATACACCAGATATCTTTAACCGATTGAGCTGTAATTTTGTACACACGTTTAGTTTGGATGACAATGTAATATTATGATAAGCATGACCTGATGGTACACCCAAGAACGTCTCCAGACGTGGGAACTCCTCAACGGTTTACTGTACCTACATGTTTTTGTCACACATTTAATGCCAAAAGATCTCTGACAATAATGGAAGCTTGTGTCAGAAATGTAATTTTTTTGAAAATTTATTTATTATATTAATATATTATAAACTGTTATTTTTCCGAGATGAAAGGTACCGTACTTCAAACTACATGTATGCAAAATTTCAACAAGATCGGTTGAGTAGATAGAGCGTGAAGAGGTAACAAACAAACTTACTTTCGCATTTAATAATATTAGTAAGCATGAATCTATATTAGATAACCTTTATAAGTCATAGCTAAACTTAACATTCTAGTATTCAGCAATCCTGAACACACATACATGTGACAACACACACATACAACACAAGATTCCACTTCGTGCAAATTTATGACTATGTCTGTCCCTCTCTCGCTTGGAGCAAGGATACGGACGACCGTTTCGACCGATGTGCCGTCTCGTTCTCCCGCGCATGCGCTGTACACGCTCCTTTGTTCGTAGGTCGCACATACATATGCAATATCGTGAAGTTTATGTTTGTATAATCCTGGCTTTTTTTTACTAAACATATTTAGATGTTAGAGGTTATATAGTAAATAGTTCATTATGTTTTAGAAATTAACGTGTTACGTAGATAAAGTTTGAAATGTTAACTTTGTCAAAAATTTTGTATGTATTGTAGGATAGCCGGGAACACGACAATACATTTAAAGGTTCAATAAGAATATTTGAAATTGTCAACTATTCCCGCGTTACAGAAGCGAAATATACTTAGATTTACTTTAATTTTCTAATAACGAGTGTTATGTAATGAATAAGCGTGATGATAAACAATTATTCATTATAATAGAGATAAATTAAATAATATTCATAGTATCGTTGAGTTAGCATCCCATAACACAAATATTATGTAAGGTTAAGAATTTTAGTGCAAAATTAGTATTTATTCCATTGCAATAAAGTTCATTTTAAAGTGTTCGAGTGGAGATGGTAATATTGTATATTTTAGGAAATTATCCTGCAGTAGTTGTTGTATGTATATATATCTTCAAGTGTTAAGTTCTGCCAAGCTTGGATTTCTAGTTTTCTAGACGAGCTAAGGATAGGAGTTTTGCCAATTCCTTGAACAAAGGCTGAGGGATGGAGCGCAATACTTATAAAAACTCATTCTGACAGATCAAATTGTGATTTTAGCAAAACAACTAAGTACTTTTTTGTCAATCTTGGTGGCGTAGTGGTAAAGTTCTTGCCACTGAACCGAGAGGTCCCGGGTTCGATTCCCGGTCGGGTCATGATGGAAAATGATCTTTTTCTGATTGGCTGACTGGATATATATGTATTTGTTATAAAATATAGTATCGTTCAGTTAGTATCCCATAACACAAGTCTCGAACTTACTTTGAGGCTAGCTCAATCTGTGTGATTAGTCCTAATATATTTATTTATTTATTTATGTAGCTTAACTATATTATTATTGTTATTTTTTTAATATTTTTTAAAAGAATGGCTACGATAAACCCTGACTAAAATACTAACTAATGACCTTTACATCATACTAGCTTTCGCCCGCGGCTCCGCCCGCTTGAAATTCCAACGGCAGCCGTCATTTTTGCAGGATGAAATGGTCCTATATCCTAAATTTCAAGAAGATCGCTTGAGATTAAGCGTGAAGGGGTAAGAAACAAACTTACTTTCGCGTTTATAACATTAGTTGGTATAACTGCTTAGATACTTTTGTGAATTCACTCAGAGGACACACAAATATGTCAACTACGTGCGTGCGTTGCTCTTGTTCACTCTCAACAAAATTGTCTGAGGAGAAATTTGGAACATGCGCAACGTACGCCATCGTGCTGTAGCATACGATAATAATATTCATATACTAATATTATAAATGCGAAAGTCTGTCTGTATGTTCCGCTTTCACGGCGAAACCGCTTGACCGATTTTGATGACATCTTGTAAGTATGCATGTAATTAAAGATCTCATTTCAAACATAGGCAGTAGCCTATGCTTTTTGCAAAAATCAACCCCTAAATGACTCCGCTATCGCAGAGTAAGTCACGCGGGCGAAGCCGCCGGCAAAAGCTAGTACAAAATAAACAAAAAACACATATTTCGCATCTACTAGCTACAAAAGTAATTTCAATAAATAAATAAATAAATAAATAAATAAATAAATAAATAAATAAATAAATAAATAAATAAATAAATAAATAAATAAATAAATAAATAAATAAATAAATAAATAAATAAATAAATAAATAAATAAATAAATAAATAAATAAATACATAAATAAAAAAATAAATAAAAAAATAAATAAATAAATAAATAAATAAATAAATAAATAAATAAATAAATAAATAAATAAATAAATAAATAAATAAATAAATAAATAAATAAATATATTAGGACCTATATTCGACAGCAGCGCGGAACTCTGGCCGAGATCTCGTAGTCGATCTGTACCTCGTAGAGTCTGCCGTAGCGTGCGTCGTAGCCGATAGAAACGCGTAATTCGGTTACGGCGTAGCGCAATACGCAGTATTACTAAAAACAATTATATTTTAAATGATTCATTCGCTTTGGTTTTCAAACTCGGTGTGAGTTTTAAAAACTAAATGGTATAGGGACGTTAAATCTAAGGCAGGGTACAGGTAGAAAAAAATACTCAATCAAAAAGAACTTCCTTCCTTTTATTGCATAGGTTATAGTTAATACTCGAGTATTATTATAATTCCATTGTATATATATATATATATATATTGTTTCTCTTGTTTCAGATTGCTGTCCTGTGCTAAAAGGGAACAAGGAATCAGGTCTATATCCAACTTATGGACGAACATTCATTATTACTTAAATCGTCTATGTAGACAATGGTGTCTACCGTTAATTTTTCTCTTTCCCCAATTAATGATATAAAAACTATATCAAAAATTAATATAATTAACCCCCGACTCCTTAATTTTGGCATCATTTTTGACAGTTTCTGCTGAACACACACTTTCAAACATAGACAAGAACACTCTCGATGGAATTTTCTTCCAAATAAAAACGAACTAGATCAAAATCGGTTTAGCCGTTTAGCTGCTACGATGCCACGGACAGACATACACAGACAAGTAAAACTTATAAATCTCTCTCCTGTAGTCGGAGTTTAACAAGTATTTATGGTAAAATAAAAGAAGCTCATCTATTTCATTTCATTCGGGGCTGTGAAGCCAAGATTCGACTGTTTTTTACGGCCCTACTAAACGTCAACTCTCCTTTGGACTGCTATTGTTGACAAACAGCAACCAAGTATCACAGAGTCGCCTCACACATCGTATGAGATAAGGAGCTACACTCACTATAGTGCTATACTAAACAACCGATCCTGTGGGTCTATTTTAGGGCGGAAGTTCACTTAGTTTTGTACCGATACATTTTATTGCAAAATAACATTTTTCATTCAGGAATACGCTGTATGTCAAAATATTTTCCATGTTTTTTCAAAAGGATCGTTCACAAACGAATCGTTTGAAACGCGTGTAGGCTGTTTGGATGCCACACGATGTGTAAACTAAACGTGAGGCGCTATCTACCGCACACTAGCGCCACCATCCCGTTTTTTACAATTCCTTATGTTTTTTAACGAAAAATAAAACATGATCTTGACATATTATGCCACACTTAAATAATTTTATGAGTATTACAGTTTTCCATTACACAATGTAGTCAAAGTTGACTAAATCGATAAACGGTGGCCACCAAAATCCGTTTAGTGAACTGTGACCACATTATTTTATAGAAAACTATAATCTACGTAAATTCTTTATGTAGCGTCGCATAATCTGTAATTATATTTATTATAGTTTTGCTTAGAAATATATGTAACTAGATGTTGCCCGGGGCTTCGCTCCCGTGGAAATTTTGAGATTAATATAGCCTATAGCAATCTTGGATAATGTACCTTTCTGATGGTGAAATAATTTTTGAAATCGGTTCGGTAGTTTCGGAGATTACCCGCCTCAAACATACAAACTCACAAACGCTTATCTCTTTATTATATGATGGCGCTACTCTAGTGTATGGGAACATATCGCCATAAGAGAGATTAATCGGAATAGTTGAAGTGGAAGAATTTGATTGAACCATTTTTATTTACATGCTTTTATATCCCTATGTTTGTCTGTCTGTAATCGAATCTTGCAAGTAAAAAAAGTTTCACCCATTTTTTTTATATGGCAGGTTTTTATGTCTTTACCCGGGAAACACAGGATTGTATGACATTTTACCACAGATATTAAGAACATTGAAAATGTTCTTGTATCTGTGCATTTAACAAATTTTAGTTACACAAGTGAGAGGGCCCTGTAGCCCTAGTACCTAGTTATTTATGCGGCTTAAATAGCGTTAGCTACACCCTTTATCAATTGTACACAGATAATATAATAATACATTCAATTTGACATTAGTACAATTTTACATATGATGTAATTAATGTCGGCAAAGACTCATCAACAAACTGACAGTTGACAGCTGTCAGGGGAAATAATCGGTACCCATGGATTTAGTAAGTACTTCATAGTAACTATTAATAGGGAGTATCATTGCACATTTATCCCGCCAGAGTACAGCACTCTATCTAAGGTACACAAAAGCTTTGCCGCCTCTTGCTATGTTGGTTAAAAACGTTTATTTTAGAATACTTTATTAATCCTTTCATTATGTAAGCATTCGTTTGTGAAAATATACAACAATGTAGCATATTCGGGTGCCGAAATATTGGTAAAAATCGTTTTCCATAAGATAAAAAAAACTTCGAAAACTATGGACTACGCCTCACGCTGTAGAATTTTCCGCCAGTAAACAGTCGAAAAGAAGCTCGAAACACTCCACACGTGAAGACTTATTAAAATATGGACTTCATACAGGTAAGATCTTCAGTCAAAATCAAGTTTATGACCACAGTTTATATGACCACAGTTGACCAGATAATGGAGAACATAACCTAAAATAGTGTTATTATTTTCAGGATAATCCACTAAATCCTTCCTTTTTCCTTTAAACTCGCAACACGATTGCGTAGAAGGTATTTTTGGTCGTAAATCTGCAACAATATTGAAAATTGCCGATTTTTATCTCCATTGGCAATGTTTGTGTACCTTAGTTGTACCAGTAGCGCCATCTGCGCTGAGCTTTGCGTAATATGCCCTATTCCATGGTAAAAATAAGTAAGCTAACTGCTATGATAATAAGACGTTATTTTTTTATTTATATTAGATAATATAAATAAATAAATAACGTGGAAAAGAAAAGAGCATGGTTGAGTCAAGCGCGATAAGCGATTTACTCAATCCACGAAACCTGTCAAATTCTGTCACCGCCGTAAAAGTTTGAGACGCGACCTCGTGTTTGCAACACAAAAGTTGAGTCCACAACTAGCAGACGCGTCCCCCGACGACTGTCTATTTGAAAATTTCATTACACGGCCGTTGCTAATTAGAATTCTAGGGATGCGACTTAATTTATCGACAAATACTCAAAATCGGTACATTTACAATATCGAGATTTTGTGGCATGTGGTCCAAGTCAAGTCATTTGTTCAGAAATTATACCTTCACAGGCACATTCTCGTCAATTTTTATGTTATACAGTAGTAATTTCTCGAAAAAGCTACAACCTAATGGCATTTCGAAAGACCATCATATAAACAGTATCGGTCACTATCATGCCAGAAAGACCTACCATGATTGTTCCTTACCTACGATTACTACCTAGAATATTAATATCCTTACGAAGTGATAAAAAGCCTTAACAGCCAAGTAGTAACAATATCATTCTCAAACAAGGTTAATCTATCATCTACCTAAGAAATATTTTTTTTTCGTTTTTTCCTTATAGAATATAGTATCGTTGACTTAGTATCACATAAAACAAGAGTCTAACTCACTTTAGGGCTAACTCATCTGTGTGTTTTGTCCCTACATATTTTTTTAAACAGTGCAACAGACTCTCAATATTACCTAATTAAAATAAAACGAATGAAAATTTTAAAATGTCGAATACGAATATTGTTAAAATTCTCTAATTGATTCCCAATCGAATATTGAAATAAACATCATTTACTGCCTGCGGCGTGTCAGCGTGTTGGCACGAGCTCCAATTTTATCGTATTGTACAAGCTTTTATTTTGTTTCACTTGTCCCGTCTGTCTGTCGATGTGCCTGTAATCAAATCATCCAAGTAAAAGAACTTCGCTTCGTCACACAGACAATATATTTGAAACTTGCGGCGCTGTATATGTGTTATTTCAAGTTAAATTCTATCCCTGTACCGCTTATTACGCGCATGTGCCTCTTATACTTTGGACTTTTCGGTGATCTTATGGCTAGGTGACCACGGGTCGTTGTAACACAGACCGAAACGTCCCAAGTATAGAAGGTACGTGCGCCTCGTGCGCCTTAATAGGTACCCGTAAATAATGAAACGCGAAAGTTTGAAATTATTTAAACTTACTTACTTTTTCTTTAAATTTTTCGCCGCGAACTTGAATTTCGCGAACACAATATTTTTTTACAAAATTGTGAATATTTCAAAAACGACTTCACCGATTTTGTTGCCCCTCGAATTTAAAAATTCTATTGGCAGATCCTACGTACCTTTTAAATATCATCAAAATCGGACCAACGCAACGGTTCGAAAGTTATCGCGTTACAAACAACACACATACATACAAAAAACGTATTTTTGCCCCAAGTAGAATTGTAGACCTCGCTCGTTTTGCTGATGCATTATAACTTGTCGAATTAAAAATGTTAAATTTATTTTTGCAATCTATCGATATCGATATAATTACTTAGCTACATCACTAGGGATGACGGTTGTCCCCGTCAAATTTACTAATGAATGTTTGTTCTATGCCCAAATCTCTTATTTAATAAGGAAAACAATATTAAGTAACCTTTCCTACTCGCCTGTTACGCGGCTGTAACGCCCCGAAACCCAGAGTCCATTGTCTAAGATAATACCGTTATATTTTCAACTTTCTCAGTGTGAGAATATGGAACAAACTTAATATGCATCAATCTATTTGCTCCCGGAAGGGAGATTTTTATTAAATTATAGAGAATCTATGAGAAACGGCCAACTATCAAACAAAATCCTTACATTTTCCTTATGAAAAGTTATGAGAGCGATATTTTATTCAGGGGCGAGGGAAAATCGTCCTTTTTGCATTAAATATAACGTTTTATTTCGCATGAAGAGTATGATATATAGGGAAATCAAGTTTCTTTTTGTTTGAAGGTAGCGAAGTGAATATATTGTGTTGTGTTAAATATAATGGTGTTGACTTCACCGTGTCAATAGAGCGTGTTCCCAGTTCTTCCTCAGCCGTGGAGCGTTGGAGCCCAGAGGCCACTTTCCTATATGTCTCCCTCCAGTTTGCACGATCGTCAGCATTCTTAGTTGTTCACACAACATAAAATTTATCGTAAAAGTATCGTTAATGTATCGATTTCGTCTATTTTAAAAATTTTAAAAATATAATTTATTTCTTTAGCAGTGGAGGCTCCCGCCCTAGAATAAGACCACTATACAGGGTTATTTTTTGGTTCATTAACAACCACCTATACACACCTTTCTGATGTCATAAAAAACAACTTTTGTTTTACGACTATTGGAAATTGGAATATTTTTTTTTTACTTTCTCATACAAATTGGTCGATCAGGTGATCGGATTTGTGAACAACAAAAGTTGTTTTGTAAAAAAATGTTTTAACCTCTATTAGTCCCATAAAGTTCCCTCATAATATTTTTTCTTTAATATCTCCTATGTACATTCATAGTCCCATAGCTAGATATATAGATTATAAATTCTAAAGATCCAATTTAATTTGTTTCTTTTTTTTATTACGAAATAATTTCCGTGAATCCGAAATATAAAACAAACACAATGTCTGTCCGTCTTCATAATGGAAAACAAACGTATGTAACCAAAAAATATTACGGTTAATGAAAAATCAACATATTATTATTACAGAATTCAGGAACACAGACATTTATAATTATAGATACGGCGCGACCATTTTAAAAATTCACTCGATGATTCATAACTCGCTGCTCATTTCGCGTTCAAAAACCCACGCGAACCCACCCGTGGGCTCGAAATACGCCCCACATATTGCTGAAAAGACACAAGTCTTTTTTGAGTCAAGTATGATTGTGCGTATACATCATACATTTTTAATTACGCCAAAACACAAAATGGGGCTATCAGTACCTATTACTGATAAAATGTGCATAGACAAAACATAAAACATCTAAATTTATTCAAAAAATATATAAAATTGGTTATAATACTTAAAGTGTGCCACCTGACTACGCTTCATAGTAAAGATTGGTTCACTGCAGCGGTTCACGCAAAGTCGATTTTCATTGATAAATTCTGGCAATTCTTTTTTATTTATTTTTTTTTTTTGCTTATGCCGGGGTCATTGCACGCGAGAGAACACGATAAACTATGAATTGGAATAATTGCAGTTTCAAACTACGTCCATAAATTCATTGATATTTTGGGATAAACGCAAACCTCAATAACTTTGGTGATAAACGATAATATTAAATTTTGACTACTCACATGTATTAATAGGTAAAGACCCTATTAAGCCTTTTAATTTTTTGGGATAATTAAAAATTTATGGTGTAATATAGCATAAAATAATTATACCGAAAGACGACGTTCATTGAAAAGTTAGCTCTAAGGCGTCCGTTTTATAATTTATATTGACAATACAGCTGACAGTGAGAGCTCCGCAATTTTTTTGTCAATATAAAGTATGTCAATAACAGAAATTCCCTGTAGCTAGTCTAGAAGCGGTGGTGGTGTAATGGTTAAAACGCCCGCCTATGGTTTGAAAGGTCCCAGGTTCGAATCCTACTCGTGCCACATGAGTTTGTATACCAATCTGACTCATGTATAGTAGTTTTCTATTTAGAAGACAGGAACAGAAACAACAAATGTAGCAACCCTATTTAGAAGACAGGGACAGAAACAACTAATGTGGCAACCCTATTTAGAAGACAGGAACAGAAACAACAAATGTGGCAACCCTATTTAGAAGACAGGGACAGAAACAACAAATATAGCAGCCCTATTTAGAAGACAGGGACAGAAACAACAAATGTGGCAACCCTATTTAGAAGACAGGGACAGAAACAACTAATGTAGCAGCCCTATTTTCGCCTCGACCATTTCAACACGTCAAAGAGAATCCGTGAACACAAAGAATGAGTAAACTGCGCCACTTTTTCATTTTCCTCATATTTTTTTAAAAGCTTTTATTCGCTCGCTTGTCCTGTCTAGTTTTTTATTAAATCTGCAAATTTGAATTTAACGACCTCGGTGGCGCAGGGGTAAAGTACTTGCCTTTGAACCGAGAGGTCCTGGGTTCGATCCCCGGTCGGGTCTCTAGTATAGTAAGAAAGTCGCTTCCCGCTGTCTGTTCCTATGTATGCTTGGATCTTTAAAACTACGCAACGGATTTTGTTGCGGGGTTTTTAGATAGAATTTAAATATTGATTCCTAAGGAACATTTATTTATATGTAAGATGCATAATATTGCACCCGTGCGAAGCCAGGGCGGGTCTCTAGTTTTATTATGTGCAATAAAGTTGTTTTTAAACAAACAAAACATTTTGTCATCGACTTAAAAAGATCTAAGCCAATTCGGGCTACATTTAATTATCCCTTATCCAGCCCTTACCCTGCTGCGCTGTATTCAGGGGCCCCGAATATTGTCAGACTGAATGGGCAGAGTTTGTCAGTTTATTGTGCGTCCCTAGTCCGCTTTTTAATGGGGGTAGAGGAATGCGTACTATGGAACTTGGGGGGCGGTACGGTCAGCATAAATCAAATCCCAACTAATACTACTAATATTGTAAATGCTAAAGTTTGTGAGAATGTATGTTTGTTACTTTTTCACGCAAAATCTACTGGACCGATTGTTATGAAATGAAATGGTACACGTGTAGAATATAACCTGTAATAACACATAGGGTACTTTTTCTCCCGAATTTCCCACGGGAACGAAGCCGCTATTATTATAACTTGCGAAAGTAAGTTTGTTGTTACCTCTTCACGCCCTATCTACTCAACGAATCTTCTTGAAATTTTGCATACATGTAGTTTGAAGTGTGGAGAAGAACATAGGATACCATTCATCCAGGAAAAATAACTGTTCCCGTGGGAAATTTAAGATGACTTATGAATGTTGCATTATCTTTACGCCTTTTATTTAAAAGTGTCAAAACAGATGGACGTATCGTAATGACGAGCTCGGTGGCGCAGTGGTAAAGTTCTTGCCACTGATCCGAGAGGTCCCGGGTTCGATCCCCGATAGGGTCATGATGGAAAATGATCTTTTTCTGATTGATATATATGTATATGTTATAAAATATAGTATCGTTGAGTTATTATCCCATAACACAAGTCTCGAACTTACTTTGGGGCTAGCTCAATCTGTGTGATTTAAAAAATAAATAAATAAAATAAATAAATTTGTCCTTATATATTTATTTATCGTATCAAGGTTCCATGTTTAGTTTTAGAAAATTAATCAAATTAAGTTTTAGAAAAGCCAACTATCTAAATCTATATGAATATATATCGCACAATAAAATTCTCCATCTAAAATTGTCAAAATATTTTTATTTATGTTTTCGGCTTAGAAAGGAGAGAAATCAATAAATAAGTTTTTACAAAAATGTCATTTTCGCCACAATCTTTCATTGTCGTCAGTAAGATTTTGTGGCATTTTACGCCTGACAAAAAACCCATGTCCGTGCTGTACACCATTGAGGAGTTCCCTCGTTGTGAGCTGATTCTGGATGCATCAGGTCATGTTTATAATAATAACGCATTGTCATGGAAACCGAAGCGACGTGGCGAAATTTCACCTCTGTAGGGCAACTGGAAGCAGGAGAAATCTAACTTGCAAGATTTGATTTTTGATAAATATATATGAAAAATAGTATATGATGATGGCGCTAGTTTGCGGTTAGATTTAATGCCAGCTCAACACTGTCGCCGAACTCGGACACACGCCGACGCGAATGCGTGAACATTGCGTACATAGTATGAGTGCTTTTATTTACCGCAATGAAACACCAGCAATGTACATCGAATCCGGAAAAATTTTACGAACTGTTCAAATGTTTCTGCCGACCGTACCTAGCCCTGGTAAAAGGGTACATGTATATACACATTAATGCTTATTCGTCGTTGTGTACTCTCCGAGTAAATATTTAAATTTATTTGTGTCTCATTAATATGGGTTTGTGTACTGTGTTTCGGTTGCGGAATTACTCGAAATATCTTTTTTCTGTTGGAGCCATGCCTCATTGCTCCGTTGCGCGCCGTCGTCCTCCGTCACTTTGATATATCCGTCGACGGAGAAATTGTATGTAGATTTGACGTGCTCCCAGTCAAAACCTGTAAGGATTATATATCAATAAAATAAAATGTTTTTCCATCACGAATCGAACCAAGTACCTCTCAGTCAAAAGTTGCAAGTCCCAAACCACTTGCCCGTGGCCCACGAAATAAGAAAACTTTCCAAAAACAAAAGAGAGATCTAAGGATCGCTCAAAGTAGGTTAATAGCGCAAGCGCAAAGGAAAATAATAAAATAAAAAAAAAAACAGTTAAACCTATGCAAATGTCTGCCGAAGTTCTGAACTAGTTGGATTTCCCGAAGGATCCTTGAGTTTCAAAGAATGCTCTTTGGTGTTCAAGTGTGTAGGTGTTTAGTTAAATAAATTTTTGCTGCTAGCCCGTAGCTTGGCGCAATTTGCAGAATGTTTTTGAAGTCAAAACTTGTTTAGCGGCGTCGTGCACTTTTTGTGATGGGTGAAAAATGTTAAACTCGCGTCAGGACACGTGATCCTGATCGAAAATTCGTAAGACGTCAAAAATGCACAACGTTAATATTCAAGTTTTCACTTCTGCCGGCGCTCGCGGAGTGCGACACGTTTTTTATGTATATTCATTCGGGGGTTATTAATAAACAGATTATGGAACACGAAAATTTTTAAATTAACTTAAAAAATAATCTTTTCACAAACATGCCATTTTTGAAACAAACTTTTATTAACTTTGAACCCCTGTTTACCACCTTAGAGGATGAATTTTGAAAAATCCTTTTTTAGTAACATATAAGGAACCTATTTGACTAGACTCAGCGATTTGGGCTGTGAATTGATATATACAGATGTCAGTCAGTCAATTAGTGTCTTATTTTATATACTTATTAGCTGCGCCCCGGGGCTTCGCTCCCGTGAGAATTTCGGGATAAAAAGTACCCTATGTGTTAATCCAGGTTATATTCTACCCATGTACCAAATTTTATAACAATCCGTCCAGTAGATTTTGCGTGAAAATGTAACAAACATACACACACACACACACACACACATAAATCCCACAAATTTTCACATTTATAATATTAATAAATATAAATTAACAACGCGGGAAAATTGTGTAAACGCTGTTAAATTATATTTTAAAACACAGCTTTGTTTTATAGCGAAATAAGTTTTTGAATAATTAACTAATAACAAA